>NC_142131.1:83722500-84371500 GCF_024610735.1 Ursus americanus | reverse complement strand
CCAAAAAATAATATATAGATGAGAAAATAAGAGAGAATATACAGAAACAATGACTTTACAGGTAGTACAATGGCACTAAATTTATTCAGTTACTCTGAATGTAAATGGACTAAATGCCCCAATCAAAAGACACTGGTATCAGATGAGATAAAAAAAAAAAAAGTCAGACCCATCTATATGCTGTCTGCAAGAAACTCATTTTAGACCCAAAGACACCTCCAGATTTAAAGTGAGGGTATGGAAAACCATTTATCATGCTAATGGACATAAAAAGAAAGCTGGGGTGGCAATCCTTATATCAGGCAAATTAGATTTTAAACCAAACACTGTAATAAGAGATGAGGAAAGACACTATATCATAATTAAAGTGTCTACCAACAAGAAGATCTAAAAGTTGTAAATAGTTATGCCCCTAACTTGGGAGCAGTCAAATTATAAGCCAATTAATAACAAAATCAAAGAAACACATTGATAATAATACAATAATAATAGGGGACGTTAACACCCTACTCACTGCAATGGACAGATCATCTAAGCAGAAAATCAACAAGAAACAAGGGTTTTGAATGACACACAGGACCAGATGTACTTCACCAATATATTCAGAACATTCCATCCTAAGCAACAGACTACACATCTTTCTTGAGTGCACATGGCACATTCTCCAGAAAAGATCTCATACCAGGTCAAAATAAGCTCTCAACCAGTACAAAAAGATTGGGATCATTCCTGCATATTTTCAGAGCATAGTGCTTTGAAACTGGGACCCAACCACAAGAGGGAATTTGGAAAAAAAATTCAAATACATGTAGGTTAAAGAGCATCCTACTAAAGAATGAATGAGTCAATCAGGAAATTAAAGAGGAATTAAAAAATCATGGAAACAAATGAAAATGAAAACACAAGTGTTCAAAAACTTTGGGATGCAGCAAAGGCCATCTTAAGAGGGACGTATATAGCAATACAAGCCTTTCTCATGAAACAAGAAAGGTCTCAAAACACAACCTAACCTTACACCTAAAGTAGTTGAAGAACAGCAAATAAATCGTAAACTCAGAAGGAAAAGAGAATTAATAAAGATTAGAGCAGAAATCAATGAAATAGAAATCAAAAGAACAGTAGAAATGATCAATGAAACTACTTCTTTGAAAGAATTGATAAAATTGATTCTGACATTGGAATGTTTCATTGAGTCAGTAACCTCCCATAATCTACATTCTTGACATTGGATTTTTTTTGAGTCAAGTTTCCGTTTTAACTTTTTCTTCTACCATCCCATCCTCCAATTCACTAATTCGTTCTTCTGCCTCATTTACCCTGGCCATCAGAGCATCTAGGTTTGACTGCATTTGATTCATAGCATTTTTAATTTCTGCCAGATTCGCTCTCATTTCCGCCCTTAGAGATTCTATATTCTCGTTAATATTTTCATTATTTTTTTTTCAAGTCTACACATCATCTTGATCATTGTTACTCTGAATTCCATTTCTTATAACTTGGTTATATCCATATCCATCAATTCTGTGGCAGAGGCCATAGAGTCATTATCTTTTCTCTGTGGGGGGGGGGATTTCTCCTCCTCGTCATTCTGATGAGGAGAGGTTGCGGGGTTGCGCAGAGCCCAAATTATTGACCAGGACCCAGGCAGTGTGCACTTGTTTTATAGGGTCCTTAGGGATGTGAGCTTCTTGATTTTTCAGCTTGCCTTCTGGGGGAGGGGCCTGCCGCGCTGATATTCAGGCAACCCTGTTTGGGTAGAGTTTCCCCGTCCCTGTGAGGGGCGATGGGGATTGGCACAATGTGAGCTGGTATTTCCAGGCTTTTGTTCTCTGGCAGCTTTCCCTGGTGGTTTTCTGTGGCTCTTCTGAGAGTCAGAGCAGCAGTGGCCGAATCCTAGCCTCTGTCTCAGAACAGAGAGATCACAGTCCGCTCTCCACTGAGCTCTCTTGGCCTCTTTAATTCTGTTTCTGTTGGTGCTGCCAAAAACCTTGCAGTGTCCCGGGTTGTGCACCCCACAGCTGTTGTCTCATCCCTCACTTCCAGGGCCGACACATCTCTGTCCTTTGTGTTTCTAACACTGCCATCCGTCCCTGGTTCCCACACATGCTCCTGAGCTCTCTGTTGCAGTGTGGTTCGCATGCACTCTGGAGTACCGGTTTTCAGTCTGGTCACCTGCGTGCTCCCGAGCTCCCAGTATCAGTCCAGTTCCAATGAGAGCTCCAGAGCTCCAGTTTTTGGTCTGGTCGCATGAGCACTCCCGAGTTCCCGGTGTCAGCCTAGTTGGAGTGTGTGCTTCAGAGCTCCAGTTTTCAGTTTGGTTACGCACGTTTCCAGGCTCATGGTCCCCCCCCCCCAAAAAAATTGATAAACCCCTGTTCAGACTTATCAAAAAGAAAAGAGAAAGGACCCAAATAAATAAAATCATGAATGAAAGAGGAGAGATCAGAACCAACACTGAAGAAATAAAAACAATCATAAGAACATATTAAGAGCAACTATATGCCAACAAATTAGGCAATCTGGGAGAAATGGATGTATTCCTAGAGATGTACGAACTACAAAAACCAAAACAGTATGAAACAGAAAACCTTGACAGACCCATAGCTAGCAAGGAAATTGAAGCAGTAATAAAAAATCTCCCCAAAAACAAGAGCCCAGGGCCAGATGGTTTCCCAGGGGAATTTTACCAAACATTTACAGAAGAATTAATACCTACTCTTCTGAAGCTGTTTCAAAAAATTGAAATGGACGGGAAACTTCCAAACTCTTCTTTTGAGGCCAGCATTACCTTGATCCCAAAACCAGACAAAGACCCCACCAAAAAGAGTTACAGACCAATATCCCTGATGAACATGGATGCAAAAATCCTCACCAAAATACTAGCCAATAATATTTAACAATATGTTAAAAAGATTATTCACTGCAACTAAGTGGGATTTCTTCCTGGGCTGCAATGGTGATTCAACATCTGCAAATGAATCAATGTGATACACTACATAAATAAAAGAAAGGACAAGAATCATATGATCCTCTCAATAGATGCAGAACAGTCATATGACAAAGTACAACATCCTTTCATAATTAAAACTTTTCACAGTGTAGGGGGAGTGGGAACATACCTCATTATCATAAAAGCCATCTACACAAAAACCACAGTGAATATCATTCTTACTTTTCCCCTAAGGTCAGGAACAAGGCAGGGATGTCCGTTATCACCACCGCTATTCAACTTAGTACTAGAAGTCCTAGCCTCAGTGCTCAGACAAGAAAAAAGGAATATAAGATTTCTGAATCCGCAATGAAGACAAAATAGATTTTAAAGCAAAGATTAAAACAAGAGACAAAGAAGGACACTACCTAATGATAAATAAAACACTCAACAAAAGGATATAACAATTAAAAATATGTATGCAACCAACATGACAGCAACCGAATATATAAAGCAACTATTAACAGACATGAAGGAAGAAATCAACAGAAATAGGAATGTAGGAGACTTAACACCCCACTTACAACATGGCTAGATTATCCAGAGAGATTTTCAGAAAGGAAACAGTGGCTTTGAATGACACCCTGGACCAGATTTACTTAACATATATATTTAGAATATTCCATCAAAAATGAGTAAGACACATTTCTTTCAAATGCACATTGGACATTCTCCAGAACAGATCAGAAATTATGTCATAAATCAGGCCTCAACAAATACAAAAAGATAGAGACACATACCATGCAGTTTTTCTGACTGCAAGTCTATGAAACTTGAAATAAAACACGAGAAAATATTTGAAACAAGCACTAATACATGGAGGTTAAACAACAAGCAACTAAACAATGATGGGGTCAACCAGGAAATCAAAGGAGAAATCTAAAAATACATGGAAACAAATGAAAATAAAATCACCCAAACTCTTTGGGAAGCAGCAAAAGTGGACCTAAATGGAAGTATATAGCAATACAGGCCTATCATAAGAAGCAAGACAAATCTCAATAAAATAACCTAACCTCACACCAAAGGAGCCAGAAAAAGAACAACATATGAAGCTAAAGCCAGCAAAAGGAGGGTAATAATAAAGATTATATCAGACATAAATTATACAGAAACAAACAGACAAAAAGCAATATGACAGATCAATGAAATCAGGGGCTGGTTCACTGAAAAAAATAAATAAAATTTATAAACCTCCAGTCAGACTTACCAAAAAGAAAAGAGAAGTGATCCCAATAAATAAAATTACAAATGAGAGAGAAGAAATAAATACCAACCCACAGAAATACAATTATAAGAGAATATTATAAAAAATTATATACCAACAAATTAGACTACCTGAAAGAAATGGATAAATTCATAGACACATATAAACTACCAAAACTGCAACAGGAAGAAATAGAAAACTTGAGAAGACAGATAACCACCAAAGAAATTGAATCAGTAATAAAAATATCTCCCAACAGGGGCACCTGGGTGGCTTAGTCAGTTAAGCATCTGATTTCAGCTTGGGTCATACTGGGGTCTTGGGATCGAACCCTGCATCAGGCTCTGCCTTCAACAGGATCTCTTGTTTGTCCCTCTGTCCCTCCCCCACTCATACTCTCTTTGCTCTCAGAAACAAACAAACAAATAAATAAATAATTTTTAAAAATCTCCTAACAAATAAAAGTCCAGGACCAGATGGCTTCACGATGGATTCTACAAAACATTTAATGAAGAGTTAATACCTGTTCTTTTCAATCTATTCCCCCCCAAAAAAAAGAATAGGAAGGAAGACTTCTGAATTCATCCAAGGAGTCCAGCATTACTCTGATACCAAAATCAGATAAAAACTACAGGAAGGAAAAACTGAAGGTGAATATCCATGATGAAAATGGACCAAGAAATCCTCAATAAAACACTATTAAACTGAATCCAACCATATGTTTAAAAAAATCACTCACCATGATCAAGTGGGATTCATTCCTGAGTTGCAAGGGTGGTTCAATATGCACAAATCAATCAACATGGTACATCACATTAATCAAGAAAGGATGAGAAACATATGATCCCCTCAATAGATGCAGAAAGCATTTGACAAAGTACAACAGCCACACATGATAAAAAACCTCAACAAAGTAGGTTGAGAGGGAACCTACCTCAACATAATAAAGGCCATATATATATTAAAAAAACCCTCAGCTAATATCCACAATGGGGAGAAAACATGAGATTTTCCTCTACAGTCAGGAACAAGACAGGGATGTCCACTCTCACCATTGTTATTTCACACAGTAGTGGAAGTCCTAGCCACAGCCAACCACACAAAGAAAGAAAAGTCATCCAAATTGGCAAATAAGTCAAACTTCCATTATTTGTAGATGACATGATATTCTATGTAGAAAGCCTGAAAGACACCACCAAAAAATTGTTAGAACTGATACAGGAATTCAGTAAAGTTGCAGGATACAAAATCAATGTACACAAATCTGTTGCATTTCTATACACCAGTAATAAAGCAGCATAGAGAAAAATAAGGAATTGATCCCATTCATAATTGCATCAAAAACAGTAAGATATCTAGGCATCACCTTAGTCAAAGATTTAAAAGACATGTACTCTTAAAACTATACAACACTGATTAAATAAACTGAAGAGATCACAATGAAATGGAAAGACATTCCATGCTCATGGACTGGAAAAATAAATATTAAAATGGCTATTCTACACAAAGCAATCTACACACATAATGCAATCCCTATCAAAATAAAACCAGCATTTTCCAGAGAGGTATAACAAACAATCCTAAAATGTGTATGGAACCACAGAAGACCCCGAACACCCAAACACAGTCTTGCAAAAGAAAAGCAAAAGTGGAGGGATCACAATTCTGGACTTCGGGTTATATTACAAAACTGTAGCAACCAAAACATAATGGTACTGGCACAAAAATAGACACAAAGATCAACAGAACAGAATAAAAAAGCCCAGAAATAAACACACAACTTTATGATCAATTAATCTTTGACAAAGTAAGAAAGGATATCCAATGGAAAAAAGACATTCTCTTCAACAAATGGTGTTGGGAAAACTGGATATTGTCATGCAGAAGACTGAAACTGGACCACTTTCTTACACCATACACAAAAGTAAATTCAAAATAGGATAAAGACCTAGGACTAAATATGAGACATGAAACCACTGAAATCCTAAAAGAGAACATTAGAAATACCTCTTTGACATCAGCCATAGCAACTTCTTACTAGAAATGTCTCCTTGGACAAGGAAAATAAAATCAAAAATAAACTATCGGGACTTCATCAAATTAAAAATCTACTGCACTAGGGGCGCCTGGGTGGCACAGCGGTTAAGCGTCTGCCTTCGGCTCAGGGCGTGATCCCGGTGTTCTGGGATTGAGCCCCACATCAGGCTCCTCTGCTATGAACCTGCTTCTTCCTCTCCCACTCCCCCTGCTTGTGTTCCCTCTCTCGCTGGCTGTCTCTATCTCTGTCAAATAAATAAATAAAATCTTTTAAAAAAAATCTACTGCACAGCAAAGGAAACAATCATCAAAATTAAAAGACAATATATGGATTGAGAGAAGATATTTCCAAATGACATTTCTGATCAAGGGTTAGTAACCAGAATATATAAGGAAGTTATAAAACTCAACACACAAGAAATGAATAATCAAATTAAAAAAAATGGGCAGAAGATATGAATAGACATTTTTCCAAAGAATACATACAGATGACCAATAGACACACAAGAAGATGCTCAAAATCCCTCATCATCAGGGAAATACAAATCACCGTTAACATGAGGCATCACCCACATGTGTCAGAATGGCTAAAATAAACAACACATAAAGCAACAGGTCTTAGAAAGGATGTGGATAAAGGGTAACCCTCCTGTACATCTGATGAGAATGAAAACTGGGGAAGGCACACCAGAAAACCAATATGGAGGTTCCTCAAAAAGGAAAAATAGAAGTACCCTATGATCGAGCAATTGTACTACTAGGTATTTATGCAAAAGGATACAAAAATACTAATTCAAAGAATACATGCCAACCCATTGTTTGTATCAGGATTATCTAGATTTTCTACAGCCAAATTATGGAAAGGACCCAATGTCCATGGACTGATCAATGGAAAAGAAGATGTATACATATACAATGGAATATTGCTCAGCCATAAAAAAGAAGGAAATATTACCATTTGCAATGATGTGGGTGGAGCTAGAGAATATAATGCTAAGTGAAATAAGTCCATCAGAGTAAGACAAATACCAAATGATTTCACTCATTTGTGAGATTTAAGAAACAAAACAAACAAGCATAAAGAGGGGAAAAAAGAGGGAGAGAGATAGAGAGAAAGAGGCAAAATAGGAAACAGACTCTTAACTATAGATAATAAGCTGATGGTTACCAGAGGTTAGGTGGGTTAGTGGATGGGTGAAATAGTTGTTGGGGATTAAGGAGTGAAATTTTTGTAATGAACACTGGGTGTTGTATGGAAGTGCTGAATCACTGTATTGTAAACTTGAAACTAATATTACACTGTATGTTAGGTAACTGGAATTAAAATAAAAACTTAAAACAGTATATGCTTATTGTATTTGAAGAAAAAATGTTCATGTTCACCAACAGGTAATGATTGTAAAAAATTAATTATTAAATTAAATTAATTAATATAAAGCATATATGGAGCATACAGGCAAAATCATTAAAAATTTTAAGTTGCTGAAAGTGGAAACTAACCATTGGACATAAAATAACATATTTGGAGGAGTGATATATTCTATAGATATACACTTGTAAGTAATCAGCATGCAAAATATTAAAATACTGCAAGATTGCTTATTTCTTTTGATATTATGAACAAATGCAGGGTTGAGAACACATTATCTAAAATATGGCACCTTGCCTTATTGAATATTTAATGCTGAAAGAATGTAGAAATATCAGGTACATGAAGGACAGTCTTAACTTCCCCTGAAGAAGTCATAGTCCTTCCTGTGAGAGGTGCCCTCCCACCACATGAAAGAAAGGAACACCTTATTTACAAGACTGCAGGACAGTGAGAGCACTCTATAGCTGCTAGGTTTCCCCAAGTTTTCTACATCTGGCTTATACCCCTTTTTGTCCTGTCACATTTCCCATTACACACCACTCTTTACAAAATCTAATATAAAATCACTGAGGTCTAACAATATCTGTAGTTCTTCATTTCCTTATGAAAGCTCCTGTGTCCTGTAAAGTGCTTATTAAATGTTTGTATTATTTCTTTTTTCAGGTCATCTTTTGTTACAGACGCCCTAGCTGACAATTTAGAAGAGTAAAAAACGATAGTCATCCTCTCCTACAGATTTATTTTTTTTCTGCTTTATACTGAGTGTAAATTAAATTTAAAAGGAAAATCAAAGGCGCCTGGGGGGCTCAGTTGGTTCAGCGCCTGCCTTAACCTCATGTCATAATCCCAGGGTCCTGGGATAGAGTCCTGCATCAGGCTCCCTGCTCAGCGGGGAGCCTGCTTCTCCCTGTGACTGCTACTCCCCCTGCTGGTGCACTCTCTCTCTCTCATGCTCTCTCTTTCTCTCAAGTAAATAAAGAAAATCTTTAAAATAAAAAAAAAAAGCAAAATCAATGAACATTTAATATAAAACACAAGGAGTTCACATGCATAAGAAATTTCAAACAAGAGAAAAAAGAAATTAAATAGTATCTAAATCCATTCAATTTTTAAGAATTAAAATGACCAATCCGAATTTTGGAGATGTTGACCACTGAGATAACATATATTTCTCTTACAGAAGTAAATTGTTACAACCACTTTAGAAACAACTTGGCATAATTCCAAACTCGTGACCTTTTTCTTGTTCTATAAACCAGCAATTCCAGTCATATACGTATACCCAATATAAGTTTTGTCCATGGGAAACAGAGGGTATATACATCAATGTTCATAAATGCACCATATGTAATAGCATAAAACTGAAAGTTGACTATCTTACATCAACCAAAATATAAACAGTTATTTGATAAAATTATAAAATAAAATTTAGCTAACAAAAAATTTATAGTCTACAATTACATTCAAGTATATTAATATAGTAAAATAATGTCAAGTGAAGAGAAGTTCTAAAAAAGATGACCTATAGCATAAGACCTTTTTTATAGAGTTCAAAAGCCTGATTGTAAGCATTTTATAATTTTTGATGAATATATACTTGGTAATACTATAATATAGCAAGACAATGATAGTTTAGAAATTCAGTGTGCCTGGGTGACTCAGTTGGTTAAGCATCTGACTTCAGCTCAGGTCATGATCCTGGAGTCCCTAGATGGAGTCCCTGGATTGAGTCTCACAACAGGTTCTCTGCTCAGCAGGGAGTCTGCTTCTCCCTCTGCCCCTCACCTTACTTTCTCTCACTCTCTCTCTCTCTCTCTCAAATAAATAAATAAAGTCTTAAAAAAAGAGATTCTAAAAAAAAAAAAAGAAAGAAAGAAAAGAGAAGAAATTCAGAACAATGGGGGAAGCACGAGGACAGAATAGAAGCTCTGAAGAGATCTAACAATTTTACTGTTTTAATTCTTGGATTGGTGGTGGGCTTGCAGATGCACCTTATACTGTAAACAAATAAGCTATATTAAGAAAAATATTTATGGACCAAATAATGTAATTTATTTTGAACAAAGAATGAGTGGTCTTAACATCAAAATCAATATGAAATTTCTTGACAACAGACACACAATTGATATCAATGAGTCTCTAACATATTTCACAAAAATATGTATTCTAAAAATAACACCAAAACATTGCATTACTTATTCAAGCCCTAAATCACCAAGAAGTTTTAATATTTGATTAGAATATTTGATATTAATACTACAATTTAATTTGTATTAAGGTTGAAGATGTACCTTATCTATGACCAAACAATTTTATTCCTAGGGAAATACTAAAAGATCTGAGTGAATGTCCCCACAAGAAAAGTTTTGTGCAGGGAAGGTTATAACATTTCTATTCATAATACCTGAAAATATCAAATGATCCAATGAAGGCAATAATTATATATTTGTACAATGGAATTCAAATTAGCAATAGAAACAACAGCATTATTGCTTGTAATACTGAGGTATATTGCTTCTATTATCATTGAAAAAAATAAGGGCGTCCGGGTGGCTCAGTCAGTTAACCATCTGCCTTTGGGCAGATTTCTGGGATCAAGCCTGGCATCAGGCACCCTACTCAGTGGGGAATCCACTTCTCCCTCTGCCCTCACCCCACTTCTGCTCTCTCTTTCTCTTTCTCTCTCTCAGATAAATAAATAAAACCTTAAAAAATTGAGAAAAAGAAGCTGGAAACACTAGAGAAGTTATTGTTTGATTAAATAAAGAAGTGTTGCCATTTAATGTTGATGGGAGTCAGAATAATGACCACTGTACAGTTGAGGTGCTAATAGTGAAGGAACACTAAGGAAGTGTGTGATGGAAATGTTGTTTCTATGGTTTTCCTCAATGTAATAATGACTTCTACTTCCAATTGTTTATTCCAAGATCTTAACCCAATTCTCTGCTTTTCTTTTCTTTTAAGATTTTATCTGTAAGTAATCTCTACAAGCAACATGGGTTTAGAATTCACAACTCCGAGATGGGGGGTCCCATGCTCTGCTGACTGAACCAGGAAGATGCCCATCAATTCTCTGCTTTTCTAATTGCCTCACATTTCACATCATATCTTGCCATAAGTCTCAATTGTCTACTTTCCACTAATCTCCAGAGACTGGCCAGTTCTTGCTACTCTACCATTACCACTGGTATCCAAGGCAGTATCTGGTAACAACTGTGCTACTGTAATGGACACCTAATTATGAATTTCAGTTGTTTCAAGAAGCACAGCAATACTTGCCAATTTTCTCGAATTAAAACCCAAGTCCTTACCATAGTCAACCTAACATTTCAAATCCAGTCTCCATTATCCTCACTCATTTCCTACAGTTTCTGTCTTGATTTTCACTGGCTTTGATTTTGCACCTTGATTTTCACTTACTTGCCATGCTTGTTTACATTCAAGACATTTTCACTGGCTTCTTCCTATGCCTAGACCATTCCTAATGATATATGCTTTTGAATTATCGACTCATTTCAGTTCAACTTTTGACCAAACATCATTCTCAAAGTTGCCCCTACATTGGACTGTTTTATACAAAACTACAAAACTCTCTGATTTTCCCTATGCCAATATACAGCTCCCCCCCCAAGTAACTATAACTGGTTGATATACTCCAGATTTTTCAAGTCTATTTTATTTTATTTTATTTTATTTTATTTTATTTTATTTTATTTTATTTTATTTTATTAATTTTATGTCTCCCAGCATTGGAATGTAAACTTAATGAGATCAGAGAATTCTGTCAGTTCTTATCTTTGTTTACTGCCATTTCACCAGTGCCTGTATTGGTGCAACACACATAGTTAAACCTTAAATTGTTCTTGAGTAAATGCATAAATGAGTGAAATTTTACTCTGATCTATATTAAAGTTTCCTACAATATATTTTAATACTATGTGTTTGAATAGAATGCATTTCCTACTCATTGCATTTCAGACATTGAGAAGGACTTGACAAAAGATACGTTTTGAGATGCAAACATTGAGTTGACCATTGATATGTAATGCTAGACGTTAAATAATGTGGACAATAACACCACTTTTCCCAAATTCAAGTTTGGATAACCATGTAGTTTCAATAACTATGACTAAACCATTCTGAAGCCACAAGGAAACATGATATTCATCAATGTATTATTTTATAAATATTCCTTAGAGTTTACATATTCCAAAACAGAATTCTAGGCAAATTGATCTATTTTGGTCAATCTCAATGAATAAGGGGTTCCCAAAGTGACATTTCCTATACAAATGTCTATTATACCAACAGTCTTTTCATGGCACCAGTAACCTCTTTATTCCTCAGGCTGTAGATAAATGGGTTCAGAAGAGGTGTGATGATGGTGTAAAACACTGCCACTGCCTTATCCTGTTCTGGAGAGTGCAAGTAGTGTGGCCTTGTATAGGTGGAGAGACCAGTCACATAAAATAGACTTGCCACAATCAGGTGAGAGGAGCAAGTGGAGACAGCTTTTTTCTGTCCTTTACCTGAGCTCATCTGGAACACCACAGTAAGCACATGGGCATAGGAAGCTAGAATGGCCATGAATGGCAACAGCAGAATAATAAGCCCACTGAGGAGGATTGTATGCTCATACTGGGAAGTATCCTGACACACCAGTGGTAGTAGGGATGGAACTTCACAGAAAAAGTGGTCAGCAACCCGAGACCTACAAAATGGAAGTTGAAATACATACAGCGTATGTATTAAAGCATTGCTAGAACTACTGGCCCATGCACATGTTACCATAAACCAACAGATCTTCTTGTTCATGAGTACAGGATAGTGCAAAGGGTGACAGATGGCTACATATCGATCATAGGACATGAAACCAAGGAGAAGGGCTTCAGTCCCACCAAGGGCCAAGAATACAAATGCTTGAATCTCACAACCTAAAAATGTAATGTTCTTACTCTTTGTCAGGAAGTTAGTGGTCATCTTGGGCACTGTGGTGGAGATGTACATCATGTCAATAAAGGAGAGCTGACTGAGTAGAAAGTACATTGGAGTGTGCAGTCTGGTGTCCAGTCGAATGAGAAGGACCAGTATAATATTCCCCATCAGAGCCACTGAAAAGAGGATTACAATGGCAACAAAGAGGAAAATGTTCATTTGGCCATATTGGAAAAGACCAGAAAGTATAAAATCTGTTTCCACACTTTGATTTCCCATCTTCATAGTTTAAATTGAAACATCTGAAGAGACCTTATGCCTAGATTCCATGAAACTGTCCTTTAAGAGAAAAGAAAATGATAATTATTACATGCCTTTTATTGCTTACATATAATTTTCCCAGCCAAGTGAATTATCAAGAACATACATTACTTTTATTTTCTTCTTTAGATAAGGGGAAAACAAAATTATCTTATTACAGTAACTTTCAGAGAGTAAGTCCTGTATGATCAGAGCTTAGTCAAAATCGTTACACACAAGACACATTTTAGAGAATGTATGTTTGCTCACTTAATTTCCCTTAGCCTTCACTTGTTTCTTTTAAACATCAGATGAGTTATTCCCAATCAAGTCCCCAATGTATTTATGGAAATATGAAAAGTACATTAAATTTCTGTCTAGTTTGAAAAAAATATGTTTCCTCATCTTATTTTCTTTTGGGTAAGTACAGAACACTAAGCCTCTTGTTAAGCATATACAAGAATCTTTATTCAGGGTTCCTTCCATCTCTGATTCCAAAAATAATGCTGCAGTGAGTACTTAAACCATTGAATGCTGTAAAAATATCTCCATAATGTTAAATCACTAAACTTTGATCTACAGCACCTATAACATATTATACATACAAAACATTTCAATAATTACAGAATATTTAGGCTTTTTTGAGCATGTAGAAGTTTTTCTAATCAGGTTTTTTGCCATCTCTGTTTCCAAAAGGTAATACTGCCCTAAGTATTAAAAACATTGAATGCTGTAGAAACTTTTAAATAAAGATCAAGAAGTTAATTTTAAACTACGCAACTTTTATGTATTACAAATAAAAAAATATTTTTCCTGAGGGATGAAGAAAATGTGTTAAATGAATGTTGTGATTAGAAGCATGTAAAAGATGTCATGCATCTTCTTTCCTCCAAAGAAAATCCCTTACTTCCAGAATCCTCCTACAACATCCAGACAACATTTCTACATGCAGTGAAAACTCCCAATGAGAAGTTCAATTCACTTTAATAGATAAAGAAATAAATATATTGAGGACTGACAGCTTGTGTGATATTATGTTCACTAATATAATTTTAAAAATTACAATTCTCAATCCTAAATAACTATAATTACAATGTCGGTCTGGTGTATTAAGCAATGACTTGGAAATTCAATATGAGCAAAATAATCAATATTAACAGTATCTTAAAGTATGTTTAATCTAAAACCAGAACCTTTGGCAAGAGAGCAGTATCAATATTAAAATTTAGATTCACCATGGAAGATTTGAGAACAAGCTAAATATGAGATCCATAAGCTGAAAGTAAAAAATTTACACCTAAACAACTTCATCAGATAGGCAATTATATTTGCAGTTATTTTCATCATAATAAAACCTCTTCTGATTTTTATCACAGTTGACACATATTCCCATGTTGTTATTCTCCAATTTTCCCTGAATTTTAAATTCAACTTTATTAAGAACTTTAATGTCCACTTATTTAAGGCAAAAGTGTCAGATAAATCATATAAGCAGATAGAAACTAAAGAAATGAGTAGGAATGGAAGCCAAGCATATAGAAACTATGTTATCTCCCTCATATTATTGGGCAGTAATAAGGTAAATAACAAAATGAAATTATTAATAATAACCAGGACTCATTTGAAAACATAGAACTTACAAAATACTTTATTGCAATAGAACTACATAAAATTCTCACCATGTACTTTTATATTCTGAAGTATTTTACCTAGTTTACACACATTAATTATTTCAAAAATATTGTTGGATATAAATTAATGATAAGCATAATGCAAAATGTTAAGATTTATATTTAAAAAAAAAGAATACAATGTTCCCTAGCCCAATGAAGAATACAAGGATATTCCAGGATCATGCTCTCTTAAGTAGGAAATACACACTGTTATCAAACTCGGGTCCTATCTCATTGTGGAAAGATGCCCTCCGCCATCTTTGTACTTATAAACCTGTAATGATTCAAATTTAATATGTGCAAACAAATCTCAAATACTTACCTCTATGTTCTTTTTACAGATCATTTAAGAAATATGTTAATTGTATAGCCATTTCAGAAATAGTCCCAATTGAAAATATGCACACATCAGAAGTATAGGAGTATTAACTCTACATAATCATCCAAATGAAACACGTTTACAAAAGTAGTATGCCTGAGACTAATTTCATGTTTTCCTTTTTAATGTAAGTTGAATTAAACTCATCAAGGCATGCTAAGTTCTTTTGACTTACTTCAGAGGACTCAGCAGAGTAAACACCTTTTGATGAGTGAGTGATTGTTACTGTGAAGACTTCTTTCACCAAGCCATCCTATGAAACTAAAGAAAAACACAACGTAAAACACTATGCTTCCTCCTAGATGATCAGAGACATATAAATTGTCTTTAATTATTTTAAAATAATGAATCTAAACTTCATTTCTCTTGAAGCATATAGCCCTCTATATAGGGCTGTATATCGTTCTTTTAAAATTTTGTTCTTTAAATAAAATAAGGAGGGACGTCTGGGTGGCTCAGTCGTTAAGAGTCTGCCTTCAGCTCAGGATGTGATCCTGGGGTTCTGGGATAGAGCCCCACATCAGGCTCCTCCACTGGAAGCCTGCTTCTTCCTCCCCCACTTCCCCTGCTTGTGCTCTCTCTCTCACTGGCTCTCCCTCTCTCTGTCAAATAAATAAATAAAATCTTTAAAAAAAAACAAATAAAATAATGAAAAAAGAATGAAAGATATATCTGCAGTAGTGTATGTAGAAAGGATTCCTAACACCTACTTGAGGGTAGTAATTACAGAGTTGTAGCAATTCCTTCTTTAATAAAAATTTTAATAAACATAGTATTTCTCATGCATTTATGCAGGCAGAACCACATATATTCTGAATAATCAAGCTATTGAATGTGGCATATCTGCACGAAACAAAAACAAACAAAAAGATTCCAAGAGAAATGCAAAAATGTTTAAGTCTCCTATTTGAGACACATTTTAGGAAATGTTAATGAACTATCAGGGTTTAAGTTTATTGGTGATGTTTTTGCCTTTGAATATAAATCAACAATTTAGCATGATACATTCAGTAAAAATATATAATTTAAAGATATACATTCATTATCTTCTCCTTATGTAAGGTTTTTAACAATTCAAGGCAAATGGACTGACTCCCTAATCATGGTAGAGACTCATATTTTGTTTCCAACAGCCCTTTTGGGAAAACTTGGTCTCTAGTCCACAATTAACCACATTGTATACATTGAAGTTGATGCTTTTCTAGAACTGATGTCAGTGTGCCAAAAGAAAATAAAATGGAGTTTGGGTAAAAGCTCAAATACTTTCACTAAAATGAAAATAATTTGCCAGATTTACCTAATAGTGTTTCAAGAAGTATTTGACTGTACTTTACCTTTAAAAGGTGCATATGAATTTGGTCTCCACGTAATTAATAACCAACTGATATATAGTTTGATTATTTTTGTGTACACAATAGGTAAGAATTTCTGAGGAATTATATGACACATGGGATATCTAATTAAGCAGTGCATTTTCTTTGATACAATAATCTGAAGAATATCAGCATGGTTATGGAAGTATGACTCAGGTTGCCAAAATTCCAAAAGGAGTAAATTGTGTCCAAGCTCACAGAGAGTAATTTAAGTAATAGCATGGTGTTCACCTTATCTTTTTTCCATAGTAATAATATATATTTAATTATTTCATTCATACAAATTAAAATGAGAATGGTGTTTAACCTGTCAACTTCCTAATTTCATTGGATGACATAGGGCAAATTCCTGTCCTCAGATATAAAAGAAAAAGGAAAAGCAAAGCAAAACAAAACAAAACAAACAATCAAACAAATAACTTTGCAATAGCTTGAAGGTCAAGGTAATGTAGTTTAGGGTTCAAAGAGAACATACATAGCCCCACTTTACCCTTTCCTTATTTTGAATGTAACATATTTCAGGGAGTCACTATTAAAATGAGGGCATATCTTCTATCCTCATTTCCCCCAATTATTTCACATGTAAAATTTAGTTGAGAATATTGACTCTTACATTCCTATAAAATAACTTAGTTGGGAAAAGGCTTTCTCCACAAAGAAAACATCAGCAATAAATCATTGCATGCGTGTTCTCAGAGGAAAAAATAGGAATTATGTATTTCAGATCTTAGACTTTAAATAAAGTTTGAGTCCCATAAATAATCAACACTTACATTAAGGTTAGTAATTACTGGAAATAATTGAAGACCTTCATGGTACAAAACTACAATTTTAGTATCCTGACATGTACAGTCTTGGGTACTTACCTTAAGAAAAAAATATAATGGTCAGTTAAGATATGGCCTTTGAAGGGCCTTTGCAAGAGAAAAGCCCAAAGCTGACACCTTTACTACCTTCAAGATAATTAAGCATCTAAATTTAGATCTAATACTTTAAGTAATGGTAGTGTTGTAATTTTGTTGTTTGAACTTGATATTGTGTGAGAAAAATATTTTAAGTGTATTATAACCAACAAAAGTAACCTACTTAGGAGAGTTATGAAAAGGTCAGAATCCCCCTCCAACAAAACAAAACAAAACAAAACAAAACCTCACTGTGTTATAAAAATGGGTGTATGTGCTTAGTTTTCCAACATTTAATAAGAGTGTGGTGATGGAATTGAGCTGGGGAGAATGGCTTACTTGGCATAAGTTGAATAATCTAATCAGAGTTGTTTGTTTTCTTTATTCTGAGGTTACTCCTCTTTTTCTATTGTGAATGGTGACGGTACATAGAGCTGAGGATGATTTTAGATAATTAAATTAGTAAATGCAGGCAAACAATTCACAATATTGTCTGACACAGAACATCCAATACTTATTAGTTTTTGTTTTGAGTGTTGTTTTGCTGTTATTATTCTCTCTCTCTCTTTCTGATTGCCTTTCTACATAAACTAAGATGGATTCAGAATGGAGGCATGTCCTTCATTAATTTGCTCTACTGTGTATGCAAACTCTTCAATAGTTGTCCCAGGGCGACCTAGTTCTATTTTATTTAAGATTTTATTTATCTCTTTGAGAGAGAGTGAAAGCGAGCATGAGTGGGGGGTGTGGAAGGGCAGAGGGAGAGGGAGAAGCTGACTCACCATTGAGCAGGGAGCCCTATGTGGTGCTCAATCTCAGGACCCTTAGATCAGGAACCAAGCTGAAGGCAGACACAACCCACTGAGCCACCCAGCTGCCCCGATCTGGTTCCATTATATGATCTGATGAGCACTGGGTGTTATACACAACTAATGAATCATTGAACACTGCATCAAAAACTAATAATATGTTGGCTAATTGAGCTTAATAAAAAAAAAAGTGCCATCACACACACACACACACACACACACACACACACACACACACAAGACTCAAAAACAAACAGATCAAACTATCCAGGAAAAGAATAATTTAAGATCAATAGTGTAATACAGGAGATTTCATTGACCACATACCCAGGACAATGCAATCTCATGGTCATTGTTCATGGCTTATCTCCTCCCAGCTGGAGGGTAGCCTTCCAAACTTACTGAACAAATACCTCTGTTTCCTTATGAGTCACAGTGTTAGTCAGCACATAAGGATGTCTAAGCCCAAATACAGGACTATGAGAAGGTCAGGAGGTCACTTTGGATACAGATGGCCCTTTAAAGTCACACAAATAAAGACAGTAGAAACATGAAAGTTCATTCTGTTTTATTTGATCAAAATTTTGAATGGGGTTAAAGCAAATATGTCATTAGGAAATTTGACATCTGTTAGGATATAATAGTATCTTGTTGGCACATATGCCCCTTGAATTCTGGACAGAACATCAGCAAGATGGTGAACTAGGAAGTTCCAGCCACACAATCCCCCACAAACCAGTTAAAAACCTGCAAAAACCCAGTGACTGCCTAACCAAGAAAAAGCCCTTTCTCAAAATGTTAGGCAATCTTGTGGCATTTTGCTTCCCCTTGTCACATCCTTCCTTGGAGCACTGTGGAACAGTCAGGAGGACACCTCTTCGTGCTCAGTTCCATCTTTTAGGCAAAAGCAGTACTTGCTTATAAAGTTTTTACTCGTGTGAGGACTGCCCACATGACTGGTGTCTGTCTCCTCCGGCTCAGGACACTGATGGGAAAATTGGCATTGTTTGGAGGCCTCTGACAGTAGTGGCAGTTTTACTGGAGCATTAGGCCAGCAGATCAATACAAATGTGTCTCTTTGTTTGCTTACATGTAGAAAAACTAATACAGATCCAAGAGTTCTGAAAAAAAAATGCAGAGATGAGACTCTAAAGAAATTTAAATGTGGCCATATATAAAGGGGACCGGAAAAAACCACACTAAAGTTCACTTTTCATTATTTTATAAGATTTGAAAGACAAACAAAACACATAAAAACCATACAAGCTGATATATAAATATAAATAAATATATAATATATATATTTACAAATAAATTTATGCACACACACACACATTAATGGGCCCACACATTAAAATCTCATCTATGATATCAGTAATATAGCTTGCTGTAGAGATAGTTTTTTTTTATGTAATCCGCATGTATTGTGGACTGAATTATGTCTCTCCACCCTTCATATGCTGCATTTTTAACCTCCATTATTCCAGAATGTCTGTATTTGGAAGTAGTCCCTCAAATATGCAATTAATATAGAAGTAGATAATATGGGTGGGCCTTAGTCCAATATAAGTGATTTCATACGAGGAGATTAGTATAGAGTCACTTGTAGAAGAACAAGCCTGTGAAATTTAAGAGAAGATGGCTATCTACAAGCCAAGGAAAGGGTCCACAGAAAAATTCAACCTTGCCAACACCTAGACCTGACTTCTAGCCCCCAGAAGTGTGAGAAAATGAGTTTCTGTTATTAACTTCCACCTAGTCACTAATACTTTGATATGGCAAGACTAGCAATCAAATATATTATTGCAACATCAAAGGAAATATCGGTAGGAAATGCACAAAAGAGAGGAGAATCAAAGCATGACACTATAAAAATAATAATAATCAACAAAACAAAAAGGTAAGGAATAAAGAAGTTAATGGACATTAAGAGATATAAAATATCCTAAAAACAACAAAATAGCAACAACAATTCTTTCCCTACCACTAGTCACATTAAATGCTCCATTCAAAAGGTAAGAATTGACATAATTGATTAAAATAGAGGAAAGAAATGTATGCTGCCTACAGGAGACTCACTTTAATTCAAAGGACAAAAAGATAAAAACAAATATTTCATGCAAATAATAACCAAAAGAGACCATGGTGTTTATGCTAATATCATATGAAATAAACTTTTAAACAAACAATAAATAAAACTCTAAAAAAGAAAAGGACATTTAAAGCAATAGAAAAAGCCAATCCATCAGAAAAGTGTTAACGATAAGTGATAACCAAATAAGAGATATTAATTATATGACATAGACATTGACAGAATTATAGGGAAACTATATAATTTATAATTTCTTTAATAATATAGAAGGCTTACATATCCCATATTCAAAAAAGGATAGAGGGGTGCCTGGGTGGCTCAGTTGTTAAGCATCTGCCTTTGGCTCAGGGCATGATCCCAGAGTCCTGGGATCTAGCCCCACATCAGGTTCCTCTGCTGGGAGCGTGCTTCTTCCTCTCCCACTCCCCCTGCCTGTGTTCCCTGTCTCACTGGCTGTCTCTCTCTCTCTGTCAAATAAATAAATAAAATCTAAGAAAAAAAAAACAGAGAAGAATAGAAAGATGTGAAATAGATAGTTATACACACACACAAACACACACAATGGAATATTTTTGAGCCATAAAAAAGAATGAAATCGGTTATTTGCAACAATATGGAATGGGCAAGCACGTATAATTCTAAGTGAAATTAAGTCAGTCAGAGAAAAACAAATATCATATGATTTTACTTATATCTGGAATTAAAGAAAAAAATTAATATAAGGGGAAAAGAGAGAGAAAAAACAAACCAAGAAACAGATTTTTTAAGACAGATTCTTAAGCATAGAAAACAAACTGATGATTACCTTAGGGGAAGTAGGGGGATGGGTTATATAGGTGATAGGATTAAGAAGTAAGAGCACTGGATGATATGTTATTGTTGAGTCAGTTTATCACACACCTGAAACATAAAACGTTGTATGTTAACCATACTGGATTTAAAATTAAATCAAACATAAAATAATAAAGTATTAAAATAAAATAAAAAGAATATAAAAGGTTATAAAATAATTGAAACAATTTAAAGAAAAAAAAAGAATTAAGCAATACTTTAGAACAATTAACCCAAAATCAATAGATAGATACATAGTTAGATGATACATGGATAAATACATAGCTAGATAGATATAGATAGATGATAGATAGATCACTTCTCCAAAAACATTAGAAATCACTTTTTTTTCAAGTAATCATGGAACATTTTCCAAGATAGACCATATGTAAAAACCAATAAACATTACTTACCATTTTAAGAAGAATGAAAATGTAAAGGGTCTGTACTCTGAAAACTATAGAACACATATGAAAGAAATGGAGGAAGACACAAAAAATGGGAAAACATGAATGTTCATGGATTAGAATAACAAATATTGTTTAAATGGCTACTACCAAAAGCAATCAACACATTCAATGCAATTCCTATCAAAATACTACCAAATTTTTTCACAGAACTGGAACAAAAATTCCTAAGATGTGTATGGAACCAGAAAAGACCCCAAATAGACAAAGGAATGTTGATAACAGAAAACCAAAGTTGGAGACATAATTCTGGACTTCAATCCGTATTTTAAAGCTGTAATCAGGCCAGTGATGGGTATTAAGGAGGGCACATATTGCATGGTACAGTGGGTGTTATACGCAAGTAATGAATCATGGAACATTACATCAAAAACTAGGGATGTACTGTATAGTGACTAACATAACATAATAAAAATTATTATAAAAAATTAAAAAATAAAGACAGCATGGTACTGTCACATGCACACGCGCGCGCACACACACACACACACACACACACATCAATGGAACAGAATGGAGAACCCAGAAATGGACCCTCAAATATATGGTCAACTAATCTTGGACAAACAGGCAAGAATATCCAATGGGAAAAAGACAGTCTCTTCAAAAAATGGTTTATGGGAAATTGGACAGCCACATGTAGAAGAATGAAAGTGGACCATTTTCTTACACCATACACAAAGATAAACTCAAAATGGATAAAAGACCTAAATGTGAGAAAGAAACCCATCAAATTCCTAGAGAAGAACACAGGTAGCAACATCTTCGACCTTGGTCACACAACTTCTTGCTAGACATATTTCCAAAGGCAAAGATAAAAAAGCAAAGATGAACTATTGGAACTTCATCAAGATAAAAAGGTTTTACACAGCAAAGGAAAGAGTCAACAAAACTAAAAGGCAACCTATGGGATGGAAGAAGGTATTTGCAAATAACATCAGATAAAGGGCTAGTATCCAAGATCTTATAAAGATCTTATAAAGATCTTATGAAGAACTTATAAAACTCAATACCCCCCAAAAAAAAACCAAAACAAAAGGAATTCATCAAGAAATGGGCAGAAGAGTACTGGGTGTTATAAGCAAACAATGAATCATGGAACACTACATAAAAAACTCATGATGTACTGTATGGTGACAAACGCAATTAAAAAAAATAAAAAAAAACTGCAATTAAGAAAAAAAGAAATGGGCGGAAGATATGAAGAGACATTTCGCCAAAGACATACAAACAGCCAACAGACACATGAAAAAATACTCAATATCATCCAGCATCAGGGAAAACCAAATCAAAACCACAATGAGATACCACCTCATACCAGTTAGAATGGCTAAAATTAACAAAACAAGAAACAACAAATGTTGGCGAGGATGTGGAGAAAGGGGATCCCCCTTCCACTGTTGGTGGGAATGCAAACTGGTACAGCCACTCTGGAAAACAACATGGAGGTTTCTCAAGACATTAAAATAGAGCTACCCTATGACCCAGCAACTGAGTTACTAGGTATTTACTCCAAAGATACAAATGTAGTGATCCGAAGGGGCACCTGCAGCCCAATGTTTATACCAGCAATGTCCACAATAGCCAATCTTCCAATAGAGCCCAGATGTCTATTAACAAAGGAATGGATAAAGAAGATGTGTTGTATATATGGAATAACAGAATATTATTATAGTATAGTATAATATATAATAGTACAGTATTTATATAGTCAATGTATAATATAGTATAATAGTCAAACGTATAGTATAGTATAATAGTACAATGGAATAATAGCCATCAGAAAGGATGAAATCTTACAGTTTACATCCACGTGGATGGAACTGGAGGGTGTTATGCTGAGTGAAATAGTCAATCAAAGAAAGACAATTATCATCTGGTTTCACTCATATGTAGAATATAAGAAATAGCACAGAGGATCATAGGGCAAGGGATGGAAAACTGAACAGGAAGAAATCAGAGAGGGAGAAAATACATGAGAGACTGCTATCTCTAGGAAACAAACTAAGGGTTGCTGGAGGGGATTTGGGTGGGGGAATGGGTAATGGGCCATGGGCATCAAGGAGGACACATAATGTGGTGAGCACTGGGTGTTATATGCAATACAGATGAATTACTGAACTCTACATCTGAAACAAATGATGTAATATATGTTGGCTAATTGAATTTAAATAACAAAAGAAAGAAAAAATAATAAGTTGCCTAAAGCAGAAACTAGTAATTGGATGTAAAATTCATATATTTGGAGGAATGTTGTATACTACAGATAAATTTTGTGAGTAATAAACATGGAAAATATTAAAATACTGTAATATTTTATGTTTCATTTGATACTCTGACCTAATGACAGAGTTCGGGACATACTACCTAAAATATAACACCATCGCTATTGCATATTTTAAGCTGAAAGAATGTTGAAATGGCAGGTAGAGAAAATAAGTTCAGATCGTCCCCTGAAGGAACTTATAATTCCTTTGTTTGAGAGGTGCCCTCCCTATACATGGAAGAAAGGAACAATCTCATCTACAAGACTACAGGAAACTGAGAGTTATATAAACTTGCTAGGTATCCCCCAGTTAGCTGTATTTAGCTCACTCCCTTTGTTGTCCTATTTTATTTCCCCATGACCCTCCACTCTTCACCAAACCTGGTATAAAATCCTAGGTTTAACCACGTCTATAGGAATTCATTTCATCATGCAGGCTCCTGTGTCTTGTAAAATGCTTATAAATATTTGCATTTTTTACTTCGTCAATCGTCTTTTTGTTACAGGGACACCAGCTGATAATTTAGAAGAGTAAAAGGAGGTATTTATCCTTGTCTACACAAATTTATGTTTTCTCCTTTATACTGAGTATAATCTAGATTTCAAGGTAATGCCAACAAATATTTCATATAAAATACACATAGTTCACATCTATAAACTAATTTCAAACAGGGAAAAATTCAAAATTAAATAGTGTTTAGATCATTTCCATTTTTAAGAATTAAGATGCCTTAACTGACTAATCTGAATTTGTAGATGTTGATCATTGAGATAGCATATATTTCTCTTACAAATGTAAATTGTTACCAGTTTGGAAATCACTTGGCAGAATTCCAAAACCATGAACATCGTCATCTTCTATGAACCAGCAATATCAGTCACATACGTATATATATCTATATCTATAGATATATAGATATAGATTAATATAAGCACTTGTCCATGGGAAACAGGGGACATACATAGCAAGATTCATGAATGCACCATACATAATAGCATGAAACTGAAAGTTATCTATACTCTGTCAACCAAAAAGGGAAAAAAATTGATGAAGTTACAAAGGAGAATATTACCTAATAGTAAAAAAGTATTGTCCACAGATACATTCAACTATATCAATAAAGTAAAATAATGTCAACTGAAGAAAAGTTCCAAGAAAGATGACCTAGAACATAAAACATTTTATATAGTTCAAACCTTGATAGTAAATGATTATAATTTTCCATGAATATATATTTGCTAATATTATAATGTATCAAAAAAATGATAGTCTAGAAATTCAGAACAATGAAAGAGGCATAAAGATAGGAAAGAATCTCTGAAGACATCTAATCTACTGTTTTAATTCTTGGATTGGTGTTGGATTTACAGATACACATACTATTGTAAATAAATAAGCTAAATAAAGAAAGGTATTCATGGACCAATTGATATAATTTATTTGGGAACAAGAATTAGTGCTAAAAGACAATAGAAATATTTATGACAATGGTCACAGAGATGTCAATAAATCTCTAAAGTATTTCACAGAAAATATATTTTAAATGTAGCACTAATCCATTGCATTACATACACCAACACTTAAGCACTGAGTTTTTATGTATTCCTGATTGGAGTATTTGATATTAATATGACAATATAATTGATTAATTAAAGTTAAGCGTATACCTTACTATGACCAAACAATATTATTCCTAGGTATGTATTAAAGAATTGAGTGCATATGCCCACAGGAAAACTTGTATAGGGAGGGTTATAGCATTTTTATTCATAATATCTGAATATATCAAATGATCCAATGAAAGAAAAAGTAACAATCAACAATAAAAAATAGTATTACTACTTGCAATATTAAGGTTCAATCTCATAAACACTGAGAAAAAGAGTCAGATGCACAAGAGAAGTTTTTGTTTGATTCTGTTAAAAAGAGCTTCCATTCAATGTTGATGGAAGTCAGAATAATAATGACCATTGTAGAGTTGAGATGCTAATATTGAAGGAGCACAAAGGAACTGGATGATGGAAATATTGTGGTTTTCCTTGACAGTAATATGAGAATTTCTTACTTCCAGCTTTTATTCCAAGATATTGGTCCAATTCTCTGTTCATCTGATTTCCTGACATTTCGCATCATGTCTGACCACAAGCCTCATAATCTGCTTTAGTGATCTCCGGAGGATGACCACTTCTTGCTTCTCTACCATTGCCACTTTTCTCCAAGGCAGCATCTTGTAACAAATGCATTACTGCAATGGTCTCTTATTCTCCACTTGAATTCTCTCTGCAAGCACAGCAATGGTTGCCAGTTTTTTTAATTATTATTATTAAAACCAAAATCTTCACAAGGGTCAACCTTACATTTCAAATCTTGGCTCCATGAAATCTACTTATTCCCTACAGCCCACCAATTTATTCCTTGATTTTCTTTGACATGTACAGGCATGTTCCCTGCTCAAAGCATTTTTATTTGTTTCTTCCTATGCCTATAACATTTAATGACATATCCATTGAAATGATTTATTAAACTCACTTCAATTTTTGACTAAATATCACACACATAGTTGCCCCTACATTGGACTATTTGTAAAACAAAACTCTCTGGCTTTCCCTTTTCTGGCCTCCTGGCTTTTCTTCCTATCAATTACTACTTTTTGATATACTCTAGACTTTTCATGTCCACTTGAGTAGTTTTATGTCTCTCCACATTGAAATACAAACTTAATGTGATTTGAGTTCTGTCAGTTCTTACCTTTATTTACTCCCATATCTCCAGTGCCTGCAGTAGTGCCACAAACATATTTAAAACCTGAAATCATTTGTTGAGTGAATACATGAATGTCTGAATTATTAACACTGATCCATATACACTTTATTTTTTTACATATATCCTCATAATTTTATATGTTTGGATGGATTTTTTCCTTTTCATTGTACTTCAGATATTAAGGAGTACACTACAAAATATATGTTTCAAGATGCAAACATTGAGTTAACAGGACTGAAATCTGTTGAGTTGAAGCTAAATAATGTTGACAATGATACCACTTTTCCAGATTTTAGATTGGAAATCAATGTAGTTTCAATACCTATGATGAAGCCATTCTGATGCCAGCAGGAACCAAGATATTTATCAGTTTATTTTATAAATATTTATTTGGGTTCACATATTCCAAACCAGTATTCTAGGCAAATTGATCTATGTTGTTCAAAATCAATAAGGGCTTCCGAAAGTGACATTTCCTATACAAATATCTATCATGTCAACAATCTTCTCATTGCCCCTGTAACCTCTTTATTTCTCAGGCTGTAGATAAATGGGTTCAGAAGAGGTGTGATAAAGGTGTAAAACACTGCCACTGCCTTATCCTGTTCTGGAGAATGCAAGGAGTGTGGTCTTGTATAGGTAGAGAGAGCAGTCACATAGAATAGGCTTGCCACAATCAGGTGAGAGGAACAAGTGGAGATAGCCTTTGTCTGTCCTTTACCTGAGCTCATCTGGAACACCACAGTTAGTACACGGGCGTAGGAAGCTAGAATGGCCATGAATGGTAGCAGAAGAATAATGAGCCCACTCAGAATGACTGTATACTCATACTGTGAAGTATCCTGACACACCAGTGGTAGTAGAGATGGAACTTCACAGAAAAAGTGGTTAACAACCCGAGACCTACAAAATGGAAGTTGAAATACATACAGTGTATGTATTAAAGCATTAGTAGAACTACTGGCCCATGCACATGTGACCATAAACCAACAGATCTTCTTGTTCATGAGTACAGGATAGTGCAAAGGGTGACAGATGGCTACGTATCGATCATAGGACATGAAACCAAGGAGAAGGGCTTCAGTCCCACCAAGGGCCAAGAATACAAATGCTTGAATCTCACAGCCGAAAAATGCAATGTTCTTACTCTTTGCCAGGAAGTTAGTGGTCATCTTGGGCACTGTGGTGGAGATATACATCATGTCAATAAAGGAGAGCTGACTGAGTAGAAAGTACATAGGAGTGTGCAGTCTGGTGTCCAGTCGAATGAGAAGGACCAGTATAATATTCCCCATCAGAGCCACTGGAAAGAGGATTATAATGGCAACAAAGAGGAAAGTGTTCATTTGGCCGTATTGGAAAAGACCAGAAAGTATAAAATCTGTCTCTACACTTTGATTTCCCATCTTCATAGTTTAAATTGAAACATCAGAAGAGATCTTATGCCTAGATTCCATGGAAGACACTGACTGTCCTTTAAGAGAAAAGAAAGTGATTATTATTACATGCCTTTTATTGACTATGTATCATTTTCCCAGCCAAGTGAATTATCAAGACCATACACTACTTTTATTTTCTTCTTTAAATGAGGGGAAAACAGAATTATCTTATTACAGTAACTTTCAGAGAGTAAGTCCTGTATGATCAAAGCTTAGTCAAAATCGTTACAGACAAGACACATTTTAGAGAATGTATGGTTGCTCGATTAATTTCCCTTAGCCTTTACTTTTTTCTTTTAATCATCAGATGTATTAGTCCCATTCAATCCACCAGTGAATTTATGGCAGTATTAAAATTACTTTAAATTTCTGTCTAATTGGAAAAATATATATATGTATGTGTATATATATATTTTTTGGATAAGTACAGAAAACTTAATCCTTTTGTTAAGTATATACAAGATTCTTTATTCAGGGTTCTTTCCATCTCTGATTCCAAAGATAATACTGTGATAAGTACTTGAACCTATGAATGTTGTAAAAACATCTCCATAATGTCCAATCACTCAGCTTTAGTCTATAACAGTTATATCATAGTATAAACACAAAACATTTCAAGAAGTACAGAATTATTAGGTCTTTTTAAAAATATATGTAGGGTTATCTAATTGTTTGTGGGTTTTTTTTGTCACCTCTGATTCCCAGAAATAATACTGCTCCAATTATTAAAAAGGATATCAGCTTACTCCTGCATTCCACCTCCAACATCCAAAAACACTTTCCAGATACAATTCCAAATGAGAGTTTTAATTCACTTAAATAAAAATAAATTTATTGAGCTTGGACAGCTTTTATGACTTTATATTCACTCATATAATTTAAAAATTACAATTCTCACTCCTAAATAACTAGTTACAAGGTTGCTCTGGAGCATTAAGTAATGGCTTGGAAATTCATTATTAGTTAAGTTATTAAAAATAACATCATCTTAAAGTGGGTTTAAACTCAAACTAAAACTCTGGCAAGAAAGCAGTACCAGTATTAAAATTTAGGTTCATCGTGGAAGATTTAAGAACAAGTTAAATATGAGATTCATAAACTAAAAGTAAAAAAAAAAAATTATACCTAAACAACTTCATCAGATAGGCAATTATATTTGTAGTTATTTTCATCATAATAAAACCTCTTCTGATTTTTATCACAGCTGACACGTATTCCCACATTGTTACTCTCCAACTTTCCCTGAATTTTAAATTCTACTTTATTAAGAACTTTAATGTCCACTTATTTAAGGCAAAAATGTCAGAAAATCATATAAGCAGATAGAAACTAAAGAAATGAGTAGGAATGGAAGCCAAGCATATAGAAACTATGTTATCTCCTTCATATTATTGGGCAGTAATAAGGTAAATAACAAAATGAAATTATTAATAATAACCAGGACTCATTTAAAACATAGAACTTACAAAATACCTTATTGCAATAGAACTGCATAAAATTCTCACCATTTATTTTTATATTCTGAAGTCCTTTACCTAGTTTACACACTTTAATTATTTAAAAAATATTGTTGGATATAAATGAATGATAAGCATAATGCAAAATATTAAGATTTACATTTAAAAAAGAATACACATATTCACTAACCCAATCAAGAATACAAGGATATTCCAGGATCATGCTCTCTTAAATAGGAAATAGACACTTCTATCTTGGGTCCTATCTCATTGTGGCAAGGTAACCTCCACCACCTTTGTCCTTGTAAACCTGTGATGATTCAAATTTAATATGGGCAAACAAATCTCAATTACTTACCTCTATGTTCTTTTTACAGATAATTTAAGAAATATGTTAATTGTAGGGGCGCCCAGTGGCTCAGTCAGTTAAGTAGCTGCCTTTGGCTCAGGTCATGATCCCAGGATCCTGAGATCAAGCCTTGCATTGGGCTCCCTGCTCAGTGGAGAGCCTGCTTCTCCCTTTCCCTCGGACTGTGCTCTGCCTACTTGTGCTATCTCTCTGTCAAATAAATAAATAAAATCCTTTAAAAAAAAAAAAGAAGTATGTTAATCATATAGCCATCTAAGAAATAGTCCCAATTGAAATATGCACACGTCAGAAGCATAAGTATTCACTCTACATAATCATCCAAATGAAACACGTTTACAAAAGTAGTATGCCTGAGACTAACTTCATGTTTTCTTTTTTAATGTAAATTGTGTTAAACTCATCAAGGCATGCTAATTTCTTTTGACTTACTTCAGAGGACTCAGCAGAGTAAACACCTTTTGATGGGTGAGTGATTTTTCCTGTGAAGACTTCTTTCACCCAGCCATCCTATGAAACTAAAGAAAAAGATATTAACGTAAAACACTCTTTCATTGGAGATGATCAGGCATATAAATTGTCTTTAATTTTATAAAATAATTACTCTAAACATCATTTCCTTTGAGGCACATAGCCCCTTAAACAGGGCTGTATCTCATTATTCTAGAATTTTGCTCTTAAAATAAAATATTGAAAAAAGAATGAAAGATATATTTGCAATAGTATATGTAGATAGGATTCCTAACACCAATATGAGGGTAGTAATTACAGATTTGCAGCAATTCTTTCTTTAATAATCTTACAGTATTTGTTGATCATCTATATAAAATAGTTGTACAGGCAGAACCACATATATTCTGAATGATTGAGTTATTGAATGTGGCATATATGAAAAATACAAAAAAAAAAAAAAAGAAGGTTCCAAGAGAAACCCAAAAATTCTTAAGTCCTTAAGTCTCTTATTTTAAACACATTTTAGGAGATGTTAATGTACTATCAGTGTTTAAGTTTATTGGTGATGTTTTTGCCTTTGAATATAAATCTTCAACAATTTAGCATGATACATTCAGTAGAAAATGTAATTTAAAGATATGCATTCATTATCTTCTTCCTATGTAAGGTTTTTAACATTTCAAGGCAAATGGCCTGATTGCCTAATCATGGTAGAGACTCATATTTTGTTTCCAACAGCCCTTTTGGGAAAACTTGATCTCTAGTCCACAATTAACCATGTAGTATAGATTGCATATGATGCTTTTTTAAAGCTGATGTCAGTGTGCCAAAAGAAAATAAAATTTAATTCCAGGCATAAGGTCAATTATATTTACTAAAATGAAAATAAATCATCAGAGTTATCAATGGGGTTTCAGGAAATATTACTTCACTGTATTCTACTTTTAAAATATGCATATAAATTTGGTCTCCACATAATTAATAACCACCTATGTAAAGTTTGATTATTTTTGTGTACACAATAGGTAAGAATTTCTGAGGAATTATATGACACATGGGATATCTAATTAAGTAGTGCATTTTCTTTGATAAAACAATCTGAAGAATATCAGCATGGCTATGGAAGTATGACTCAGGTTGCCAAAATTTCAAAAGGATTAAGTTGTGTCCAAGCTCACAAAGAGTAATTTAAATAATGGCAAGGTGTTCACCTAATCTTTTTGTATAACAATAATATTTATTTAATTATTTAAGTCATAGACATTAAAATGAGGTTGAAATTTAACCTGTCAAGCTCCTAATTTCATTGGATGTTATAGGACAAACTCCTGTGCTCTGATATAAAAGAAATAGGAAAAGAAAAAACAAACAAACAAACGTTGCAATAACTTGAAAGTCAAGGTAATGTAGTTTAGGGTTCGAAGAGAACATATGCAGCCGTGTTTAACCTTTCCTTATTTTGAATGTAAGATATTTTAGTGAGTTACTATTAAAATGAGAGCATAATTTCTATCCTCATTTCCCCCAATTATTTCACATGTAAAATTTAGTTGAAAATATTGACTCATACTTTCCTATAAAATAACTTAGTTGGGAAAATGTTTTCTCCATAAAGAAAATGTCAGCAATAAATCATTGCATGACTGAGGGAGGGGAAAGATGGCAGAGGAATGGGGGACTCCATTTCAACTGGTCCCCTCAACTTAGCTGGATATCTACCAAGTCATTCTGAACACCCATGAAATCAGCCTGAGATGTAAGAATATATGTCTGGATCTCTATAGGGGCAGAGGATCAGTGGTCCTGATGGAGGAAGGGCAACTCTGCCCAAGCAGGGTTGCCTGAAAAACAACAAGGCAAGCCCCTCTCCTAGAAGACAAGCTGGAAGAACAAGGGACCCTAGGGTCCCCATAAAACTTTAAAACCCCATCACCAGGGGTAAATAGTATATAGCTCCTGGTGTTGCCTCATGGCCTGTGTATTTCTCATCTTCAACTTAAAAAAAAAATATTTCTCATGTTTCTTCTCTGTTTTTTCTTTTTACCTATTTCTCATTTCAACTAGATGTTTAATACAACATATTCCATAGTGGCTTTTTAACTTGTAGTTTTCACACTTGTGTGTGTGTGTGTGTATGTGTGTGTGTGTGTGTGTGTGTGTGTGTGTGTGTTTCAATGGAGTCCTTCTTTCCCTATTCATTACTATCTTTATATACATACCAGTTTTAATTTCCCTGTAACTCTGGGAAGTAGTGTTCTCTAAAAAAGAGAATAAAATACACCCAGCAAGAGCTAAAAACACCCTATGTTGCCCACATTGAGAGATTATAGCCTCTCCCTCCCCTCACCCCCTTTCTTCTTTTTTCTTTCTTTCTTTCTTTCTTTCTTTCTTTCTTTCTTTCTTTCTTTCTTTCTTCTCTCTCTCTCTCTCTCTCTCTCTCTCTCTCTCTCTCTCTCTCTTTCTTTCTTTCTTTCTTTCTTTCTGAATCTTATTCTTGGGATCCATTTTAGCTGTGTTTTCTCAGTGGTGGCTTCCGACTGCTCCAAACTTTTCCAGGGTGCATCTTGCCTGGATTATGATTGATATTTTTGACTCTGTACATCCCCTCAACCAACCCACAACAGAATGACTAGGAGGAAGAACTCCAAAAAAGAAAAGAACCAGAGATAATGGCCTCTGTTGCAGACCTAATGGATATGGATATAAGCAAGATGTCAGAAATAGAATTCAGGGTAACAATTATGAAGACAATAGCTAGCCTTGAGAAAACCATTAATGGCATCATAGAATCTCTAAGGGTAGAACTGAGAGCCAATCAGGCTGAATATTAAAATGCTATGAATGAGATGCATTGTAAACTGGTTTCTCTTAACAGCTAGGGTAAGTGAGGCAGAAGAACAAATTAGTGATCTGGGAGATAAAATGATAAAAAAGAAAGAACAGGAGGAGGCTTCGTACAAATAGTTTAAAATACACGAGAACAGACTTATAGAAATCAATGACACCATGAAATGTTCCAACGTCAGAATCATTGGGATCCCTGAAGAGGTGGAGAGAAAGGACTAGAAGATATATTTGAGCAAATCCTAGTTGAGAACATCCCTAATCTGGGGAAGGAAACAAGAATACCTGTCCTAGAGGCAGAGAGGACCCCTCCCAAGATCAATGAGAACAGACCAACATTCTGGCATGTAATACTAAAACTCACAAATCTTAGAACCAAGGAAGCCATTCTGAAAGCAGCTAGGGGGAAGAGATTCCTTACGTACAGAGGGAAGGACATCAAAATAATGTCAGACCTGTCCACACAGACCTGGCAAGCCAGAAAGAGCTGGTGAGACATATTCAGGGTACTAAAGGAGAAGAATATTCAGCCAATAATACTTTATCCTGCAAGACTGTCATTCAGAATGGATGGAGAGATTAAGAGCTTCCAGGACTGGCAGAAACTGAAAGAATATGTGACTACCAAGCCAGCCCTGCAAGAAATGCTAAGGGGGATTCTATAAAAGAAGAAAGACCCCAGGAATCATATAGACCAGAAATTTACAGAGGCAATCTATAGGACACTATTTAACAGGCAAAATTATGGTACTAAATCCATATCTGTCAATAGTTACCCTCAACGTGATGGCCTAAATGTTCCATGAAATGGCACAGGGTTGCAGATTGGGTACAAAGACAGAACCTATCCATATGCTGTCTTTGAGATTCATTTTGAGCCTAAAGACACCTCCAGACGGTATGTGAGGGGATAAAGAAGCATTTATCATGCAAATGGACCTCAAAAGAAAACTGGGGTAGCAATTCTCATATCAGACAAGTTAGAATTAAAACCAAAGACTGTAATAAGAGATCCAGGGGGACACTATATCAATCTGAAAGGGCCCATCAACAAGAAAATCTAATAATTGTAAATATCTATGTCCCCAACATAGGAGCAGCCAACTACATAAGCCAATTGTTAACCAAAATAAATAATCAGATTAACACCAATACATGAACAGTAGGAGATTTTAACACTCTACTCTCAACATTGGACAGATCATCCAAACATAAGATAAACAAACAAAACAAAACAAACAAACAAACAAACAAACAAATGAACAACAACAACAAAAAAAAAATAGGAGTTTTGAATGTCACGTTGGACCAGATGGACTTCGTAGATACATACAGAACATTCACTCTAAAGCAACAGAATACTCATTCTTCTCAAATTCACATGGAACTTTCTCCAAAATAGACCACATACTGGGTCACAAATCAGATCTCAACAAATAATACCAAAAGATTGAGATTATTCCCTGCATGTTATCAGACCACAATGACTCAAAAGTGGAACTCAATCACAATAAAAAAATCTGGAAGGAATTCAAACACTTGGAAGTTAAAGAGCATCCTGCTAAAGAATGAATGGGTCAACCAGGAAATTAAAGAAGAACTTAAACAATTCATGGAAACCAATGAAAATGAAAATACATCAGTACAAAACTAATGGGATACATACCCATCCAAGCCTGTCTCAAAAACGTAGAAAAATCCCAACTACACAAGTTAAACCTACACCTAAAAGACTTGGGGAAAGAACAGCAAATAAAATCTAAACCAAACAAAAGAAGATAAATAATAAAGGTTAGAGGAGAGATCAATAAAACAGAAACCAGAAAAACAGTAGAACAGATCAAGGAAACTAGAAGCTGGTTCTTTGAAAGAATTAATAAGATCAATAAACCACTGGCCAAAATTATCCAAAAGAAAAGAGAAAGGGCCCAAATTAATAAAATTATGAATGAAAGGGGAGAGATCACGACTAACACCAAGGAAATAGAAATAATTATTAGAAATTATTTCCAGCAACTATATGCCAAGAAGTTAAGCAACGTGGAAGAAATGGATACCTTCCTGGAAACTTATAAACTAGCAAGACTGAAACAGGAAGAAATAGACAATCTGGATAGAACAATAACCAGTAATGAAATTTAAGCAGTAATCAAAAACCTCGTCAAAAAAAAAAAAAAAAATTCAGTGCCGAATGTTTTCCCAGGGGAAGTCTTTGAAACATTTCAAGAAGAAATAGTACCTAGGGGCGCCTGGGTGGCGCAGTCGTTGGGTGTCTGCCTTCGGCTCAGGGCGTGATCACAGCATTCCAGGATCGAGTCCCACATCGGGCTCCTCCGCTGGGAGCCTGCTTCTTCCTCTCCCACTCCCCTGCTGTGTTCCCTCTCTCGCTGGCTGTTTCTCTGTCACAAAAATAAATAAAATCTTAAAAAAAAGAAGAAGAAATAGTACCTAATCTAATGATGCTGTTCCAAAAAATAGAAACAGAAGGAAAATTTCCAAACTCCTTCTATGAGGCCAGAATTACCCTGATCCCCAAACCAGGAAAAAGACCCCATCAAAAAGAATTACAGACCAATATCCCTGTTGAACATGGATGTAAAAATACTCAACATGATCCTAGCTAATAGGATCCAACAGTACATAAAAGGATTATTCACCACAACCAAATGATTTTTGTGCCTGGGATGCAAGAGTGGCTCAACATTTGCAAATCAACGTTACAGAGCACACCTATTAAGAAAAGACAAGAGCCATATGATCCTGTCAATTGATGCAGAAAAAGCATATGACAAAATGCAACATCTGCTTCTGATTAAAACTTGTCAGAGCATAGGGATAGAGGGAACATTCCTCGATATCATTTAAAAAAATTGTGAAAAGCCCAAAGAGAATATCTTTCTCAAAGATGAAAAGCTTATATCTCTTCCCTTAAAATCAGTAATAGGACAAGGATGCCCACTCTTACCACTATTGTTAAACATAGTACTGGAAGTCCTAGCCACAGTAATCAGACAACAAAAAGAAATAAAGGCATCCAAATTGGCAAAGAAGAAGTCAAATTCTCCATCTTCAGAGATGACATGATACTTTATGTGGGAAACCCAAAAGACTCCACCCTCAAATTACTAGAACACATACAGCAATTCAGCAGTGTGGCAGAATACAAAATCAATGCACAGAAATCAGTTGCTTTTCTGTAAGATAACAATGTAATGGTAGAGAAATTAAAGAATCAATTCCATTACAATACCAACAAAAACCATAAGATACCCAGGAAAAAACCTAAGTAAAGAGATAAATGATCTATACTCTAGAAACTACAGAACATGTATGAAAGAAATGGAGGAAGACACAAAATGATGGGAAAACATTCCATGTTCATGGATTGAAAGAATAAACGTTGTTAAAATGTCTACCCTGCTCAGAGCAATTTATACTTTCAATGCCATCCCTATTACAGTAGCATTGGCAATTTTCAAAGAGCTGGACCAAACAACCCTAAAATTGTATGGAACAAGAAAAGACCCCCAATCACCAAGGGAATGATGAAAAAGAAAAACAAAGCTGAGGTTATGACATTGTGAGACTTCAAGCTACATTACAAAGACACCAAGACAGCATGGTACTGGTACAAAAACAGACACATAGACCAGAGGAACAGAATAGAGACTCCAGAAATGGACTATCCATTCTATGGTCAACTAATCTTTGACAAATCAGAAAAAAAAAATGTCCAATGGAAAAAAGACAGTCTCTTCAAAAAGTGGTGCTGGGAAAAATTGGACAGCTACACACAGAAGAATGAAATTGGACCATTCCCTTACACCATACACAAAGATAAACTCAAAATGGATGAAAGACCTCAATGTGAGACAGAAATCCATTAAATCTTAGAGGAAAACATAGACAGTAACCTCTTCTACTTAGGCCACAGTAACTTCTTCCAAGACATGTCTCCAAAGGCAAAGGAAACAAAAGCAAAAATGAACTATTGGGACTTCATCAAGATAAAAAGCTTCTGCAGAGCAAAGTAAACAGTCAACAAACTAAGAGGCAACCCATGGAATGGGGGAAGATATTTGCAAATGACATTACAGATAAAGGGCTGGTATCCAAGATCTATAAAGAACTTCTCAAACTCAACACTCAAAAATTAACAGCCCAGTCAAAAAATGGGCAGAAGACATGGACAAACATTTCTCCAAAGAAGACATACAAATGTCTAACAGACACAAGAAAAAAAATTCAACATCACTAGCCATCATGGAAATACGAATCAAAACCACAGTGATATACCACCTTACACCAGTTAGAATGGCAAAAAAGAACAAAGCAGGAAACAACAAATGTTGGCAAGGATGTGGAGAAAGGGGAACCCCCTTACAATGTTGGTGGGAATGCAAACTGGTACAACAACTCTGGAAAACAGTATGGAGTCTCCTCAAGATGTTAAGAATAGAGATACCATATGACCCAGCAATTGGATTACTAGGTATTTACCCCAGATATACAGATGTAGAGCAAAGAAGGGGCATGTGTGCACCAATGTTCATAGCAGCACTGTCCACAATAGCCATATTGTGGAAGAAGTTGAGATCCTTCAACAGATGAATAGATAAAGAAGATGTGGTTCATATATACAATGGAAGATTATTCAGCCATCAGAAACGATGAATACCCATCATTTTCATCCATGCAGATGGAACTGGAGGAGGTTATGCTAAGTGAAGTAAGTCAAGCAGAGAAAGACAATTATCAGATGTTTTCAGTCATATGTGGAAAATAAAAAATAGCACGGAGGACCATTGGGGAAGGAAGGGAAATCAGAAGGGGGAGAAATCAGAGAGGGAGATGAACCATAAAAGACTATGGACCCAGGGAAACAAACTAAGGGTTTCAGAGGGGAGAGAGTTGGGGGAGAGCATAACAGGGTGATGGGTATTAAGGAGGGCATGTGCTGTGGTGAACACTCGGTGTTATACATAACTAATCAATCATTGAACACTACATCAAAAAACTATTGATGTACTATTCAGTGGCTAACTGAACCTAATTAAAAAAAAATCTTTGCATGCCTGTCCTCAGAGGAAAAAACTTGGAATTACATAATTCAGATTTCAGATTTTAAATAAAGTTTGAGCCCCATAAGTAATCAACACTTATATTAAGGTTAGTCATTGTTAGATATAATTTAAGACTATCATTGGACAAAACTACAATTTTAGTATCCTGACATATACAGTCTTGGGTATTACCTTAAGAAAAGAAGAGAATACTCAGTTAAGATATGATCTTTGAAGGACCTACGCAAGCCAGAGACCCTAAAGCTGACGTACTTACTACCTTCAAGATAATTCACCATATAAATTTAAATCTAATACTTTTGTAATGCTGGTATTTGTTATTTTTGTTATTTGAACTTGGCATTGTTTGAAAAAATATTTTAGGTGTATTATAACAAACAAAAATAATACACACAGTGCACCTATAGGCAAGCATTTAATCTTGGAACTTTACATCAAAAACTAGGAATGTACTGTATGGTGACTAACATAATATAATAAAAAATTATTATAAAAATAACAAAAGTAAACTACATAGGAGAGTTATGAAAACATCAGAATCTACCTCCAAAACAAAACAAAACAAAACAAAACAAAACAAACAAAACAAAACAAAACCTCCTTGTATTATAGAAATGGGTGTTTGTCCTTAGCTTTCCAATATTTAACAAAAGAGTCAAACTGGAATGTGCTGATGGAGTGGACCTAGGGGTGAATGGCTTACCTGCATAAATAGGATAATCAGAATTGTTTTTATTCTGAGGTTACTCCTCTTTTCCTATTGTGAATGGTGACGGTACATAGAGCTGAGGATGATTTTAGATAATTAAATTAGTAAATGCAGGCAAGCAATTCACAATATTGTCTGACACAGAACATCCAATACTTATTAGTTTTTGTTTTGAGTGTTGTTTTGCTGTTATTATTCTCCCTCTCTCTCTCTCTTTTTGATTGCCTTTCTACATAAACTAAGATGGATTCAGAATGGAGGCATGTCCTTCATTAATTTGCTCTACTGTGTATGCAAACTCTTCAATAGTTGTCCCAGGGCAACCTAGTTCTATTTTATTTATCTCTTTGAGAGAGAGTGAAAGCGAGCATGAGTGGGGGGTGTGGAAAGGCAGAGGGAGAGGGAGAAGCTGACTCCCTGTTGAGCAGGGAGCCCTATGTTGGGCTCAGTCTCAGGACCCTTAGATCAGGAACCAAGCTGAAGGCAGACACAACCCACTGAGCCACCCAGCTGCCCCGATCTGGTTCCATTATATGATCTGATGAACGCTGGATGTTATACTCAACTAATAAATCATTGACACTGCATCAAAAACTAATGATGTACAATATGTTGGCTAATTGAAATTAATATAAAAAAAGAAAGAGCCATTACACACACACACACACACACACACACACACACACACACGACTCAAAAACAAACAGAGGTCAAACTATCCAGGAAGAGAATAATTGAAGATCAATAGTGTAATACAGCAGATTTCATTGACCACATACCTAGGACAATGCAGTCTCATGGTCATTGTTCATGGCTTATCTCCTCCCAGCTGGAGGGTAGCCTTCCAAACTTACTGAACAAAAAGCAATGTTTTCTTATGAGTCACAGCGTGAGTCAACACATAAGGATGTCTAAGCCCAAATACAGGACTATGAGAAGGTCAAGAGGTCACTTTGGATATAGATAGCCCTTTAAAATCACATAAATAAGGACAGTAGAAACATGAAAGTAGAAAAATAAAACATCCTGTTTTATTTGATCAAAATTTTGAATGGGGTTAAAGCAAATATGTCATTAGGAAAACAGATTTGGTCAATCAATATATCTTTTGACATCCATTAGGACATAATAATATCTTGTTGGCACATATGCCCCTTGAATTCTGGACAGAACATCAGCAAAATGGTGAACTAGGAAGTTCCAGCCACACAATCCCCCAGAAACCAGTTAAAAACCTGCAAAAATCCAGTAACTGCCTAACCAAGAAAAAGCCCTTTCTCAAAATGTTAGGCAATCTTGTGGCATTTTGCTTCCCCTTGTCACATCCTTCCTTGGAGCACTGTGGAACAGCCAGGGAGACACGTCTTCACACTCAGTTCCATCTTTTAGGCAAAAGTAGTACTTGCTTATAAAGTTTTTACTCGTGTGAGGACTGCCCACATGACCGGTACTGTGTTCTCCGGCTCAGGACACTGATGGAAAAATTGGTATTGCTTGGAGGCCTCTGACAGCAGCGGCAGTTTCACTGGAGCATTAGGCCAGCAGATTAATACAGTCTGTGTTTGCTTGCTTACATGTAGGAAAAGGCAATGCAGATCCAAGAGCTCTGAATAAAAAATGCAGAGATGAGACTCTAAAGAAATTTAAATTTGCCCATATATAAGGGGGGGCCGAAAAAAACCACACTGAAGTTCACTTTTCATTATTTTATAAGATTTGAAAGAAAAAAAACATAAAAACTGATATATTAATAAAAATAATATAAATTAATATATAATATATATAAATATATGTAAATATATATAAATATTTATATTTTATATTTGTGTGTATATATATATGTGTGTGTATACATATGTGTGTGTATACACATACACACACATACATACACACATAAATGGACACACACATTAAAATGCCATCTATGATACCAGTAGTATAACTTGCTGTAGAGATAGTTTTTTTATGTAATCCATGTGTGTTGTGGACTGAATTATGTCCCCCAACACTTCATATGCTGAATTTTTAACCTCCAATATTTCAGAATGTCTGTATTTGGAAATAGTGTCTCAAATATGTAATTAATATAGAAGTAGATAATTTCGTGGGCCTTAGTCCAATATAAGTGATTTCATATGAGGAGATTAGTATAGAGTCATTTATAGAAGAACAAGCCTGTGAAGTTTAAGAGAAGATGGCTATCTACAAGCCAAGGAAAGGGCCCACAGAAAAGTTCAATCTCGCAAACACCTTGACCTAGGTCTTTTAGCCTCCAGAAGTGCGAGAAAACAAGTTTCTGGTATTAACTTCCACCTAGTCACTGATATTTTGATATGGCAAGGCTAACAATCAAATATATTATTGCAACATCAAAGGAAATATCGATAGAAAATGCACAAAAAAGAAGAGAATCAAAGCATGACACTATAAAAATAATAATAAACAAAATAAGAAGGAAGGGAGTAAAAGAGTTAACAGACATTAAGAGATATAAGATATCCTGATAACAATTAACAAAATACAATAATAATTCTTTCCCTACAATGAGTCACATTAAATGTCCCATTCAAAAGGTTAGAATTGGCATAATGGATTGAAATAGAGGAAGAAAATGTATGCTGCCTACAGCAGACTCACCTTAATTCAAAGGGCATGCATAGGTTGATAACAAAGGGATAAAAAAAAATATTTCATGCAGCTTATAGCCAAAAGAGAGCCACGGTGTTTATGCTAATATCATATGATGTAGACTTTTAAATAAACAATAAATAAAACTCTAAAAAAGAAAAATGACATTTAAAGTAATAAAAAATTCCAATCCATCATGAAGTGTTAACAATTATATTTATACCAAAAGAGATATTAAGTATATGACACAAACATTGACAGAATTATAAGGAAACTATATAACTTGTAATTTCTATAATAATCTTAAAAACTTATATATCCCATATCAGAAAAGGATAGAAAGATGTGAGATTAGTTAGTTACACACACACACACACACACACACACACACACACACACACACACTGGAATGTTTTTGAGCCATAAAAAAGAATGAAATTTTGCTATTTGCAACAATATGGAAAGAGCCAGAAAGTATAATACTAAGTGAAATAAGTCAGTCAGAGAATACCATATGATTTCTTATGTGGAACTTAAGAAACAAAACAAATTAATATAAGGGAAAAAGAAAGAAAGAAAGGCAAACTAAGAAACAGATTTTTTAAAAAGCAGATTCTTTTTTTTTAATATTTTTATTTATTTTTTCAACAGAGATAGAGACAGCCAGCGAGAGAGGGAACACAAGCTGGGGGAGTGGGAGAGGAAGAAGCAGGCTCATAGATGAGGAGCCCGATGTGGGGCTCGATCCCATAACGCCAGGATCACGCCCTGAGCCGAAGGCAGATGCTAACCGCTGTGCCACCCAGACACCCCAAAAAAGCAGATTCTTAAGTATAGATAACAAACTGATGGTTACCTGAGGGGAGGTGGGGGTAGGGTGGGTTATATAGGTGATGGGGATTAAGGAGTGTACTTGTGATGAGCACTGGGTGATATGTGATTTTTGAATCAGTTTATTGCACACTTGAAACTAATATAACACTGTATATTAACTATACTGGATTTTTATTATTTTTTTAAAATTTTTTTAAAAGATTTTATTTATTTATTTGACAGAGAGAGAGGCAGTGAAAGAGGGAACACAAGCAGGGGGAGTGGGAGAGGGAGAAGCAGGCTTCCCGCTGAGCAGGGAGCCCAATGCGGGGCTCAATCCCAGAACACTGGGATCATGACCTGAGCCGAAGGTAGATGCTTAATGACTGAGCCACCCAGACACCCCTATACTGGATTTTTTAAAATAAAATAAATAAAATATATAAAAGGGTAGAAAATGAGAAAGACAAGTATAAAGGAAAAATGATTTAAGCAATACTTTAGAACAATTAAGCCAAATGTATATATCACTTCCCCCAAAACATTAGAATACACAACTTTTCCAAGGGACCATGGAACATTTTCCAAGATAGAAACATGTACAAGAATGATGAACATTTCTTATCATTTTAAGAAGATTGAAGAAGTAAAGAATCTGTACTCTGAAAACTATAGAACACTTATGAAAGAAATTGAGGAAGACAAAAAAATGGAAACAAAACAAAACAACATTCCATGCTCAAGGATTGGAAGAACAAATATTGTTAAAATGTCTATGCTACCCAAAGCAATCTACTCATTCAACACAATTCCTGTCAAAATACCATCAGCATTTTTCACAGAGCTGGAACAAAGAACCCTAAAAATTTTATGGAAGCAGAAAAGACCCCAAATAGCCAGGGGAATGTTGAAAAAAGAAAATCAAAGCTGGAGGCATCATAATTCTGGACTTCAAGCTGTATTTCAAAGCTGTAATCATCAAAGCAGTATAGTCCTGGCACAAAAACGTACCCATAGATCAGTGGAAAATAATGGAGGATCCAGAAGTGAACCCTCAACTCTATGGTCAACTAATCTTCGACAAAGCAGGAAAGAACATCCACTGGAAAATAGATAGTCTCCTCAACAAATGGTGTTGTGAAAATGGGATGGCCAACTGCAGAAGAATGAAAGTGGACCATTCTCTTACACCATACACAAAAATAAACTCAAAATGGATGAAAGACGTATATGTGAGACAGGAATCCATTAAATCCTAGAGGAGAAGGCATCAACCTCCTTGAATTTGGCCACAGCAACTTCTTGCCAGACATGTCTCCAAAGGCAAGCAAAACAACAGCAAAAATGAACTATTGGAACTTCATCAAGATAAAAAGCTTCTGCACAGCAAAGCAAAAAATCAACAAAACTACAAGATGACCTATGGAAGGGAGACGATATTTGCAAATATCTTATCAGATAAAGGGCTGATATTACAAGATCTATAAAGAACTTATCAAACTCAGCACCCATAAAACAAACAAACAAAAATCCAGTCAATAAATGGGCAGAAGACATGAAGAGACATTTATCGAAAGAAGACATACAAATGACCATCAGAAAAAATGCTCCACATCACTTTTCATCAGGGAAATCCGAATCAAAACCACAATGAGATACCAATTCATACTGGTCAGAATGGCTAAAATTAATGAGTCAGGAAATAACTAACGGATGTTGGCAAGGATGTGGAGAAGTGGAAGCCCTTACACTGTTGGTGGGAATGCAAACTGGTGAGAATGCACTCTGGAAAACATCATGGAGATTCCTCAAAAAGTTAAAAAAAAATAGAGCTTCCCTATATCCCAGCAATTGTGCTACTAGGTATTTATCTAAAGGATATCACAATGGTGATTTGAAAGGGCACATGCACCCAGTGTTATAGCAGCAATATCCGTAATAGCCCAAATATGGAAAGAGCCCAGATATCCATCAAGAGATGAATGTATAAAGAAGATGTGCACATGCACAATGTAATATTATTCAGCTATCAAAAGGAGTGAAATCTTGCCATTTGCAATGATGTGTATGAAAGTAGAGAGCACTATGCTAAGCAATATAAGTCAGTCAGAGAGACAAATACCATATGATTTCACTCATATGTGGAATTTAAGAAACACAGGGAAGAAAAAATAAAACAAGATGAAAATAGAGAAGGAAGTAAACCATAAGAGAGGCTGAACTATAGATTACAAACTGAGGGTTGCTCGAGGGGAGGTGGTTGGGGGGAGGGGGTAATTGGGTTATGGGCATTAAGGAGGGCATTTGATGTAATGAGCCCTGGGTGTTATATGAAATTGATAGGTCACCAAATTCTACCATGGTAACTAATAATACAATATATGTTAAATAAATTGGATTTAAATGGAGAAATTAAATAAAAAGAAGAATGAAGTTATCCATACTATCTTTTCTGAACATAGTGAATTGAAATTAAAAATCACTGACAAAAGCAATGCTGGGATTTTTTTTTAAAAAAGTGGAATTAAAATTACATACTTGTAAACAACAATCTGGTTAAAGAATTCATTGCAAAGGAAATTATAAAATATCTTGACACTGGACTAAAGGAATATGTAGGTCAGCCTCAACAGAAAGGGACACATAACCCACATAGGATGCACCTTTGAAGTACCTGGTTCTGATGGACGGGGAACATTGCTCTACAGGACTCCAGAAGAACTCTTCCCAATAAGGCCACTTCTTTCAAGATCAAGCAATGTAGCTGAGTTTCTAAATATATAGGAAGCAAACCCAGAGAGGTGTACAAAATGAGATGAGAATATGTCCCAAATGAAAGAAGGGAAAAAATACCAAAGTTTTAAATAAAATAGAGATATCCCAAATGACTGATAATTCAAAGAAATGGCCATAAAGATATTCACTGGATTTGGAAAAGGAATGAGACCTTCATCAAAGGGAGAATATATAAAAATAACCAGTTTTAGATGAAGAAATCAGTAAATGAAATAAAAAATACACAAGAGGGAATCAATAGTATATAATAGAAGGGAGGAGAATGGATATGTGAGATGGAAGAGTAATGGGAAACAATCAAGGTGAACAGCAAAAAGAAAGAAAAAAAGAATAGCAATTTAGGAGAATAGTTAAAGGTAATCAGTGACAAGATCAAGAGTAGTAACAGTTATATAGTAGAAATCTCAAAAGAAGTGGAGAGAGACAGGGAGGAGATGCTATATTTGAAGAAATATTAGCTGAAAACGTTGTTAACTGGGGGAAGGAAACAGACCAGATCCAAAAATCACAGAGAGCCCCAACAAAATGAAACAAAAATGGCCCACACCAACTCACATCATAATAAAAATAGCAAAAACTAGTGTTAGAGAATTTTAAAAGCAGCAAGAGGGAAAAAAGCAATCAAAGCAACAACAGCAAAACAGTTACTAGGAAGGGAAATATCATAAATCTATCAAAAGTTTCTCAGCAGACACTTTTCAGGACAGAAGAGAGTGGAATGATATTCTCAAACTGCTGATAGGAAAAGTTCTGCAACCAAGAATATTCTAATCAGCAAGGATATTATTCAAAACAGGAGAGAAAATAATTTCCCAAACAAAAGTGAAAGGAGCTCATCACCACTAAAACAGCTTATGAAAAATTATTAAAGGTAATTCTTTGAGTGGAAAGAAAAAGCCATAATTACAAGGAAGACTATTATGAAAAAAAATCACTGGTAAATTCAAACACATAATAAAAGTGGACTAATTTCTTATAAAATTAATACAGAGGTTAACCCACAAAAGCAGCCGAATCCATATATGAATAAAACTTAGTCAAAGTAGTCACAAAATAAAAGGTTGTGAAGTAAGACATCATATACATAAAATCTAGGCAGGGAGTAAGAATGTCTTTGCTTATTTTTTTAATGCATTTAAATGTAAGTGACTATCAACTTAATATAGACTGCTATATGCCTATGACTTTATATATGACTATAAAGCTAACCATGAATCAAAAAACATATAATAGATAACACAAAAAGTAGAGGTAGGAAAACAAGCCATATCATTAAAGAAAACCATCAAACCAGAAGGGAAGTGAGCCAGAGAATAAGGAAGGAACAGAAAAGAACTACAAAAGCAAACATAAACCAAGTAAGAAAGTGTCAGTAATACATCCCTATCAATATTACACTGAATGTAAATGAACTAAATACTATAATCAAAACATATAGGGTAAATAAATGGATTAAAACAAATATCTATATGCTGTTACAACTGACTCACTTGAGACCTGAGGACACATGGCAAAGGAGAGTGAAGGGAAGGAAAATGTTTCCCATGCAAGGAAAAGGAAGGGAAAAAGGGAAAAAGAAAGTTGTGGGATAATGATATTTATATCATATAAAATAGTTTTTATTATTGATTTAATTTTTAAATTATTATGTTATGATGTCACCATACAGTACATCATTGGTTTTAGATGTAGTGTTCCATGATTCTTTGTTTGCATATAACACCCAATGTTCCATGCAATATGTGCCCTCCTTAATGCCCAACACCAGGCTAACCCATCCCCCCACCCCCTTTCCTCTAAAACCCTCAGCTTGTTTCCCAGAGTCCATAGTCTCTCATGGTTCATCCCCCCTTCTGTAACCCCCCCCACCTTCATTCATCCCTTCCTTCTCCTACCGATCTCCCTGCTTTTTCTTAAGTTCCATAAATTAGTGAAAACATATGATAATTGTGTTTCTCTGCTTGACTTATTTCACTTAGCATAATCTCCTCAGTGAGCTTTTTTTATAATATTTTTTTATAATATTATGTTAGTCACCATAGAGTACATCCCTGGTTTTTGATGTAAAGTTCAATGATTCATTAGTTGTGTATAACACCCAGTGCACCATGCAATACGTGCCCTCCTTACTACCCATCACCAGCCTATCCCATTCCCCCACCCCCCTCCCCTCTGAAGCCCTCAGTTTGTTTCTTAGAGTCCATAGTCACTCATGCTTCATTCCCCCTTCTGATTACCTCCTTTCTTTATCCCTTTCTTCTCCTACCGATCTTCCTAGTTCTTATGTTCCATAGATGAGAGAAACCACATGATAACTGCCTTTCTCTGCTTGACTTATTTCACTAAGCATTATCTCCTCCAGTGCCGTCCATGTTGTAGCAAATGTTGTGTAATTGTTCTTTTTGATCGCTCAGTAATATTCCATCATATATATGGGCCACATCTTCTTAATCCAGTCATCTGTTGAAGGGCATCTCGGCTCCTTCCATGATTTAGCTACTGTTGACAATGCTGCTATGAACATTGGGGTGCATATGGCCCTTCTCTTCACTATGTCTGTATCTTTGGGGTAAATACCCGGTAGTGCAATGGCTGGATCATAGGGTAGCTCAATTTTTAACTTTTTAAGGGACCTCCACACTGTTTTCCAGAGTGGCTGTACCAACTTGCATTCCCACCAACAATGTAGGAGAGATCCCCTTTCTCCACACCCTCTCCAACAATTGTTGTTTCTTACCTTGTCAATTTTTGCCATTCTAACTGGCATAATGTGGTATCCCAGTGTGGTTTTTATTTGAATTTCCCTGCTAAAGATTTTGAACATTTTTATTTGAATTTCGCACTAAAGATTTTGAACATTTTTTCATGTGTCTGTTAGCCATTCATATGTCTTCATTGGAAAAGTGCTTGTTCATATCTTCTGCCCATTTTTTTGATTTGATTATTTGTTTCTTGGTTGTTGAGTTTGAGAAGTTCTTTATAGATCTTGGTTACCAGCCCCTTATCTGCAGTGTCATTTGCAAAAATCTCCCATTCTGTGGGTTGCCTCTTTGTTTTGTTGACTGTTTCCTTTGCTGTGAAGAAACTTTTTATCTTATGTAGTCCCAAAAGTTCATTTTTACTTTTTTTTCCCTTGCCTTTGGAGAGGTGTCATGAAAGAAGTTACTGTGGTTGATGTTGAAGACATTACTGCCTATGTTCTTCTCTAGGATTTTGATGGATTCCTGTCTTATATCAAGGCCTTACATTCATTTAGAGTTTATCATCATGTACAGTGTGAGAGAAGAGTGAAGTTTCATTCTTCTGTATGTAGGGATCCAATTTTCCCAGCACCATTTTTTGAAGAGACTATCTTTTTTCCATTGGATGTTTTTTCCTGCTTTGTTGAAGATTAGTTGACCATAGAACGGAGGGTCTATTTATGGAGTCTGTATTCTGTTCCATTGGTCTATGTGTCTGTTTTTCTGTCAGTGCCATGCTGTCTTGGTGATCACAGCTTTGTAGTATAGCTTGAAATCAGGAAATGTGATGCCTCCAGCTTTGTTTTTCTTTTTCAACATTTCCTTGGTGACTTGGGGTCTTTTCTAGTTCCACATGAATTTTAAGATTCTTTGTTTCTGCACTTTGAAAAATGGCATTGGTAGTTTGATCAGGATGGGGTTGAAAGTATAGATTGTTATGGGCAGGATAGACATTTTAACAATGTTTATTCTTCCAATCCATTAGTATGGAAAGTTTTTCCATCTTTTTGTGTCTCTTCAATTTCTTGCATACATGTTCTGCAGTTTATAGAGTATAGATCTTTTACCTCTTTTTTTTAGGTTTATTCCAAGATATCTTCTGATTTCTGGTGCTACTGTAAATGGAATCGATTCCCTAATATCATTTCTATACTTACATTGTTAGTGTATAGGAAAGCAACTGATTTCTGTGGATTGATTTTGTATCCTGCTACATTACTGAATTGCTGTATGAGTTCTAGTAATTTGGGGGTGGAGTCTTTTGTGTTTTCCACATAAAGTGTCATGTCATCTGTGAAGAGAGAGAGATTGACTACTTCTTTGTCAATTCAAATACCTTTTATTTCATTTTGTTGTCTGATTGCTGTTGCTAGGACTTCTAGTACTGTGTTGAACCACTGTCCAGACTTATCCAAAAGAAAAGAGAAATAATCCAAATTAATAAAATTATGAATGAAAAGTGAAAGATATGACTAACACCAGAGATATAAAACAAATTATTGGAAACTATTATCAACAACTATATGCCAATAAATTAAGCATTCTGGAAGATATGGATGCCCTCTTGGGAACCTTTAAACTAACAAGACTGAAACAGAAGTTGACAACCAAAATAGACCAATAACCAGTAATCAGATTGAAGCAGTGATCAAAAACCTCCCAAAAAATGAGAGAACAGGGCCTGATGGATTCCCCTGGGAATTCTACCAAACATTCAAAGAAGAAATAGTACCTATTCTCCTGAAGCTGTTTCATTTTTTAAAAAATATTTTTTATTATATGTTAGTCACAATGCAGTACATCCCTGTTTTTTTATGTAAAGTTCGATGATTCATTAGTTGTGTATAACACCCAGTGTACCATGCAATACATACCCTCCCCACCACTCATAACCAGCCTATCCCATTCCCTCACCCCCCTCCCCTCTGAAGCCCTCAGTCAAAGTCATTCTATGAGCCCAGTATTACCTTGATCCCCAAACCAGGCAAGGATCCCCAAAAAAGGAGAATTACAGACCGATTTCCCTGATGAATATGGACACCAAAATTCTCAATAAGATCCTAGCTAATAGAATCCAACAGTACTTTAAAAGGATTATCCATCACGACCATGTGGGATTCATCCCTGGGATGCAAAGTGGTTCAACATTCACAAATTGAACAGTGTGATAGATCACATCAACAAGAAAAGAGTAAAAAACCATATGATCCTCTCAATTGATGCCGAAAAAGCATTTGACAAAATACAACATCATTTCCTGATTAAAACCCTTCAGAGAAGGGATATAGGGTGCATTCTCACACAATGGTATGAAACCAGAAATTATTCACAAAAACTCCTGGAAATAACACAAATATGTGGGGATTAAAATACATGTTACTAAACAATGAGTGGGTCAACCAGGAAGTCAAAGATAAAATTATATATATGTAGAAAATATGAATATAAAGAAACAATGACCCAAATTTTGGGATACAGCAAAACTTGTTCTATGAAGGTAGATTATAGCATTATTAGTTGACCTAAAGAAGTCAGAAAAATCTCAAACACAGAACTTAACTTTACACATAAAGAACCTAGAAAAAGAACAAATAAAACCCAAATCCAGTATAAGTTCAAAATTAATAAAGATAAGAGAAAAAAATAAATATTTCAGACAGGGAAAAAAAGTAAAAGATCAATAAGACAGGTAATTTTTTAAAAACCCAACAAAATGGATAAACCTTTAGCCAAAGTCCACTAAAATAAATAAACAAACAAACAAAAAACAAATAAAAGAGAGAGGACTCGAGTAAATAAATTCATAAACAAATGAGAAGAAATAACAACTGCTATCACAGAAATATAAAATATAATAAGAGAATATTCTTTTAAAAAGTGTATGCCTAAAAATTGGACAATCTAGAAGAAATGGATAAATTCTTATAAACAAATAACCTTAAAAATTGAATCAGTAGGGGCACCTGGGTGGCACAGCGGTTAGGCGTCTGCCTTTGGCTCAGGGCATGATCCCGGCTTTATGGGATCGAGCCCCTCCTCCACTATGAGCCTGCTTCTTCCTCTCCCACTCCCCCTGCTTGTGTTCCCTCTCTCGCTGGCTGTCTCTATCTCTGTCAAATAAATAAATAAAATCTTTAAAAAAATTGAATCAGTAAGAAATAGAAAATTTGAACATTCTGATTACCAAAAAGAAACTGAATCAGTAATCAAAATCCTAACAACCAATAAAGGTCCAGGACCAGATGGCTCATAGGTGAATTCTATGAAACATTTAAGGAAAAGTTAATACATAATCATCTCAAATATTCCAAAACTAAAAGAGGAAGGAAAGAGTCCAAATTCAAATATGGAGCAAACATTACTATAATACCCACACCAGATAAACCACTTACAGAAAAATTAAAAAAGAAAGAAAGAGATATAATTACTGATCACTATCTCTGATAAATGTAGATTAATCATGTACATGGTCTGAGAGAGTGGTCAAGTTTCATTCTTTCGCATATAGCTCTCCAATTTTCCCAGCACCATTTTTGAAGAGACTGTCTTTATTCCACTGGATGATTTTTCCTGCTTTGTCAACAATTAGTTGCCCGAAGAGCCAAGAGTCCATGTCTGGGTTCTCTATTATGTTACATTGGTCTATGTCCGTTTTTCTGCCAGTACCATGCTGTCTTTGGGATCACAGCTTTGTAGTGTAGCTTGAAATCCAGCAAAATGATGCCCCCAGCTTTGTTTTTCCTTTTCAACAATTCCTAGGTGATTGGGGGCCTTCCCTGCTTCCACACAAATTTAAGGGCTGTTTGTTCCAGTTCTTTGAAAAATGTCATTGATATTTTGATTGGGATGGCATTGAAAGTGTATTTATCTGTATAGCATAGACATATTAAGCATGTATATTTTTCTGATCCATGAGCACAGAATATTTTTCATTCTTTTTGTGTCTTCTTCAATGTCTTTCAAGAGTGATTTGTAGTTTCTAGAATATAGATCCTTTACATCTCTGGGTAAGTTAATTCTGAGATAACGTATGATTTTTGGTGCTATTGAAATGGAATGGATTCCATAATTTCTCTTTCTTCAGTTTCATTGTTCTTGTATAGAAATGCAACTGATTTCTGAGCATTGATTTTGTATCCCACCACATTACTGAATTGCTTTATAACTTCTAGTAGTTTGGGGATGGAATCTTTTGGATTTTCTATATAATTATGTCATCTGCGATGAAAGACAGTTTGACTTCTTCTTTGCTGATGTGGATACCTTTTATCCCTTTTTGTTGTCTGATTGCTGTTGCAAGGAGTTCTAGTACTATGTTGAATAATAATGGCAGGAGTGGGCATCCTTGTCATGGTCCTGATCTTAAGGGAAAGCCTTTCATCTTATTCCCATTGAAAATGATATTTGCTGTAGGCTTTTGATAGATGGTTTTCATGACATTGAAGAATGTATGCTCTATCCCTACACTCTGAATGTTTCACTCAGGAAAAGATGCTGTATTTTGTCAAGTGCTTTTTCGGCATCAATTGAGAGAGTCATATGATTCTTGACACTTTTCTTGTTGATATGATCTATCACACTATTCAATTTGCGAATGTTGAACCACGCTTGCATCCCAGGGATGAATCCCACTTAGTCATGATGGATAATCATTTTAATGTACTGCTGGATCCTATTGGCTAGGATCTTGTTGAGAATTTTGGCATCCATATTCATCAGGGAAATTGGTCTGTAATTCTCCTTTTTGATGGGGTCTTTGCCTGGTTTGGGGATCAAGGTAATACTGGCCACATAGAAAGTCTCCACCCCCAAACTACTAGAAGTTATAAAGCAATTCAGCAGTGTGGCGGGATACAAAATCAATGCTCAGAAATCAGTTGCATTACTACACATGAAGTATGAGACTGATGAAAAAGACATTAGGGAACCCATTCCATTTACAATAGCACCAAAAATCATACATTATCTTGGAATTAATTTAACCGGAGACATAAAGGATCTATATTCTAGAAACTACAAATCACTCTTGAAAGACATTGAAGAAGACACAAAATGATGGAGAAATATCCCATGCTCATGGATCAGAAGAATTAACATATTTAAAATGTCTATGCTACCCTGAGCAATTTACACTTTCAATGCCATTCTGATCAAAATACCAATGACATTTTTGAAAGAACTGGAAGAAACATCCCTTAAATTTGTGTGGAACCAGAAAAGGCCCCGAATCACCAAGGAATTGTAGAAAAGTAAAACAAAGCTGGGGACATCACAATGCCAAATTTCAAGCTACACTACAAAGTTGTGATGACAAAGACACCATGGTACTGGCACAAAAACAGACACATAGACCAATGGAACAGAATAGAGAACCCAGAAATGGACCCTCAGCTCTGTGGGCAACTAATCGTTGACAAAGCAGGAAAAAACATCCAGTGCAATAAAGACAGTCTCTTCAATAAATGATGCTGGGAAACAGCTACATACAAAATAATGAAACTTGACCACTGTCTCACACCATACACAAAGATAAACTCCAAATGGGTGAAACACCTCGATGTGAAACAGGATTCCATCAAAATCGGAGAGAAGAACATAGGCAGCAACCTCTATGACATTGGCCACATCTACTTTTTTCATGACACATCTCCAAAGGCAAGAGAAACAAAAGAAAAAATGAACTTGTGGGACTTCATCAAGATAAAAAGCTTCTGCACATCCAAGGAAACAGTCTAAAAAGCTAAAGGGCAGCCCATGGAATGGGAGAAGATATTTGCAAATGATACTAGAGATAAAAGACTGCTATCCAAGATCTAAAAAGAACTTCTCAAATCAATACATGAAAAACAAATAAACAAATCAAAACATGGGCAGAAGGTATGAACAGATAATTTTCCAATGAAGACATAGAAATGGCTAACAAACACATGAAAAAATCTTCAAAATCATTGGCTGTCAGGGAAATTCAAATAAAAACCACATTGAGATACCACTTTAAGCCAGTTAGAATGGCAAAAATTGACAAGGCGGGAAACAGCAAATGTTGGAGAGGATGTGGAGAAAGGGGATCCCTCCTACATTGTTGGTGGGAATGCAAGTTGGTACAGCCACTCTGGAAAACAGTGTGGAGGTCCCTTAAAAAGTTAAAAATTGAGCTACCCTATGATCCAGCCATTGCACTACCGGGTATTTACCCCAAAGATACAGACATAGTGAAGAGAAGGGCCATATGCACCCCAATGTTCATAGCAGCATTGTCCACAGTAGCTAAATCATGGAAGGAGCCAAGATGCCCTTCAACAAATGACTGGATTAAGAAGATGTGGGCCATATAGACAATGGAATATTACTCAGCCATCAAAAAGAATAATTTCTCAACATTTGCTGCAATGTGGATGGGACTGGAAGAGATAATGCTAAGTGAAATAAGTCAAGCAGAGAAAGAGAATTATCATATGGTTTCACTCATTTATGGACCATAAGAAGTAGGACGATTGATAGGAGAAGAAATGAAAGAAGTAAGGGGGGTTAAGAAGAAGGGGAATGAACCATGAGAGGCTATGTACTCTGGGAAACAAAGTGAGGACTTCAGAGGGGAGGGGGTTGGGGGAATGGGATAGGCTGGTGATGGGTAGTAAGGAGGGCGTGTATTGCATGCTGCACTGGGTGTTAAATGCAAGTAATGAATCATGGAACTTCACATCAAAAACTAAGGATATACTGTATAGTGATTAACATAATATAATAAAAATGATTATAAAAGAAAACTGGCCTCTCATCTATGGAATATTAAACTAGGAAGATCGGTAGGAGAAGAAAGGGATAAAGAAAGGAGGGGTAATCAGAAGGGGAATGAAGCATGAGGGACTACGGACTCTGAGAAACAAACTGAGGGCTTCAGAGGAGGGGGGGAGGGGGAATGGGATAGCCTGGTGATGGGTCATCAGGAGGGTACGTATTGCATGGTGCACTGGGTGTTATACACAACTAATGAATCATTGAACTTTTACATTAAAAAAATAAATATAAATAAAATTTGAAAAAAGAAAAAAAGAAAAAATTACTGGCCTCATAGAATGAGTTTGGTAGTTTTCCTTCTGTTTCAATTTTTTGAAACAGCTTCAGGAGAATAGGTATTATTTCATCTTTGAATGTTCTGTAGAATTCCCCAGGGAATCCATCAGGCCCTGGACTCTTCTTTTTGGGGAGGTTTTTGATCACTGCTTCAATCTCTTCATAATTAATCAGTCTGTTTAAATAATCAAATTCTTCCTGTTTCAGTCTTTGTAGTTTATAGGTTTCCAGGAAGGCATCCATTTCTTCCAGGTTGTTTAATTTATTGGCATAAAGCTGTTGATAAAAGTTTCTAATGATCCTTCCTATTCCATTGGTCTTGGTTGTGATCTTTCCCCTTTCATTCATAATTTTATTAATTTGGGTCCTTTCTCTATTCTTTTGAATAAGTCTAGCCAGTGGCTTATTAATCTTATTTATTCTTTCAACGAACCAGCTTCTAGTTCTGTTGATCTGCTCTACTGAGCTCCTGGCTTCTAATTCATTGATCTCTGCTCTCATCTTGATCAACTGCCTTCTTGTGCGTGAGTTAGGCCTGTTCTTCTCTTCCAGCTCCAGCTTCTTGAGGTGAGAATATAAAAACTGCATCTTAGATTTTTCTATTCTTTTGAGTGAGGCTTGAATGGCTATGTATTTTCCCCTTAGGACTGCCTTTGCAGTGTCCCATAGGTTTTGGACCGATGTATTTTCATTTTCATTGGTCTCCAAAAATTGTTTAAACTGGTTTTTAAATTTCCTGGTTTACCCAATCATTCTTGAGCAGGATGGTTCTTAGTTTCCAAGTGTTTGAGTTTCTTTCAAATTTTTCCTTGTGGTTGAGTTCCAGTTTCAAAGCATTGTGGTCTGAGAATAGGCAGGGAATAATCTCAGTCTTTTGGTATTGGTTGAGCCCTGTTTTGTGACCCAATATACGGTCTATTCTGGAGGAAGTTCCATGTGCATTCGAAAAGAATGAGTAGTCTGTTGCTCTGGGGTGTAGTGTTCTATATATATCTATGAGGTCCATCTGGTCCAGAATGTCATTCAAAGCTCTTGTTTCTTTGTTGACTTTCTGCTTAAGTGATCTGTCTATTGCTGATAGTGGAGTGTTGAGATCCCCTACTATTAATGTATTATTATGTGTTTGTCTCTTTATTCTGGTTAAGTGTTGGCTTGTGTATCTAGGTGCTCCCCTCTTGGGGGCATAGATATTTATAATTGTCATATCTACTTGTTGGATATATCCTTTAAAAATAATATAGTGTCCTTCTGTATCTCTAACTACAGTCTTTAGTTTAAAATCCAATCTGTCTGATATAAGAATTGCTACCCCAGCTTTCTTTTCAGGTCCGTTAGCATGAAAAATGGTTTTCCATCCCTTCACTTTCAATCTCATTGTATCTTTAGGTTCAAAATGAGTCTCTTGTAGACAGCAAATGGATGGGTCATGTCTTTTTATCCAATCTGCAACCCTGTGGCATATTATGGGAGCATTTAGACCACTCACATTCAATAAATGGTGTTGGGAAAATTTGGTAGTTATATGCAAAAGAATGATACTTGACCACTTTTTCACACCATACACAAAGATAAACTCCAAATGGATGAAAGACCTCAATGTGAGATAGGAATCCTTCAAAATCATAGAGGAGAACATGGGCTGCAGCATCTTTGACATCAGCCACAGCAACTTTTTTCATGACACATCTCCAAAGGTAAGAAAAACAAAAGAAAAAATGAAGTTGTGAGTCTTTATCAAGATAAAAATCTTCTGCACAGTGAAGGAAACATTCAACAAAACTAAGAGGCTGCCCACAGAATGGGAGAAGATATTTACAAATGACACTACAGATAAAAGATTTGTTATCTAAGATCTACAAAGAACTTCTCAAACTCAATACATGGGAAACAAATAAACAAATCATAAAATGGGCAGAAGATATGAACAGACACTTTTCCAATGAAGACATACAAATTGCTAACAGACTCATGAAAAAGTTTTCAAAATCATTAGCTATCAGGGAAATTCAAATCAAAACCACATTAAGATACCACCTTACACCAGTTAGAATGTCAAAAATTGACAAGGTGGGAAACAACAAATGTTGGATAGGATGTGGAGAAAGGGGATCCTTCTTACACTGTTGGTGGGAGGGCAAGTTGGTATGGCCACTTTGGAAAACAGTGTGGAAGTGCCTAAAAAATTAAAAATTGAGCTATCCTATGACCCAGGAATTGTACTACTGGGTATTTACCCCAAAGATACAGACATAGTGAAGAGAAAGGCCATATACACCCCAATGTTCATAGCAGCATTGTCCACAATAGCTCAAGTGTGGAAGGAGCCGAGATGCCCTTCAACAGTTGACTGGATAAAGAAGATGTGGGCCATATATACAATGGAATATTACTCAGCCATCAGAAGGAACGATTTCCCAACATTTGCAACAACAAGGACAGGACTGGAGGAGATTATGCTAAGTGAAATAAGTCAAGCAGAGAAATACAATTATTGTATGGTTTCACTCATTTATGGAACATAAGAAATAGAAAGATCAGTAGGAGAAGGAAGGGAAGAATGAAGGGGGCTGTAAAAAGAAGGGAGAATGAACCACGAGAGTCTATGGACTCTGGGAAACATCTGAGGGCTTCAGAGGGTAAGAGGGTGTGGGATTATGATAGGCCAGTGTTGGGTATTAATGAGGGAATATATTGAATGGTGCCCTGGGCGTTATATGCAAATAATGAATCATGGAACATTCCATAAAAAGCTAGGGATTTACTTTATGGTGACTAACATAACAAAATTAAAAAATATTATAATAAATAAATTAATAAATAAATAAATAAATAAATAAATAAATAATAAATAAAACTCTGTAGGGAAAAAAAAAATAACTATGAATACAGAAGCCAGAATATCCAAGGGAGAAATGACAGGCTCTTTAACAAATGGTGTTGGGAAAACTGAACAGCAACATGCAAAAGAATGAAACTGATTACTTTGTCAAATGACACAGAAGAATAAACTCAAATTGGGGTGCCTAGGTAGCTCAGTTGGTTGAGTATCTGCTTCTTGATTTTGGCTCAGGTCATGAATCCAGGGTCACAAGATCAAGTCCCTTGTTGGGGTACACCATCAGTGGGCAGTCTGCTTGAGATTCTTCCTCTCCCTCTGCCCCTCCCACCTCATTTAAAAAATAAATTTCAAACAAACCCATAAGCACAAATTGGATTAAAGACCTAAATTTGAGGGGCACCTGGGTGGCACAGCAGTTAAGCGTCTGCCTTCGGCTCAGGGCGTGATCCCGGCGTTATGGGATGAGCCCCACATCAGGCTCCTCCACTATGAGCCTGCTTCTTCCTCTCCCACTCCCCCTGCTGTGTTCCCTCTCTCGCTGGCTGTCTCTATCTCTGTTAAATAAATAAATAAAATCTTTAAAAAATAATAAAGACCTAAATTTGAGACCTGAAAACATAAAACTCCTAAAATAAAACAAGCAATAATTTGACATTGACCTTAGCAACATTTTCTCTAATTATATCTCCTCAGGCAACGGAATCCAAATTAAAAAAAAAAAAAAACTATTAGGACTGCACCAAAATAAAAGGCTTTTGCACAGCAAAAGAAACTATCAACAAAATAAAAAGGCAACCTACTGAATAGGAGAAGATAATTGCAAACGGCATGTCCAATAAAGGGTTAATATCAAAAATATGTAAAGAACGCCTACAACTCAACTCCATTTAAAAACAAATAATGTGACTAAAAAATAGGCACAGATTGCACTACTGGGTACTTACCCCAAAGATACAGACGTAGTCAATAGAAGGGCCATATGCACCCCAATGTTTGTAGCAGCAATGTCCACAATAGCTAAATCATGGAAGGAACTGAGATGCGCTTCAACAGATGACTGGATTAAGAAGTTGTGGTCCATATATACAATGGAATATTACTCAGCTATCAGAAAGAATGAGTTCTCAACATTTGCTGCAACATGGACGGCACTGGAGTAGATAATGCTAAGTGAAATAAGTCAAGCAGAGAAAGACAATTATCATATGATTTCTCTCATCTATGGAACATAAGAACTAGGAAGATAGGTAGGGGAAGAAAGGGATAAAGAAAGGAGGGGTAATCAGAAGGGGGAATGAAGCATGAGAGACTATGGACTCTGAGAAACAAACTGAGGGCTTCAGAGGGGAGGGGGTGGGGGGAATGGGATTGGCTGGTGATGGGTATTAAGGAGGGCACGTATTGCATGGTGCACTGGGTGTTATACGCAACTAATGAATCATTGAACTTTACATCAGAAACCAGAGATGTACTGTATGGTGACTAACATAATATAATAAAAAAAACATTAAAATAAAAAACAATAGGCATGGAACCGGGATAATATTTTTGCAAAGAAGACATTAAATAACCAACCAAAACCTGGAAAGATATTCAACATCACTAACCATTAGAGAAATTCAAATGAAAACCACAATGAACTCTTCCTTTATACCTGACAGAATGGCTAGTTTGCAAAAGATAAGAAATACCAAATGTTGAGGAGAATATGGAGAAAAAAGAACCCTCAAGCACTGTTGAGTGCAACCTCTGTGGAAAATAGTATGGATGTTCCTCAAAAAATTACAATGGAATTATCATATAATCCATTGATTCCACTAATGGGTATTTATACACACACAAAAGAAAAACACTAATTTGAAAACATACATGTACCCTCTGTTTATTACAGCATTATTTTTAATAGGCACTGTAGAGAAAAAAAATCTGTATATATCTAAATGAAAAAGAAATGATATAGATAAATAAGATAGATGATGTATAGATATATCCCATTGTGTGTGTGTAGATAGATAGATGATGATAAATAGATGGTAGATGATATATAGATAGATGATAGATATATACATATATATGCATATATAATGTAATATGATTCAGCTATAAAATATAACAAATTCTTGCCATTTATCACAAAGTATCACAACATGATTGGCCCTAGAAGGTAAAATCCTAAGTGAAATAAGTCAGTCTGAGAAAAGCAATACCCTCAGATTTCACTTATATTGGAAATTAGGCAACAAAACAAAGAAAAAAGACAAAAGCAAAAAAAAAAAAACCAGACATAAACATAGAAAATAAACTGGTGGTTGTCAGTGGGGAGTTGGATGGGGGATAGGTAAAAAAGAGAAGAAAGCAGATTAAGAGTTTGTTTAATCTGATGAGCACTTAGAAATGCACAGGTAGAATGAATCATTGAATTGTACGCCTGAAGTTAATATAAAACTGTATGTTAGTGATACTTTAATTTAAAAAAAAAAGAAAGGTCATGTTTATCAATAGGTGAATAGACTGTGAAAAAAGTTAAATAAATAAATAAACAAATAAATAATAAAAATAAGTAATAATTAGAACATAGAGCAACTCAGGCTAAATCATTAAAAAATAAGTTGCCTAGAGAGTAAACTAATAATTGGATGTAAAATTCACATATTTCGGGGCTCCTAGGTGCCTCAGTTAATTAAGTGTCAGCTTTTGGCTTAGGTCATGATACCAGGGTCCTGGGATTGAGCCGCATATTGGCTTCCTGCTCTGTAGGGGAGTCTGCTTCTCCCTCTCCCTGCTGCTCCTGCTCTCTCTTGCTATCTCTCTCTGACAAATAAATAAATAAAATCTTGAAAAAATAAAATAAAATTCACATATTTGGAGGAATGTTGCTTTCTCCAGATAAAATTTTGTGAGTAAAAAGCATGGAAAATATTAAAATACTGTAACATTTTATGTTCAGGACATACTACCTAAAATATGACACCATGGCTATTGACTATTTCAAGCTGAACAATGTTGAAATGGCAGGTACAGAGAGGAAATTCTGAACTTCCCCTGAAGGAACTCATAATTCCTTTGTACGAGAGATGCCTTCCCCGTATATGAAAGAAAGGAACAACCTCATCTGCAAGACTACAGGATACTGAGAGAAATATAAACTTTCTAGGTATCCCCCAGTTAGCAGTATTTAGGTCACTCCCCTCATTGTCTTATTTTATTCCCCCATGACTGTCCATTCTTCATTAAGCCTTGTATAAAATCCTAGAGGTTTAACCACATCTATAGGAATTCATTTCATTATGCAGGCTCCTGTGTCTTGTAAAATGCTTCTTAAATATTTGCATTTTTTACTTTGTCAATCTGTCTTTTTGTTAACAGGGACGCCAGCTGATAATTTAGAAGAGTAAAAGAAGATATTTAATCCTCCCTACACAAATTCATATATATTTTATGCTTTATACTGAGTATAATTTAGATTTCAAAGCAATGCCAACAAACATTTTTAATAGAAAATACACACAGTTCACATCTATAAACAAAACAGGAATAATTTAAAAATTAATTAGTATTTAGATCTTTTCAATTGTTAAGAATGAAGATGTCTTAACTGACTAATCTGAAACTTGTAGATGCTGATCATTGAGATAACATATATTTCACTTACAAATGTAAATTGTTACCAGTTTGGAAATCACTCATCATAATTCCAAAACCGTGGCCATTGCCATCTCCTATCTCCTATGAACCAGCAATTCCAGTCGTATATATACTCAATATAAGCGCTTGTTCATGGGAAACAGGGGCATGCATATATTCATGAATGCACCATATGTAATAGTGTAAAACTGAAAGTTATTTATACTCCGTCAACCAAAAAAGGGAAAATTTGATAAAATTATAATACAGAATATTACCTAATAGTAAAAATGTATTGCCCACAGTTACATTCAAATATATCAATAAAGCGAAATAATGTCAACTGAAGAAAAGTTTCAAAAAAGATGACCTCCAACATAAAAGATTTTATACAGTTCAAAATATTGATAGTAAACAATTATAATTTCCCAAGAACATATATTTGCTAATGTTATAATATAGCAAAACAATGATAGTCTAGAAATTTAGAAGCATGAAGGAAGCATAAGGATAAGATAGAAACTCTGAAGAGATCTAATACACTGTTTTAATTCTTGGGTTGGTTGTAGGATTTACAGATACACTTATTTACTTATTTAATTAATGTAAACTATTAAGCTAAATAAGGAAAGATATCCATGGACCAGATAATATAATTTATTTGGGAACAAGAATTATTGCTGAAAGACAGTAAAAAAGTGTTATGAAAATCACTGACAATGGTCACAGAGATGTTGTCAGTAAGTCTCTAATATATTTCAAAGAAAGTATATTTTAAACATAGCACCAATCCATTGCATTACTTACACCAACACTTCAGCACTAAGAAGTTTTTATGTATTCCTGTTTGGAATATTTGATATTAACACCACAAAATTATTGACTTATTAAAGTTATACATATACCTTATCTATGACCAAACAATATTATTTCCAGGTATATAGGGAAAGAATAAAGTGCATATGCCCACACACACACACACACACAAACTAAAAAAAAAAAACCCAAAAAACAAAAAAAAAAAACACTTTTGTATAAGGAGGATTCTAGCATTTTTATTCATAATATCTGAAAATAGCAAATGATCCAATGAAAGCAATAGGGAACATATTCATACAATGGAGAGCCAGTCAACAATAAAAATCAATAGCATTACTGCTTGCATTATAAAGTTTGCATCTCATAAACATTGAGAAAAAGAAGTCATATGCATAAAATAAGTTTTTGTTTGATTTTATTAAAAAGAGCTTCCACTCAAGTTGATGGAAGTCAGAATAGTAATGACCATTGTAGAGTTGAGATGCTAATATTGAAGGAGCACAAGGGAACTGGATGATGGAAATATTGTCCCTGTGGTTTTCCTTGACAGTAATATGAGGATTTCTTACTTCCAGCTTTTATTCCAAGATATTGATCCAATTCTCTGTTCATCTGATTTCCTGACATTTCGCATCATGTCTGACCACAAGCCTCATAATCTGCTTTTTAGTGATCTCCAGAGAATGACCACTTTTTGCTTCTCTGCCATTACCACTTTTCTCCAAGGCAGCATCTTGTAACAAATGCATTACTGCAATGGTCTCTTATTCTCCACTTGAATTCTCTCTGCAAGCACAGCAATGGTTGCCAGTTTTTTATTATTATTAAAACCAAAACCTTCACAAGGATCAACCTTACATTTCAAATTTAGGCTCCATGAACTCTACTTATTCCCTACAGCCCACCAACTTATTCCTTAATTTTCTTTGACATGTGCAGGCATGTTCCCTACTAAAAGCATTTTTATTTGCTTCTTCCTATGTCTATAACATTCTTAATGACATATCCATTGAAATTATTTATTAAACTCACTTCAATTTTTGACCAAATATCACACACATAGTTGCCCCTACATTGAACTATTTGTAAAACAAAACTCTCTGGCTTTCCCTTTTCCAGCCTCCAGCATTTTTTTCCCATTGATTACTACATTTTGATAGACTCTAGAATTTTCATGTCCACTTTAATAATTTTACATCTCCCCACATTGGAATGCAATCTAAATGTGATTTTAGTTCTGTCAGTTCTTATCTTTATTGACTCCCATATCACTGGTGCCTGCAATAGTGCCACACACAAATATAAAACCTTAAATCACTTGTTGAGTGAACTCATGACAGAGTGAATTATTAATGGTGACCTTTAATACACTTAATTCTTTTTTATGTATAGCCCCTTAATGTTATATATTTGAATGGAATTTATTTCCTTTTCATTGTACTTCAGAAATTAAGGAGAAAGTTACAAAATATATGCTTCAAGATGCAAACATTGAGTTAACAGGATTGAAATCTATTGCTTTTGAAGCTAAACAATGTTGAGAGTAACACCATTTTTCCAGTTTTCATTTTGGAAATCAATGTAGTTTCCATACCCGAAGCCATTCTGAAGCCCTAAGAAATCAAGATATTTATGGATTTATTTATTTTATAAATATTTATTTGGGTTCACATATTTCAAAACAACATTCTAGACAAAGTGATCTATGTTGTTCAAAGTCAATCAACAGGGGTTCCCAAAGTGACATTTCCTATACAAAAATCCATTATACCAACAGTCTTCTCATGGCCCCAATAACCTCTTTATTCCTCAGGCTGTAGATAAATGGGTTCAGAAGAGGTGTGATGATGGTGTAAAACACTGCCACTGCCTTATCCTCTTCTGGAGAATGCAAGGAGTGTGGCCTAGTATAGGTGGAGAGAGTAGTCATATAAAATAGGCTTGCCACAATCAGGTGAGACGAACAAGTGGAGACAGCTTTTTTCTGCCCTTTACCTGAGCTCATCTGGAACACCACAGTAAGCACACGGGCATAGGAAGCTAGAATGGCCATGAATGGTAGCAGCAGGATAATAAGCCCACTGAGGAGGATTGTATGCTCATACTGGGAAGTATCCTGACACACCAGTGGTAGTAGAGATGGAACTTCACAGAAAAAGTGGTTAACAACCCGAGACCTACAAAATGGAAGTTGAAATACATACAGCGTATGTATTAAAGCATTGCTAGAACTACTGGCCCATGTACATGTGACCATGAACCAACAGATCTTCTTGCTCATGAGTACAGGATAGTGCAAAGGGTGACAGATGGCTACGTATCGATCATAGGACATGAAACCAAGGAGAAGGGCTTCAGTCCCACCAAGGGCCAAGAATACAAATGCTTGAATCTCACAGCCGAAAAATGCAATGGTCTTACTGCTTGTCAGGAAGTTAGTGGTCATCTTGGGCACTGTGGTGGAGATGTACATCATGTCAATAAAGGAGAGCTGACTGAGTAGAAAGTACATTGGAGTGTGCAGTCTGGTGTCCAGTCGAATGAGAAGGACCAGTATGATATTCCCCATCAGAGCAACTGAAAAGAGGATTACAATGGCAACAAAGAAGAAAGTGTTCATTTGACCATATTGGAAAAGACCAGAAAGTATAAAATCTGTCTCTACACTTTGATTTCCCATCTTCATAGTTTAAATTGAAACTCAGTGCAGATCATATCCCTAGATTCCATGGAAGACACTGACTGTCCTTTAAGAGAAAAGAAAGTGATTATTATTACATGCCTTTCATTGCATTCAAACCATTTCCCCAGCCAAGTGAATTATCAAGACCATACACTACCTTTATTTTCTTCGTTAAATGAGGGGAAAACAAAATTATCTTATTACAGTATCTTTCAGAGAGTAAGTCCTGTATGATCAGAGTTTAGTCAAAACCATGACACACAAGACACAATTTAGAGAATGTATCAATTAATTTCCCTTTGCCCTCATATATTTTTCTTTTAATCATCTTTTCTTTTAATCATCAGATGAGTTAATCCCAATCAGTTCCCCAATGAATTTATGGCAGTATTAGATGTACTTTATGGGGGACCTGGGTGCCTTATTGGGCTAAGTGAGTGCCATGGGCTCAGACTGTGATGATCTCAAAGTCCTAGGATTAGAGCCCTGCTTTGGGCTCCCTGCTCAGCATAGCCTACTTCTCCCTCTCCCTGTGCTGCCCCCACCTGCTTGTGCTCTCTCACTTTTGCTCAGTCTCTCAAATAATAAATGAATGAATGAATGAATAAATAAATAAATAAATAAATAAATAAATAAAATCATTAAAAAATACTTTAAATTTCTGTTTACTTTGAAAAAATGTGTTTCACCCTCTTATTTTCTTTTGAATTAATACAGAATTCTTAGGCCCTTTGTTAAGCATGTACAGAATTTTTTTTTCAGGGTTTCTTCCATCTCTGATTCGAAAGATAATACTGTCATAAGTACTTGAACCATTGAATGCTGTGAAATCATCGGCATAATGTTAAATCACTCATCCTTAGTCTACAACAGCTATAACATATTATAAATACAAAACATTTTTATTAGTTGAGAAATCTTAGGCTTTTTAAAGCATATACAAATTTATCTAATCAGGTTTTTTGCTGCCTCTGATTCCAAAAGATAATACTATGCTAAGTATTAAAAACATTGACTTCTGTAACATTTTCCCATAAAGTTGAAGAAGTTAATTTTAAGCTATGCACCCTACAATGTATTACAAATAAAAAATATTTCACCTGATAGATGAAGAAAATGTGCTCAAGTGAATGTTGAGACTAGAAGCACGTATAAGACATCATGCATCTTCTTTTTCCAAAAGAAAATCTCCTTACTCCCATACTCCTCCTCCAACATCCAAAAGTATTTTCTAGATACAGATAAAAATTCCAAATTGGGGGTTCAATTCACTTTAATATAAAATGTATTGAGGACTGACTGCTTATGATATTATGTTCATCAATATAATTCAAAAATAACAGTTTGCAATAATAAATAAATATAATTACAATGTAGCTCTGGTGCATTAAATAATGACTTGGACTTTCAGTATGATGTAAGAAATTTAAAAGTTCATCATCTTAATGTATGTTTTAAACCAAAACTGGAAAATTGGCAGGAAATATAGACAATATTAATGTTTACATTTATCATGGCAGATTTATGATTAATAGCTGTGAGATATGAGATTAGATATTATGAGTTTAATACACTGAAAGTCAAAAATTTCTACCAAAACATTATCAGTAAGCAATTATATCTATAATTATTTTCATCGTAATAAAAACTTCTGATTCTTATCATAGTCCAGATATATTTTTGCACTGTGGTTTTTCACATTTCCCTTGAATTTTGATTTCTGCTCTTATTAAAAGTATTTAATATAAATTTTGTTTAATGTTAAATAAGTTGTTAGAAAAAGATAAAAAGTAAAGAAAGGAGTAATAATGGGAGCCCAGCAAATGGAAACTATGTTATCTTCTTCATATTATTACAGAAGTAATAAGGTAAATATCAAAATGGAATTAATAACAATATCCAAAAATTTTATGGAACCGTACAACTTACAAAATATTTTATTTTAATAGAACTACATAGAATTCTCACCACATATTTTTATTTTCTGAAATACTTCATCTATTTTATAGACTTATTATTTCAAATATTGTTGAGTATAAGTTTGTGCTAAGCCTCATACAAATGTTAAGTTTTAAATGAGAAAAGAATAGACTTGTTTACTAGCTAAGTCAGAATACAAGGATGTTCCAGGGTAATAATCTCTCTTAGGTAAGAGATACACAGTACTATCAAACTCTGATCCTATCTTACGGTGTCAAGTTGCCCTCCATCCCCTCAGTTCTTATTACCCTGGGTTGTACAAATTCAATATAAGACTAAATAAATCTCAGATACAAATCTCTGTGTTACTTTTATAGAAATAACTTAAATAATATGTTGACCAACTAGTATTTCAGATATAGTCTCATTTGAGAATATGTACATATTAGAAGCATAATAGAATTCACTGTACATAATCACCAAAATGAAATACATTTATTTAAATAGTATATCAAAGTCTAATTACATGTTTTCCTTTTATGTAAATGGTATTAAATTCTTCAAGACACTCTAATTTCTTTTGACTTACTTCAGAGGGCTCAGCAAGTAAACACCTATTTGATAGCTGAGTGATTGTTCTTGTGAAAAAGATTTCTTTCATCAAACCATGCCTATGAAACTAAAGAAAATATATTTCCTTAAAATACTATATTTTCTTCTAGATGAGCAGACATATAAATTGTCTTAAATTTTATAAAATAATTAATCTAAACATCATTTCCTTTGAGACATATAGCCCCTTATGTACGGCTGTATCTCATTCTTCTAGAATTTTGTTCTTTAAATGTTGAAAAAAGAAAGATAGATGCATCTGCAATAGTATATATAGAAAGGATTCCTAACAGCTGTATGAGGGTAATAATACAGTGTTGCATCAATTCCCTCTTTTATAAAAATTTTAATAAATTTATAGTATTTGTTGGTCATCCATATAAAAAAAAGTTACACAGGCAGAGCCACATATATTTGAATAATCAAGTTATTGAATGTGGCTTATCTGAAGAATACAAAAAAAAAAAAAGAGAAAAGATTCCAAGTGAAATCCAAATATGTTTAAGTCACTAATTTGAAACACATTTTAAGGACTTTACAGCACCGAGACTGTAAGATAACAGGTGTTGTTTTTGCTTTAGAAAATCAGTATTCAATCATTTAGCATGGTAAACTCAGTAGAAAATATAATTTAAACATGCACACTTTCTTCTCCTTATGTAAGACTTTTAACCACTCAGGGCAAATGTACTGACTGCCTATTCATGGTGGAAATTCATATTTTGTTTCCATGGCCCTTTTGGGAAAACTTGGTCTCTAACCCACAATTAAGCACATTTTGTACATTGCAGTTGATGCTGCTTTAGAGCTTGTGTCAGTACTCCAAAAGGGAAAAAAAAAAAGATGATTCTTAGACAAATGCTCAAATACATTTGTTGAAATGAATAACAATCACATCACCAGATTTATCTGGTAGTTTTAGGAAGTATTATTTCACTGTACTTTACCTTTAAAATATGAATATGTATTTGGACTCCAAATAATTAATAACCAACTGATATATAGTTTGATTTTTTGTGTACAAAATAGGTAAGAATTTCTGAGGAATTACATGACATGGGGATGTTATAGTTAAACAGTACATTGTATTTGATACAATAATCTTAAAAATATTGGCATGGTTATGGAAGTAGGATTCAGGTTTCCAATTCCAAAATGGAAAAATTGTGCCCAAGTTCAGAGGGAGTAATTTAAATAACAGCATGGTGCTCACTTAATCTTTTTCTATAGCAACAATGTTTATTGAATTGGTAGAAATTAAAGTGAAGTTGGATTTTAACTGGTCAACTGCCTTAAGTAATTTTGTGGGATGATATGGCAACTCCTGTACTCAAATTTAAAACAAAACAACAACAAACAAACCCCAAAAAGGATAAAAAATAGAATTGCAATAACTTCAAAGTCAAGGTAATGTAATTGAGAGTTCAGATGTAATATGAAGAGATTTACTTTATCTCTTTGAATACAAAACACATTCATAAGTTCCCATTAAAATGAGTGTATATATCCTATCTTCATTTCTCCCAATTATTTTACATGTAAAATTTAGTTGAAAATATTGGCTCTTACTTTTCTTTGAAATAGTTATGAAAAGACTTTCTCCACAAAGAATATTCCAGTAATCAATCTTTGAATGTCTGTCCTCACAGGGAAAAATAGAGCTTACGGAATAGAGATCTCAGGTTTTAGGTAATTTTGAGTCCCACAAGTAATCGACACTTACTTCAAGGCTAGTCACTGATGGAAATAATTTTACCCTGTCATGGAACAAACCATTTTAGCAGTCTGACATGTACAATCTTGGTTGCTTACCTTATGAAAAAAAATGCAATACACAATTAAGATATGACCTTTGAAGGGCCTTGGCAATGTTGACTTCTTTACCTTCAAGATGAATCAGCCTCTGCATTTAGGTCTAATACTTTTTAGTAATGGTTACCATTGTTGTTCTTGTTGCTGTTGTTTCATTGTCCCTTGACATTTTGTTAGAAAAATATTTTAAGTGTATTATGAACCAATGAAAGTAAACTGCTTTAGATAGTTATGAAATGTTAGTAATCTGATCCAAAAAAATAAAATTAAATAAAAAAAACTTGTAGTAGTATAAAAATGGGGATATGTCCTTAGTTTGCCAATATTTAGCAAGAGGATAAAAGTGGAATTTGGTGATGGAACGGAGCTAGAGGAGAATGGTTTACTTACATAAATAGGATAATCAGAATTATTATTAGGTATTTTTTATTCTGAAGTTTACTCTTTCTTTTCTTTCTTGCTTTCTTGCTTTCTTTTCTTTCTTTTCTAATGAGAATGATGACTGCATGTAGACATGGGGGTGATTTTGGATAACTAAATTAGTAACTGTAAGGAATAAATTAACAATGTTGTTTGATACACAACTAACACTGGATATATATGAGTTTTTGTTTTGAGTATTGTTTTTCCTGTTATTATTCTCTTTTTAAATTGCCATTCTACATAAACTAAGATGGACTCAGAATGGAGGCATGTCCTTCATTGCTTTGCTCTAGTGTGTATGCAAAGCCTTCAATAGTTGTCCCAGTGCGACCTAGTTCTATTAAAGACTCAGAAGCAAACAGAAAACAAATTATCCAGACATAGAGTTATTTAAAATTAACCCTGGAATACAGAAAATTTCTCTACCACATACCAGCCATTGTTCATGGCTTATCTACTCCCAGCTGGAGGGTAGACTCACAACCTTACTGAACAAATGCCTGCTTTTCCACCACGTAAGTCAGAGTTTGAATTTACACACATGGGTGTCTGAGCCCAAATACAGGACAAAGAGAAAGTCAGGAGGTCTCTTTGGATACAGAAGGCTATGTATGTATGTATGTATGTATGTATGTATGTATGTATGTATTTGTAGAGAGAGAATGTGAAGATGGGTGGGCAGAGGGAGAAGAAGAGAGAGAATATTAAGCAAGCTCCACACCCAGCATGGGATCCAATGCAGGGCTCCATCACACAGCTCTGAGATCATTACCTAAACAAAAATCATTACCTAACTGACTGAGCCACAGAGATGCCCCCAGATGTCCCTTTAAGTTCACACAAATAAGGACAGTAGAAACATGAAAGACCATCCTTTCATATTTAATCAATATTCAGGAAGGGAGTTAAAGCAAGTGTTTCATGAAGAAAAGAAATTAGCTAAATGAATATATCTGATGGCATTCCTTAAGACATATTAACACCTTGTTGGCACATTTGTCCCTTGAATCCTGGACAGAAAATCAAGATGGTGGACTACAATGTTCTAGTCCTTATTTCCCATGGACACCACATAAGTAACAACATATGGACAAACATAGCTTTGTCAAAATTCCAGAAACCAGTTAAAAAGCTGCAGAAACCAAGTGAACGCCTGAACCAAGAAAAAGCCTTTACTCAAAATGTTACAAAATTTTGTGGCATTTTGCTTTCCCTTGACACATCCCTCCTTGGAGCAGTGTGGTTCAATCAGGAGGACACCACTTAATACTCAGTTCCATCCTTTAGAAAAATGAAGAATGTACTTACTTATAAAGTTTAGACATGGGTGATGACTGCCTACATGATTTGTCTCTTTCTCCTGGCTCAGGACACCAGTGGGAAATGTGGCATAGTTGGGAGGCCTCTGAAAGCAATGGCAGTTGCAGTGGAGAATTACATGAGGAAGGAGTAAAATTTGTGTGTGTGCTTGGAAGCAAGAGATTATATGAAGAAAAATGCATTGTGAATCCAGGACTTCTAAAAAAATCAAAGATGAGACTCTAAGGAAATTTAAAAGCAGCCACATATTTGGGGAACTGGAACAAAACACAACAAAGTCCATTTGTTCTTTTATAATATTTTATTTAAAAAAATATTATGTTATGTTAGTCACCATACAGTACATCATTAGTTTTTCATGTAGTGTTACATGATTTATTGTTTAAGTATAACACCCAGTGCTCCATGCAATACATGCCCTCCTTAATGCCCATCACTGGGCTAGCCCATCCCCCCAACCCCTTCCTCTCTGAAACCCTCAGTTTTTTTTTCCCAGAGTCCATAGTCTCTCGTGGTTCATTCCCCCTTCTGTTTACCCCCCTTCATTTTTCCCTTCTTTCCCTACTGATCTCCCTGCTATTACTTACGTTCCACAGATGAGTGAAACCATATGATAATTGTCTTTCTCTGATTGACTTATTTCACTTAGCATAATCTTCTCCAGTCCCGTCCATGTTGCTGCAAATGTTGTGAAATTGTTCTTTTTGATGGCTGAGTAATATTCCATCGTATATATGGACCACATCTTTATCCATTCATCTTTTGGAGGGCATCTTGGCTCCTTGCACAGTTTGGCTATTGTGAACAATGCTACTATGAACATTGGAGTGCATATGGCCCTTCTCTTCACTACGTCTGTGTGTTTGGGGTAAATACCCACAAGTGCAATTGCTGGGTCATAGGGTAGCTCTTTTTTTAACTTTTTGAGGAACCTCCACACCGTTTTCCAAAGTGGCTGTACGAACTTGCACTCCCACCAACAGTGTAAGAGGGTTTCCCTTTCTCCACATCCTCTCCAACATTTGTTGTTTCTTGCGTTGTCCATTTTTGCCATTCTAACTGGCATAAAGTGGTATCTCAATGTGGTTTTGATTTGAATTTCCCTGACGGCTAATGATTGTGAACATTTTTTCATGTGTCTGTTAGTCATTTGTATGTCTTCATTGGAAAAGTGTGTGTTCATATCTTCTGCCCATTTTTTATTTGATTATTTGTTTCTCATGCATTGAATTTGAGAAGTTCTTTATAGATCTTGGATACGAGCCTTTTATCTGTAGTTTCATTTGCAAATATATTCTCCCATTCTGTGGGTTGCCTCTTTGTTTTGATCACTGTTTCCTTTGCTGTGTAGAAACTTTTTCTCTTGATGAAGTCCCACAAGTTCATTTTTTCTTTTGTTTCTCTTGCCTTTGGAGATGTGTCATGAAAGAAGTTGCCGTGGCCAATGTCAAAGAGATTACAGCCTATGTTCTCCTCTATGATTTTGATGGATTCCTGTCTCACATCAAGATCTTTCATCCATTTGGAGTTTAATAGTCAAGAAACATATCAATAAGATATAGACAAAAGGGAATGAGAAGAAAATCAATGTGTGCCAGTATAAAAAAAAATCAACAGAATAAAAAGGAAGGTATTAAAAAAGGTAATGAAGCATAAAAAATAGCTGTAATATATCCGGAAATCACTTAACAAAAAAGTATTGTCAATTCTTTTCCTACCAGTAATAACACTAGATGTCCCATTCAAAAGATAAAGATTGATAGAATTGATTTAAAAAAAGAAAATAAATGCATGCTTCTGCAGGAGACTTTCTTAATATTTAAGGACATAGGTTGCTAATGAAAGGATGAAAAAGAAAATTGTGCATAAAAGTAGTAACCAAAAGACAGCAGTAATGTTGATACTAATATCGCACTGTGTAGACTTCTAGAAAAAAACAAAAAAACTTTAAAAAAGGACATTTATAATAGTAAAAATGACAATTCACCAAGAAGATAAAATATTTTAAATATGTGTATGCCAAATATCAGAGATATTAAATATATGAAACATTGACAGAGATAAAGAAAATAGACTGTTCTATAATAATATTAGAAGACTTACAAACCTCATATTAAAAATGGATAGAAAATCAGAAAGAAACCATAAAGGAAATAAAGATCTTCAGCAATACTATAGATCAATTAAACCAAAAATACATATCTAGATCCCTTCATACAATGACATCAGCATACACATTTTTTTCAAGTGAATATGGAACATTTTCCAAGATGGACCATATTTAAGGCCAATAAGCAATTATTAACATTTCAAGAAGATTGAAGTTACACATAATAGTTTTTCTCATCATAATGAGATAATATTTAAAATCAATAGCAGAAACAAATTTGGGGATTCAAGAAAATATGTGGAAGTTGAATTATATACTCTTAAACAACATTTTTTTCAAATTACTAATCACAAGGGAAATTATACAATAGCTTCACAGAAATGAAAATAAAACACAAAGTACCAAAATTTATTAGATGCAGCAAAAGCAATGTGAAGAGGGAAAAACAGAGTTGTAAAATCTACATTTGAAAAGAATCTCAGTCTGAGGCTCTGGGAAGATGGTGGAGTAGGAGGATCCTGAGATCACCCAGTCCCAAGGATGCACCAAGATAACAGCCAAATCAGTGCAATTAACTCTGAAAAAAACCTTTCCACAATTATTCATACATAGGAGGCCACATCAAAAAAGGTAGAGGGATGGAGATGCAGCTGGGAACCAAGTCCATAGTGAGACTAATCACAAACAAGAAGTGCAAAACTAGCATGGAGAAGAGAAAGGATCAGAAGCCACCCCAGGCCTCCCAAGCATGGGGTACCCACACCAGGACTATGGGTCCCTGTAATATTTGGTTTTGAAAAACAGTGGGCTTAACTAACCTAATTATAGGGGCACCTGGGTGGCTCAGTCGTTAAGCATCTGCCTTCGGCTCAGGGCGTGATCCTGGTGTTATGGAATCAAGCCCCACATCAGGCTCCTCCACTAAGAGCCTGCTTCTTCCTCTCCCACTCCCCTGCTGTGTTCCCTCTCTCGCTGGCTGTCTCTCTCTGTCAAATAAATAAAAAAAATCTTTAAAAAAAACTAACCTAATTATAACCATCAGCTTGGCTTAAGACTCTGGGTACTTTAAAAAATTAGCATGTTGAACTCTGAAAGAACCTGAGCACAGGATGAAACTGAGTGCCTGTGCTTAGAGCCAGCATAATAGCATAAAAGCACCCGTTTGAACAACACATGAGATATGTGTGAGGGAGATTTATTTACCAATCTCAGAACACGCTCTGGTGGGGTGGGAGGCAAAAATCTTTACGAGATTTCTCCAAAAGAAGGTAGGTGCTGGTAGGTGCCATTACTTTCCCCATTCCAAGTCTGCATACCACCACATCTGCGAGAACAGGTGTGAATACTCTGTACCTATCTTGCTAACACCATGCACCCCTCCCCCACACTCTCCTGCAGATTCACCCTATCCAACACCCTGACCTACACAGTTGTCCATCCAAAGCAGCCCCTGCTCGAAAACACACTGTAAACAGCCCTCAAAAGGAGCTGTACAACTCCAAAGAGATGCCTCCCAGTGGAGAGGGGAAGATAACCACACATACCAGTGTGTCTATAGTCTGAGCAGCCAAACATAATAGGTAAAAGCAGAGAAAGAGTGCCCTCCCAATCAGTGCAACTGTGGCCATAGCAAACAGACTGGGGCATGTATCTGGTCTGACTTCAGGTATTGCCCACCATGAAAGTCTATTAGTTGACAAGGTAAGTCTAGCTACTGCAGATGGGCTTAGGAAGGCATCTGACTGACTCCTGACACAATCTAACTACAAGCACATGGTAGAACAGACTGGACCCTTAATAGCACAGGGACAAAAACCTGCTTGATGCACCCACAACAAGCACAATAGTTGATTTCACCCAACTGTATTGAAGGAAATATAGTTAGCCACAATAGTAAGGTGCACACAACCCACATAGGAGACATGCTTAGTGTGTCTGGTTCTGGTGAATAGGTATCATTGTGCTACTGGACACTACAGGACCTCTTATTTATAAGGTCACTAATTTTGAGATCAAGAAATGTAACTGATTTTCCAAATACATAGGAAACAAGCACAGAGAGTTATACAAAATGATGAGGTGGAGGAATATGTCCCAAATGAAAGAAGACAAAACATCAAATAATTAAATGAAACAGAAATAATCAAAATGACTAATAAAGTATTAAAAATAATGGTCATAAAGATATTCACTGGATTTGAGAAAAGGGGGGAGGATCTCAGTGAGACATTAAACAAAGAGAGAAAATGTAAAAAAGAACCCAGTAACTGATAAAAAAGAAATACCCTGGAAAGAATCAATAGCATATAATAGCTGGAAGGCAGATTAATGAAAGTGACCAAGATGAAAAGCAAAATAAATAAATAAATAAATAAATAAATAAATAAACTCAGCAATATCATCAAGAATGATAATATTCACATTATAAAAATCCCAGAAGGAGAAGACAGAGACAAGGAAGCAGAAAATTTATTTGAAGAAATAATAACTGAAAACTTCACTAATCTGGAAAAGGAAACAGACTTCCAGATCTAGGAGGCACAGAGAGCCACTGACAAAATCAACTCAAGAAGGGTCACCCCAAGATAAAGCATAATTAAAATGTCAAAAAGTAGTGGTAAAGAGAGAATTTTTAAAAAACCATGAGAAAAAATTACAACAACAACAAAAAACCCACAAAAACAGTTACATACAAGGGAAACAACATAAGACTATCAGCAAATTTCTTAGTAGAAATTTTGCATGCCAGAAGGGAGTGCAGTGATGCATTCAAAATGCTGAACTCTGAAAATGCTGAAAGAAAAATACCTAACAATTGTAGATATTTATGCACACAACATAGAAGAACCAAAGTACATAAAGCAAATATTAACTGACATAAAGGAAGGTTTTCACAGTAATACAATAGAGGAGTTTAACCTTACTCACATCAATGGGTAGATCATCCAGACACAAAATCCACAAGGAATCATGGTGGCTTTGAATGACCCATTGTATTGGATGGACCTAGCAGGTGTATTCAGAACATGCCATCCAAAAACAGTGGACTGCACAATCTTTTCAAGTGCATGTGAAATAGTCTATAGAATAAATCACATTCTGGGCCACAAAAAAAGTCTCAACAAATTCAAAAATTTTGAAATCATATCAAGCATGTTTCTCACCACAATGGTATGAAAGTAGAAATCAGTTACAAGAAAGAGATTTGGAAAGAACACAAATACATGGAAATTAACATTCTAATAAACACTGAATGGATGATTGGGGAAATAAAAAAAAATACAGGGAGACAAATGAAAATAAAAGTACCAGAATTCCAGAATTCCAAAATTTTTGGAATTAATCAAAAGCTGTTCTAAGAGGAAATATTATAGAATGCAAGCCTAACTCACAAAGGAAGAAAATACCAAATAAACAAACTAACATTACAACTAAAAGAGTTGGGAAAAGAACAAACAAAACCCAAGCCAGTAGAAGGACAAATATAATAATGACTAAAGCAGAAATACATAACATAAAACCTAAATTAAATAAACAAGCAAAACTAGTAGAATGGATTAATGAAAACTGACTTTTTTTTGGTAAAGATCAACAAAACTGACAAACTTTTAGCCAGACTCTTTGGGGGAAAGGGAGTTCAAATAAATAAAATCACAAACACAGTATGAGAAATAACAGTGGACATGATAGAAATGCAAAGAATTTTTAGAGAATATTATGAAAAAATATATGCCAACAGATTGGACAAACCAGAAGAAATGGATAAATTACTAGAACATAAAATTTGCCATATCTGAATCAGGAAAAAATGAAAAATTTGAACAGATAAATTATTAGAAATGAAATTGTTTCTGTAATAATAATAATAAATATTAAACCCTCCCATCAAAAAGCAGTCCAGGTCCAGAAGGCTTCACAGGTAAATTATACCAAATATTTAAAGAAGATTTAATACTTATTCTCCTCAAAATATTCTAAAAAATAAAAAAGGAAGGAAAAGCCTCCAAATACATCATGCAGGGACAGCATTACTGTTATATTAAAACCAGATAAAGATACCAGACACACACACGGGCGCCTGGGTGGCTCAGTCATTAAGCATCTGCCTTCGGCTCAGAGCGTGATCCCGAGTCCCCACATCAGGCTCCATGTTCCCCTGGGAGCCTGCTTCTTCCTCTCCCACTCCCCCTGCTTGTGCTCCCTCTCTCACTGGCTGTCTCTCTCTCTGTCAAATAAATAAATAAAATCTTAAAAAAAAAGATACCAGACACACACAAAAAGAAAACTGTAGGTAAATATATCTGATGAACATAGATGCAAAATTCATCAACAAAATATTAGCACATGGGATCCAACAATATATTTTTAAAAATCCTTCACCATGATGAAGTGGGATTGTTCCAAACATTCTAAAGTGATTCAATATTTGTAAAAAAAAAAAAAAAAAAAAAAAAGAACATGATACACGCATTAACAAGAGAAAGCATTAAAAGTCATATGATCCTCTTAATAGATGTAGAAAGAGCATTTGACAGAATACCATGTCAATTCATGAGAAAAACTCTCAACAAAGTAGCTCCAGAGGAAACATACCTGAACATGATAAGGGCATATATGAAAAACCCACAGCTGTCATCCTCAAAAGGGGAAAATAAGAACTTTCCCCTAAGGTCAGGAATAAAACAAGGATGTCCACTCCCACACTGTTGTTCACCATAGTACTCAAATTCCCAGCCACAGCAATCAGACAAGAAAAGAGAAATAAAAGACATCCAAACTGTTAAGGAAGAAAATCTTTATAGTAGCTTTTTAAGTGTCTGATTCTCTGTCTTTACTATATATTTGTCTTTACATGTTATTTTTTTTTCTTTGATATATTTTCTTATTTCTCACTATGGCCTTTTATCATCTACTTAAAGATACTTTTAACATTTTTTATTTCTTTGTTTGTTTTGGTTAGGCTAGGTTAGTGAGGGTAAACTTCTTTGGTTTTTGCTTGTCTAGGAAACTTTTTCTCTCCTTCAATTTTGAATGATAACCTTGTCAGGTGGAGCATTCTTATTTGTGCATTTTTCCCTTTCAACATTTTAAATATATTTTATCATTCCCTTCTGGCCTGCAGTTTCTGCTGAAAGGTCAGCTGAAAGTCTACTTCCCTTTTATGTGACTTTTTTTCACTTGCTGCCTTTAAGATTCTGTTTTTAGTTTTAACTTTTGCCATCTTAATTCAATATGGCTTGACGTAGTCTTTCTGGGTTCATTTTATTTGGGAGTTTCTGTTTCCTAGACCTGGATGTCTGCTTCTTTCCCAAGGTTGTGACTTTTTGCTTTTGTCACACTTGATTTTCACAAACTACCAGTGATAACTCATTTTTTCCCCTGAGCATATTCCAAAATACTAGTGTTCCATTTTACACTGGTAATTACTGTATTATTTTATTTTCATCTAGTCAGATCAGGAGATCAATTTCATATTCCTGTCTTCGAGGTTTTTCTTTCTCAGGACATCTGGTAACAAATGCTGTGTAAGTTTGCATTAATGTGTAACAAAATTCATTCATGGTTTTTCATGTATAATTGATTTTATTATAATGATTTAGATGCTTATTTGAACTTAAGAAAGGCTGGCAGAGTCAAGGCTATTTTTGGGTGGTCCTGGGAACTTACCTGGAGGTTGCTGCAAATCTCTCAATATATGCGATACTGAGGGTTTTTTTTTTTTTTTTTGGTCTACCTGTTCTTATTTGAAAGAAATAAGCAAGGGTTTAATTTCCCCACTCCAAATTAAAACAGAACACAATAGGGTCACAAGTCATTTGGCAGGGCAGTTCCAGTGATGATCTTAATTTCTAGCACCAATGTATATTTCCTAGAAGTTCACATGGAAACTGATTTAAAACTCACAGATGCTTATACATCTGTCTTCCTCAAAGAATAACTCAATTTATTCTAATATATTTTCCAAACTGTGCCTAAATCCCTGTCATTGGTAAATGCTAGTCATAAACCATAAAGCAATGGGATCCTGAGATTCAGCTTCCAGTTTATTTCTGCCGTGCAGCTAAGATCTTCTTAGATCTTAGTGGTGGTCCCATTTGGGATACTGGTTGGTTGATAATCTCAACTGATAATGTCTAAAGTTGGGAAACCAAAAAATAACAGCACTAGCATTAATTAGATGTGTTGTAAATACAGAAGAAATAGCTAAAAGAATATGAAGTCATTGACTTGGGACAGCAAGATGGGAAGAGAGGTTGGAGCAAGGTTATTGTTTTATATTATAAACCTTTTAGAACTGTATAAGAATACTGATAAAGATAAAAAAAATAATTTTTGATTATGTAAAAATGCATATTGAATTATTGCTTGTTATTATGCAAGTCTCTAATTTGTACATTTGATATTACCAAAAGGTAAAATTATGTCATAAAAATGAAACTCAACCCCACATGGAAACTTTTAGTATTTCTTGTGCATCTGGCACTGTCCCAAGAGAATTTGCTGTAATCAATGATTTTTAAATTCACAAAAACCTATACATGTATTTCCTTAGTATCCCATTTTATGCATGGAGAACCAAAGGAAATAAAAGTTAATTAGTATATCGAAGTCACTAAAAATGGTAAAGTCGGGGGGGGGTGGTAAAAAAGGCCACTGGCTCTGGATCCTAAGTGATAATTTTTCTGTAAGTGTCAACTACTAAATTTTGAACTGAGATTTCACCACAACAATTATTAAGCTCTCAAGGTGGAGGCATCTGTTGCTGACAAACAAATGCTTATGCAACTGAATTATATTTGTGTTTGCTTGTTTTTAAAAGAACACAATTATTTCATTGGGGCATTTGAATAACAATAATTGTGCTACTGCATACCTAAGGGAATAGAGAAGCAAACAAGGGACATTTACTCTGAGGACAATACAGGTGAATTGTAATTTTCGCAAGTCTGCTTGATAGAGATTTTGTGTTGCTATTTAAACTCATTAGTTAATTGGTAATGTATGGACCTGACATCAAGGGAAGATGAATCTCGATACTTTCATGCACACACTTCCATTCACATAAAAAAGATTTCTGGTGATATCTTGAAGAAAAAGTAATTAAAGGTGATAATTTCTATATAGTATTTCAGAAAAAGAATAAATTTACTTGATACCAAGCAATTAGTTGAATGTTAGGCCTTATGATAACCAAAAAAACCCACACATTGTTCTGTTTAGGTGAGTAGTTAGCTTATTCAATATCATTAGCCTTACCTTTGTAACACAGATAAAAGTAGTTACAAAATTATTTATTTAAATCTTTAATTCAGTATAAATATTAGTGAAATTGAATAATATTTTAATAGCAGATTTATGTATTTATCATATGTATTTATCACATTTATCACATGCATTTATCACATTTATCACATACATTTATCACATCCATTAGAAATTATTCAATAACAAAAGAAGTAAACCTGGGATTCAGACAATTTTAGAATTAAATTATATATATTTTTGATATTGCTAGTCCAAGGGATAAAATGAAATTGACACATTATCAAATGAGCATGGTATCAGAGTGGATAGAGAGTAGGTCTAAATATATTTGTAAACTCTATCCAGGGTAATTAATAGGGAAAGAGAGAGTGGAAAGATGGGTCAATAGGACCACGGTACTGATTTTGTTCTTCTGGGCCTGTTTCACCACACCCAGGACCCCAAGTTTCTCTTTACTCTCATCTTCCTGTTTTTTGTTTGTTTGTTTTGTTTTTGTTTGTTTGTTTTACTTTTGTTTTGTTTTGTTTTCTTGTAGTCCCTGTTGGTAATGTTATGATGATGATTCTGATTTGGTTTAACTCTCACCTCCATGCTTCTATTTATTTTCTTTTCAGTCAACTCTCCTTGATGGATCTCTTGTATAGCTCTACTTTTGTTCCCAAGATAGCCTTTGACTTTTTGTCTTGTAGATACAGCATTTCCTATATTAGTTGTAGAATTCTGCTTTTCCTCTTCATGACTCTTGTGGGAACAGAGTGTCTCCTTCTGACAGTAATGGCTTATGACCGCTATGTAGCTATATGCCATCCCCTCCATCACTCAGTTCTCCTGTGTCCTGTAGTCTGTGCTTTCATGGTGACTGGCATATGGCTGGGTGCACTTCTCAATGCCTTGATCCATCTCATCCATATTCTGAATCTCCCTTACTGCACCTCCAAGGAAACTGATTATTTTGTGAGAACCCAGACCTCCTGAAACTTGTTTGTGCTAACAATTCTCCTTTAAAAAATGGTCTTTTTGTTACTGGTGTTCTGTTTCTTATTTTTCCAGTATCTGCCATCATGGCTTCACATGCTCAGACCCTTTCACTATTTGGGGATTGAGATAAACTTGGGGATGAGAAAAGCTTTGGCAACCTGTTCTTCCCATATGATTGTGGTGTTTATCTTCTGTGGAACTGCCATCATCAAGTATTTTCTCCCAAAGCCTATCACACTGCTAAGCAGGGCAAAGTAGTCTCTGTCTTCTACACCATTCTTACACCTATGCTCAACCCCCTCATCTACAGTCTACAAAACAAAGACATGGGTGGAGCTCTTAGGAAAGTGCTGGGAAGATAATTACCATAATAAATTGATATCTTTTGATAATAACACAAGCACAAATGGATCTTGATTGCAGAGGGATATTACCTAACAGCCTTAGGAAAGATAAAGCAAATAAATGTTACTTTTCTGTAGACACATCATTGGTCAAACCACTTCACTCTATCCTTGGCCAGCTGCTAATGGAACGGTGCACTGCTTTCTGTTGCATCTCATTTGATCTTTCAAATTTATTAAGCAAAACACTGTAAGTGACAAATATGCTAGTCAGCAATCAATATAAAACAGAGCTGTTGGTATTTCACATTAATCAAGAGAAAAATGTGGATTCTATGCAATATTGACCCTATACTGGTTTTATAGCAATTATTCCTAAATATCAGTATGTATCAACACTTAGGAAGTAGTCATTTATAGTGCATTGTTGAAAACAGAAGTTTTCCAATACTTTAAAAAACTTATCAGATTTTGAATATTTAACATTTTAATTTTGAAATTACTTATTGGCTATTTTTTTCCATCCACAAATGTGAGTATAGATAATTCATTTTTTCTCTGCTAACAAACAAATTAAATTCAATATGTGACCCATAAATACAATTTTTTTCTTCTTGTTCTTATATTATGTTGTAAGTGATATTATAATTTTGTATTGTTTTGTTTTATTAATAACCACAAGCACAATATTATAGATTTGATAATATTTAACTAGTGAACTATAATTGCTTGACTTAAATAATTATAGAATCTACCTGTTTTTTAAAAAATTTTCTAACACTCTTCCATGTAGATCTTTCTTTCTTTCTTTCTTTCTTTCTTTCTTTCTTTCTTTCTTTCTTTCTTTCTTTCTTTCTTTCGTCCTTCCTTCCTTCCTTCCTTCCTTCCTTCCTTCCTTCCTTTCTTTCTTTCTTTCTTTCTTTCTTTCTTTCTTTCTTTCTTTCTTTCTTTTTCTTTCTTTCTTTCTTTCCTTCCTTACCTTTTTCCCTTCTTTCTTCTTTCAGAGAGACAGAGAGACAGAGAGAGAGATAATGTAAGTGTGTGGGGGGATGCAGAGGGAGAGGAACAAACAGACTCCACACTAAGCACAGAGCCCTATGTGGCACTTGATCTCTGGACCCTGAAATCATGACCTGAGCTGAAACCAAGACTCAGACTCTTAATTGACTGAACCACACAGGTGCATGTTAATGTCAGTTGATTGTGAAACCCTCTCTCATATGTGTGTGCTATGTTAACATTCTTGTTTTGGGTTTTTTCATATTCATATCTTACTCAGGTATTATTTCAGGTCTTCATATTTTCTTATGTATTTGATTGGTTTCTTATCTTTAATTAATTTACTAATTAATTTTATTTGATTAAAGTATAATTAATGGTGTTATATTAGTTTCAGTTGTATCACCTTCACAATTAAACAACATTCATTTGTTAACTTTCTTATATCTTAATGTTGTTGCCATAAATCATGTTTGAATTAACACAAATTTTAGTGTGTAATTTTGATTCTTAAAAAAAAGCTTATCACTGCCACATAACTTGTTTTATACTTTATTTACCTTTTCATTTTTTTCTTTTAATTTTAAATTACAATTAAACCTCAGGCAGATTGAATACATTTTATTCTTCTACATATAGTCTTGCCATTGTATATAATAAGTAATGAATTGTCTTTCATTTTGAAAATACTAATTATTCAAATATTAATTTCTCAAGTAGATCTGATTCACCACAGCACTGAAAAAAATTACAGTAATTTTTTTCAGCAACACTTTTTTTCCATTTTTTATAGATATTTTATATGTTCTAACATCTGACATTGTTTATCTCTAGTTATATGTTTGACAAACATACCCTATAGCTTATTACTTGCATGATAATTGGCCCTATGGCTATTTCCTGAGTAATGATGCTTAAATGGAGCAACTTTGACAGGAGGAGATATTTAATAAAAGTGGAACAAAAAGTAAACTGAAATGTGCACAACAATGTGCATGAATAAGCAATACTTTGTATTACACCACCATCTAAGTTTAAATACTTGTTTAAAAGTATTATACTAAAGCCCCACACCCTCTGCAGCAGCCTTTCTTTTTTTTTTTTTTTTTAAGATTTTATTTATTTGACAGAGAGAGAGAGACAGCCAGCGAGATAGAGAACACAAGCAGGGGGAATGAGAGAGGAAGAAACAGGCTCCCCGTGGAGCAGGGAGCCCGATCTGTTGCTTGATCCCAGGACCCTGGGATCATGCCCTGAGCTGAAGGCAGACACTTAACAGCTAAGCCACCAAGCACCCCTGAAGCAGCCTTTATTAATGGGACAAGTGTGATTGAGAGTCAGAGCAGTGACAGGCCCCTCCCTCAGAAGACCAGCACAAACCCACACACACCAGGTTTACTGATCATAGAGTGTTCCAAAGCTTCAGTTCTAGTGGAAATAGGACCAGGAACAGGTTTTTCTAAGACACAAAAGACAGAGACCTAGACAAAATGCCAAGACAGAGGAATTCATCCTAGAAGTAAGAACAAGAAGAGGTCATATCCAAGGAGCCAACCAAAATAGGTATAAGTAATTCACCTGAAACAGATTTTAAAACAATAATCATAAGGATACAAAGCTAGGCTTGAGGAAAGCATAGAAACCAGAGAGATCCTTAACTTAGAGAAAAAAAAAGACCTAAAAACTAACCAGGCCAAAATTGAAAATGCTATAACTTAGCTGCAAAACTGACTGGTTGTGGGGTTGCCTGGGTGGCACAGCGGTTAAGCGTGTGCCTTTGGCTCAGGGCGTGATCCCAGCATTCTGGGATCGAGCCCCACATCAGGCTCTTCCACTGGGAGAATGCTTCTTCCTCTCCCACTCCCCCTGCTTGTGTTCCCTCTCTCGCTGGCTGTCTCTATCTCTGTCGAATAAATAAATAAAATCTTTAAAAAAAACCTGACTGGTTGTAATGACCACAAAGACAGAAGAAACACTGAAATGAATGAGTTATATAGAATATAAAATTATGGAAAATAATGAAGCTGAAAAGAAGAGGGAAAGAAAAATGTTAGATAAGAAATGTAGACTCAGGGAAGTCAATGACTCCATAAAGTGTAATAACATTCTTATCATAGAGTCCCAGAAGATGAAGAGAGAGCAAAAAGGCAGAAGGTTTATTTGAGCAAATTATAGCTGAAAGCTTCCCTAATCTGGCAAAAGAAACAGACATCCAATCCAGGAGACACAGATAACTCCCATCAAAATCAACACCACACATCGAACACCAAGACATATCTTGGTAAAATTTGCAAAATACAGAGAAAAGGAATGAATCCTGAAAGAAGCAAGATAAAAGAAATCCTTAACCTACAAGTGATGACAAAAAGTTTAGCAGCAGATCTCTCCACATAAATGTGACAGGACAGAAGAAAGTAACATGATATATTCAACATGCTGAATGGGATATACATGCAGCCAACAATGCTCATAGCAAGTCTATCATTCAGAATAGAAGGAGAGATAAGCAGTTTCCTGATGAAGAAAAACTAAAGGAGTTCATGGCCACTAAACTAGCCCTGCCAGAAATATTAAAGGGAACTCTTTGCATGTGAAAGAAAGAACAAAAGCAACAAGGATTATAAAGGAAGAGAGAAAATCTCCAGAAACTCAGGTACAGGTAATACAATGGCACTGAATTCATATCTATCAATAAACACTTAATGTAAATGGACTAAAGGCTACAATCAAAAGACATAGGGTGTCAGAATGGATATAAACCAACAGCGATTTATATGCTGCTTACAAGAGTCTTATTTTATGGGGAGTTAAGATGGTGGAAGAGTATGGGTCCCCTTTTTCAGCTGGTCCCCTGAGCCAAGCTGGATAGGTACCAGACCATCCTGAAAACCCACAGAATCAGCCTGAGATGCAGGAAGATACATCTGGATCTCTACAAATGAACATCTCCAGGACTGAGTATTGAGGTAGGAAGTGGGGAGCCATGAATCCGCACACAGATACTGGAAGAGAAACGGAAGAGGGAGGGAGCCTCCATGCTCAGGCACTGGGAAGCCATAGCCACCTGCACTGGGGAGTGGCTGGAGTCACAGACGGGCACCTGCAAGAGAATAGACTGAGGCTGTGAGCCTGGGAACACGTGCACATCCAAACTGAAAACCAGAGCTCCAGTGCGCTCACGGGAACTAGACTGAGACCAGGAGCTCAGGAGTGCACACCCGTCCAGACTGAAAACCTGCACTACAGAGTGTGCACGAACCACACTAAAACGGGGGTCCCGGGAGCACTAGCAAGGGCGGCTGCCGGCTGGCAGTGTTAAAAACACAAAGGACAGACATGCCAGCCCTGGAAGTGAGGGCTGGGACACCAGCTGAAGGGTTTTTAGCAGCACCAACAGAAACAGAGTTAAAGAGGCCAGAAGAGATCAGTGGAGAGCAGACTGCAATCTCTCTTTTCTGAGACAGAGGCTAGGATATGGCCACTGCTGCTCTGAGTCTCAAAAGAGTCACAGAAACCACCAGGGAAAGCCACCAAACAACAAAAGTTCAGAAATACCAACGCACATTGTGCCAATTCCCATACCCTCTCGAAGGGGACAAGGAGACTCTACCCAAACAGGGTTCCCTGAATATCAGCATGACAGGCCCCTACCCCAGAAGGCAAGCTGAAAAATCAAGAAGCCCACATCCCTAAGGTCCCTATAAAACAAGAGCACACTGCCTGGGTCCTGGTCAATAATTTGGGCTCTGGGCAACCCCGCAACCTCTCCTCATCAGAATGACAGGAAGAAGAAATCCCCCCGAGCAAAGAAAAGATAATGACTTTGTGGCCGCTGCCACAGAACAGATGGATATGGATATAACCAAATTATCAGAAATGGAATTCGGAGTAACAATGGTCAGGATGATGAGAAGGGGGAAAGAAGCATGAGAGACTATGAACTCTGAAAAACAAACTGAGGGCTTCAGAGGGAAGGGGGGTGGGGGAATGGGATAGGCTGGTGATGGATATTAAGGAGGGCACGTATTGCATGGTGCACTGGGTGTTATATGCAACTAATGAATCATTGAACTTTACATAAAAAACCAGGAATGTACTATATGGTGATTAACATAATATAATAAAAATATTATCATTAAAAAAATAAATTTCCTTTTGAGTGGGAAAAAAAGATGATGTGTAGACTTGAAAAAAAATAAAGAAAATATTAATGAGGATATAGAATCTCTAATAGTGGAAATGAGAGCGAATCTGGCAGAAATTAAAAATGCTATAAAAACAAAGCGGATTTCAAGCTGTACTACAAAGCTGTGATCACAAAGACAGCATGGTACTGGCACAAAATCAGACACATAGACCAATGGAACAGAATAGAGAACCCAGAAATTGACCCCTGGCTCTTTGGGCAACTAATCTTTGATAAAGCAGGAAAAAAACATACAGTGGAAAAAAGACAATCTCTTCAATAAATGGTGCTGGGAAAATTGGTCAGCTACATGCAAAAGAATGAAACTTGACCACTCTCTCTCACACCATACACAAAAATAAACTCCAAATGGATGAAAGACCTCGATGTGAGACAGGAAGCCATCAAAATTCTAGAGGAGATGACAGGCTTCAACCTCTACGACATCGGCCAAAGAAAACTTTTTCATGACACATCTTCAAAGGCAAGAGAAACAAAAGATAAAATGAACTTATGGGACTTCATCAAGAGAAAAAGCTTCTGAAGCACAGCCAAGGAAAGAGTCAAAAAAACTAAGAGGCAGCCCACGGAATGGCAGAATATATTTGCAAATGACACTACAGATAAAAGACTAGTATCCAAGATCTACAAAGAACTTCTCAAAATCAATACATGAGAAACAAATAAACAAATCAAAAAATGGGCAGAAGATATGAACAGACACTTTTCCAATGAAGACATACAAATGGCTAACAGACACATGAAAAAATGTTCAAAATCATTAGCCATCAGGGAAATTCAAATCAAAACCACACTGAGATACCACCTTACGCCAGTTAGAATGGCAAAAATGGACAAGGCAGGAAACAACAAATGTTGGATAGGATGTGGAGAAAGGGGATCTCTGGAAAACATTGTGGAGGTCCCTTCAAAAGTTATGATCTGGCCATTGCACTACTGGATGTTTACCCCAAAGATACAGACGTAGTGAAGAGAAGGGCCATATGCACCCCAATGTTCATAGCAGCTCTGTCCACAATAGCTAAATTGTGGAAGGAACCAAGATGCCCTTCAACAGATGACCGGATTAAGAAGTTGTGGTCCATATATACAATGGAATATTACTCAGCTATCAGAAAGAACGAATTCTCAACATTTGCTGCAACATGGACGGCACTGGAGGAGATAATGCTTAGTGAAATAAGTCAAGCAGAGAAAGACAATTATCATATGGTTTCTCTCATCTATGGAACATAAGAACTAGGAAGATCGGTAGGGGAAGAAAGGGATAAAGAAAGGGGGTAATCAGAAGGGGGAATGAAATATGAGAGACTATGGACTATGAGAAACAAACTGAGGGCCTCAGAGGGGAGGGGGGTGAGGGAATGGGATAGACCGGTGATGGGTAGTAAGGAGGGCATGTATTGCATGGTGCACTGGGTGTTATACGCAACTAAGGAATCATCGAACTTTACATCAGAAACTGTATGGTGACTAACATAATACAATAAAAAAATCATTAAAAAAGATGCTATGAATCAAATGCAGTCAAAATTAGATGCTCTGATGGCCAGGGTAAATGAGGCAGAAGAACGAATTAGTGAATTGGAGGATGGGATGGTAGAAGAGAAAGCTAAAACAGAAACTTGGCTCAAAAAAATCCAATTTCAAGAATGTAGGTTATAGGAGATAACTGACTCAATGAAACGCTCCAATGTCAGACTCATCGGCCTCCCTGAGGAAGTGGAGAAAGAGAGAGGTCTAAAAGAGATATTTGAACAAATTATACCTGAAAACTTCCCTAATCTAGTAAAGGAAAAGTGCATTCATGTCCAAGAGTCAGAGAGGACCCCTCCCAAATTCAACCACGACAAACCTACGCAATGTCACATCATAGTGCAATTCGCCAATATTAGATCGAAGGATACAGTATTGAAGTATTGAAAGCTGCCAGGGCAAGGAAATTTCTCACATACAAAGGCAAAAATATTAGGATTACGTCAGACACATCTACATAGACCTACAATGAGAGAAAGGGTTGGGGGGGGGCATTTTTAAAGATCTTTCAGAGAAAAACATGCAGCCAAGGACCCTTTATCCAGCAGGGCTGTCATTCAGAATTGATGCAGAGATAAGGCCCTTCCAGAATCGCTACTCACTGAAAAATTTCATAACCATGAATCCAGCCCTACCAGAGATATTAAGGTGGGTTCTATAGAAGTAAGATGGCCCCAAGAGTGATACAGAACAGAAAGTTACAATCTATAGAAAGAAAGACGTTACAGGCAACATGACATCTTTAATATCATATCTCTAAATAATCGCTCTCAATGTGAATGGCCTAAATGCTCCCATAAAACACCACAGGGTGGCAGATTGGATAAAAAGACGTGACCCATCCATTTGCTGTCTACAAGAGACTCATTTGGAACCTAAAGATACAATGAGATTGAAAGTGAAGGGATGGAAAACCATTTATCATGCCAATGGACCTCAAAAGAAAGCTGGGGTAGCAATTCCCATATCAGAGAGATTGGATTTTAAACTAAAGACTGTAGTTAGACATAGAGAAGGACACTGTATTATTCTTAAAGGATGTATCCAACAAGTGGATATGACAATTATAAATATCTATGCCCCCAACAGGGGAGCAGCAAGATACACAAGCCAACTCTTAATCAGAATAAAGAGACATTTAGATAAAAGTACGTTAATAGTAGGGGACTTCAACACTCCACTATCAGCAATAGACAGATCACCTAAGCAGAAAATCAACAAAGAAACAAGAGCTTTGAATGCCATACTAGACCAGATGTCCCTCATAGTTATATTTAGAACACTATACCCCTGAAAAAAAGAAAACTCATTCTATTTGAACGTACATGGAACATTCTCCAGAATAGACCATATGCTGGGTCACAAAACAGGTCTCACTGATAGCAAAAGATTGAAATTATTCCCTGCATTTTCTCAGACCACAATGCTTTGAAATTGGAACTCAATCACAAGGAAAAATTTGGAAGAAATTCAAACACTTGGAAACTAAGAACCATCCTGCTCAAGATGATTAGTTAAACCAAAAAATCAAAAATCAATTTAAACAATTAATGGATACCAACTAGAATGAAAACACAATAGTCCAAAACCTATGGGACACTGCAAAGGCAGTCCTAAGGGGAAAATACATAGACATCCAAGCCTCACTCAAAAGAATAGAAAAATATAAAATGCAGTTTTTATATTCTCACCTCAAGAAGCTGGAACAGGAACAGAAGAATAGGCCTAAATCCACATGCAAGAAAGCAGTTGATCAAGATTAGAGCAGAGATAGATTAATTAGAAACCAGGAGCACAGTAGAGCAGATCAACAGAACTAGAAGCTTGTTCCTTGAAAGAATAAATAAGACCGATAAGCCACTGGCAAGACTTATTCAAAAGAATAGAGAAAGGACCCAAATTAATAAAATTATGAATGAAAAGGGAGAGGTCACAACCAACACCAATGAAATAGGAAGGATCATTAGAAACTTTTATCAACAGCTTTATGCCAATAAATTAAACAACCTGGAAGAAATGGATGCCTTCCTGGAAACCTATAAACTACCAAGACTGAAAGAGGAAGAAATTAATTTTTTAAACAGACTGATTACTTATGCAGAGCTGAAGCAGTAATCAAAAACCTCCCAAAAAACAGACTCCAGGGCCTGATGGATTCCCCGGGGAATTCTACAGAACATTCAAAGATGAAATAATACCTAATCTCCTGAAGCTGTTTCAAAAAATAGAAACAGAAGGAAACTACCAAACTCATTCTATGAGGTCAGTATTACCTTGATCCCCAAACCAGGCAAAGACCCCATCAAAAAAGAGAATTACTGACCAATATCCCTGATGAATATGGATGCCACAATTCTCAACAAGATTCTACCTAATAAGATCCAACAGTACATCAAAAGGGTTATCCATCATGACCAAGTGTGATTCATCCCTGGGATACAAGGGTGGTCCAACATTTGCAAATCTATCAGTGTGATACATCATATCAACAAGAAAAGAGTCAAGAACCATATGACCCTCTCAATAGATGCAGAAAAAGGATTTGACAAAAGACAGCATCCTTTCCTGATTAAAACACTTGAGAGTATGAGGATAGAGGGCACATTCCTCAATTTCATAAAAACCATCTATGAAATGCCTACAGCGAATATCATTCTTAATTGGGAAAACCTGAAAGCCTTTCCCTTAAGATCAGGAACACGACAAGGTTGTCCGCTTTTGCCATTATTATTCAACATAGTACTAGAAGTCCTTGCAACAGCAATCAGACAACAAAAAGAGATAAAAGGTATGCAAATTGGCAAAGAAGAAGTCAAACTGTCTCTCTTCGCAGATGACATGATACTCTATATGGAAAACCCAGAAGAATCCACCCCCAAACTACTAGAAGTTATAGAGGAATTCAGTAATGTGGCGGGATACAAAATCAATGCTCAGAAATTAGTTGCATTTTTATACACGAACAGTGAGACTGAAGAAAGAGAAATTAGGGAATCCATTCCATTTACAATAGCATCAAAGATCATACAGTATCTCCTAATTAACTTAACCAGAGACATACAAGACCTATATTCTAGAAACTACAAATCACTCTTGAAAGACATAGAAGACGACACAAAAAGATGGAAAAATATTCCATGCTCATGGATCAGAAGAATTAGCATAATTAAAATGTCTATGCTACCAAGAGCAATCTACGCTTTCAATGCCATCCTGATCAAAATACCAATAACATTTTTGAAAGAATTGGAATAAACAGCCCTTAAATTTGTGTGGAACGTGAAAAGGCCCCAATTCATGAGGAATTGTTGAAAAGGAAAAACCAAGTTGGGGGCATCACGTTGCCTGATTTCAAGCTATACTACAAAGCTGTGATCTCAAAGACAAGATGGTACTCGCACAAAAACAGAAACATAGACCAATGGAACAGAATAGAGAACATAGAAATGGACCCTTGGCTCTTTGGGCAACTAATCTTTGATAAAATAGGGGGAAAAATCCAGTGAAAGAAAAGACAGTCTCTTCAATAAATGGTGCTGGGGAAATTGGACAGCTACATGCAAAAGAATGAAACCTGACCACTCTTTCACACCATACACAAAGATAAACTCCAAATGGATGAAAGACCTCGATGTGAGACAGGAATCCATCAAAATCCTAGAGAAGAACACAGGCAGCAACCTCAACATCTGCCACAGCAACTTTTTTCATGACACATCTCCAAAGGCAAGAGAAACAGAAGAAAAAATGAACTTGTGGGGCTTCATCAAAATAAGAAGCTTCTGAACAGCGAAGGAAGTAGTCAAAAAAACTAAGAGGCAGCCCATGGATTGGGAGAAGATATTTGCGAATGACACTACAGATAAAAGACTGGTATCCAAGACCTACAAAGATCTTCTCAAACTCAATACACAAGAAACAAATAAACAAATCATAAAATGAGCAGAAGGTATGAACAGACACTTTTCTAAGGAAGACATACAAATGGCTAACAGACACATGAAAAAATGTTCAAAATCAGTAGCCATCAGGGAAATTCAAATCAAAACCACACTGAGATACCACCTTATGCAAGTTAGAATGGTAAAAATTGACAAGGCAGGAAACAATTGTTGGAGAGGATGTGGAGAAAGGGGATCCCTCTTACATTGTTGGTGGGAATGCAAGTTGGTACGGCCACTCTGGAAAACAGTGTGGAGTCCCCTTAAAAAGTTAAAAATTGAGCTAGGCTATGATCCAGCAATTGCACTACTGGGTATTTACCCCAAAGATACAGTGTACTGAAGAAAAGGGCCACATGCATCCCAATGTTCATAGCAAGCATTGACCACAGTAGCTAAACTGTGGAAGGAGCTGAGATGCCCTTCAACAGATGACTGGATTAAGAAGGTGTGGTCCATATATACAATGGAATATTACTCAGCAATCAAAAAGATCAATTTCCCAACATTTGCTGCAACATGGACGGGACTGGAGGAGATAATGCTAAGCGAAATAAGTCAAGCAGAGACGGACAATTATCATATGGTTTTACTCATTTATGGAACATAAGAAGTAGGAAGATTGTTAGGAGAAGAAAGGGAAGAAGAAGGGGGGGGTACACAGAAGGGGGAATGAACCATGAGAAACTATTGACTCTGGGAAACAATCTGAGGGCTTCAGAGGGGTAGGGGTTGGGGATGGGAAAGCCTGGTGATGGGTATTAAGGAGGGAATGTATTGCATGGTGCACTGGGTGTTATAGGCAAATAATGAATCATGGAAGTTTATATCAAAAACTAGGGATGTACTGTATGGCGACTAACATAATATAAAAAAATAAAAGAAACAAACTGGTATAATTCCATACCCATGTCCTTTTTCATGTCCTATAATTTAGCAAATCCAGTCATATACATATGCCTGATACAAATTATTGTCTAGAGGAAACAGGGGGTGTAAACACCAATATTCATAAATGCACTATATTTAAGGCACACAACTGAGTTATATATCTTACATCGACCAAAATATAAGCAGATATTTGATAAAATTTTAGTGGAGAATTTTATCTAACAGTACAAATAAGTATAGTCTGGAGATACACTCAAGTATATTAATATAGTTAAATAGTGTCAAGTGAAGAGAAGTTCTAAAAAAAGATGACATATAGCATAAGACATTTTCTATAGAATTCAAAACCACAATGGTAAGCATTCTATAATTTTCCATGAATATATATTTGGTAATATTGTAATACAGCAAGACAATGATAGTATAGAATTTGGAACAATGGAGGAAACACGAGGACAGAATAGAAGCTCTGAAGAGATTTAATGATTTCTAAATTATTTAACAGTTTTAATTGTTGAATTGGAGGTGGGATTACAGATGAACATTATATTGTAAACCAATAAGCTATATTAAGAAAAAAAATATTTATGGATCAACTAACATAACTTATCTTGTACCAAGAATGAGCAGTCCTAACAAAATTAAAATTCCTATAAAATTTATTAACAACAGACACACAGTTGATATCAAAGTGTCTCTAAAATATTTCACAAAAATATATATATATATATTTTAAAATTAGCATCAAACCATTGCATTACTTCCTCCAACCCTTAAGAACCAAAAAGTTTTAATATTTGATATGAATATTTGACATTAATACTACAGTTTATATTTTATTAAAGCTAAGCATATACCTTACCAATGACCAAACAATTTTATTTCTAGGAAGATACTAATATAATTGAGTGCGTGTTTCCACAAGAAAAATTTTGTGTAGGGAGGGTTATAAAAATTTTTATTCATAATAGCTGAAAATATCAAATGATCCCATGAATGCAATAGTTATATATTTGTACAATGGATTTCAACTCAGCTATTTAAAAAACAAAAACAAAAAAATACAGATAAAAGGCTGGTATTCAAGATCTATAAAGAACTTCTCAAACTCAATACACAAGAAACAAATAATTAAATCAAAAAATGGACAGAAGATATGAACAGACACTTTTCCAAAGAAGTCATACAAATGACTAACAGACACAGCAAAAAATGGTTAACATCATTAGCCATCAGGGAAATTCAAATCAAAACCACATTGAGATACCACCTTATGCCAGTTAGAATGGCAAAAATGGACAAGGCAAGAAACAAGTGTTGGAGAGGATGTGGGTAAAGGGGATCCCTCTTCCACTGTTGGTGGGAATGCAAGTTGGTACAGCCACCCTGGAAAACAGTGTGGAGGTCCCTTAACAAGTTAAAAATAGAGTTACCCTATGATCCAGCAATTGCACTACTGGGTATTTACCCCAAAGATACAGATGTAATGAAGAGAAGGGCCATATGCACCCCAATGTTCATAGCAGCATTGTCAACAATAGCTAAACTGTGGAAGGAGCCAAGATGCCCTTAAACAGATGAAGAGATGTGGTCCATATATACAATGGAATATTACTCAGCCATCAGAAAGAACTATTACCCAACATTTGCTGCAACATGGACGGCACTGGAGGAGATTATGCTAAGTGAAATAAGTCAAGCAGAGAAAGACAATTGTCATATGGTTTCACTCATCTGAGGAACATAAGGAATAGCAGGGAGATTGGTAGGAGAGGGAAGGGAATAATGAAGGGGGGGTAAACAGAAGGGGGGATGAACCAAAGGGGGGATGAACCACGAGACTATGGACTCTGGGAAACAAACTGAGGGTTTTAGAGGGGAGGGGTTGGGGGGATGGCCTTACCCAGTGATGGTTATTAGGGAAGTCTTGTATTGCATGGAACACTGGGTGTTATACACAAACAATGAATCATGGAACACTACATCAAAAACTAATGCTGTACCATATGTTAAATAACATATAATAATAAAAAAATTATACTTTAAAATCAGGAAGAAGCAAACACACACACACACACACACACACACACACATTATTGCTTGTATTATTGTGGTATATTGCTTTTGTTAACATTGAGAAAAAGAAGCGGGAAGCACCAGGGAAGTTATTGTTTGCTTATATTAATAATTTTTGCATTTAATGTTGATGGGAGTTAGAATAATGACCACTGTACAGTTGAGGTACTGATAGTAAAGGATCACTAAGGAAGTGGGTGATGGAAATGTTGCTCCTATGGTTTTCCTCAACAGTAATAATGATGATTTCTTACTTCCAGTTGTTTATTCCAAGATCTTAGCCCAATTCTCTGCTTTTCATTGTTTAAAAAGATTTTATCTTTAAGTAATCTTTACACACAATGTGGGGTTAGAATTCACAACCCTGAGCTGAGGGGTCTAATGCTCTACTGACTGAGCCAGGCAAGTGCCCCCGCCCAATGCTCTGCTTTTTAAAATTATGTCACATTTCACATCATATCTTGCCATCAGCCTCAAATGTCTGTTTTCCACTAATCTCCAGAGCCTGGTCAGTTCTTGCTATTCTACCATTACCACTGGTATCCAAGGCAGTATCTTGTAACAACTGTTACAACTTAATGGACACCTAATTATGAATTTCATTTGTCTTGAGAAGCACAGCAATGCTTGACAATTTTCTTGGATTAAAACCCAAATCCTTTTAGTGGTCAAAGTAACATTTCAAATCCAGTCTCCATTATCTTTACTCATTTCCTACAATTAATGTCTTGATTTTCATTGGCTTTGATTTTGCACCTTGATTTTCATTTACTTGCCATGCTTGTTTACATTCAAGACATTTTCATTGGCTTCTTCCTATGCCTAGACCATTCCTAATGAGATATCCTTATGAATTACTAACTCATTTCATTTCAACTTTTGACCAAATATCATTCCTATGATTGCCCACACATTGGACTATTTTATATAAAACTGCAAAACTCTGTGACTTTCCCTATGCCAATTGTTACCTTTTTTTCCCCCAGTAATTACTACTGGTTGAAATACTCCAGATTTTTCACGTCTATTTTATTTTATTTTATATTTTAAATTTTATGTCTCCCTGTACTGGAATGTAAACTTAATGAGATCAGAGAATTCTGTCAGTTCTTTTCTTTGTTTACTGCCATTTCACCAGTACAGGAACTGGGCACACATAGTTAAAACCTCAAATCAATTGTTGAGTGAATGCAGGAATGAGTGAACTATTTATACTGAAATATATTACAATTTTTATAGCATACTTTAAATATTATGTACTTGAATAGAACATATGCCCTCCTCATTACATTCAGATCTTAAGGAGAACATTACAAAATATATGTTTTGACATGCAAACATTGAGCTGAGAGTTGAAAAGTATTTCTAGAAGCCAAATAATTGACAATAACAACATTTTTTTTTCCAGATTGCAGTTTGGAAAACCATGTAGGTTCAATAAATATGATTAAGCCATGCTAGAGCTAGCAGGAATCAAGATATTTATCCATTTATTCCATAGATATTCCTTAGAGTTTGCATAGTCCAAAACAGTATTCTAGGCAAAGTGATCCATGCTGTTCAATATCAATCAATAAGGGTTCCCAAAGTGGCATTTCCTATCTATTATACCAACAGTCTTTTCATGGCACCAGTAACCTCTTTATTCCTCAGGCTGTAGATAAATGGATTGAGAAGAGGTGTGATGATGGTGTAAAACACTGCCACTGCCTTATCCTGTTCTGGAGAGTGCAAGTAGTGTGGCCTTGTATAGGTGGAGAGACCAGTCGCATAAAATAGGCTTGCCACAATCAGGTGAGAGGAACAAGTGGAGACAGCTTTTTTCTGTCCTTTACCTGAGCTCATCTGGAACACCACAGTAAGCACATGGGCATAGGAAGCTAGAATGGCCATGAATGGCAACAGCAGAATAATAAGCCCACTGAGGAGGATTGTATGCTCATACTGGGAAGTATCCTGACACACCAGTGGTAGTAGAGATGGAACTTCACAGAAAAAGTGGTTAACAACCCGAGACCTACAAAATGGAAGTTGAAATACATACAGCGTATGTATTAAAGCATTAGTAGAACTACTGGCCCATGCACATGTGACCATAAACCAACAGATCTTCTTGTTCATGAGTACAGGATAGTGCAAAGGGTGACAGATGGCTACGTATCGATCATAGGACATGAAACCAAGGAGAAGGGCTTCAGTCCCAGCAAGGGCCAAGAATACAAATGCTTGAATCTCACAGCCTGTAAATGTAATGTTCTTACTCTTTGCCAGGAAGTTAGTGGTCATCTTGGGCACTGTGGTGGAGATGTACATCATGTCAATAAAGGAGAGCTGACTGAGTAGAAAGTACATTGGAGTGTGCAGTCTGGTGTCCAACTGAATGACAAGGATCAGTATGATATTCCCCATCAGAGCCACTGAAAAGAGGATTACAATGGCAACAAAGAGGAAAGTGTTCATTTGGCCATATTGGAAAATACCAGAAAGTATAAAGTCTGTTTCTTCACTTTGATTTTCTGTCTTCATAGTTTAAATTAAAACATCAGAGCAGATCATATCCCTAGATTCCATGAAAGACACTGGCTGTCCTTTAAGAGAAAAGAAAATGGTTATTATTATATGCCTCCATACCATTTCCCCAGCCAAGTGAATTATACAGAGCTTACCGTCCTTTATTTTCTTCTTTAAATGAGGGAAAACAAAATTATCTTATTACAGTAGCTTCCAGAGAGTAAGTCCTGTATGATCAGAGCTCAGTCAAAATCTTTACACACAAGACACCTTTTAGAGAAACTACAGTTTCTCAATTAATTTCCCTGAGTTCTCTCTCTCTTTTTTTTTTTTTTTTAGTCGTCAGGCTATTAATCCTAATAAATCCCCCAATGAACTTATGACAGTATTAATAGTAATTTAATTTATGTGTAGTTTAAAAAATGTATATGTTTCACCCTTTTTTATCTTTTGGATAAGTACAGAATTCAGAGGCTTTGTGTTAAACATACACAATGTTCTTTATTCAGGGTTCCTCCCATCTCTGATTCCAAAGATAATACTGCTGTAAGGATTTGAACCATTGAATGTTGTAAAAACATCTCCATAATGTTAAATCACTCAACTTTAGTCTATAGCAGCTATAACATATTATAAATACAAACATTTCAATAAATATAGAATTCTTAGGACTTTTAAAGCATATACAAGGTTATCTAGTCAGGTTCTTTGCCTCCTCTGATTCCAAAAGAAAATATTATGCTAAGTATTAAAAACATTAAATGCTATAAAAACTTTTCCATAAACTTCAAGAAGTTAATTTAAAGCTATTCAACCTGTCATGTTTTATAAATACAAAAATATTTCACCTGAATGGTGAGGAAAATGTGCTAAAATGAATCCAGAGAATAGAAACCACTAAAAGACATCATGCATCTTCTTTCCCCAGAAGAAAATCCATTTATGTCCAGAATCCTCCTCCAACATCCAGAAGCATTTTCTACATATAGTTAAAATTCCTGATGAGTGGTTCAATTCATTATATATTTTTTAATTTAAATTCAATTAGCCAACATATAGTACATTATTAGTTTCAGATAAATGTATTGAGGACTGACTGTTTTTTATGATATTATGTTCACTTATATGATTTTAAAAATTACAATTACCATTCCTAAGTAACTATAATTACAATGTAGCTCTGGTAGATTAAGCAATGGCTTGGGAAGTCAATATGAGCAAAGTAATTAAGAATAACACTATCCTAATGTATGTTTAATCCAAACCAGAACCTTTGGCAAGAGAGAAGTATCAATATTAAAATTTAGATTTATCATGGTAGATTTGAGAACAAGTTAAATATGAGATCCCTAAACAGAAAGTCAAAAATTCATACCTAAACAACTTTATCAAATATGCAATTATATTTGTAGTTATTCTCATCATAATAAAACTTCTGATTTTTATCACAGCTGACATGTATTTCCAAGTTGTTATTCTCCAACGTTCCCTGAATTTTAAATTCTACTTTATTAAAATATTTAATGTCCATTTATTTAAGGCAAAAGTTTCAAATAAATTATACCAGCAGATAGAAACTAAAGAAATGAGTAGGAATGGAAGCCAGCCATATAGAGACTATGTTATCTCTTTCATGTTATTAGGCAGTAAAAACATAAATATCAAAATGAAATTATTAATAAAATCCTGGACTTGTTTGAAACCATACAACTCTCATAATACTTCATTGTAATAGAACTACATAAAAGTCTCACCATTTATTTTTATTTTCTGAAATCCTTTGCCTACTTTACACAATTTTATTATTTCAAAAATATTGTTGAATATAAATTAGTGATAAGCATAATGCAAAATGATAAGATTTAAATAAGAAAGAACACACCTGTTCCCTAGCCCAATCAAGAATACAAGGATATTCTAGGGTCATGCTCTCTTAAGTATGTGATACACACTGCTATCAAACTCAGGTCCTATCTCACTGTGACAAGATGCCCTTCACCCCCTTTGTCCTTGTAAATCTGTGGTGATTCAAATTTAATATGAACAAACAAATCTCGAAAACTTACCTCTCTGTTATTTCTACAGATCATTTAAGAAATATGTTAATTGCATAGACATCTCAGAATAGTCCCAATTAAGATAATGCACATGTTAGAAGCATAAGAAAATTAACTCTACATAATCATCAAAATGAAATGCATTTCCTTAAATAGATGTCTGAGACTAAATGCATGTTTTCTTCTTTAAATGTAAGTTGAATTAAACTCATCAAGGCACTGTAATTTCTTTTGGCTTACTTCAGAGGACTCAGAAGAATAAACAGCCATTTTGTATAGGATTGTTACTGTGAAGACTTCTTTCACCAAGCCATGCCTATGAAACCAAAGAAAAATATATTAACCTAAAATAGTATGTTTTCTTCTTAATGATAGGACATATCAATTGTCTTTAATTTTATAAAAAAAATAATCTAAATGCCATTTCCTTTGAGGCATATAGCTCTTTATACACAGCTGTATCTCATTCTTCTAGAGTTTTATTCTTAAAATAAAACATTGTAAAAAGAATGAAAGATATATCTGCAATAGTACATATAGAAAGAATTCCTAACCATCTACATGAGGGTAGTAATTACAGTGTTGCAGCAATTTCTTCTTTAATAAAAACTTTGATAAACTTATAGTATTTCTTGATATCACCACATATATTCTAAATAATCAAGCTATTGAATGTGGCATATCTACATAATACAAAAAAAAGATTCTGAGAGAAATGCAAAAACGTTTAGGTCTCCTATTTGAGACACATTTTAGGAAATGTTAATGTACTATCAATGTTTAAGTTTATTGGTGATGTTTTTGCCTTTGAAAATAAGTCTTCAATCATTTAGCATGATAAATTCAGTTGAAAATATAATTTAAAGATACATATTCATTATCATCTCCTTATGTAAGATTTTTAACCTTTCCAGGCAAATAGGCTGACTACCTAATCATGGTGGAGACTCATATTTTGTTTCCAACAGCCCTTTTGGGAAAACTTGGTCTCTAATCCACAATTAAGCACATTGTATACATTGCAGTTGATGCTTTTTGTAGAGCTGATGTCAGTGTGCCAAAAGAAAATAAAATTGAGTCCCAGGGAAAAGCTCAAATATTTTTGTTAAAATGAAAATAAATCAGCATATTTACCTGATAGGGTTTCAAAAAGTATTAGTTGACTGTTCTTTACTTTTAAAATATGCATATCAATTTGGTCTCCACATAATTAATAACCAACTGATAAAAATTTGATTATTTTTGAGTTCACAATAGTTAAGAATTTCTGAGGAATTATATGACACAGGGGATGTCTAGTTAAGCAGTGCATTTTCTCTGATACAAGAATCTGAAGAACATCAGCATGGTTATGGAAGTAAGACTCAGGTTTCCAAAATTCCAAGAGGAGTAAATTGTGTCCAAGCTCACAGAGAGTAATGTATTTATTTATTTATTTTTAATTTATTTATTTGACAGAGAGAGAGCAGGAGAGGAAACACAAGCAGGGCAAGATGAAGAAGGGAGAAGCAGGCTCCCTGCTTGGAACCCTATGCTGGGCTCTATCTCAGGACACTGGAATTTTGACCACAGCCTAAGGCAGATGCTAAATGACTGGGGCACCTGGGTGGCTCAGCCATTAGGTGTCTGCCTTTGGCTCAGGTCATGATTCCAGGGTCCTGGGATTAAACCCTGCATAAGGCTCCCTGCTCAAATCAGGCTCCCTGCTCAGTGGGGAGCCTGCTTCTCCCTCTCACACTCCCCTTGCTTGTATTCCCTCTCTCACTGCCTCTCTGTCAAATAAATAAATAAATAAAATAAAAAAAAAACGATGCTCAATGACTGAGCCACCCACCCTGAGAACAATTTAAATAATAGCATGGTGTTCACAGTATCTTTTTCTATAGCAGTATTTATTTAATTATTTAATAAAAATCAAAATGAGGTTGAATTTAAATTTTCAACCTCTTAATTTTATTAAAGGATGCAATATGGCAAACTCGTGCTCAGATATAATTTTTAAAAGAAGAAAAAAATGTGATGACTTGAAAGTCAAGATAATATAGTTTAGGGATCAAAGAGAACATATGCAGATCTACTTACCCTTTTCTTATTTTGAATATAAGATATTTCAGTGAGTTACTATTAAAATGAGGGCATATCTTCTATCCTTATTTCCTCCAATTATTTTGCATGTAATATTTAGTTGAGAATATTGACTCTTACTTTCCTATAAAATAACTTAGTTGTGAAAAGGCTTTCTCCACTAAGAAAACATCAGCAATAAATCATTGCATGTCTGTCCTCAGAGGAAAAAATAGGAATTATGTAATTTAGATCTCAGATTTTAAATAAAGTTTGAGTCCCATAAATAATCAACACTTACATTAAGGTTAGTCATTGGTGGAAATGATTTAAGACTATCACGGGACAAAACTACAATTTTAGTATCCTGAATGTACAGTCTTGGGTACTTACCTTAAGAAAAAAATATAATGGTCAGTTAATATAATGACCTTAGAAGGGCCTTTACTAGAGAGAGGCCCTAAAGCTGACTTTTTTACTACCTTCAAGATAATTCAACATCTAAATTTAGATCTATTTTTTTAGTAATGATGGTATTTTACTTTTATTATTTGCACTTGACATTGAGAAAAATATTTTAAGTGTTTTATAAGCAACAAAAGTAAATTACTTTTGATATTTAAGAATAGATCAGAATTCCCTCCAACAAAACAAAACAAAACCTCCCCGTGTTATAAAAATGTGTGTATGCCCTTAGTTGTCCAACATTTAGCAAGAGAGTCAAAGTGGAATGTGATGATGGAGTGGAACTAGGGGTGAATGGCTTACCTGCATAAATAGGATAATCAGAATTGTTGTTTGTTTTCTTTATTCTGAGGTTTACTTCTATTTTTCTTTTTTGAGTGGTGATGTTACATAGAGCTAAGAATAATTTTGGATAATTAAATTAGTAAATACAGGCAACTAATGTTATATGATATGTTAACTAACTGGAGATATATATATATATATATATTAATTTAATTTAATTTATATATATCATGTATTTAATTTATATATAATATATTGGATATATATTGGATAATATATAAATTGGATATATATATATAGGATAATATATATATTGGATAATATATAATATAAATATTTATATATTTTTATATACAATTTATTATATAATTTATTATATAAAATATAATATAATATAATATAATATATAATTAAATTAGTACATACAGGCAACTAATGTTATATGCTATGTTAACTAACTGGATTATATATATATATATATTAAATTTATTAATTTATATTTTAATTTATTTATATATATAATTTATATATAAATATTTATTTATTTATTTATATACATAATTTATATATATTTATATATAATTTATTAATATATATTAAATTTATATATATAATATATATATATATTAAAATTTAGTTAGTATTCCCTATCTAACATAAGTGAAAAAGAGGAATATTCTAGAGAAGTTAATATCAGGGAGCATGGAATTTTGTACTTTTATCAGTTCCTGCAATATTTTGGAAATGGCTTCTACAGACATTATTCATTTTTCCTCTTTTTAAATTCCGTTTTTAACTTAAATTCAATTAGCCAACATATAGTACACCATTCATTTCAGATGCAGTGTTCAATAAATCATCAGTTGTCTGTAGCACCCAGTGCTCATCACATCATGTTCCCTCCTTAAGGCCCATTACCCAGTTACCCCATCCCCCCAACCACCTCCCTTCTAGCAATGCTGAGTTTGTTTATCAGAGTCAAAAGTTTCTCAGGATTTGTCTCTTTCTCTCTGATTTCCCATTCAATTTACCCTCCCTTCCCTTTAGATCCTCTGGACTATTCCTTATGATTCACATATGAGTGAAATCATATGATAATTGTCTTTCTCTGATTGACTTATTTCACATAGCATAATACCCTCCAGTTCCATCCATGACAATGTAAATGGTATATATTCAACCTTTCTGATGGCTGAGTAATATTCCACTGTATATATGAACCACATCTTCTTTATCCATTCATCTGTTGAAGGACATCTCTACTCCTTCTGTAGTTTGGCTATTGTGGACATTCATACTATGAACATTGGGGTGCATGTGCCCCATCTATTCACTACATCTGCATCTTTGGGGTAAATACCCAGTAGTGCAATTGCTGAGTTGTAGGGTAGCTCTATTTTTAACTTCTTGTGGAACCTCCATACTGTTTTTCAGTTGGCTGTACCAACTTGCATTCCCGCCAACAGTGTAAGAGGATTCCCCTTTCTCCACATACTTACCAACATTTGTTTTTTCTTGTCTTGTTAATTTTAACCATTCTAATTGGTGTAAGGTGTATCCCATTGTGGTTTTGATTTGTATTTCCCTAATGACAAGTGATGTGGAGCATTTTTTCATGTGTCTGTTGGCCATTTATATGTCTTCTTCTGAGAAATGTCTGTTCATGTCTTCTGCCCTTTTCTTGAATTGATTATTTGTTTTTTGGGTGTTGAATTTGATAAATTCTTTATAGATCTTTTCCACCCTTTATCTGTTATGTCACTTACTAATATCTTCTCCCATTCCACTGGTTGTCTTTTAGTTTTGTTAACTCTTACCTTTGCTGTGGTGAAGCTTTTTATCTTAATGAAATCCCAATAGCTGAATTTTGCTTTTGTTTCCCTTGCCACTGGAGACATGTCTTGCAATAAGTTGCTCTGGCTGATGTTGAAGGGGTTGCTGCCTCTGTTCTCCTCTAGGGTTTAGATGGATTCCTGTATCACGATTAGGTATTTCATCCATTTTGAGTTTATCTTTGTGTATGGTGAAAGAGGATGGTTCAGTTTCATTTTTCTGCATTTGGCTATCCAATTTTCCCAACACCATATACTGAAGACATTGATTTTTTTTCATTGGATATTCTTCCCCACTTTGTCAAAGATTAGTTGGCCACAGAGTTGAGGGTCTATTTCTGGGTTCTTTATTCTCTTCCATTGATCTATCTGTATGTTTTAGTGCCAGTACCATGATGTCTTGATCACAGCATTGTTTTAATAAAGTTTGAAATCAGGCATTGTGATGCCACCAGCTTTGGTTTTCTTTTTCAACATTCTTCTGGCTATTCATGGTCCTTCTTGGTTCCATACATATTTAAAGATTGTTTGTTACACTTCTGTAAAAAAAAAAAGTCAATGGAATTTTGATAGGGATTCTATTGAATGTATAGATTGCTCTGGACAGCATAGAAATTTTCACAATGTTTATTCTTCCAATCTATAAGCATAGAATGTTTTTCCATCTCTGCATCTTCCTCAATTTCTTTCATAATTGTTCTGTAGTTTTTAGTATACAGATCCTTTACCTCTTCGGTTAGGTTTATTCCTATGTATTTCATAGTTTTGGGTGCAATTGTAAATAGGATTGATTCCTTAATTTCTATTTCTTCTCTCTCATTGAGTGTATAGAAATACAAGTGATTTATTTGCACTGATTTTGTATCTTGCCATGTTACTTGCTGTATGAGTTCTAGAAATTTTTGGGTGTAATCTTTCAGGTTTTCCACAAGAAATATCATGTCTTCTGTGAAGAGAGAGAGCTTGACTTCTTCTTTGCCAATTTAAATTATTTGTATTTATTTATTTATTTATTTATTTATTTATTTATTAACACATTTGTGTTGAATTTTTATTTTATGACTGACCTTCGCTCCCCCTTCTGATTGCCCCCTTTCTTTATCCCTTTCTTCCCCTACCAATCTTCCAAGTTCTTATGTTCCATAGATGAGAGAAATCATATGGTAATTGTCTTTCTCTGCTTGACTTATTTCACTTAGCATTATCTCCTCCAGTGCCATCCATGTTGCAGCAAATGTTGAGAACTCGTTCTTTCTGATGGCTGAGTAATATTCCATTGTATATATGGACCACAACTTCTTAATCCAGTTATCTGTTAAAGGGCATCTCGGTTCCTTCCATGATATAGACAATGCTGCTCTGAACATTGGGGTGCATATGGCCCTTCTCTTCACTATGTCTATCTTTGGGGTAAATACCCAGTAGTGCAATGGCTGGGTCATAGGGTAACTCAATTTTTAACTTTTTAAGGGACGTCCACACTGTTTTCCAGAGTGGCTGTACCCAATCATTCTTAAGCAGAATGGCTCTTAGTTTCCAAGTGTTTGTGTTTCTTCCAAAATTTTCCTTGTGATTGAGTTCCAGTTTCAAAGCATTGTGGTCTGAGAATATGCAGGGAATAATCTCAGTCTTTTGGTATCATTTGAGACCTGTTTTGTGACCCAGTATACAGTCTATGGTGGAGAAAGTTCCATGTGCATTCAAAAAAAATGAGTATTTTGTTGTCGTGGGGTGTTGTATTCTGTATGTATCTATGAGGTCCATCTGGCCCAAAATGTCATTCAAAGCTCTTGTTTCTTTGTTGATTTTCTTCTTAGGTGATCTGTCTATTGCTGATAGTCGAGTCTTGAGGTCCCCTACTATTACCGTATTATTATCTATATGTATCTTTATTCTGGTTAAGAGTTGGCTTGTGTATCTAGTGCTCCCCTGTTGGGGGCATAAATATTTATGATTGTCATAACCACTTGTTGGATACATCCTTTAAGAATAATATAGTGTCCTTTTGTATCTCCACCTACAGTCTTTAGTTTAGAATCTAATCTGTCTAAGAATTGGTACCCCAGCTTTCTTTTGAGGTTCATTGGAATGGAAAATGGTTCTCCATCCCTTCACTTTCAGTCTGGATGTATCTTTAGTTTCAAAATGAGTCTCTTGTAGACGGCATATGGATGGGTCATGTCTTTTTATCCAATCTGCAACCCTGTGTCATTTATGGGAGTATTTAGGCCATTCACATTGAAAGTGATTATTGAGAGATATGATTTTAATGATGTCATGTTGCCTGTGAAGTCTTTGTTTCTATAGATTGTAAATTTCTGTTCTGTATCACTCTTGGGGCCTTTTTACTTTTATAGAACGCCTCTTAATATTTCTTGTAGGGCTGGCTTGGTGGTCACATATTATTTCAGTTTCTGCCGATCTTGGAAGGTCCTTGTCTCTCCATCAATTCTGAATGACAGCCTTGCTGGTTAAAGGATCTTTAGCTTCATGTACTTCTCAGATAGAGCTTTGAAAATACCCTGTCAATGCTTCCTGCCATGCAGGTCTCTGTAGGCAGGTCTGACATTATTCTGATGCTCCTCCCTCTGTATGTGAGGATTCTCTTCACCCTGGCCACTTTCAGGATTGTATTCTTGGATCTAATATTTGCAAATTGCACTATTATATGATGTGGTGTAGGTCTGTTCTCACTGATCTTGGGACGGGTCCTCTCTGCCTCTTTGACACGAATGCTTGTTTCCTTTGCCAGATTGGGGAAGTTCTCAGCTACAATTTATTCAAATATCTCCTCTAGACCTCTCTCTTTCTCTACCCCCTCATGGATACTGATGATTCTGACATTGGAACATTTCATTGAGTCAGTAATCTCCCATAATCTACATTCTTGAGATTGGATTTTTTTTATCCAAATTTACATTTTTTTCTTCTTTTCTATCATCCCATCTTCCAATTCACTAATTCGTCTTCTGCCTCATTTACCCTGGCTGTCAGAGCATCTAGTTTAGACTGCATTTGATTCATAGCATTTTTAATTTCTGCCAGATCTGCTCTCATTTCCACCCTTAGAGATTCTATATTCTTGTTAATATTTTCGTTAATATTTTTTCAAGCCTACACATCATCTTGACCATTGTTACTCTGAACTCCATTTCTGACAATTTGGTTGTATCCATATCCATTAGTTCTGTGGCAGAGGCCACAGTCTCCATTTCTTTCCATTGTTGGGGTTCCTCCTCCTTGTCACTCTGATGAGGAGAGTTTGCGGGGATGCACAGAGCCCAAATTATTGACCAGGATGCAGGCAGTGTGCACTTGTTTTATAGGGACCTTAAGGATGTGGGCTTCTTGATTTTTCAGCCTGCCTTCTGAGGGAGGGGCCTGCTGCACTGATACTCAGGCAACCCTGTTTTGGTAGAGTTGCCCTATCCCCTGTGATGGGGAATGGGGTTGGGCACAATGTGATCTGGTATTTCTGGGTTTTTGTTCTCTGGTAGCTTTCCCTGGTGATTTTTTGTGACACTTCTGAGAGTCAGAACAGGAGCGGCTGTATCCTAGCCTCTGTCTCAGAACAGAGAGATCGCAGTCCACTCTCCACTGAGCTCTCCTGGGCACTTTAACTCTGTTTCTGTTTGTGCTGCTAAAACCCCCTGCAGTGTCCCAGATTGTGGGTCCCACAGCCACTCTCCCAGCCCTCCCTCCCAGGGCTGGCATGTCTCTGTCCTTTGTGCTTCTAACACAGCCAGTCACCCCCAGTCCCCACTTGTGCTCCTGAGCTCCCTGTTTCAGTGTCGTTCATGCACACTCTGAAGCTTCGGTTTTCCGCCTGGTCACGCAGGCGCTCCCGAGCTCAGGGTCTCAGTCTGCTTTCTCATGGGTGCCAGTCTGCTAGTCTGGTCTGCTCCCCAGTGCAGGTAGCTACTGCTTCCTGGCACCCAAGTGCGGCAGCTCCCTCCCCCTTCCTTGTATCTTCTGTTAGCTTTGCACAGATTCACAGCTCCCTGCTTCATTCCTGAATACTCAGTACTGGAAACATTTGTGGAGATCCAGATGTATCTTCCTATGTCTTGGGCTGATTTCATGGGTAGTCAGGATGATCTGGTAGATATCCAGCTTGATTCAGGGGACTACCTGAAAAAAGTTCCCCTACTCCTCCGCCATCTTTTTCTCCCCCTCCTTCCCTAGAACTTCTATCTGATAAAAGATACAGGCCATACACAGTTCCTTTAACAGACAGTGTGCTCTCAAGTCCTAAAGAATGGAAATAAAATATACTAAGAAGAGAGGGTAAAATGGGAAAGGGTTCAGAAAGGTAGGATTTTTTATTTAATAAATTCTTCATCTCACTTTATTTAATCGATCTGAAATATTTAATAATTCTGAATTTAATCAAGCTGAGCTCCCTTCTTTCTGTGACACTAGTATTTTTCTACTGTACCCTAAGGAATGCTCTCTGTCTCGGTGCCCCCACCCCACTTCACACAAATGATTTCCTCATGTTCCCTTCACTTCCCTCCCCAGCTGTTCTCTGGGGACATGACAACCCATGTCACCCATCAAAAGGTGGCTATTTTCTCCTCCAGAATCTACATGACATAAGACTCCAACGTGGTAGGTGTCCTCCCTGCTTCTCTTTGGTCCTCCCAAACTATCTATCTCACTTATACCTGCAAATTCTTGGCTTCTTTGAAGCAAATTCCTGTATGGGGAGTCACTCCATGCCTCTCAATCATTCTGGAAGAAGTGACATTGAAACATATACCCAAATGGTGTGAGCGATGGCTAGGCACCAATGAGGAGGTTCTTGCTGGTAGCCTCTGGGGAGCCAGTGAGCCCAGTTGTTAGATGTGAAATAATTCATCAACAATGTTCTGTCTTGGGTGGTGTGAAATTCATAACATTTAATTAAGTGAGAGAAGAGGGCCCTTGGGATACGTTAGGGGCAAGTCAGGAAAGGATCAGTAGGTCCCATTCAGGGTGCATAGAGCAACCATAAACTCAGACAGTACAGCTGTAGATGAAACAGGATGCACTGACAGAGCTGTCCAGTTCTACACAAGAAAGAGAAGCAAGGAAGAATGGTCTGAAGAGAGCAAGGATGTCTCCATAGAAGGATATTTTTACATGAAATGCTAGATGTTGGAAGACTTCAAAGACCTTAGAAATGATGGGAAAGACTGTTTATGTGTAAGAAAAAAATATGGATGTAGAAAGATGCAAGAAAGACAATGTCATGTAAATATAAATACTTTAGTTTCCATGGATATGAGAACTAGAGATAGGGAGGTTTTATGTTTTTGCTTGTTTGATTGGTTATTTTACTGTTTTTTTTTAATGTAAATGGAATGGAATGTGCATACAGTATAACCTAGCAGATTATCTGCATGCTCAAAACAGTGTTCCAGAAAGAATAAACTAGACTAGACAAAAGTGTATTCATAGGGGGAGGTATTGGAGGCAGACATTTACTTGAATTATTATTACAATATAATCTTTTGTACTTCTATGTCATAAAAGCCTGTGTTATGCATTTTGAATAAAACACACTGGAATTATCCTAGATCTGCTATCCCAAAAACATATAACCCAAGGGGAATGTTAAGGAGAGCAAGAACATATCACAGGGAAACCTCTTGTCTTTTCCCTTTCCAAATTATTCTTTTAACAATTTGGTGAGTTATTTTTCATTAATTTTCACACATTATCATGATGAATAAATTGTCTGGTAGCTCACAGGTTTTTGCTCCTAAATTCCTGGGTTTTATTTCCTGTATAACTCTTTCAGAAAGAATTCAGGACCACACATCATCACATGTAAGTGAAACTCACAAGACAGAGGAGTGAGAAGAGTGTGTGCTTCCAGTCCCCAAACTCTTCCAATGTCATTGTCTAAAATGTACTTCATTGGCCACAGTCTTCTGACTTCAAGAAGAGCTGTGAAGTGTGTGATCATATGTGGACGGTACTGAACCCATACAGATGTAGATATTCTACTGACAAAGGATAGAATAGATGCTGTAGAGTCACCATGACAACACACGGAATGTAGCATCATGAGGAGGAATAACCCATTGAGAAGGGAATTTATGTATGGAGAGAAGATAGGAGATGGTGGTTTTTATATGGAAGAGTGCAGATATAAAGGAAAATTGAGATAACTCTTTGTTTTGTTTTGTTTTGTTTTCTGATTTCTGGCTTGGGCTCTTGTAAATGGCGGTATGAATGGTGGCACCTGCTTCAGGGGACTTTGGCAGTTCATTGTTGGGCACGATTAATTCAATGTCACTGTGAGAGAATACTCACAGGACTCCCTTAAATTGTCACGGCATCAACGACAAATAGATGTAAGATCACCATGCAATGATTCTTTGGTGTATGATTTTGTGTCCTGAAAGGTCAAAAGGACAAAAACAATAGTTAATTTTAATGTCAAATGGGTAGTATAGAATAAAATTGTGGACAGATCAGCTGATTGATTCCATAATAAGGAACAATGCTTCTCTCTCTCACACACACCTGTATGTGTGTATATGGGTGGGAAACAAACCACACATTGTCATTCAAACATACTATATTTCCATTTCCCCCAGAGAGACTCATGGACTGATTTCACCAGACAGTGAGTACACAATATCACACCACTGAATTGTATTTCTTTATTCAGTTATATACTCTCATTTCCTGAATACTACTCTCTCTAATATATAAAGAAGTAACCATAACAATAATAATAATAAAGTAATTGTAGAAATACTAATATAGTAATTTTAGAAACAATAATAATCAAAACTACAGTAATAATCATTGCCTCTGTATAACTACTAAGTGCTAAGCTCTGTTCTGTGTGTGTTATATAATGTGTAGCCTCAATTAATCTTCAAAACAACCTTTTGAGGCAAGTATCATTATCTTCCTGATTTGATAAAAATTAATTTTAGATGAAATTTCATGTCTGATCAATGTGTTGTTTTACAATAAGACATAATAGGAAATATTTTAAAGAAACTGTACTTTCATTAAATTTTCTAGTTTATCACTTCAAATCATAGAAGTTTTTAGATTATATTACTACTTTCTTAATATTATTTGGGATCAGTAACATTCCCATTCCTAGGCAACGTCACATTATTACACATATATGGTATGGATTTTCCATGTCAATTCCTTTAAATAAGCAATGATTTTATTCCGTCCATATTTAGGAAAACCCATTGCCAGACTTCTACTTCTTCTATGAAATTCCATTACAGTGAATTATCAGTAGCAACCCCTTAACTGGACTCAGTTGCACACCAACCATGTAAGTCTGATATTTGAATTTTTATCATAGAGCTCATAATTCCTATATCAATTAGGTCATTGTGATCTTAGGTATTTAAAATATATCCAAAAATAAAAGCAGCATTGTCTTTTAGTGTAATATGTAAGTGTGTACATTGGACTTAATGTTCCCCAGGATTCCTGTATCAAATGCTGTTTAAAATAAACATTTTTCAGGAAGAAAGCATTTGTTATTTTTGTCTTTTGTCTTACAGTTGAAACTTTAATATAAAGTTAGAGTGTATGGGTGCTTCGGTGGTTCAGTTGGTTAAGTACCTGCCTTTGGCTCAGGTCAGGATTTCAGGGTCCTGGGATCAAGTCCTGCATTCAGCTCTCTGCTCAGCAGGGAGTCTACTTCTCCCTGAACCTCTATTGTCATCTCTCTCTCTTGAAATAAATAAATCCATAAAATATTTTTAAAATGATGTAGTGTAGAGGTATATAAATAATTCAAGGAATGTGTAGCTTTACTGATATTATTGAATAATTTCCTTCTACTTAAATGTAAATCATCTTCTATTTTAAAGAAATACTCTGAGTGTTTTATTTTATACTGAGAGATTTGACAGAGAAATAAAAAATTATTTTGAATCTAGTTAAGTCAAAATTAATGGCTACATAGTGCATTTTGAAAACCCTGACAAATGTAAAATAGTAAAAATTATTTGAGTGTAGTACATTCACTGAGTAAAAGGTATTAACACCTTTTACCTGAGAAAAAAAGATTGGAATATGACAGGGTTTATAGCTAAAAACATGATATCTAAAGATGGCAGCATCTTCTATAATTAGTCTACAAACTTCTAGAAGATAAGAGAGTGTAAACTGCATGTTACATCTCTTCACTTAAATTTAGAATTATTAGACAAAGAACATTTGATGTCATCTGGAAAGAAAAATACTTTATTTTTGATAAAAGTTGTACATATTTGGAAGCATTTACATGACATATAACATGTGTTTTCTCAGTTTTTAGCTTAGTGTTATGAAGCTCACCACTAGAGCATACCATTTTGGATTCAAAAACATATTTCATTCAACATTCTGGCTGCCATAGAAGATGTAATTGTATCCATTATTCTAGCATCGTGGGAAGATATTCCAGGTGCCTGATTGACTGGTTAGGTAAAGAGTCCTAAAGAATGGTTGCAGAAACTTCAGGTAAGTTTTTGAGAGTGGAAATAAGCTAGTAGAAGTAAGATGATGAAGTGTTTAGGGAATTACTAATAATTATGGAGTCCTTCCAATATCTGAAGACCAAATATAGACATTCTTGTGGAGACACCACAAACTTATAATTGATGCATTGTGGAAAACTTTTGATATCATAGTCCATAGTCAAAAATTCCCTTAACAAGAATTTTTTTGAGAACATACAATAGGCCAGGGACTGTTACATAATGGGGATTCTGTAGAAAAGACATTACCCATACTTCTTAACAATAAATGGAGAATGGATTTTTGAATAAGAATGAGTGTAACAAATAAAATATTAATAGATAGCTGATTAATATTCCATTGTATGTATGGACCACAACTTCTTAATCCACTATTCTGTTGAAGGGCATCTTGGTTCCTTTCATGATTAAGCTATTGTGGACAATGCTGCTATGAACATTGGGGTGCATATGGCCCTTCTCTTCACTCCTGAACACTTTAGGATAAAAATAGAAGGCATCTCATTAAGCAGTAATTGATTAACATCTAAAAGAAAGTATCATAGTGACTGCTTTGAAAGTTAAGATGATTACCTTAGCTTTATCCTATATTCACGTGTACTCCACTTATGTTTATGTTTATCATTCAAACAAAATACCTTCAATTCTATTATAAACTGTTCCCCTTTTCCTTGACTTGTCCCAACAATTCCCTATTCCTAGCCAGAGTACCCAGTCAACCTTCTCAGATATAATTCTAGGAGTATACACTCCCCAAGTTGCCAGTATTCAATAAACCTCAGGATCCAAGACGAATCAATTTCCTAACTTTTGATTATGCTGTAACCCTTCACAACATCATCAAACAATAATCATATGGAGTCTGTCAAGGCAATGTGACTACTAAAAATGTCAATAAGAGCCCATATTCCACCTCTCTCAATCGCTACAGCCAGACACTTGAGTAAAGAGCAGTGCGGAGTTGTGAATAATACAACATAACATTATTTTGAAGTCATATGAAAATAAGCACACATTTATTTTATTTATTTTTAATTTTTTTAAAGATTTTATTTATTTATTTGACAGAGATAGAGACAGCCAGCGAGAGAGGGAACACAAGCAGGGGGAGTGGGAGAGGAAGAAGCAGGCTCATAGCGGAGGAGCCTGATGTGGGGCTCGATCCCCTAACGCCGGGATCACGCCCTGAGCCGAAGGCAGACGCTTAACTGCTGTGCCACCCAGGCGCCCCTAAGCACGCATTTATAATCCATCTGTTACTAAGTATTAATCTCCTTCCATCTAGTCAAATCAACAGTTAATAGTGTAAAATCTCCATTAGGTATGAAAGGAAAAAAATGCAGAAAATCTACAAGAGTAATTTAACATTTCTAGGACTAAAACAATTAAATGGAGATACTTCTTTACTCTAACACCTGCCATTTTTTTAAAGATTTTATTTATCTATTTGACAGAGAGAGAGACAGCCAACGAAGGGAACACAAGCGAGAGAGGGAACACCAGCAGAGGGAGTAGGAGAGGAAGAAGCAGGCTCCCAGTGGAGCAGGGAGCCCAATGTGGGGCTGGGATCACGACCTGGGCTGAAGGCAGACACTTAATGACTGAGCCACTCAGGCGCCCCTAATTCCTGCCATTTTTAAGTATTGCCAGAAGCCCACCATTCTCAAAGAACGCTTTCTTAAAACATCATCTAACCATAATCTTGGTAATTTGCGACTTTGTTCTAGGAAGAAACAGTAGGGAAAAAAAAAAAACACAAGAAAGAGTATCTCAAAGGCTCAAGTAAGTCTGAAAACCACAACCTTGATCTGTATATTGAAGAACAACTTCAGCAATATTAGAGTAGAGCATCCCCAGCATTACAGATGTGCCACAATACTGATACTCATCCCCAGTGTTTTACTTCATCCACCTTAGTGTGTGATTCAAAAATTATTTTCTATGTGTACCGCCTGAGAAAAGGTTGAGAGGCACCAATAGAATACATTAAAGGAGTTAAAACCTCAACTTCAAAGTACTCTCCAATGAAAAAGCCAAAGTCTACCCTTACTTGATGCTGATTCTGAAGATTATTTCCCTTTTATCAAGTAATCACATCCTGTATTACATTTCTATAATTTGTATGTTTTTAAAGTAGTTCTCACAGCTTATGTAATCTTAGCAGCAATAATATCCTGGCGTAAGATAAAGAAATCTGAAAACTTTTAGGTAAGGACATGGTTAGAGCAGCATTATATATAGTATACTTTTTCCTAAGCACTCTAACTGAAATCCCCAAAATATCCATTTCCTAACTCCCTTCCTTGCTTTCTCTTCATAGCATTATCACCTTCTAATATAATATGCAATTAACTTAAGTATTTGGTTCTTATCTGTCTCCCCCAACTAGACTATTATATCCATAAGAGCAGAAATCCTTGTCTGCTTTTGTTCACTGCTCAATCTCCAGCACCCTGATCAGTACCAGACAAAGTGGGCCCTTGAAAAATAATTTGAGTGAATAAACAAATTTCGTAATTTGGTTGCAGTTTCAAAAAAAATATTAATAGAAAAAGGAAAAACAGAAAGACAAAATTATTATTTGTTACTATGATTATTATTATTATTAGGACATTATTTTTGGCAGTGGGAAAAAGTCAACAACTTTGGATAATGATATATTGAATTTGAGTTGTCAGTAATATTCATAGATTTTAGATTTTAGAGACTTACTTACCAGTTTCTAGGAATCATCACTGCCCTTAAATCTCAATTTATGTCCATACCAAATTTTACTGAGCTGTAGATCAAACCAGTTAAAACAGCAAGAACTACTTAAACATGCGTACATCTGCAACTTTGTTCAAATGTTAATCTTTAAATATTCCTAAAATTATAGCAAAATAGTGTTCACATTCCAGGGCATTAAATTATAATTAGGTTTATTTCATAATGAAGAATCTTGATTTCAGTAAAATAAAATAAAAAAGAAAAATGCAAATCAATACAAAACAAATAGAAATGCAAATTGTATTTTATCAGGGACTTATTTGTACATTTGCATCCCTAAACTGAAAACCAAAACAGATTTCATTCAAACTTATGAGTAGTCCTAAAAGATAGCAAATGACTTGTTTTATATTTGTTATTTAGTTTTCATGATCTGCATCAGTATTTTCCTAAATTGTACCACTGTGTGTGTGTGTGTGTGTGTGTGTGTGTCTGTAAATGTGTATATGTGTATATCTACTTATCGAGGAATAGATCATACATACTCAGTTTGTGCACATAATATTAAAGGGAACAGTTAGTCACTATCCACATATAAATAACATCATTCTTTAGGAAACACTATGACTCCCTATATAAAGAATTAATAAAATATAATTCAATTTCTAGAATTTAATAAAACTGGCCAAAGTAAAATATAGTCATATTTTAGCTGAATGAAATATTCATTTTAATACTGATATTCGAATTACAGGTTTACATTATGATAATTCTATAGCATTTCATTAATATTTTAGAAAATTGAGAAATAATACATTTCATTTTCTTTAAGCTTTATCCAAATAAAAAATGAAACAGAAAATTGATTTCCATATCCTATTAATTTATTCACATATTTAAAATACTGTATGGTGAATAACATAATAAAAAATTTAAATAAATAAATAAAATACATTTTTGAGTAACTATTATGTACCAGGCCTCATTTTAGCCATTCAGCTTATACAGGGGTCAAAACAAAGATTTTCACTTAGGAAGATGAAGTTCTGGTCAGTTAGAATGACAATAAACAATAAATATAGTTCATAATTTAATTTAATATGTAAAAGACAAAAAGTGATTTTCAAGATACATCAAAGGACAGTACAGTAAGGAGAAAAAGGCAAGTTGGGGTGGGGGATACTGAGATTTTAAGTACACTGTTCAGGGGCACCTGGGTGGCTCAGTAGTTAAGCATCTGCCTCCGGCTCAGGGCGTGATCCCAGAGTTCTGGGATCGAGCCCCATGTCAGGCTCTTCTGCTGGGAACCTGCTTCTTCCTCTCCCACTCCCCCTGCCTGTGTTCCCTCTCTCGCTGGCTGTCTCTCTCTCTCAAATAAATAAATAAAATCTTAAAAAAAAATAAGTACACTGTTCAGGGATTGGTATCCTTTAAAAGGTGACATTTGACAAAAGACTGAACTTGATTTATGAATATGGAATTAAGACTCTGAGACTACATGGAGCCAACAGCTTACTCAATATATCAAATACCATCAGCTGATTCAAAAAAATGAATGGCCATGTTGCAAAAGCTGGTTAAGAATTTATTGATTTTAACTGCAAAACATGCAGCACTCTCATTTTATTATGCTTCTAAATGTAAATGAATTTGAGATTTACACATCGCATTTTAGTTCTATTTTTTTTTCTATTTTAGGAAAAAGAGTGGAATTCATGATGGGACATGAGAATCACAGTTTCACCAGTGATTTCATTCTTTTAGGACTCTTTTCTTCTTCCCAATCAAGTCTAGTTTTCTTCTCCTTTATATTCATCATTTTTATTATGGCTGTGACAGAAAACACAGTCATGATCCTCCTTCTCCTCAGGGACTCAAGACTCCATACTCCAATGTATTTCCTGCTCAGCCATCTGTCTTTCATGGACATCTTGCATATTTCCAACATTGTTCCCAAGATGGTCACTGACTTTCTGTCAGGCAGCAGAAGTATTTCATTTGCAGGTTGTGGCATCCAGATATTTCTATCCCTCACTCTCCTGGGTGGTGAGTGCCTTCTCCTGGCAGCAATGTCTTATGATCGCTATGTAGCCATCTGTCACCCACTGCACTATCCCATTCTTATGAATGACTATGTCCGCGTTCTCATGGCTGGAGGGTCCTGGCTTGTTGGGACTGTCAACTCCATAGTCCACACAGCTTATGCACTCCACTTTCCCTTCTGTGGCTCAAGAGCCATTGATCACTTTTTCTGTGAAGTCCCTGCCATGTTGAAGTTGTCCTGTGTGGACACAACACTCTATGAACGAGAAGCTTATGTAAGTGGCATAATTTTTCTGTTTATCCCTGTCTCCTTGATCTTTGTTTCTTATGTCCAAATTCTCCTTACTGTCTTTCAAATGAAATCATCAGAAGCACAGAAAAAGTCATTTTCTACCTGTTCCTTCCACATGATTGTGGTCACAATGTACTATGGGCCATTTATTTTCACGTACATGAGACCCAAATCATACCACACACTGGGTCAGGACAAATATTTAGCAATATTCTATACCATCCTCACACCCACATTGAACCCCATCATCTACAGCTTTAGGAATAAAGATGTTCTGGAGGCAATGAAAAATATGCTCAAGTGTAACTGTCTCCATTAAAGATAGTAAGAAAAATACTTGTGTTTTCTATATTAATATTCAATACTTAGAGGTTATCCATTATTTATATCTCTAGAAAGAAAATCAGTTTCTATCTGTCAAGAGTGGAAAGTGGATATTTCCAAAACCCTGATGATAATGAACAAAGCTTTACAGTTATTTGTTTTATAAACATATACATCTTAAAATGTACTTTTCCCTCTCACTAGAATTCTGAGAAGTTATAAAAATTGACTTTTATAATACAACCACATTTTATGAGATCCATCTATCTTTATAACTTTTGTATCTTATGAAGCAGTAAAATTATAATTCCAATGTTACAACCAGATGTCAAAAATTTGTAAAAATTATAGGCAAAATGGAGGCAGGTGTTCAAAAGATAAAAACTTCTAGTTATAAGATACATAAGTTAAAAATATGCAAGTCCTGCAATATAATCAACAGCATGATGGCTATAACTAACAATGTTCTATGGTATATAAGGAAGTTGCTAAAAGAGTGGGTTTTAGAAGTTCTCATTGTAATAAAATGAACTATATCTACGTGTGGTGATAGATCATAACCAAACATTGTGACAATCATTTTACAATATATACATACATCAAAATTTAATGCTATACACCTAAGAACAGTACAATTATATCAATTATATTTCAATAAAACAGGAAAATCAATGAGTGTATCTTTATTATTTAATAAATATTAAGTGTATTATTTACATTATTAAATATGTATTTAATACAATAATACATAATGTAATACATTTAACATACTCCATGCATTAAACATTAGTTAATAATATTAGTAAGAATAACATTCATTAAGAGTTATTTAATAAAGTATTCAATTTCTATTAATGTAGGTTCTAAATAGTTACAACACTTTGTTTTTTTAAATCCACAATCCGCTACCCTATGACCCAGCCATTGCACTACTGGGTATTTACCCCAAAGGTACAGATGTAGTGAAGAGAAGGGCCATATGCACCCCAATATTCATAGCAGCATTTTCCACAATAGCTAAATCATGGAAGGAACCGAGATGCCCTTCAACAGATGACTGGATTAAGAAGATGTGCTCCATATATACAATGGAATATTACTCAGCCATCAGAAAGAATGATTACCCAACATTTGCAGCAGCATGGACGGCACTGGAGGAGATAATGCCGTGAAATAAGTCAAGCAGAGAAAGACAATTATCATATGGTTTCACTAATTTATGGAACAGAAGTAGGAAGATCGGTAGAAGAAAAGGATAAGGAAAGGGGGTAATCAGAAGGGGGAATGAAGCATGAGAGACTACAGACTATGAGAAACAAATTGAGGGCTTCAGAGGGGAGGGGGTGGGGGAATGGGATAGGTTGGTGATGGGTAGTAAGGAGGGCACGTACTGCATGGTGCACTGGGTGTTATACGCAACTAATGAATCATCGAACTTTACATCAGAAACCAGGGATGTACTGTATGGTGACTAACATAATATAATAAAAAAAAAATAAAAAAAGAATCCTAAAATTAAAAAAAGGAAAATTATTTTGTTCAGATGCTTTTGCAAAGTTGTTACTGCAAAAATGTTTCATCATCAAGGAAACTCATGGAAAGAAGTTTGACAGGGGCGCCTGGGTGGCACAGCGGTTAATCGTCTGCCTTAGGCTCAGGGCGTGATCCCGGCGTTCTGGGATCAAGTCCCACATCAGGCTCTTCCGCTATGAGCCTGCTTCTTCCTCTCCCACATCCCCTGCTTGTGTTCCCTTTCTCGCTGGCTGTCTCTATCTCTGTCGAATAAATAAATAAAATCTTAAAAAAAAAAAAAAAGAAGTTTGACAAGTACCAGTTTCGATTAAAGTAAGATGATAAAACAACTAGTAAAAATTTATAGAACTAATAGAAAAACAGGATTCAAGAGGAATATGTATCAGTTAAGTTAGATTGAATAAGTTGAGGAGAATGATTATGATTTTGTGACATTTAAAAAAAATCAGTGCTGGTTCTTTAAAGTTTTTTTTCTCCAGATTTAAGGAAAACTTCTATTTTATGTTATGTATGACTTAGAGTCGTTACAAAGTATACCTTTTTAAAGATTTTATTTATTTATTTGACAGAGATAGAGACATCCAGCAAGAGAGGGAACACAAGCAGGGGGAGTGGGAGAGGAAGAAGCAGGCTTCCAGCAGAGGAGCCTGATGTGGGGCTTGATCCTAGAATGCTGGGATCACACCCTGAGCCAAAGGCAGACGCTTAATGACTGAGCCACCCAGGTGCCCCCAAAGTATACCTTTTTAAACAAAGATGGAATACTTACTTTTTCTCCCTACCTGACTCCTGAAAAATGGAAAATTGTTGCATATTCTCTTCATGGCAATGTAACTACTCAGTCACATAAATTGAATAAGAATTTGTTCCCCTTGCAATAGGACACACATAGAAAAATTGACTCCATTACCAAAGCTTTGACTGGAATGGCATTGGTAGCTACAATCTGATGGCAAATCCATTGATTGCCTTCTTAAAGAAAGGTATGGGGGAAACAAAATCTAAGGAGGCGAACAGGAAAAGTACAGCAAATAAAAGTAAGGTTTATTATACAGATATCAGTTCATATTTATTCCATTAAGAATCTCTTGCAATATAGTTATTCTACCCTGACTGGCACAGAGAAGGAGACACCCTTACAAATGGATATTGCCTTTATAAATACAAATTTACTTTAAAGGGGTAACTTCTACTCTGTTTTCAGATCTTCTCGTGTCTTCTCTTTCTCAAAATAATCAGCTCCAAATAACCAAATAATCAGCTCCAAATATTTTTGGTTACCTCTATAAGTTAAACTGGTCTGTATATTTTGTGATGTCTGGCTTCATTGGTTTTATTTAATACTTGTAAGACTCATGCTTGTTTTCATCTTTCATTTTTATTGATATATGTCTTCTAGGACCTTCCCACAATCTATTTACTTATTTGAAATCTATTACATCTAATACTTTAGATTTGTTGTACAAATCTACTGGTATGTTTGTGCAAGAGCTCTGATTATTTTTACACCCAGAGGTGGAATTTCTGGGTTATAGGAAAAATGTTATTTTCTAGTTTATACATAACACCGCATTGCTTTCCAAATTTGTAAAATATGCACTGCATGAGACATCTGTGAGAACTCACAATGACCAATTTTATTATCCATATTTATTATTGTCTGTATTTTTAGTTTTATTTTTTTTAAGTTTACCAATTTTGGTACAAGTAGTAGTATTACATGGTGGTGTTCCTTTATATTTCTCTGGTTATTAGTACAATATTTAATATTCTATTTTATATGAAATAACCACAGTTCGTCTATCCATTGTAATGTAAATGGACATTTGTTTTTTTTTTTCATTTTTGACTACTTTGAATAATATTTCTATGAACCTTCTTGTACATGTGTTTTGATATACATATTTAAACATTTCTTTTCTCATAAAATTATGGGTAAAATTGCTGGTTGTCAAGGTATCAATACATTCAAATTTAGCAAATACTTTAGAAAACATTTGTGTCAATTCATATTCTTAGAACTACTGTATAAGACTTCTATCTGCTCTGTATCATTTTTCAATACTTACTGTTGGCATTCTTTTTAATTTTAACTATCCTAATAGATTAAGTGGCAAAATGCATTTTTTGTTTCAATTTCCAGTTCCTTGATTAGTAAACATATGCATTTATATAGATAAGATGGTGACATAGTAGGAGGTCCCTAGGTTTGTCTCCTCCCTTCAACATAGCTATATAACTATGTAATCATGAAATATCATCCCCTGTGCTCAACTGGTATTGCTTTTGTCAGACAAGTGTGTTTAAGAACCAGTGCATTGGTCCCCACCCTTAGAAGACCAGCACAAACCCCTGTATGCACCACTTCTACTGACCTTTTGTTCTGCAAAGCTCTGTTCTAGGGGAAATAGTATCAGGTCTCATTTAACAAGCAGACCAGAGCACACCTAGTTAAAACTCACCACACTCTGGCCATAGTCCAAACACTGTTAAATGCAGTCAAGGTGACCCCTGTAGATGATTGACTTGAGGGATAGAACAGTCAAAACACAGCAGCAGAGTGCAAATAGCACATACAAGAGACACTTCCTGAAACACCTGTCCCTGAACATTATATGCCCTCTTCCTCATAAATCCATTGCTCTCAGGAGCAGGAAATATAACACACTTTCCTAACACAGAGAAGAAAATAGAGACCTAGACAAACACCAAATTGGAGGAATTCATCTCAAAAGAAAGAACAAGAAAAGGTCATGGCCAAGAATCTAATCAAAACAGATTTAAGTAATATGTCAGATCCAACTTTAAAGCAAAAATCTTAAGGATACTCCCTGGGCTTGAGAAAATCATAGATGACATCAGGGAGACTGTTACCACAGAGATGAGACATATAAAAACAAAAATGCAATAACTGACATTTGAAACTGACTGGATATAATGACCACAGGGATGGAAGAAGTAGAGGAATAAAGAAGTGACATAAAAGATAGAATTATGGACAATAATGAAGCTGAGAAAAAGAAAGGAAGAGTATTCCTGGATCACAAAGGTAGACTTTGAGATCATAGTGACTCCATAAAACATAAAAGCATAGGAGTCCCAGAAGAAGAGAGAGAAAAGGGGGGAGAAGGTTTATTCGAGTAAATTATTGCTGAAAACTTCCCTAATATAAAGAAGGAAATGGACATCCAAATCCAGGACTCCCATCATCATGAAAATCAACACAAATAAGCAAACACCAAGACATATTGTAGTTAAATTTGCAAAATATAATGATAAAGAAAAACTCCTTAAAAAACAGCAAGACAAAAGAAGTCCTTCACTTACCAGGGAAGACAAATAAGGTTAGCAGCAGATCTCTCCACAGAAACTTAACAAGTCAGAAAACAGTGGTGTGATATATTCATTGTGTTCAATGAGAAAAATCTGCAGCCAAGATTACTCTATCCAGCAAGCATATTACTAAGATTAGAAGGAGAGATAAGGAGGTTCCCAGACAAACAAAAACTACAGGAATTCATTACTGCTAAACTAGACCTGCAAGAAATATTAAAGGGGGCTCTTTGAGGGGGACCGAAGTGGCTCAGTCAGTTAAGCATCTGACTTTGGCTCAGGTCATGACTTCAGGATCCTGGGATTGAGCTTCACATTGGGCTCCATGGTCAGCAGGGAGTCTGTTTCTCCCTCTCCTCTGCCCCTGACCCAACTTGCGCTCTCTTTCTCAAATAAATCAGTAAAATCTTAAAAATAATAATAATAAAAATACTTAAATAAAAAATAAAGGGGACTTTTTGAGTGGGGGGAAAAAAGACCAAAAGAGGCAAAGACTAGAAAGGAACAGAGAAAAATTCAAAACATGTAATTCAAAATCACAAAATACGTATATTTCAAAAGTTACTCTGAATGTAAATTGACTAAATACTCCTATCAAATGACATAGGGTGCCATAATGGATTAAAAACAGAACAAAACAACTTTGTAGTACAGCTTGAACTACAGAAACGTGATGCTCCCAGCCTTGATTTCCTTTTCAACAATTCCTTGGCGATTTGGGGCCTTTTCTGGTTCCACACAAATTTAAGGGTTGTTTGTTCCAGTTCTTTGAAAAATGTCATTCATATTGTGATCAGGGTGACATTGAAAGTGTAGATTACTCTGGGTAGCATAGACATTTTAACTATGTTTATTCTTCTGATCCATGAGCATGGAATATTTTTCCACCTTTTTGGTCTTCTTCAATGTCTTTCAAGAGTGATTTATAGTTTCTAGAATATAGATCGTTTATGTCTCTGGTTAAGTTAATTCCAAGGTAACATATGATTTTTGGTGCTATTGTAAATGGAATAGATTCCCTAATTTCTCTTTCTTCAGTCTCATTGTTCGTGTATAGAAATGCAACTGATTTCTGAGCATTGATTTTGTATCCTGCCACATTATTGAATTATGCTATGTGAAATAAGTCAAGCAGAGAAAGACAATTGTCATATGGTTTCACTCCTTTATGGAACATAAGAAATAGGAAGATCATTAGGAGAAGGAAGAGAAGAATGAAGGGGGGTAAACAGAAGGGGGAATGAACCATAAGAGACTATGGACTCTGGGAAACAAACTGAGGGCTTCAGAGGGGAGGGGAGTGGAGGATTGGAATAGGCCGGTGATGGCTATTAAGGAGAGCACATATTGCATGGTGCACTAGGTGTTATACACAAGTAATGAATCATGGAACATTACATCAAGGACTAGGGAGGTACTGTATGGTGACTAACATAACATAATAAAAATTATTAAAAAAAACAAATACAAATATGATAACTGATGTAGTATTTGTACATTTTGGCTAGTTTTTCCCAAATTTCTTTCCTAGGCACTGTTGTTTTCTGGGCTGAAGAACATCAACAATTATTTGTTTCTGCTGAAGTAGTCACTTGGTCATGAACTTCCTGGTCTGGATAGTTACTGTGTCATTCATGATGCCGGTCAAACTTAAAGCAGCCAGGGAGGAAAAAAGCATATATGTGTCTTTTGTTTTGTTTTGTTTTGTTTTGTTTTGTTTTGTTTTGTTTTGTTTTTTGACGGAGAGAGAGAGCAAGCAGGGTGGAGCACCAGAGGGACAGGGAGAGGCAGGCTCCCAGGGAGCCCAATGCAGGGCTTCATCCCAGGGCTCTAGGATCATGACCTGAGCAGAAGGCAGACGCTTAATCAACTGAACCACCCATGCGTCCCTATATGTGTCTTTGAAGCTGAAGTAATTCTTTTGTAGGCAACATATAGTTGTTGCTGTTGTTGTTGCTGTTGTTTTTGAATATGTATGACCACTCTATGTCTTTTGATTAGGTAATTTAATTCATTTATATTTGAAGTAATTTTCAATAATTAGGTAGGGTCTTGCTACTGTCATGTTATCTTTCTCTTTTCTTTCTGTCTATATTTGAAAAGTGTTTGTTTTCCATAGTGGTATGCTTTGATTTCCTTCACTTTATCTTTTGTGGATTCACTGTACATTTTGTTTTGTGGTTACTGTAAGACTTGTGCACAACATCTGATATATGTAATAGGCTTTTACTTCAGATAATATTTTAATTTCTGCCACATGTGAAATGCAACATGCATCATGAAATAAAGGAATAGAAAATACATACAGGTTAAGGGAATATTCTTTTGTTCCAGCAAGAGAAAATCTGAGTATAATAAGGAAATCTATAGATATATGAATTTCCAGATTATCATTAAAGGCACAAGACACTATATAGTAAGGATAACAACCTTATTTTTCCTACTGGAGATATAGAAATATAGACAGAAAAGCCTACATTGATATTGAAGAGTGGAAGGTTGTCTACAGCCATACTACCCTGAATGCACCTGATCTCATCTGAAGAGTGTAAGACTTCTAAAAATATGTATTTATAGCTTGCCTGGACAAATAACCATAAACATGGTTTAATTTGTATGAGATACATAGTTGAAAGTGGAAGTGGATAATGAAATATTTTAAGGATACACCACAAACAAAAAGTCTTGCTGAGAAACAAAAATTTTTATTATTAAAAACTAATAAAAATTATGATCTCAAAACATATTTTTACTGTGATGGGAACTTGAGTATCTTTGTGTGTTGTAGCAGGGAGTTAGGCTGTCCACGGAGTAGCCTAGAGGCAGGAAGCCTGGATATGTTGTTTATACTTCTATGAAAAATCATCTAAAATAAAATAGAAATTTCTCTGTTGATGACCTCTTCTGTTATACATAGAAGAAATAGAAAACTAATTACATGAAAACACGTTTTACTCAGAGATTTCAGTCCAAATAATCTCAGGGATACACCATTTATTCAAATTAAATAAAATATGAATATTTTACCCTTTAGATATATGCACTTTTTTACTTACAACATTATGTTTTCCTGTATATTAACTCCTGAAACAACCTGCATTTAAATAATGGAGTGATTCAGGTAAGTATTTTGGGCAAATTTTTGTATTTGGCTGAATTTATGTTGTAACTGTCAATTCTCCATTCTGCCACTAAATTATATTTCCCTTAGGAAACAAAACAAAACAAAATTCAGGAAAAGAAAGTTACTGTAAATAAAAATTCATATTTCAATATGTGACAAAGTCTAGGGTAGCCTTCACTCTGAAAATAGATAAAATTAAGAGAGAGAGTCATTTTAACTTTGTGATTGCAGACATTACTAGAATGGTAAATTTCTATTAGTGCTAATAATATACATTAAAATAGTAACAAAATATAACATTAATTTCTGACTTCTATTAATTTGAACTATGGTTAGAAGCACTTACATTTTTGAATTTGTTTTATTTATTTCTCATTATATAAAATATATTATTTATAAAAGTTTATTTATTTCACCAACAAATCTGGTGGGAAGAAAATCCATCCTTATCTAGGTGTATTTTAAATATATTATCCTGGCTTACCGAACATATGTGTTAATCATTTTCAAATAACCATTATCATCTATTCCTTAATTTATATATATGTTCATAAGGTAAAATATCAGCATTTTTCTAATTTTTTTGCTTGCAAAAACCACTGCTAATAAGATTATTGAGCAAAAATCTATGTAAACATGTACATTTCCATTTCAGCATAAACTTAAAATTCACCAGGAGATATGTGCATATTTAAAATTCTGAATCTTTAAAAAATCACAAACTTTGCAATCCACACTCACCAATGTTTCAGAATATTTGATTCTCCTTGAATCTTTATTATAACTATTTCAAATACTTTCTACAATGTTTCACAAAATAATATTTCATAATCATTTAAATTTAATTGTTTAATAAAATCAAATAACTTGTCATACATTTTGTTAATTTTTTGTGCTTCTCCCAGGAAATAACTTGTCATGTATTTTATTAGTTCTTTGTTCTTCACACTCATTTTGCCCATTCATATTTTTGTGATGTGAGGAATTTATATGTTTTATGAATATACAGTTCTTGTATATATTCATATATCTTGTATATATTTTAAGCATTTATTATATACCACATATTTCAAAGTTGATTATATTTCCAGTGTTTTACAAAGTTTGTTATTTCTTAAATTTCAAAATATTTCAAGTAGATTTTGTATGGTTTCTGTTTGGTGTGATACTAAGAAAAGATGACCCTCCTTTTTCAGAAAATAATAAAACCAAAACAACATTGGTCATTTTCCAGTACTTTTATAATTTAGTGTGTAAATTTTGGTATTTAAACCATTTGGGGTGAATTGGGTATTTGATGTGAGTTGTAGAATCTGATTTCTTTTTCCAAATTGACTCACCAATTGTCCTGCTTATGCTTGTCAATAACACACTGTTATCATCATTTTTTAATAACTTCCCTTTCTTTTGCACTAAATTTATTTCTGTTATCTCTAGGGCTTTGAATTCTGATCTTCTGTCCTATTTGTTTCTTTCTTACATGAGAACTATACTCGTTCATTTACAACAGCATTTTACAATATATTCTGATAACTAACAGTAAGTTCATAGAGGTGGTTTTCTTCTTATACTATTTGGAATAATCCACAGGCAATACAGCAACAAAGTATCATTCTCCTCAACAACATGGATAGGAAACCAAAAATCTAGGATAAGGATTATTCTATAGAACAAATAACTCAGTTTGTTTAACTGATAATATTTTATTTAATGAGTAGGATAATATAGACTAAAAGAGATTTAACAATGTATTAAATTAACTAGATACATTTCTTTTGGATTATAATTTGCACATATGTGTATATGAATCATTGAAATTTTAACATCAAATACTTTATGAAATTAAGGAATGGTAATTAAATAGTTAAGAATATATCATGAAATAATATGCATGTTTAAAGATGCCCATATAGAAAGAAAGAAAGAAAGAAAGAAAGAAAGAAAGAAAGAAAGAAAGAAAGAAAGAAAGAAAAAGAATAGCCCATATTGTTAGAGACAGATTTGAAGGATGTGATGTATCAGACTTTAAAAAGTGCACTGGGTATTGGGTTATGGGAGTAAATAGAGCAGTATTTTCCTTATGATGATAATTATTGAAAATGTGTGATTTATGTATGAAGATTGATCATGATATCCCTGCATTTTGCATTCAAATGAATACCACCAAAGAAACCTAAAAAAATAGGAATTTGAATTAGAATTCCACAGTTTTCATGGAGTACATAGGATGAATTAAAATTGTATGTTCTATCCTATACTTTATAATCTTCCTTGCCATGTAGAAACATAATACATTTACTTATCTCCTCCTTCACCAATTCCAGGGAAAATTTATCCATATATAAATATTACAAATTTCTTGTTGAATTTATATTCAAGACGTGTAAATTTTGTTACATTTGTAATTTTATAAGAATAGAATTTCTAACTCTCTAGGGCCCTTCATTTTTCTATATTAACTGTGTATCTCCTACACTTTCTAAGCATTCTTATGGTTTTCCAGTTAAATCCAACCATATTCCAGGTTATTTATATCATATGCAAATATTGATTTTTGCTTGTTTTGGAAAAGTTAATATTTTTGTTCATTTGTTCACAGGGATATTTACCACACATATGCATGGTCACTGCTTCTAGGATGATGTTGAGAGAAATACATTACCTGGTATTTGATGTCTTGATCATATCATTGATTGAGAGTATTGAGAGGGTTTTATTTTTTATTTTTCATTCTATATAGCTACAGTTTTTACTATACTATAGACTTTTTTTTATGGTCTGCACTACAAAAGAGTGTGTGTGTGTGTGTGTGTGTGTGTGTGTGTGTGTGTGATGTTTTTAGTGTTCTGCAGGAATTTGTGCTCCTTTTTAACAAAATTGTTGTTCCATTGGTGTGACGTCATAGTTTTTCTCTAATTTAAAATCATTATTGACTCTTCTCTAACACCTTTTTTTAAATTTAAATTCAATTAGCCAACATATAGTACATCATTAGTTTTTGATATAATGTTCAATGATTCATTAGTTGTGTATAATACTCAGTGCTCATCACATCACATGCCTTCCTTAATGCCCATCTCCCAGTTACCCCATCCCCCACCTACCTCCCTATTTGCAATTCTTGGTTTGTTTCCCAGAGTCAAGAGTCTCTCAGGGTTTGTCTCCCTCTCTGATTTCTTCCCATTCAGATTTCCCTCCCTTCCCTATTGTCCTCTGCACTATTCCTTATATTCCACATATGAGTAAAACCATATGATAGTTATCTTTCTCTGTTTGACTTTTTCATTTAGAATAATCCCCTCCAGTTTCATCCATCTCGATGTAAATGATAGGTATTCATCCTTTCTGATGGCTGAATAATATTCCAATGTATATATGGACCATGTCTTATATCCAATTTGCCAGCATAACCGTTGACTGCATCTTTAGAATAGGTTCCATATGCTCACTTCTCAACATCTCCCCTGCAGATCCTTAGGTTCAGCCACCATTGTCTCTTGCTCTGGTACCATGAAGAACTTTTACCTGCTCTTCCAATGTCTCCATGACACATCCAGAGGTATTCTCTAGAAAAATTAGCCAGGGGATATAGTTCTCTACTCAAATTTCTCCAATAGATATTATATAAAACCAAATCATATAAACGTCCATAAATTGCTTTTGGATACATCTCTGAACTTACCCATAGTATGCCCCCCCCCACTAGATTTGTACTGCTGCCCTCTTTGCTTTTCCTTATGGTCTCAAGGTCTTTTCATTGCTGTTCCCTCCCCTAGCACTTCTTTTCTGCATAAATTGCCTTTGGCTTGCTCCCTCAGCACATTCAGATCTATTTCAAATATCACCAATAAAAGAAGTTTGGTTGACCAAACAACTTAACAGTGTCATAACATTCAATCCATTGCCTTGCTCTTTTCAAATACATAAGTGTTGACATTAGTTTGTATTGTAATATTTGCTTATTTATATATGCACTTGTAGTACATTCCCCCATTAGAATGCAAGCTTCTGAATGTAAAAAAAAAAATCTGTTTTGTTTACTCTTCTAACTAAAGAACCTAAAATAGGAGCTGACAAAAACATGAATGAAATAACTTTTAATGGGGGAGGGGTTAAGATGGCAGAGGAGTAGGGGACCCCTTTTACAGCTGGTCCCCTAAGTCGAGTTGGATAGGTACCAGACCAACCTGAACATCCACGGAATCGGCCTGAGATGCAGGAAGATACATCTGGATCTCTACAAATGGACATCTCCAGCACTGAGTATTAAGGAACGAAGCGGGGAGCTGGGAAACCGCACACAGATATCGAAGATAAACAGAAGGGGGAGGGAGCCGCCACGTTCAGGCGCCAGGAAATGGTAGCCACCTGCACTGGGGAGTGGGCGGACTTACAGATGGCACCCGCGAGACAGCAGACTGAGACCGTGAGCTGGGAGCACGCACCACAAGACTTCTCAAGGAACTCCGGAACTCCGATGTGCTCACTGGAAACAGACTGAGACTGGGAGCTCTGGGAGCACACGGGGGCAGCAGGCGGCTGGTGGCTGGCGGTGTTAGAATCACAAAGGACAGAGACGGGACAGCTCTGGAAGTGAGGGCTGGGACATTGGCTGTGGGGCGCACATCCCGGGACGCTGCAGGGTTGAGCAGCACCAACAGTAACAGAGTTAAAGTGGCCAGAACATCAGTGGAGAACGGTCCGCAATCCCTCTGTTCTGAGACAGATGCTGAGATTTGGCCACTGCTGCTCTGACTCTCAGAAGAGGCACAGCAAACCACCAGGGAAAGCCGCCAGAGAACAAAAGCCTAGAAATACCGGCTTACAGCCTGCCCATCCCCATCCCCCCTCACAGGGGACATGGAGACTCTACCCAAACAGGGTTGCCTGAGTATCTGCGCGGCAGGCCCCTCCCCCAAAAGGCAGGCTGAAAAATCAAGAAGCCCACATCCCTGGGTGCCTGGGTGGTTCAGTCATTGGGCTCCTGTCTTCGGCTCAGGGCGTGATCCAAGCATTCCGGAAAGGACTCCCTCATCGGGCTCCTCTGCTGGGAGCCTGCTTCTTCCTCTCTCACTCCCCTGCTGTGTTCCCTCTCTCGCTGGCTGTCTCTCTGCCACATAAATAAATAAAATCTTTAAAGAAGAAGCCCACATTCCTAAGATCCCTATAAAACAAGGATGCAATGCCTGGGTCCCGGTCAATAATTTGGGCTCTGTACAACCCTGCAACCTCTCCTCATCAGAATGACGAGAAGGAGAAGTCCCCCCCAGCAAAGAAAAGACAATGAGTCTGTGGCCTCTGCCACAGAACTAATGGATATGGATGTAACCAAATTATCAGAACTGGAATTCAGAGTAACGATGGTCAAGATGATGTGTAGACTTGAAAAAAGTATTAACAAAATGTTAATGAGAATATAGAATCTCTAAGGGTAGAAATGAGAGCGAACTTGGCAGAAATTAAAAGTTCTATGAGCCAAATGCAGGCAAAGCTAGAGGTTCTGACGGCCAGGGTGAAGGAGTCAGAGGAATGTATTAGCAAATTGGAGGATGGGTTAGTAGAAGAAAAAGCAAAAATAGAAGCTGGACTTATAAAATTCCATGCCACGAATGTAGGTTACAGCAGATTACTGACTCAATGAAATGATCCAATGTCAGAATCATCGGCATCCCTGAGGGGGTGGAGAAAAACAGAGTTCTAGAAAAGATATTTGAACAAATTGTAGCTGAAAACTTCCCTAATCTAGCAAGGGAAACAAACATTCGTGTCCAAGAGGCAGAGAGGACCCCTCCAAATCTCATCCACAACAAACCCATGCCACGTCACATCATAGTGCATTTCGCAAATATTAGATCCAAGGATACAGTATTGAAAGCGGCCAGGGCAAAGAAATTTCTCGCGTACCAAGGCAAAGGTATCAGAATTGCGTCAGACCTGTCTACACAGACCTGGAATGAGAGAAAGGGTTGAGGGGACATTTTAAAAGTTCTTTCAGAGAAAAACATGCAGTCAAGGATCCTTTATCCAGCAAGGCTGTCATTCAGAATTGATGGAAAATAAAGACCTTCCAGAATCGCCAGTCATTAACCAATTTCGTAACCACGAAACCAGCCCTACAGGAGATATTAAGGGGGGTTCTATAAAGGTAAAAAGGCCCCAAGAGTGATACAGAACAGAAAGTCACAACTGATAGAAACAAAGACTTTATTGGCAACATGGCATCATTAAAAGCATCTCTGTCGGTATTCAGTCTCAATGTCAGTGGCTTAAATGGTCCCATAAGATGCCACAGGGTTGCAGATTGGATAAAAAGAAATGACCCATCCATTTGCTGTCTACAAGAGACTCATTTTGAACCCAAAGATACATTCAGACTGAAAGTAAAGGGATGGAGTACCATCTTTCATGCAAATGGACCTCAAAAGAAAGCTGGGGAAGCAATTCTCATATCAGATAAATTGGATTTTAAACTAAAGACTATAGTTAGAGACACAGAAGGGGACTATATTATTCTTAAAGGATGTATCCAACAAGTGGGTATGACAATTATAAATATCTATGCCCCCAACAGGGGAGCAGCAAGATACACAAGCCAACTCTTAATCAGAATAAGGAGACATATAGATAAAAATACATTAATAATAGGGGACCTCAACACCCCACTATCAGAAATAGACAGAACACCCTTGCAAAAACTAAGCAAAGAATCAAAGGCTTTGAATGTCATACTCGATGAGTTGGACCTCATAGATATATATAGAACACTACACCCCAGAACCAAAGAATACTCATTCTATTCTAATGCCCATGGAACATTCTCAAGAATAGACCATGTTCTGGGACAGAAAACAGGTCTCAACCGATACGAAGAGACTGAACTTATTCCCTGCATATTCTCAGATCACAACCCTCTGGAATTGGAACTCAACCACAAGGAAAAATTTGCAAGAAATTCAAACACTTCGAGACTGAGAACCATCCTGCTTAGGAATGATTCGATAAACCAGAAAAACAAAAACCAAATTAAACAATTTATGGAGACCAACGAGAATGAAAACATAATGGTCCAAAACCTATGGGATACTGCAAAGGAAGTCCTAAGGGGGAAATACATAGCCATCCAAGCCTCACTCAACAGAATAGAAAAATCTAAAATGCAGTTTTTATATTCTCACCTCAAGAAGCTGGAACAGCAACAGAGGGACAGGCCAAATCCACACACGAGGAAGCAGTTGACCAAAATTAGAGCAGAAATCAACGAATTAGAAACCAAGAGTACAGTAGAGCAGATCAACACAGCTAGAGGCTGATTCTTTGAGAGAATTAATAACATTGACGGACTTCTGGCAAGACTTATCCAAAAGAATAGAGAAAGGACCCAAATTAATAAAACTATGAATGAAAAGGAGAGGTCACAACCAACAACAATGAAATTGGAAGGACTATTAGAAACTTTTATCAACAGCTTTATGCCAATATATATAACAATCTGGAAGAGATGGAGGCCTTCCTGGAAACCCATAAACTACCAAGACTGAAACAGGAAGAAATTGATTTTTTAAACAGGCCAATTAATTATGAAGAGATTGAGTCAGTGATAAATAACCTTCCAAAAAATAAAACTCCAGGCCCGGATGGTTTTCCTGGGGAATTCTACCAAACATTCAAAGAAGAAATACCTATTCTCCTAAAGCTATTTCAAAAAATAGAAATAGAAGGAAAGCTACAAAACTCATCCTATGAGGCCAATATTACCTTGATCTCCAAACCAGGCAAAGACCCCCTCAAAAAGGAGAATTACAGACCGATTTCCCTAATGAATATGAACACCAAAATCCTCAATAAGATCCTGGCAAATAGAATCCAACAGTACATTAAAAGGATGATCCATCATGACCAAGTTGGATTAATCCCTGGGATGCAGGGGTGGTACAACATTTGCAAATCTATCAGTGTCTTAGATTTTATTCAGAAACAAAAATTCAGAAATCATATGATTCTCTCAATAGATGCAGAAAAAGCATTGGACAAAATACAGCATCCTTTTCTGATTAAAACCCTTCAGAGTGTAGGAATAGAGGGTTCATTTCTCAAGCTCATAAAAGCCATCTATGAAAAGCCAACAGCAAATATTATTCTCAATGGGGAAAAGATGGAAGCCTTTCCCTTAAGATCAGGAACACGACAAGGATGCCCACTCTTGCCACTATTATTCAACATAGTACTGTAAGTCCTTGCAACAGCAATCAGACAACAAAAAGGTATAAAATGTATCCAAATCGGCAAAGAAGAAGTCAAACTGTCTCTCTTCACAGATGACATGATACTCTATATGGAAAACCCAAAAGAATCCCTCCCAAACTATTAGAAGTTATAGAGCAATTCAGTAATATGGCGGGATACAAAATCAATGCTCAGAAATCAGTTGCATTTCTATACACGAATAATGAGACTGAAGAAAGAGAAATTAGGGAATCCATCCCATTTACAATAGCACTAAAAACCATATGTTACCTTGGAATTAACTTAACTGGAGACGTAAAGGATCTATATTCTAGAAACTATAAATCACTCTTGAAAGACTTTGAGGAAGACACAAAAAGATGGGAAAATATTCCATGCTCATGGATCAGAGAAATTAACATAGTTAAAATGTCCATGCTACCCAGAGCAATCTACACTTTCAATGCTATCCCAATCAAAATACCAATGACATTTTTCAAGGAACTGGAACAAATAGTCCTTAAATTTGTGTGGAACCGGAAAAGGCTCCAAATGGCCAAGGAACTGTTGAAAAGGAAAAACAAAGCCGGGGGCATCCCAATGCCAGATTTTGAACTGTACTACAAAGCTGTGATCACAAAGACAGCATGGTACTGGCAGAAAAACAGACACATAGACCAATGGAACAGAATAGAGAACCCAGAAATGGACTCTCGGCTCTTTGGGCAACTAATCTTTGATAAAGCACGAAAAAACATCCAGTGGAAAAAAGACAGTCTCTTCAATAAATGGTGCTGGGAAAATTGGACAGCTACATGCAAAAGAATGAAACTTGACCACTCTCTCACACCATACACAAAAATAAACTCCAAATGGATGAAAGACCTCGATGTGAGACAGGAATCCATCAAAATCCTGGAGGACAACATAGGCAACAACCTCTATGACATCGGTCAAAGCAACCTTTTTCATGACAGGTCTCCAAAGGCAAGAGAAACAAAAGATAAAATGAACATGTGGGACTTCATCAAAATAAAAAAGTTTCTGCACAGCCAAGGAAACAATCAAAGAAACTAAGAGGCAGCCCCCGGAATGGGAGAATATATTTGCAAATGATGCTACAGATAAAAGACTGGTATCAAAGATCTACAAAGAACTTCTCAAACTCAATAAGCGAGAAACAAATAATCATTAAATGGGCAGAATATATGAACAGACACGTTTCCAATGAGGACATACAAATGGCTAACAGATACATGAAAATGTTCAAAATCATTAAACATCAGGGAAATTCAAATCAAAACCACACTAAGATACCACCTTATGCCAGTTAGAATGGCAAAATTCAATAAGGCAGGAAAGAGCAATTGCTGGAGAGGACGTGGAGAAAGGGGATCCCTCCTACATTGTTGGTGGGAGTGCAGGTTGGTACAGCCACTCTGGAAAACAGTGTGGAGGTCCCTTAAAAAGTTAAAAATTGAGCTACCCTATGACCCAGCCATTGCAATACTGGATATTTACCACAAAGATACAGACATAGTGAAGAGAAAGGCCATAAGCACCCCAATGTTCATAGCAGCATTATCCACAATAGCTAAACCGTGGAAGGAACCTAGATGCCCTTCAAGAGATGACTGGATTAAGAAGCTGTGGTCCATATATACAATGGAATATTACTCAGCTATCAGAAAGAACGAGTTCTCAACATTTGCTGCAACATGGACGGCACTGGAGTAGATAATGCTAAGTGAAATAAGTGAAGCAGAGAAAGACAATTATCATATTATTTCTCTCATCTATGGAACATAAGAACTAGGATGATAGGTAGGGGAAGAAAGGGATAAAGAAAGGGGGTAATCAGAAGGGGTAATGAAGCATGGGAGACTATGGACTCTGAGAAACAAACTGAGGGCTTCAGAGGGGAGGGGGTGGGGGAATGGGATAGACTGATGATGGGTATTAAGGAGGGCACATATTGCATGGTGCACTAGGTGTTCACGCAAGTAATGAATCATCGAACCTTGCATCAGAAACCAGGATGTACTGTATGGTGACTAACATAATGTAATAAAAAAACATTAAAAAAATAATAAAAGAAATAAAAAAATAAAAAGCCTTTGATAGTTAAAAAAAGAAATAATTTTTAATGAACAGATTATTGAATTAAATTTAATATGGGGACATCTTTGGAATCTGCAATTATTAATGTTTGTTTAAAATATAGCATTTATCTACTGATTGCTTCAATTCTCTGGTATTTTATTTATGATAATGAATTATATTCATGTGTAACATTTGTCCAAATGTATACTTTTGTATTCTTTCTTTTTCTTTTTTTAAAACTTTATTTTTAGAGTAGTTTTAGGTTCACAGCAAAACTGAGAGGAAGATATAGAGTCTTCTTATATACCCCTTCCCCACATATCCGTGGGCTCCCTCATTATCAACATCCTTCATCAGGGTGTTACATTTGTTACATTTGATAAACCTACATTGATAAATCTCAACTACCAAAAACCATAGTTAACCTTAAGACTACTCTTGGTGTTATATATTCTAGCGGTGTGAACAAACGTGTAATGAATTGGATCCATTATTGAGAATAGATTCGTCATTCCAAAAACCTTCCCATTTTTTAATATGCTTTTAAGATTCTTCCAAGTCTTTTTATATCTCAGTAATTGCTTGTTTTTAGTGTAGTACAATATTCTGTTTTCTGGATGTACCATGATTTACCTAGCCATTCACTTACTGGAGGGCATTTTGGTTGTTTCTGAGTTTTATCAATTATAAATAATAATAGTATAAATATCCACATGAGGTTTTTGTGTGAATATGAATTTTCAATTACTTTGGTTAAATACCAAGGGGTGCGATTGCTGGATTTCATGGTGAGAGTTTGTTGAGTTTTATGAGAAACTGCCAACCTATCATTGAATGTGGCTGTAAAGCTTTTCATTCCTACCAGCAGTGAATGAGAGTCATTCTTGCTCCACATCCTGGTCCACATTTGGTGTTGTTAGTGCTCTGGATTTTGGATATTCTGATAGATGTGTAGTGGTATGTTAATGCATTTTCAAATAATGTAATATGTGGAGCACCTTTTCACAATCTATTTGCCCCCTGTATTGTTTTGTTTTGTTTTGTTTTGTTTTGTTTTGTTTTGGTGTGGTGTCTGTTAAGGTATTTGCCCCCAGCTTTTTTTTTTAATCAAGCTGTTTTCTTATTGTTGATTTTAAGAGTTCTTTGGATATTTTGGATAACAGATGTGGTTTTGCTAATAATTTCTCACAATGTTTCTTGTCTCATTCTCTTGACATAGTCTTTCACATAGCAAAAGTTTTCAATTTTAATGAAATCCACCTTCTTCATTATGGAAAAAGGAAGAATTCATTCTTATGTACATAGAGTTCTTCCAGCAGCATTTGTTGAAAAGACTACATTTCTCCATTTGTTTTGCTTTTGCTTATTTGTCAAAGATCAAATTATTACATTTATGTGTGTCTATTTCTGGGCTCTATTCTGTTCCTTTGATCTACATGTCTATTATTTCACCAACACCACACTGCCTTGATTACTGTAGCTTTATAGCAAGACTTCCTATTGGTTTGTATCAGTTCAACTTTGTTCTTCCTTTCAATAGATTGTTGGATATTCTGGGTCTTTTACTTCTCCATGTAAGCTCTAGAATAAGTTTGCCTTTTATTATATTCTGTAATATTTTCCAAATTTTTATTTTGTGAACATTCTTACTAGGCTCCTACTTTAGGACTTTAATCTAGTTCACTTCCTTTGAACACTTTACTACCAGGTATATGCATACTCATTTATTTTAATTTCCTTAGTTCTCTACTGAAATGTCTCTATAATATAGAATTTATCCCTGTTCCTCCAACTTAAACCCACCAACGTTTTCCCACATACTGTACTTTTGGTTTATTAGGGTTTTTGTTTTGTTTTGTTTTGTTTGTTTGTTTGTTTTGTTTTGGTTTTGGTTTTGGTTTTACTTTATCCTCTCATAGAGTGGCATTATTTGTGTTTGTGTCTGTTCTGCCTATTCTCAAATGCATATACATTAAAAGTTGACTTCTATATCTGATGAATAGTTGATCCCATAAAATATTTGTTGAACAAGTGAACAGAATTTGTATAGATTAAATTATTATTTAGGAAATATTAACTCACCCCCAAAACACACATCTGTACCATATATATGGGATGAGTATGTTTTTGTGATTTCTCAACACTGGCAATATCCATGTGACTTAGCTAATAAAATGTGGATAAAAGTGGGAGTCTCTGCTTATTTTGTAAGAGGCTTTCCCCTAAAAACTTGAACGTCCATCACAAGAAAAGCATGCCCTGAGTAGCTGTTGTCCATTCAGCTGGTTTAGGATGATTAAGAGACACATGAAACTATTCTCAACTCACAAACCAGCCAACCAAACTGTAAGGTTGTGTGAAATAAAAGCTTGTTTTTTATGCCACTGAAATTTTGTAGTTGTCTTTTGTGCATTATAATATGTTTTAAAGTAAAACCCTGACTACTGATGGGAATATAATAAGCCAAATGCAGATCTAGGCATATCTAATTATACCATTCAAGCAATACAAACACTACATCTGGGAACAAGGGTGGGGATTTGTCCTTAGTGCATCCAGAGCAGTGGAATATTCCCATAAACCTTGTTTAATGAAGGTTTCACTGTATGGCTTGTACTGACAAATGCAATATGAATAAGAGTGAAGGATTTGAGATCCAAAGAGAAGCTGTAAGACCTGTTATATAGTCCCACCATTGTTCTTATTCCTGTGCCATGATAGCAGTGGCATAATAGGGGCCAGTGAGAGTTCAACACAGATAACAGGAATAATGATGAGGACCTGACTTGCACTTGATTCACAGCCAAAAAGTCACACAATAAAAAAATTGGTGAACCACACTGAGAACCACTGACATTTGGAGGTTGTAAACTAACTAATATAGAGTTCAAAGTCAGTCCTAGGGATGTTTACCAACCCTTAGATGAATAATAACAACCCCATTCTTCAGGATTATTGCAGGAACATGCATGCTACAAAATGTCAATTTTGTCAGGAGTTATTTGGGGAGGATTTTGATAAAGGATTCGCCTTACTATTCTGACACCTACCTGAGTAACGTATTGTAAACAACTGTGAATTGAATATGTGAATCCTGATGATGTTGTTTTCCTATTTTCACAGCCATAAGATCCATACTTAAACTGAAACTAATAAAAGCAGAGAGAGAAAAAACAGAAATTTAATTAATGATATTAACCCACTGAATCCATTTTATATCTTCTAAAATAAAATTAAACTAATTATTATGTAAATCTGAATTGTTTTTACATTATTTATAAAAAAAGGAAGTGTTTGTTTTTTATTTATTTTTATTTTTTTATTATGTTCATTTAGTCACTGTATTTTCATTAGTTTTTGGGTAGTGTTCAGTGATTCATTAGTTGTATTTAACATACAGTGCTCATGACAACACGTGTCCTCCTTAATACCCATCACCTGGCTACCCCATCCCCCCACTACCTCCTTTCTGAAAGCCTCAGTTTGTTTCCAAGAGTCCAGAGTCTCTCAAGGTTCATCTCCTTCTCTGATTTCTCCCGCTTCAGTTTTCCATCCCTTCCCCTACGGTCCTCTGTGCTATTCCTTATGTTCCACATATGAGTGAAACCATATGATAAATGTCTTTCTCTGCTTGACTTATTTCACTTTGCATTATCTCCTCCAGTTCCATCCATGTCAGTGCAAATGGTGGGTATTCATCCTTTCTGATGGTTGAGTAATATTCCAAAGAAGGAAGTTTTTTAAAATAATTTTTTATTATGTTATGTTAGTCACCATACAGTCCATCCCTAGTTTTTGATGTAATGTTCCATGATTTGTTACTTGTGTATAACACACAGTGCACCATGCAATACGTGCCCTCCTTAATAGCCATCACCGGTCTATCCCAATCCCCCACCCCCCTTCTATGAAGTCCTCAGTTTTTTTTTCCCAAAGTCCATAGTCTCTCATGGTTCAATCCCCCTTCTGTTTACCCCCCCTTCATTCTTCCACTTGTTCTCCTACTGATCTTCCTATTTCTTGTGTTCCATAAATGAGGGAAATCATATGATAATTGTCTTTCTCTGCTTCACTTATTTCACTTAGCACAATCTCCTCCAGTCCCATCCATGTTGCTGCAAATGTTGTCTAATCATTCTTTCTGATGGCTGAGTAATATTCCATTGTATATATGGACCACATCTTCTTAATCCAGTCATCTGTTGAAGGGAATCTCGGCTCCTTCCACAATTTAGCTATTGTGGACAATGCTGCTATGAACATTGGGGTGCCTATGGCCCTTCTCTTCACTTCGTCTGTATCTTTGGGATAAATACCCAGTAGTGCAATTGCTGAATCATAGGGTAGCTCAATTTTTTACTTTTTAAGGAACCTCCACACTGTTTTCCAAAGTGGCTGTACCAACTTGCATTCCCACCAACAATGTAGGAGTGATCCCCTTTCTCCATATCCTCTCCAACATTTTTTGTTTCCTGCCTTGTCAATTTTTGCCATTTTAAGTGATGTAAGGTGGTAGCTCAAGGTGGTTTTGATTTGAATTTCCCTGATGGCTAATGATTGTGAACATTTTTTCATGTGTCTGTTAGCCATCGGTATGTCTTCATTGGAAAAGTGTCTGTTCATATCTTCTGCCCATTTTTTGATTTATTTATTTATTTGTGTATTGAGTTTGAGAAGTTCTTTGTAGATCTTGGATACTAATCTTTTATCTGTAGTGTCATTTGCAAATATCTTCTCCCATTCCAGGGGGTGCTTCTTAGATTTTTGACAATTTCCTTGGTTGTGCAGAAGGTTTTTATCTTGATGAAGTCCCACAAGTACATTTTTTCTTTTGTTTCTCTTGCCTTTGGAAATGTGTCATGAAAAAAGTTGCTGTGGCTGATGTCAAACAGGTTGCTGCCTATGTTCTCCTCTAGGATTTTGATGAATTTCTGTCTCACATTGAGGTCTTTCATCCATTTGGAGTTTATCCTTGTGTATGGTGTGAGAGAGTGGTCAAGTTTCATTCTTTTGCATATAGCTGTCCAATTTTCCCAGCACCATTTATTGAAGAGACTGTCTTTTTTTCCACTGGATGTTTTTTTCCCTGCTTTGTCAAAGATTAGTGCCTAAAGAGCTGAGGATCCATTTCTGCGTTCTCTATTCTGTTCCATTGGTCTACAGTCTACAGTTTCAATGCCATCCTGATCAAAATACCAATGACACTTTTCAAAGAACTGGAACAAACAGCCCTTAAATTTGTGTGGAACCAGAAAAGGCCCTGAATTGCCAAGGAATTGTTGAAAAGGAAAAACAAAGCTGGGGGCATCACACTGCTGGATTTCAAGCTGTACTACAAATCTGTTGTCACAAAGACAGCATGTTACTGGCACAAAAAACAGACCCTGAAGAAGGAAGTTTTAACTGACTTTATAATAGTGAGATTATATGCTGAGCTCTCAGTGGTGGTAATTATATACACCCATTCCAACACATTTGTATTCAATATAATTCTTCTTTTTTTAAGATTTTCTTTATTTATTTGACACAGAGACAGCCAGTGAGAGAGTCAACACAAGCAGAGGGAGTGGGAGAGGAAGAAGCAGGCTCCCAGCGGAGCAAGGAGCCCGATGTGGGGCTCTATCCCAGGACCCTGGGATCACTTGTCCCTGTGTTCAATATAATTCTTATTTAACGATACCTAAAGTGTTGATTTATTTTACAGAGCTTGACAGTAGATCAAACAGATATCATAGATATGTCCTATGAATAATAATCTTATTGATTTTGAAAAACTCTCCAAATACCTATTACCTGTTTTTATTCCAATAAGTTTAACTATATCTCTATAATTTTCTATATCCAATATTTATTCTCCTTAAATAAACAAATATATGGTGTGTCTAAGACAATTATATGTCTTGCTGATGATAAACAAAAGAATATGGATGTATTTTAAATTATCCTTTCAATGATTATTTACTACATTTTATTTAAATACACTCTTGCTCTGGGTGAATCATAGTTGGCACAATATTTAAAGTTGTCTTTCCTGACTTTTTATCTTGTCTTTGAAATGATCTAAGTGTTTTTGGTAACTTTTCTATAGAGCTTCCATTAACCTAATTGCACAATAAAACTGGGCACTAGCTGAACTTTATTTAAGGTTATTTAGTCCAACTTCATTTCTCACAAAAGCTTCAGTTGGTATCTAAAAAAATTTGCAAATAACTGTGTTGATACTTGTAAATATATTCCATTGTCTCATGTTTTAATGATATCATATTAAACTTCTTGCATTTGTCTTCTTCCCTTTGGGAACACAAGAGTTTGTAAGGACTTAATAACATTTCACAGTTTTCTCCAATTAGGCAGTCCCATTACCTCACTCATTTCTCTGTGATGAAAATCCCACTGCAGATGATTCAGAAGGATGCAATGATTGGAAAATAATAAAATTCCCATGTTTACACATCCTTAGGTTTAAATTAATTTGTTTAGTCTTTATATTCTGGTGCCATATGCAAGCAAATGCACACAGAGATATTCTTTATTTAAAGGCCTTTCTATGACTATTTTTATTTTGCATGCTTTAAACCATTATTTATATTAATAAATATTTGTATGTTAGAAAAAATATAAAAAATAAAGGCCTTTCTATTTATTCAGCTTAAACATTCAAGTCGTGACCCAGTTCAGGGCATGATGAGTGCGTTTGCTCAGTTTCCTAGGATTTGTGAACAGACCATTAATCACCTGGAAGATAAGTAGGTATAAAAATTGATATTTCTGGGTCACATGGGTGACACAGTGGGTTGGGCGTCCAACTTTTGGGTTCTGGCTCAGGTCCTAGTCTTGGGGTTGTGGGATGAGCCCAGAAGCAGACTCTGTGCCACTTAGATTTCTCTCCCCCAATGACCCTCTCCCCCCATACTCTCTCTCTCTCAAATATGTCTTTAAAAAATTCATATTTCTGTACACATGATTTCAAACTGCAACACCCCCCTTAAAATTTAGATATATGTCACTGACTAATGAATGGAATAGGCTGGTGATGGGTAGTAAGGAGGGCACATATTGCACGGTGCACTGGGTGTTATATGCAACTAATGAATCATCGAACGTTACATCAAAAACCAGGGATGTACTGTATGGTGACTAACATAATATAATTAAAAATAAATAAATAAAAATAAAATGTAAGAGAATTCTCTGCACTTTTAAGATCTTTTGTTACATGGACAAAGTAACCTTCAAACCTGACTGCATCTAAATAAGCCTACCAAATTAATCATTTTAATTGCATTAATACAATATCAATGCAGGGATAAATTCAGTCTTATTTCTATTTTTTTAATTTACCTTTTGTGCTTTTTACATTGTTTACAAATGGAAAATGTCTTCCAGTGATAACATCTTGGTTGTGAAAGACTAATGAAGAATATGGTTGTTATCTAGATACTCCATGGAACAATCATTTTATGAAAGGCAGTGTGAAATGGTTTGTCTAATCAAGCATGCATTATTGTATTTTGAACACTGTTGTGATATAAACCTATTAGAATCTCATTCTATTAATATAATTTTTCATTTTATATGAATGATATATTTCTATGTCCTGTTCTTAAAAAATTATTTAAGTTTTTATTAAGTTTTAATTTAAATTCCAGTTGGATAACATACATTGTAATAGTACTTTCAGGTATAAAATATAGTGATTCAACACTTCCATACAATAAGCTCATCACTCCAAGGACACCCGTTAAACCCCATCACCTATTTTACCCATCCACCCATGTACCTCCTCTCGCATAACCATCATTTTCTCTATAGTTAAGAATTTTTTTCTTGGTTTGCCATTCTCTCCTATTTTTTCCCTTTTCTTGTTTGTTTTGTTTCTTAAATTCCACATACAAATGATATCATATGGTGTTTGTATTCACTGACTGACCCATTTTGCTTAGCATAGTACTCTAGCTTCATCTACATCATTGCAAATGGCAAGATTTCATTATTTTTTTGTGTCTGCGCAATAATCCATGTATATATACCACATTTTCTTTATCCATTCCTCAGTCGATGGACATTGGGCTGTTTTCAAATTGCAGCTATTGTAGATAATGCTGCTATAAACATTGGAGTGCAAGTATCCCTTTGGATTAGTATTTTTGTATTTTGGAGGTAAGTACCCAATAGTACAATTGTCAGATTATAAGGTAGTTTTACTTTTACCATTGAGGAACTTCCATACTGTTTTCCAGAGTGGCTGTATGAGTTTGCGTTCCCACCAATAGTGTAAGAAGTTTCCTTTTCTCCACATCCTCGCCAACATCTGTTGTTTACTGTGTTGTTTATTTTAGCCATTCTGATTGGTGTAAGATGATATCTCGTTTTAGTTTTGATTTGCATTTTCCTGATGATGAGTGATGTTGAGCATATTTTCATGTGTAGGTCCTCTTTGGGAAAATGCCTATTCATGTCTTCTGCCCATTTTTTTTTACCAGATTATTTGGTTTCTGGGGTGCTGAGTTTGATCAGTTCTTCATATATTTTGGATATTAACCCTTTATCGGATATGTCATTTGCAAATATATTCTCCTGCCTTTTAGTGTTCTTGATTGTTTCTTTCCCTGTGCAGAAGTTTTTATTTTGATGAAGTCCCGATAGTTTATTTTTAGTTTTATTTCTCTTGCCACAGGAGACATATCTAGTAAGAAGTTGCTATGGACTATGTCAAAGAGGTTGCTACCTGTGTTTTTCTCTAGGATTTTTATGATTTCCTATCTCACATTTAGGTCTTCTGTCCATTTTGATTTTATTTTGTGTATGGTGTAAGAAAGTGATCCATTCTTTTGTATTTTGCTCTCCAATGTTCCCAAAAAATTTTGTTGAAAAGACTGTCTTTTCTTCCATTGGATTTTTTTTCCTGTTTTGTCAAAAATCCATTGAACATATCATTTTATGTCCATTTCTGGGATTTCTAATCTTTTTATCTATTCTGTTTTGTTCCATGATCTGTTTTTGTGCCATGACCATACTGTCTTGATGAATACAGCTTTGCAAGATAGTTTAACATCCAGAATTGTGATGCCTCCAGCTTTGCTTTTCGTTTTCAAGGTTGCTTTGGCTATCTGGTGTCATTAGTGGTTCCATACAAATTTTAGGATTGTTTGTTCTTGCTCTGTGAAAATGCTAGTTGTATTTTGAATGGGATTGTATTAAATGTGTAGATTGCTTTTTGTAATATTGATATTTTAAAAATATTTTTTCTTCCAATCCATGAGCATGGGATATCTTTCCATTACTTTGCATCATCTTAATTTTCTTTCATCAGTGTTCTATACTTTTCAGAGTATAGGTTTTCATCTCTTTGGTTAAATTCATTCCTAGGTATCTTACAGTTTTTGATGCAATTGGAAATGGGATTCATTCCTTGATTTATCTTCCTGCTGCTTCTTTATTTATGTATAGAAATACAGCAGATTTCTGTATGTTGATTTTGTATCCTGCAACTTTACTGAATTTGTGTATCAGTTTTAGCAAATTTTTGGTGGACTTTTGGGTTTTCTTTTTTTTTTAAGGTTTTATTTATTTGACAGAGAGAAAGAGAGACAGTGAGAGAGAGAACACAAGCAAGGGGAGCAGGAGAGGGAGAAGTAGCCTCCTTCAGAGCAGGGAGACTGACTCGGGGCTCAATCCCAGGGCACTGGGATCATGACCTAAGTTGAAGGCAGACACTTAACTACTGAGCCACCCAGGCACCCCACTTTTAATCTGCAGATTAATCAAACTGAACCACTCCTCAGGCATCCCTCAAAACATTCAAATTGTACATCCTCTTACCACCTTACCATTTCATAAGAAAATTTATGTTATGGACATTTCATTACACATTTAGTATTCTTATAATTCCACTGAGCCAGATTTGGGAGTTGGTTTTGTGTTAACCTCTCTGCATCACTGTTTTTAATAGATAGACCTATTTAGTCACTGGCTTACAAAGGTCTTCCCTTTACCTTCAGCTTAGCTCTACACTTGAACACTATAGATGAATGGCCATCATTTTTTATGGGATAATTCTACTATACTCTTTATTTTATGAGGTCAGATGTAAATAAGTAAGGTAGAATAGACATGTAAGAAACTCTGTATTATCTAAAACATCATAGTGATGGATGACTGCTATATTAGAATTGGGAAAAAATGGTACTTTTCCCCCAAAACAGAAGATCCACATGTTAGAAGATACACTATGGATTTGGATGTTTTTATAATAAAACCAAGTGAGACTTTAGAGATTTCTTGACTATTCAGTGATTAAAGTGATCTCTTAACACAAATAAATTCAGCAAAACTTAAACAGAAAATATTATATTAAGAAGAGTGAAAGACTTTCAGACTATCTATAAATGCTGCCACAATGATGTCTGGAGACTTCAAAACCAAAATCAATATCAAACATGTGCCTAAGAATGATTTCTATGACTCAAACCATTCACAGCTCAAAAATCATATATGATGGACTCCTCTGAAAACAGAGTGAATTGCAATAAATTCTTATTTATTATTCTTGTACTGTTTGCTTACTGGATGCAAATATCCTTTGCTTTTTGTGAGACCTACCCCAAAATAAAAGTTTGAGGTTAAATGATATAATGGAAAGTATGAATATATGTCCTTCCCATATTTGAGAGTCAGACAAGGAAGTGATTATTTAGTACTAGCATATACATCAGAACTTTTGATTTTTAAGACATGTCAGGAGAGAATTCAGACAGGAAAGAATGGTCAATGTTCTCTAAACTTTCTGTTGAAACAAGAGTCCTGTTGAAATAAGGCTTATCAGTTACTTTATTCATAGTTTATTCTCTGTGATAAATATATAAGAAACATTTCAAAATATACAAATTTGTTTATCTATTTAAGAACCTGTGTTAAATAAAAAAAAAAAAGGGGGAACCTGGGTGGCTCAGTTCATTAAATGACTGACTCTTGATTTTGGCTCCAGTCATGATCTCAGGGTGGTAAGATCAAGTCTTGTGTTGGGCTCTGCACTGAGTGTAGAGCCTGCTTAAGATTTCTCTCTCCTGGGGCGCCTGGGTGGCACAGCGGTTAAGCATCTGCCTTTGGCTCAGGGCGTGATCCTGGCGTTATGGGATCAAGCCCCACATCAGGCTCTTCCTCTATGAGCCTGCTTCTTCCTCTCCCACTCCCCCTGCTTGTGTTCCCTCTCTCGCTGGCTGTCTCTCTCTCTGTAGAATAAATAAATAAAAAAATCTTAAAAAAAAAAAGATTTCTCTCTCCTGGGGCGCCTGGGTGGCACAGTGGTTAAGCATCTGCCTTCGGCTCAGGGCATGATCCCAGAATTATGGGATCGAGCCCCACATCAGGCTCCTCCGCTATGAGCCTGCTTCTCCCTCTCCCACTCCCCCTGCTTGTGTTCCCTCTCTTGCTGGCTGTCTCTATCGTTGTGGAATAAATAAGTAAAATCTTAAAAAAAAAAAAGATTTCTCTCTCCCTCTCCATCTGCCTCCCCCACTCACACACACATGCTTCCTCCCTCTGTAAAAATAAATTAATAAATGGATAAAGTAGCTCTAATAGAAAATTTCAAGTGTATAACACAGTATGTATCATTAATTATATTCACATTGCTGTATATGAGATCTTAAGAACTTATTCACCTTGCATAATGGAGATTTTATAGACGTTGACCCAAATCTCCCCACATTTCCCCTTCCCATCAGCTATTGAAAACTGCTCTTTAACTTTCTGCTTCTAAGAGTTTGACCATTTTGGATACCACCCACCAGTGTAACTGGGCAGTGCTTGTATTTCTGTATGTGACTTATTCTACTTAGCATAATTTCTTCCAGTCTCATATATGTTATTACAAATGGAAGTATTACCTTTTTCAGGGCTCTTATATATTCCACATTTTCTTTATCCATTCCTTTGTTAATTCTTAGGTTGTTCACGTCTTAGATATTGTGACTACTGCTGCAATAATCATGGGAGTGCGCATTTTCTTCAAGGTACGGATTTTACTTCCATTGTGTATAAATCTATATATACCTGGGATTGAGGTATCTTACATTATTTCTATTTTTAATTATTTCAGGAACTTCCATACTCTTTCATATAGTGGCTGTACCAATTGACATTCCCACCGACAGTGCACAAGTATCCTCTTCCCTACATCCTGACCAACACTTATTATCTTTTGTCTTTTTTTTTATAAAAGTCATGGCTCATTTAATTGGCAGGCAGGGTAGGGCACGGGAACCTTGCTACTGTCCATGTTATTAAGCTGGAAGGAGAATGTAAACGTTAGTGTTCACCAGCCTCTCCATGCCAGGGACAGTTTCAACAACTCCCCTGCTATTTGTGGAAAATTAAGTCCTGAATTTTCTATGATGAGGAAAACAAAGACAGGAAGAATGTAACCACAAAGGAATCATCTTACAACATGTGGCCCACTGATATACATCTAAGACATGCAGAAGATGACATTCCTAAAGGGTTATAACTAATGTTTTACTACATAGTGAAGGGTAACCTGATCTTGACAAGAGCCAGACCTCCAAGGCCCTTGTACAACTCACTTTCAACACACAAATTCCTTAGACACTTATTTATCTTTAAGTCAAATTAACAAATATCTCTTTCTGCCCATGGGTCTTGTCCCTATTCTTTAGTAAAAGCACCTTTTGCACTGAAAAAAACTCAAGAATTCTTTCTTAACCATCTCCTTGATGGCCCCACATCATTTTACATTCTATTTGCACTTTTAAGTTGTGTGTCTTTCTGTGCCCCAAGGCAGACAAATCTGTTCAAGGTCCCTTAGCACTATCTCTACCCACTGCATTTCACAACAGTGGTGGGGTGGGGAGGGGGTCCTTTTGTTACAGAATCTCCATCTCTCTTTCCCTTCTGTATGTGGTCTCTCTATTTTTTGAAGTGTAGATGCTGTTCACTCAGCCCTCAGTTTTTGAATAAGAATTGTTCTATATATAAGTGTAGATTTGATGTGTAGAGGAGGGGGTGAGTTCAGAGCTTCCTGCATCTCCTTATTGGAACAGAAATTGAGGTTTTGTTTTGTTTGTTTGTTTGTTTGTTTCAAAATTAGTAATTGTGGATTTCATGGAAAATAGTGGAGTAGGAGGACCCTAAGCTCACCTCTTCCCATGGATACAACTAGATAACACTCACATCAGTGTAAATAATCCAGAAAATGACCTAAACATTGCCAGAGAAAATTCCACAACTAAATGTAGAGAATAGATCTCATCAAATAAAGTAGGAGGGGCAAAGATGCTTTTGGGAGATAAACAGACCCACAGGGCTCTCTGTGTGAGTGAAGGACACTGAGGCCACTGAGAGGGGAGAGAAAATGACCTATACATTGGACAGTCCAAACAGGGAAGACAAATCTCCGTAACATTTGGCTTTAAAAAATAAAGGGGTCGGATTTTGTGAGCTCTTACAACCAGAAGGACTTAAACCTGGAACTTCATTTTCTTTAAAGATTTTATTTGTTTATTTGACAGAGAGAAAGAGAGCACAAGCAGGGGGGGGGGGGTGGCAGGCAGAGAGAGAGGGAAAAGCAGTCTCTCTGCAGAACAGGGAGCCAGATGCTGGGCTCAATCCCAGGACCCTGGGATCATGACCTGAGCTTAAGGCAGAGGCTTAACCATCTGAGCCACCCAGTGGCCCCACCTGGAACTTTAACAATCAGTGAGATGAGCTCTGGGAGAGCAAGTAGGTTGAGAAGATGCTGATTCTCTACCTTTTTTAAAAATATTTTTTTATTATACTATGTTAGTCACCATACAGTACATCCCTGGTTTCTGATGTAAAGTTCTATGATTCATTAGTTGCGTATAACACCCAGTGCACCATGCAATACGTGCCCTCCTTACTACCCATCACCAGTCTATCCCATTCCCCAACCCTCTGAAGCCCTCAGTTTGTTTCTCAGTGTACATAGTCTCTCATGCTTCACTCCCCCCTCTGATTACTCCCTTTCTTTATCCCTTTCTTCTCCTACTGATCTTCCTAGTTCTTATGTTCCATAGATGAGAGAAATCATATGATAATTGTCTTTCTCTGCTTGACTTATTTCACTTAGCATTATCTCCTCCAGTGCTGTCCATGTTGCAGCAAATGTTGAAAAAATGTTCTTTTTGATAGCTGAATAATATTCCATTGTATATATGGACCACAACTTCTTAATCCAGTTATCTGTTGAAGGGCATCTTGGCTCCTTCCACGATTTAGCTATTGTGGACAGAGCTGCTATGAACATTAGGGTGCATATGGCCCTTCTCTTTACTATGTCTGTATCTTTGGGGTAAATACCCAGTAGTGCAATGGCTGAATCATAGGGTAGCTCAATTTTTAACTTTTTAAGGGACCTCCACACTGTTTTCCAGAATGGCTGTACCAACTTGCATTCCCACCAACAATGCAGGTGGGATCCCCTTTTTTCCACATCGTCTCCAACAATTGTTGTTTCTCTGCCTTTGCAAAAGACAGTACAACAGACAGACGAAAGAGATACAGCACAGAAGAAATAGTTCACAAAACACTTGGGGCATATGGAAGATATATTAATTTAATGATCTCAGAGCATGTTCTGGAGAGTCAGAGATCCTTAGGATATTCCTCCTGGACAAACAACAACAAACAACAAAACGTTGAAGGTGTCATTTCCTTACCCTACTCCCAGCATAAACAAATAGTCTCATGCAGGAAACAGAACTTTTTGATCTGTTAACTGACCACCTAACACTGCTGTAATGCCCCTACATGCACTCTGTGCATTGGTCTCCTCCAACTCTACTGGCCTTGCTCTCTCCTGCTGCTGGTCCCCTCTCATAGAGGACTTGCACACAATCCTTGCTAACACTACACATCTGTCACACACACTTTGTGAATCAGTCACCTATAATATGGTCTAGGCTGGAGCCCATCAATAGTGTTGCCACAAGCCTGGCAGTGTCAAGCTGCCATGACAGGTGCCAGCACAACTCTCCTGCCCTGGGGAGAGGGAAAGATAATGACACATCCTGGTTAGACTCATGCCTCAGGAAGTGTGGTGGCATATAGTTGTTTTGAGTACTGGGCCCACCCACCAAAGAAAGCTTCTCAGGGAACAATTCAGGGAAAGTGCCCTGCAGTCTGGTGCTACTGCATCTCTGTAAAATGCCTGGTATGTCTTAATTCATGGTCAAGGAGGACCCACACTGTCTCACTAACATCATAGGTACCAAACACTGCCCACAACAGGAAAGAGAGCCACTGCTGAAAACTGAACTGAAGGTAAATGTGACTCAGCCACAACATCAGGTGCATATAACATATAAGAGACACTCTTGAAGCATCAGGTACTTGTGAACAGGGGTCACTGCACTGCAGGGCATTACAGGAACTCTTCTTCAAAAGGCCACTACTTTCAAGAACAGGAGATTTAGATGGCCTTCTTAACACAGATAAATAGACTCAGAGAGTTAGACAAAATGAGACAAAGAAATATATGTCAAATAAAAACCAGAACAGAATCACCAAGAGACCAAAATGAAACACAGTTAAGTAATATGCCTGATAAGGAATCCAAAGTAATGATCATAAAGATACTCATGGGATTTTACAAAAGAGTGGAGGACAGAGAAGACATTTAACAAAGAGAGAAAAAAACAGAAAAAATGAACCAGTTATAGATTAAGAACATAATAACTGAAATTTAAAATACACTAGGTGGAATAAACAACAGGCAAGAGGAAGCAGAATGAATCAGCAAAATGGAGGACAGAATAATAGAAAGTATTCAAGCTCAGCAGCTGAGAGAAAAAAAATGAGAGTAGATTTAGGGAACTCAGTAATAACATCAAGTGTAATAGTATCTATGTATAGAAATCTCAGAAAGAGGGGCGCCTGGGTGGCGCAGTTGTTAAGCCTCTGCCTTCGGCTCAGGGCGTGATCCCGGCGTTCTGGGATCGAGCCCCACATCAGGTTCCTCCACTGGGAGCCTGCTTCTTCCTCTCCCACTCCCCCTGCTTGTGTTCCCTCTCTCGCTGGCTGTCTCTGTCAAATAAATAAATAAAATCTTTTAAAAAAAAGAAATCTCAGAAAGAGAAGACAGAGAAAAGAAGAGAGAAAATGTATTTGAAGAAGTAATAGCTGATGACTTCCCAAATAAGGACAAGGAAACAGAATTCCAGATCCAGGAGACACAGAGAACCTCCAAGAAAATCAACTCAATAAAGACCACACCAAGACACATACTATTAAAAGGGCACAAAATAGCGATAAATAGAGAATTTTAAAAGCAGTAGGAAAAAAGAAAACAGTTACATACAAGGCTATAAGCAGGAAAAAAAAAATGCTGACCAGAAGGGATGACAGGATATATTCAAAGTACTGAAAAGAAAAAAAAAAAAAGTGCCCAAGAATACTATATTCATCTACCAAGGATATCATTTGGAATACAAGGAGAGATAAATAATTCCCAGATATACAAAATTTAAAGGAATACATGACCATTAAACCAACCCTACAAGAAATGTGAAAGGGGACTCACTGAGTGGAATGGAGAGACCATAGTTAAGAGTAAGAAAAGTAAGAAGCACAAAAGCACTAAAAATAAGTATATTTAAAAAAACTCAGTCAAAGGACTGACAAAATAGAAGTATATAAATTATAACACCATATACTTAAAACATGGATGGAAGGAGAGTAAAGAATGGATTCACATAAGGAATCTTACCTTCATATAGACTGCTATATGCAGAAGTTATATACAAACCAAATGGTAGCCACATATCAAAAACCAGTAATAGATATGCCTAAATAAAGAGAAAGGAATTCAAGTATATCACTAAAGAAAGCCAGCAAACTGTGAAAGAAAGCAAGAGAAGAAAAGCAAGACAAAAGAGAAAGATGGGGGTGGAGTAAGAGGACCTTACCTTTGCTTTTCCCCATGAACACAACAAGATAACTTGAAATCATCATAAATGTGCAAGAAATAGACCTGAAGACTGAGAGAACAAACTCCACAGCTAAAAGGAGAGGAAAGACCTCATTGAAGAAGGAAGAAAGTGCAGAGACATGGTTTAGTGGAGAAATGGATGGTGGGTGCTGCAGATGAGAGGAAGCTGTGGTCATGGAACAAGGTGAGAGAGGAGCACACAATGTAACTCACAAGGAGAAAGTTTTCCAAGGCTTTTGGCTTAGAATAGAAGAGGGGCTGAATATCATGAGTCCTTGTAACCAGTGGGTCTTAAAACCTGGCGTTTTAAAGGTCAATGGATCTGGTTGGGATAGAGCTTGGAGTGCTCCTAAAAAGAAGCCATGCAGACAACCCATGGAAACAGTGATCTGAAGAATGCCTGGGACATACAGAGGGAAGATGATTCATTTTTCTTAGAGTGCATCCCTAAGAAGCAGCAATCATGGAGACACTTCTCTGGGAACAAAGGAGCTAGCTGGCACCATTTCCTCCCCTGCTGCTCAATATAAACACAGAGCCAGCTGTAGGAAGTAGCACAACTCCAACACTTGCTACCTAACTTGCTTACACCAAGCCCTATGCCCCTGCGCTCTGTGGGACTGTCCATCATTCATATTTGTCTCACTAATATCACAGCGGCCCCCTCCCCAGAAAAAAAAACACAAATCCTGGCCCTCATCATGTATTTCCACCATAGAGTTCTACAGGACTTTGGATCTGGTACGAGTCATGTCAGGTCTCATTTTATAAGCAGACCGGAGCACATCTAGTTTTAACTCACCATGTTCAGGCCCAGGACCAAATACTGCCCACATCAGGCAAGGAGAGACTCTGCAGACAACTGGCATGAAGGATAGGTCAGCCAAAACACAACAGCAAAATAAATTTAACCAAAGAGGTAGAAGCCCTATACTTTGAAAACAATAAAGTGCTGATGAAAGAAATTGATGATGATGCAAAGAAATACACAACACCCCATGTTCATGGATTGGAAGAAAACATATTTTTAAAATGTTTATACTTCCCAAAGCAAACCACACATTTAATACAAGCCCTATCAAAATTCCAATAGCATCTTTCACAGAGCTAGAACAATCTAAGATTTATATGGAACCACAAAAGAAACCAAATGGCTACAGCAAACTTGAAGAAAAAAAAAATAGTTTCCAGTTCCAAGATTGCAGAGGAGCAGGAGACCTAAAGTTCGTCTGGTTCCAGGAATTCAACTAGAGAGCTACGAAACCATTCTGAATACCTATGAACACAACTGGAGAATAAAGAAAGGAGTAGGAGAAACTCTATGAACAGAAAAGCGAACACTTTCTGAAAGGAGAAGAAAAGATGGCGGAGGAGTAGGGGACCCCTTTCTCAGCTGGTCCCCTGAGTCAAGCTAGATATCTACAAGAGCATCCTGAAAACCCACGGAATCAGCCTGAGATGCAGGAAGATACATCTGGATCTCTACAAATGAACATCTCCAACGCTGAATATTGAGGTGTGAAGTGGTGAGCCGTGAATCTGTGCACAGATATCAGAAGATAAACGGAAGGGGGAGAGAGCCGACGTGCTCGGGCACCAGGAAGAAGTAGCCACTTGCACTGTTGAGCGACTCGGACTCCCGGACCAGCACCCCTGAGAGAGAAGACTGAGACCTTGAGCCTGGGAATGCTCATGTGACCAGACTGAAAACCTGAGCTCTGAAGCGCTCACTGGAGCCAGACTAAAATCGAGAGCACAGGAGCGAGTGTGCATCCAAACTGAAAACCCAAGCTCTGGGGAACACACTCGAACTAGAATGAAACAGAGCTCAGGAGCACGTGCACGACTAGACTGAAAACTGCAGCTCCAGAGAACTCACTGGAACCAGACTGATACTGGCAGCTTGGGAGCTCATGTGCAACCAGACTGAAAACCTGTGCTCTGGAGTGCACACGAACCCCAATGAAACAGGGACGTCGGGAGCGCGTGAGGGAACTGGAGGCAGCTGGCGGTGTTAGAAGCACAAAGGACAGAAATGTGCCAGCTCTGAAAGTGAGGGTTGGGACAGTGGCTGTGGGGTGCACAACCCAGGATGTTGCAGGATTTTTAGCAGCACCGACAGAATCAGAGTTAAAGTGGCCAAGAGAGCTCAGTGGAGAACAGACTGCGATCTCTCTGTTCTGAGACAGAGGCTAAGATATGGCCAATTGCTACTCTCAGAAGAGTCACAGAAAACATCTGGGAAAGCCGACAGAGAAAAAAAGCCTGGAAATACCAGCTCACATTGTGCCCATCCCCATCCCCCCTTGCAGGGGACAGGGCAACTCTACCCAAACAGGTTTGCCAGAGTATCAGTGCAGCAGGCCCTTCCCCCAGAAGGCAGGCTGAAAAATCAAGAAGCCCACATCCCTAAGGTCCCTATAAAACAAGTGCACACTGCCTGGGTCCTGGTCAATAATTTGGGCTCTGGGCATCCCCGCAACATCTCATTAGAATGATGATGAGGAGAAACCCTCAGCAAAGAAAAGAGACAGAGACTGTGGCCTCTGTCACAGAAATGATGGATATGGATATAACTAAATTGCCAGAAATGGAGTTCAGAGTAACAATGGTCAAGATGATGTGTAGGATTGACAAAATATTAATGAAAATATTAACAAGAATATAGAAGCTCTGGGGCGCCTGGGTGGCACAGCGGTTGAGCGCCTGCCTTCGGCTCAGGGCGTGATCCCGGCGTTCTGGGATCGAGCCCCACATCAGGCTCCTCCGCTATGAGCCTGCTTCTTCCTCTCCCACTCCCCCTGCTTGTGTTCCCTCTCTCGCTGGCTGTCTCTGTCTCTGTCGAATGAATAAATAAAATCTTTAAAAAAAAAAAAGAATATAGAAGCTCTAAGGGAGGAAATGAGAGCAAATCTGGCAGAAATTAAAAATGCTATGAATCAAATGCAATCTAAACTAGATGCTCTGACGGCCAGGGTAAATGAGGCAGAAGAACAAATTAATGAATTGGAGAATTGGGTGATAGAAGAGAAAGTTGAAACAGAAACTTGGCTCAAAACAATCCAATCTCAAAAACGTAGATTAAGGCAGATTATTGACTCAATGAAACATTCCAATGTCAGAATCATTGGCATCCCCCAGGGAGTGGAGAAAGAGAGAGGTCTAGAAGAGATATTTGACCAAATTGTAGCTGAAAACTTCTCTAATATAGTAAAGGAAACAAGCATTTGTATCCGAGAGGCAGAGAGGACCCCTCCCAAGGTCAATGGGAACAGACTTACACCACGTCGCATCATAGTGCATTTCACAAATATTAGATCCAAGGATATAGTATTGAAAATGGCCAGGGGGAAGAAAATCCTTACGTACAGAGGGAAAAAATATCAGAATAATCAGGGTATTTTCAAAGCGCTATCTGAGAAGAACATGCAGCCAAGGATCGTTTATCCAGCAAGGATGTCATTCAGAATTGATGGAGAGATAGCAACTTTCCAGGATTGGCAGAAACTGAAGGAATTCATAACCATGCAACCAGCCCTACAGGAGATATTAAGGGGGGGTCTATAAAAGCAGAAAGGTCCCAAGAGTGATACAGAACAGAAAGTTACAATCTATAGAAACAAAGACTTCACAGGAAACATGAAATCATTAAAATCATATCTCTCAATAATCACTCTCAATGTGAATGGCCTAAAGGCTCCCATAAACGCCACAGGGTTGCAGATTGGATAAAAAGACATGACCCATCCATTTGCTTTCTACAAGAGACTCATTTTGAACCTAAAGATGCATCCAGACTGAAAGTGAAGGGATGGAATACCATCTTTCATGCCAATGGACTTCAAAAGAAAGCTGGGGTAGCAATTCTCATATCAGACACATTGGATTTTAAACTAAAGACTGTAGTTAGAGATACAGAAGGACACTATATTATTCTTAAAGGATGTATTCAACAAGTGGATATGACAGTTATAAATATCTATACCCCAAGAGGGGAGCAGATAGATGCACAAGTGAACTCTTAACCAGAGTAAAGAGACATATGGATAATAATAGGTTAATAGTAGGGGACCTCAACACTCCACTCTCAGCAATAGACAGATACCCTAAGCAGCAAATCAACAAAGAAACAAGAGCTTTGAATGAGATACTGGACCAGATGGACCTCATAGATATATATAGAACACTACACGGCAGAACAGAATACTCATTCTTTTTGAATGCACATGGAACTTTCTCCAGAATAGACCATATACTGGATCACAAAACAGGTCTCAACTGATACCAAAAGACTGAGACTATTCCATGCATATTCTCAGACCACAATGCTTGGAAAGTGGAACTCAATAACAAGGAAAAATTTGGACGAAACTCGAACACATGGAAACTAAGAACCATTCTGCTCAAGAATGATTGGGTAAACCAGGAAATTAAAAATCAGTCTAAACAATTTTTGGAGACCAATGAGAATGAAAACACAATGGTCCAAAACCTATGGGACACTGCAAAGGCAGTCCTAAGGGGAAAATACATAGCCATCCAAGCCTCACTCAAAAGAACAGAAAAACCTAAAATGCAGTTTTTATATTCTCACGTCAAGAAGCTGAAGCCGGAACAGAAGAACAGGCCTAACCCATGCATGAGAAATCAGGTGATCAAGATTAGAACAAACCTCAATGAGTTAGAAACCAGGAGCACAGTAGAGCAGACCAACAGAACTATAGCTAGTTCACTGAAAGAATAAATAAGATCGATAAGGCACTGGCCAGACTTATTCAAAAGAATAAAGGACCCAAATTAATAAAATTATGAATGAAAGGGGAGAGATTGCAACCAACACCAATGAAATAGGAATGATCATTAGAAACTTTTATCAACAGCTTTATGCCAATAAATTAAGCAATCTGGAAGAAATAGAGGACTTCCTAGAAACGTATAAACTACCAAGACTGAAACAGGAAGGAATTGATTATTTAAACAAACGAATTAATTATGAAGAGATTGAAGTAGTGATCAAGGACCTCTCCAAAAACAAGAATCCAGGGCCTGACAGATTCCCTGGGGAATTCTACCAAACATTCAAAGAAGAAATAATAAATATTCTCCTGAAGCTGTTTCAAAAAAATTGAAACAGAAGGAAAACTACCAAACTCATTCTATGAGGCCAGTATTATCTTGATCCCCAAACCAGACAAAGACCCCATCAAAAAGGAGAATTACAAAACGCTTTCCCTGATGAATATGGACACCAAAATTCTCAGCAAGATCCTACCTAATAAGTTCCAACAGTACATTAAAAGGAATATCCATCAAGACCAATTGGGATTCATCCCTGGGATGCAAGGGTGTTTCAACATTCACAAATCGATCAGTGTGATAGATCATATCAACAAGAAAAGAGTCAAGAACCATATGATCCTCTCAATTGTTGCTGAAAAAGCATTTTCCAAAATACAGCATCCTTTCCTGATTAAAACACTTCAGAGAGTAGGAATAGGGGTTCATTCCTCAATTTCATAAAAACCATCTATGAAAAGCCTACAGCGAATATCATTCTCAGTGGGGAAAAGCTGAAAGCCTTTCCCTTAATATCAGGAACATGAGAAGGATGTACACTCTCGGCATTATTTTTCAACATAGTACTAGAAGTCTTTGCAACAGCAATTAGACAACAAGAAGTTATAAAATATATGCAAATGGGCAAAGAAGAAGTCAAACTGTCTCTTTTTGCAGATGACATGATACTCTATATAGAAAACCCAAAAGACTCTACCCCCAAACATCTAGAACATATAGAGCAATTCAGTAATATGTCAGGATACCAAATCAATGCTCAGAAATCAGTTGCATTTCTACACACGAATAATGAGACTGAAGAAAGAGAAATTAGGAAATCCATTCCAATGTTATTACCACCAAAAATCATACATTATGTTGGAATTAAATTAACCAGAGAAGTAAAGCATCTGTATTCTAGAAACTACAGATCACTCTTGAAAGACATTGAAGAAAACACAAAAATATGGAGAAATATTCCATGTTCATGGATCACAAGAATAAACATAGTTAAAATGTGTATGCTACCCAGAGCGATCTACACTTTCAAAGCCATCCTGATCAAAATACCAAGGACATTTTTCAAAGTACTGGAACAAACAGCCCTTAAATTTGTGTGGAACAAGAAAAGACCCTCAATTGCTAGGAATTATTGAAAAGGAAAAACAGAGCTGGGGGCATCACGTTGCCAGATTTCAAGCTATACTACAAAGCTGTGATCACAAAGCCAGCATGGTACTGGCACATAAACAGACACAGAGACCAATGGAACAGAATAGAGAACCCAGAAATGGACCCTTAGCTCTTTGGGCAACTAATCTTTGGCAAAACAGGAAAAAATCTCCAGTGGAAAAAAGACAGTCTCTTCAATAAATGGTGCTGGGAAAATTGGACAGCTACATGCAAAAGAATGAAACTTGACCAGTCTCTCACACCATACACAAAGATAAACTCCAAATGGATGAAAGACCTCGATGTGAGACAGGAATCCATCAAAATCCTAGAGGAGAACATAGGCTGCAACTTGTTTGACATTGGCCACAGAAACTTTTTTCATGACACATATCCAAAGGCAAGAAAAACCAAAGAAAAAAAAATGAACTTGTGGGACTTCATCAAGAGAAAAAGCTTCTGCACAGCCAAGGAAACAGTCAAAAAAACTAAGAGGCAGCCTACAGAATGGGAGAAGATATTTGCAAAATGACACTACAGATAAAAGTCTAGTATCCAAGATCTACAAAAAACTTCTCAAACTCAATACACGTGAAACAAATAATCCAATGAAAAAATGGGCAGAAGATATGAACAGACACTTTTCCAATGAAGACATACCAATAGCTAACAGACACATGAAAAAAATGTTCAAAATCATTAGCCATCAGGGAAATTCAAATCAAAACCACGTTGAGATACCAGCTTACCCCTTTTAGAATGGCAAAAATTGACAAGGCAGGAAACAACAAATGTTGGAGAGGATGTGGAGAAAGGGGATACCTCCTACATTGTTGTTGGGAATGCAAGTTGGTACAGCCACTGTGGAAAACAGTATGGAGGTCCCTTGATACGTTAAAAATTGAGCTACCCTATGACCCAGCCTTTGCACTACTGGGTATTTACCCCAAAGATACAGACGTAGTGAAGAGAAGGGCCATATGCACCCCAATGTTCAGAGCAGCATTGTCTACAATAGCTAAATTGTGGAAGGAGCTGAGATGACCTTAAACAGACGAATGGATTAAGAAGTTGTGGTCCATATATACAGTGGAATATTATTCAGCCATTAGAAAGAATGATTACCCAATGTTTGCAACAACATGGATGGGATTGGAGGAGATTATGCTATGTGAAATAAGTCAAGCAGAGAAAGACAATTATCATACGGTTTCACTCATTTATGGAACATAATAAATAGGAAGATCAGTAGGAGAAGGAAGTGAAGAATGAAGGGGGGGTAAACAGAAGAGGGACTGAACCATTACAGACTGTGGACTCTGGGAAACAAACTGAGGGCTTCAGAGGGGAGGGAGGGCTGGGATTGGGATAGGCTAGAAATGGGTAGAAGGAGGACACATATTGCATGGTGCACTGGGTGTTAATCGCAAATAATGAATCATGGAATATTGCATCAAAAAACTGGGGATGTACTGTATGGTGACTAATATAACAAAATAAAAATTATAAAAAAAGAAGAAAAAAAGAAAAAATAATAAAATGGAATGAAATAAAAAATAAAATAAAAGCTGGAGGCATTACAATTCGACTTCAAGTTATATTGTAAAGCAGTAGTGACAATGACAGTATAGTACTGGTACAAAAACAGACAAATAGATCAGTAGAAAAGAATAGAAAACTCAAAAATGATCCCACAACTATATGGTCAAATAGTCTTTAACAAAGCAGTAAAGAATATCCAATGGAAAAAAAGACAATCTTTTCAGCAAATGGTATTGGGGAAACTGGAAAGTAAAATGCAAAAGAATGGAACTGGACCACTTTTGTATGGCACAGAAATAAATTCAAAATGGATTAAAGACATAGATGTGAGACAGGAAACAATTATATTCTAGAGGACAACACAGAGTAACGTCCTTGATATTAGCAGTAGTAACTTCTTACTAAATAAGTCTCCTGAGGCAAGGGAAACAAAAGCAAAAATAAACTTTGGGACTTAGCAAAATAAAATTTCTTCACAGTAATGGAAAAAGTCAAGAAAACTAAAAGACAACATATGAAATGGGAGAATAAATTTCCAAATGACATATCTGAAAAAGGGTTAGTATCCAAAAAGCATAACAAACTTGTAAAACTCAAAATCCAAAAAAAACCCCAAAAAACTAGTAACTTGTTATTATTTTATAAGGGCACCATGAGAGACTCTTAACTATAGGAAACAAACAGGGCTCCTGGAGGGGAGGTGGGTGGGGGGATGGGAACTGGGTGATGGGCATTAAGGAAGGCATGTGTTGTGATGAGCACTGGGTGTTATACGCATCTGATGAATTATTGACCTCTACATCACCTGGGAGTCTGTCAGTTAAGTATCTGCTTTCAGTTCAGGTCATGATGCCAAGGTCCTAGGATTGAGCCCCACATTAGGCTCCCTGTTCAGTGGGGACTCTGTTTCTCCCTCTACCCCTCCCCTTGCTCATGTGCTCTCTATCTCATACTCTCTTTTGTCTCAAATACATAAATAATATCTTAGGGATGCCTGGGTTGCTCAGTTGGTTAAGCTTTGCCTTTGTCTCAGGTCATGATCCCAGTGTCCTGGGATCTAGTCCCTCGTAAGGCTTCTTGCTCAGCAGGGAACCTGTTTCTCCCTCTACCTGCCACCCTCCCTGCTTGTGCTCTCTCTCTCTGACAAAATAAAAAATAAATAAAATCTTTATGAACTACATCTGAAACCCACGATATACTATATGTTGGCTTATTTAATTTAAATTTTAAAAAGGTAAAAAAAAATGGGCAGAAGACATGAATAGACTTTTTTGCAGCAGGCCAAGAGATGCATGAAAAGATGCTCAACCAAAAACAAAACAAAACAAAACACAACAAACAAACAAACAAACAAAAACTACAATGAGATAACATCTCACACCTGTCAGGATGGCTAAAAACAACAACATAAGAAACAATAGTCATTGGCTAGGATGTGGAGAAAGGGGAATCATCTCACACTGTGGGGATGCAAACTGGTGTAGCCTTTCTAGGAAAACAGTATGGAAGCTCCTCAAAAAGTTAAAAATAGAATTACCCTATGATATAGCCATTGCACTGTGAAGTATTTTCACAAAGAATAGAAAAATATGACCTCACACCAGTCAGAATGGCTAAAATTAACAAGTCAGGAAATGACAGATGTTGACGAGTATGTGGAGAAAAGGGAACCCTCCCACACTGTTGGTGGGAATGCAAGCTGGTGCAGCCACTCTGGAAAACAGCATGGAGTTTCCTCAAAAAGTTGAAAACAGAGGGGCGCCTGGGTGGCACAGTCATTGGGCGTCTGCCTTTGGCTCAGGGCGTGATCCCAGCATTCTGGGATTGAGCCCCACATCAGGCTCCTCCGCTATGAGCCTGCTTCTTCTCCCACTCCCCCTCCTTGTGTTCCCTCTCTCGCTGGCTGTCTCTGTCAAATAAATAAAATAAAATCTTTTTTAAAAAGTTGAAAATAGAGCTACCCTACAACCCAACAATTGCACTACAAATGTACCCTGAAGGGGCATATGCACCCCAATGTTTATAGCAGCTATGTCCACAATAGCCATACTGTGGAAAGAGCCTAGATGTCCATCAACAGATGAATGGATAAAGAAGATATGGTATATAAATATACAATTGAATATTATGCAGCCATTAAAAAAGAATCTTGTCATTTGCAATGACATAGATTGAACTAGAGGGTATTATGCTAAGCAAAATATGTCAATCAGAGAAAGACGATTATCATATGATCTCACTGACATGTGGAATTTGAGAAACAAGGCAGAGGATCATAGGGAAAGAGGAAAAATGAATCAAGATGAAACCAGAGAGGGAAACAAACCATAAGAGACTCTTAATCTCAGGAAACAAATTGAGGCTTGCTGGAGTGGAGGGGGGTGAAGGGGGGTGGGAGGAATGGGGTGGCTGGGTGGTGGACATTGAGGAGGGTATGTGTTATGGTGAATGCTCTGAATTGTGTAAGACTGATGAATCACAGACCTGTACCCCGGAAACAAATAATATATATGTTAATAATTATTTTTAAAATGAATAGAAAAATATGAATTTAAGTAGATAAATGCTTTCTGGTGTTTATTGCAACATTATCTATAATAGCCAAATTATGGAAATAATCCAAGGCCAGTGACTGATAAATAGATAAGGAAGAAGTGGGATAGATAGATATAGATAGATAGATAGATAGATAGATAGATAGATAGATAGATGATATAGATAAGATATGGAGAGATGATATAAATATAGATAGATATATAATGCCATATAACTCAGCCATAACAAGGAATTAAACCTCTCCATTTGCAATGACATGGATGGAGCTGGAAAACATGATGCTAATGAAATAAGTCAGTGAGAGAAAAAAAATACCATATGATTTCACTCATATGTGGACTTTAAGAAAGAAAGGCGAAAAAAAAGTAAAGAGAGAGGGAAAAAAAAAAAAGAAGGGCTAGAGGCAAACTAAGAAACAGACACCTAACTATAGAGAACAAACAGATAGTTACCAGAATGGAGTTGGGTGGGAGGCTGGGTTAAAAGGTGAAGAACATTGAGGTGCGTACTTCCTGTGATGTGCACTGGGTGTTGTATGTAAGTGTTCAGTCACTATATTGTATACCTTAAAATAAAATCACCCTGTATATTAACTAACAGGATTTTAAATAAAAACTGAAAAAGGAAAAGAATATCACTATAAAAACAACAAAAACGGTAAGAAAATTGACATAAATACATATATATCAATAATTACTTTAAATCTAAATGGATTAAATGCTCCAATCAAAAGAGAGGAGGTGATGGAATGGATTTTTTTTTTTTAAAGGAAACGATATCTACCTATATGCTGCCTACAATGGTCTCATTTCAGACCTAAGGTCTCATGCAGATTGAGAGTAAAGGGTTTGAGAAACATTTATTATGAAAATGTGCATTAAAAGAAAGCTGTGTTAACAAAACTTATATGGGAAAAAATATGCTATAAAAGAAAGACTGTAAAAAGGGACAAAGAAGGAAACTATATAATCATAAAAGGCACAATCTAACAAGAAGATATAACATTTGTAAATATCTGTGTACTCAATATGGAATATATATATATATATATACACACACACACACACACCACACACACACAAATGAAACAGTTAATAATCATGAGGGAAGGAATCAAGAGTAACACAATAATGGTAGGGGACATTAAACACATGAATGGACAGATCATCAAAGCAGAAAATCAATAAGGAAATGGTGACTGTGATTGATTTTTGGACCAGATGTATTTAACAGATATATTCAGAACTTTAGAACCTAAAATAGCAGAATACACATTCTTTTCAAGACCACATGGAATATTCTCCAGAATAGATCATATATTACATCACAAATCAATACTCCACAAATTCAAAAAGATCAAAGTCCTTTAAGACCACAACTCCATGAAATTGGAAATCAAGCACAGGAATAAATCTGGAAAGAGCTCAAATAAATGGAGGACAAATATTATGCATCTAAACAATGAATGTCTCAACCAAGAAATCAAGGAAGAAGTCAAAATGCATGAAGACAAATGAAAATGAAAACATAATGGTCCAAAAATTTCTGTGATGTAGGAAAAGCTGTTCAAAGAGCAAAGTTACAGCAATACTGGCCTACCTCATACAACATGAAAAATCTGAAATAAGCAACCTAAACTTAGATATGAAAGAGGGAGAAGATAAAAACAAATGAACAGCAACAACAACAACAAAACAGTAGAAGGAAGGAAATAATAAAGATTACAGCAGAAATAAAGACATAAGAAGTAAAATAAACAGGCAAGCAAAAATAAAACAAAACTATAAATCCAGAGGCTGGTTCTCTGAAAAGATCAACAAAATTGATAAACCTTTACCAGATAAAAATAAATAAATAAATAAATAAATAAATAAATAAATAAATAAATAAAATTAAAGGTTTCAAATGAACAAAATCACAAATGAAAGAGGAGAAATAACCACTGATACCACAGAAATACAAAGGATAAGAAAAGAATATTTTGAAAAATTACATACCAACAAATTAAACACCCTAGAAAAAATGGTTAAATACCTAAACAAATATAATCTTCCAAAACTGAATCAGAATGAAATAGAAAATTTGAACAGACAGATTACCAGCAAGGGAATTGAATCAGTAATCAGAAAATTCCAGAGCAACAAAAATCCAAGACCAGATGGATTCATAGGTGAATTCTAACAAACACTTAAAGAAGAGTGGTTACCGATTGTTCCCAAACTAGTCAAAAAAGAAAAATAGAAGGGGAAGGAAATTGTCCAACTTAATTTTATGAGGCCAGCGTTACTCTGATAGCAAAATCAGATGAAGACAAAACAAACAAACAAACAAACAAAAAACTACAGGCCAATATCTCTGATGAATGCAGATGCAAAAGTCCTCAACAAAATATTAGCAAACAAAATCCAACAATATATTTTTAAAAAATTATTCACCATGATCAACTTGAATATATTCTGTGGGTGCAAAAGCAGACAATATTTTCAAATCAATGAATGTGATGGATTACATCAATAAGAGAAATGATTTAAAAAATGATCAGTTCAATAGATGTGGGAAAGCATTTGACAAAGTAAAACATCCATTCATGATAAAAACCCTCAACAAAGTAGGTCTCAGGGAAACATACCACTACCTAATAAGGGCAATATATGAAAAGAAACACAGCTAAAATCATACTCCAGTGAAAATATGAAAGCTTTTCACCTAAGGTCAGGAAGAAAACAAAGATGTCCACTCTCAACATTTTTACTCAATATAGGACTTTAAGTCCTAGCCAGAGCAACAAGACAAGAAAAAGGAATAGAAGACATCCAAATTGGTATGAAAGGAGTACAAATATAAACTTTTGCAAAGGAAATGTTTCTATATATTAAAAAACATAAGGACTTTATTTAAAAAGCCACTAGAACTGATAAAAGAATTCCATAAGTTGGCAGGACACAAAATAACTGCGTAGAAATCCATTGAATTTCTATGTACCAATAATAAAGCAGCAGAAAGAGAAATTAAGAAAATAAAACCATTTAAAATTGCACCAAAAATCATATAATAACTAGGAATAAACTTAACCAAGGAGGTGAAACACTTGTACTCTGAAAAATATAAAATATTGATGAAAGAAATTGAAGGTGACACAAATACATGGATAGACATTCCACGCTCGTCAATTAGAAGAGCATATATTGTTAAAATGTCTATAACTACAAGAGCAATCTACACACTTAATAAAATTCCTATGAAAATAGCAACATTTTTCACAGAATTAAAACAAACAATCCTAAAATTTATATAGAATCCCAAAATACCCTGGATATCCAAAGCAATCTTGAAAAAGAAAAGCAAAGCTGGAGATATCACAATTCCAGATTTCAAGTTCTATTATAAAGCTGCAGTAGTTAAAACAGTATGGTACTGGCACAAAAATATACACATAGATCAATGGAACAGGATATAAAACCCAGAATTAAGCCCACAATTATATGGCTAATTAATACTTGACAAAAAAGGAAAGAATATCCACTGGGAGAGGACAGTGTCTTCAACAAATGGTGCTGGGAAAACTGGACAGCTGCATGCAGAAGTATAAAACTGGAACAATTTCTTACACCATACACAAAACAACAACTCAAAATGAATTACAGACCTACATTTGGGGTCTGAAATCATAAAAATCTTAGATGAGAGCATCAGCAGGAACTTCTTGGATATTGGCCACAGTAACATTTTTTTTCTCTAGATATGTCTTGAGGCAAGGGAAACAAATGCAAAAAGAAAAAAATGAACCATTGGGATTATATCAAAATAAAAAGCTTCTGCACATGAAGGAAACCATCAAGAAAACTAAATGGGAGAAGGTATTTGCAAATGAAATATCTGATAAACGGTTATTGTAAAAGGAAAATAGACTAAAAAAGATCTCAAAAGAAGGCACACAGATTTTATGGGATCCCATAAGAAAACCTATACATGCATCATGAAAATGCCAGAAGGAGCAGAGAATAAGAAAGGGGCAGAACTCTTAGTTAAGAAAACAACAATAAAAAAAAACTCAAAAAACTAAACAAAACAAACAAACAAAACTTCTGGGCTGGGAAATAAGCATGTAGATCCATAAAGTTCAAGGCACTCAAAATAAATTGGCTAAAGAGACACATTATAATTAGGAATTGAAATAACTTGAAAATATTATAAAATTTTAAAAACTGCACCACAGTTACTTTTTCTCAAAGTAAAATGTGTACTTAATTCAGTTACCGGAAGCCAGGAAAAAGATGAGAACATTTAAGGTATTTTCTGCAATGTAAAGGAGTAATATCATTACTTTCATTATTTAGTTTATTGAGTAAATTTTTTATACTTTAATGTTTTTTACAACAGAACAGAAAATTATTATAATACATTAATATATTTGTGATATTTTATGAATTTCTATATTTTTATTGAACTATCACATTTCATTGAGTTATTAAATTTGTTGGCCAATGCAATCAAAATTGGGAAATAATATCTACAGACAGATAATTACTGTGAACTTGCTGGGCAAAATTATATCCATACATGATCCATAAAACTTTAGAGACACAATGATATTGGAACAAACTGAATAAATAAATTTGTTTCTTTAACCACTGAATTGACCCTTAGCACACCTGTGAAAATATCTAAAGATATTACTTGAACTCCTTCCCCAACCTTGGCTTAGGTCTATCTTGGGCTATTAGTCACTTAACCTGTACTGTTCAAGTCTCAGTGGACATTCCCAAGTGAATATAAAAAAACAAAAAAACAAAAAAAAACTACCAACCAACCAAACCAAACCAAACAAAGCAAATGCAATAGGTAAAATCTCCAGGAAAAAAAAAAAAAGAATCAGTGTTGCTGCTGCATTTCTTGGAGGTATCTAAAATGTCATGTGTAGAGGTGGAAGATAAAATGTGCACTTGTTTGGAAATTGTTTGAAGACATTTACACATAAAATGACTTTGTTGATATGATGATGATTGGACCGCTGTCAGCTACCCAAGCCAGTGTGTTTGTGAAAGTGCAGAGATAATACAAGGTACTCCAGTAATCTTGTTTTCTTATTTTTAATAATCATACGTGAAGTGAAGCTCCTCAGCAAGTGCTTCAGAGAACTTTATTTAGTATTTAAGACTATTGTGTATGATAAACAATAGATACATTTAGGCATCTGTTTAACCAGAGAACTCTATTTTTTTTAGTTGAGTGAAGTAGGTTTAAACAACAGGTAAATAATTTATGTTAGAGTATGTATCATTAAAAATTAAAGAAACGAATTGGGCACTTGGACACTTGTTCATTTTTTAAAAAATACTAAGTGTTTTTAAACTTAAAATGAGTTATACAATTCTGAGAATTAATCTGATTATGAATGTGAAATAATTTTGAAACACAGTAAAATTGATAATAAAGGCTACTGTTGATGTACATATATATATATATATGAACTACTGTTCTGGATTTATGATGAGTATTACATGAGCTTACACCTAATGATACCATATTCTGAAATAGAATTCATAATGATTTTGATACTCTATGATAAAATACATAAGAAATATTATATAAATTAAAATCGTACTTCAAATACAAGAATATTTTTTTGCTGATACTTGAACCAAGACATTTACAGAAAAAATGTTGAAGGACAAACAATATTCATTAAAGAATGGAGGGTTCATTTTATGCACAGCCAATGATGCATCTTCTGGAAATGGGGAAACAGGCTAGACAAGAATGCTGTAAAAGAACATGGCTAATTGAGACTAGAGAGCGCACTTGTCATTCTGAGCACTGGGTGATGTACACATGAGACTAATCTGACACTATATGTAAACTATACTAGAATTTTAAAATTACAATATTAAAAAAGCATGAATTATATTCTTCAGAAGTGAAGACATTTCCATGCAAGTACATGATGTGATCACATAGGTGCTGATTACATTGCGTTAACTCCTTTGGTCGTATTTATTACAGGTGGATTGAAATTATTCAGAATTTAAGGTGATCAGTTTAGCAAATAAGTGATGTAATCTATGTAAGGGTTCGTTAAGTATAGATGATTTGAAATGGAGTTTGAAGTTGAATGAGTGGACACACTTTTTACAGTACTGTTCAGCAGAAATTGTAGAATGTAAAATAACAAAACATGTTTTTTGAGCTGATGTACAAATGTGCTGTCTGGATGGCAAATGAGATGAGGATCCTAATGGAGTATGCTTTGGATGTGCTCAAGCAATAATTAAAGAAAACCAACACTTAAGGGCCCAAATCTTCAACAAGTTTGTGGGGGACATTGTCTTTCATAATTGTTTATTCATTTTCCACAAAAGAAGAGTGCTTACATGACCCACAGGGCAATCTTAACAGTGCTTCCTACTTGCTTTTTACCCCACATAGATTCACTCTAACTAAAACCTAGAAATCACTTGTCTAGATTTTATATAAAAAAATACATCAGAATACAGGTATCCCTCATTTTTTAAGTTTCTGTTATGCCAATTTGCTTTCACCAAAGTCCTGTTTCAGTACTGTTCATGCTAACCCAAAGAAATCTGAAAAGATTTTCACTTTTAGAAAAAGAAAAATGTAAAATGTGATACTGGCATTCAGTGTGTACTTGGCAGCAAGCCATCAGGGAGGCCTCAGGCGCACTGAGCAGGGAACATGGCACTGACAAGCCACTTCCCCAGGAACTACATTGAAAATCTCAGCATCCATCCTGCATAGCTTTGAACTGTGTGTGTGAGCCCCTGTTTATGTGATTTATTTTGTACACCCATCAGCAAGATGTGTTCTACGGTATCAGAAAAGCCCAGGAGTCATTATTTTTTGAGTCTGGTAATGATGAAATTTTTTTCATAAAAATTAATGGTAACTGTTTCTTCACTTCATGCACTTTCACCTTATGGAGGCTTTTAGAGGAGTACTCTGCTTTCAGAGAGCAAGGGGATCCTGTGTGTAGTGAAGGGATAAGGAAAAAGAAGAAAGAAAAAGAAAAGACCAATGTGTGTGTGTGTGTGTGTGTGTGTGTGTGTGTGTGTGTGTGTGTGTAAATTTTGAAGGACAGCTTCTGGAAATAATGCAGGTAACTGTATGTTTAGTTATGGTAATCCATTTTTTTCAAAGTATGTGAAAGTAAAGTATTCATGCTTTCAACTTCATTTATTTTTTACTTCTTATACACATGAATACATTTCCAGTGAAAAACCAATAATAATGATAATATTATATCATTGTGATGACAATATAATGAGAATGATGCTAACATTTACACCTATTCTTCACTGATAGTTTATAGACAAATATTCACTACATTTTTATTATGTCCTAACTCTATTAGCTTGTCATACCCCACATTTCTTTATATCTGTTCTACATACAATGTACAGGCTCTAAGAGTTAAAGTCTTTAATCCAATCTCACATTTCTTGTAAGCAGGTGAGCTACACTTACATCTAGCTTTAAACCTAAATTTTCTCCAGTGTGCTTGTACAATGAGTCAAAATAAACCCATTCTCACTGCAAAACAGAATTTGAAGGACAGGTCCTTCCCTCCTCTCCTCCTCCTCCTCCTCCTCCTCCTCCTCCTCCTCCTCCTCCTCCTTCTTCTTAAGATTTTATTTGTTTGTTTTACAGAGAGAGAGTGAGCACAAGTAGGGGGAGCAGCAGACAGTGGGAGAGGGAGAAGCAGGCTCCTCGGTGAATGGGGAGCCTGATGCTGGGCTTAATCCCAAGGTTATGGGATCATGACCTGCACCAAAGGCAGATGCTTAATGACTGGGCCACCCAGGCACCCGTGAAGAACAGGTCTTCTAATTAGTTTCTGCCTTTCAAAATATCTGCCTACCTAATTACTCACTGATCTACATATGCTGATTCACCATTGTGCAATTTTAAGAAATTTTATGGATTAGACTCATGGAAACACGTACCCGCAGAAATATTCACTGTGTGTTCCAGATCTCTTTATACTCTAACAAGTATATAGTTTTTTTTTTAACGAAAATATACATTGCTTGAATTTTAAGTACTATCATTAAAATTCCTAATTCACTAAAGTAATGCAAACTATGTACTCTGTCCCTTTAGTATAATCTGTTATGGAAACATTTGAAAGAATGTGAAATCTCATATAGAAATCCAGGAAAGGAATCTGTGGAGATTTGCACCAATCTAGAACCTACAGAGCCTTCCTTGGATTCTATAAAAACCATTTTACAACGATGTAAACTTTACATAATGATGGCTATGCAAAATAATTATTTTCTTTGAAAAAAAAATAATTCTTATTGTAGGCATGCACATTGAGGTATGATCAGCCAATTTTTAGGAACTAAGATTGACTTTGTGTGGCTAATGCATTCAAAGCCCTCCTGGGAAAATTAACCTGGTAACCTGGATTACTGGTTTCCCAGACTTCCAGTTGAATACACAAAGTCACTGGAGAAGATTCAGCATTTTAGATTATTACAGGGATCTTGAGAAAACAGAAAGTAATTTTTTTTTTTTTTTGTGAAACCTGGTGGAGAATGTGTTGTGCTTTATAGGCTCTCAGAAGTCTAATCTGTGATTTCTTATAACTCTTCCAGGAAAACCAAATTCAGGAGGTTTTTAGGTAAATCCATATCCTTTCCACACCTCTGTAAATGACCAGCCTTGTTGTGTGACCAGGAATGATTTCTCTTTGAGGATAGTTTTGCTCCAAAGTGATGAGAGAGTAGGATATAAAAATCTGTGTGACAGTGGAAAATTCTGTATTATCTAGGTTGAGAGGACATTTCCCAACTCTATCACTAGGTCACTGCTCAGTCTTGAATAACTCATTTCATAACTCTGTGATTTTCTTTCTTTATCTTTTTAATAATGAGAAATTTTAAAAATCATATGTTCTATAAATTTATGAATCATTAAAATGAGGCTTTTCCAGTATTTAATCTTCAACTCTAAATATAAACAGGAATAAAGATCTCCAAAAACACTTATGCACATTGACTTCAAGACATGGTAATATGTAATTCATTTTGAACTTGGGCAGCATTTGGAAGATTTAACACATTATGTAGAATATGGACATCTACAATATAAATTACAGAGGAGATAATATGGGTGTGACTTTGCAAGCAAAATCTCCTAGGCAAGGACACTTTTGCATTGAGAACATAACAAATTGAATTTAATTTAAAGGTTTTGATAAACTATTTCTATTATACAATCTGTGTGGCTGTCATGGGGTCAAGTGAAAATACAACAGAGCCAGTGTATTAGGAAAATAGAAGAATATGTCCAAATAAGTAAACTGTAAACCCCAAAACAATATTATCTGTATTTCTGAGGAAGTTTTTGCTTACATTTTTACCTTCTACTACCTGTATAGAATATCTATTTTAATAACATTAATTTTTATTTATCCTCCTTTCTCTGTGTGTGTGTGTGTGTGTGTGTGTGTGTGTGTGTGTGTGTTTGGGTTTGGGTTTAAAATATTGATCCACATTTATTTCAGATTCATTACCTCAAAATATTTAATATTTGAGGGATAAGATAGGGGATGCATTTAGATAGGTAGATGATAGATAGATGATAGATAGATAGATAGATAGATAGATAGATAGATAGATAGATAGAAAGAAAGATGATAGATTAGGGAATACAGTTATCCAAGTATATAATTTTAAGTTAAAGTCACAGAATCTGTGCATCTCAACTTTATCATTGACAAAATATCAGTGTAATATCAAGTTCAAGAGATAGAGGTCAGTATCGAATAAAATTTAATTCTGGAACATATTCTGACACATCCCAGTTACCAACTTCTCTTCCTACCTTTACCTTCTTACCTTTATCTTGTCTTTCATGTGGGACATGATCAATATTCTAGGCTTGTTTCTTCTGTTCACTATGAAACATCATCAGAATATTTTCTGCTACTTCTTTCATCCCATATGTTCTGTAATGTAGATGCCAAAATTACAAAGGTTTTAGGGAATTTTAAAAATCAAAAAGATTGGAAATGACTTGTAAATAGGCTCGATATTGGTTATTTTTTCCCCAATGGATAAAACCAACATAAAGAGGGGAAAAACCCATAAGTTACTTGGATTTATTTTTACCTAAGAAAAAAATGCCTTCTTTACCTTGGGTCTTGAAATATTCAAGGCTGATATTCAACAGTTAAATATACTTCTCTGTTATATTCAGGGGTCCTTTAAATAATATCCTATGACAGGATGTTAGAACAGAGCAACATGAGCAATAAAAAGTCCTCGTCTCTAATACATGGCATCAAATACCAGATTGGATGTGACATTCATTATTTATATTCTGTGCAGATATTTTTTTCACCTTCAGAAGTGAATAACACTAACTACCACATTATAAACCTCATCATAGACAACTTTATATAATATACAGTTAAAAATTATCATTATACATTATTTATGTATAGAAGTGATTTTGTGTATATAAATGATTTTGTATCATGAAACTTTACATTTGTTTACTAGTTCTAACATATTTTTATAGATTCTTTAGAATGTTCTACATATAACATCATGTTTGTGAACCAAGATAACTTAATTTCTTTATTTCCAATTTGGATTTTTTTTTACCCTATTTGCTCTGGTTATATTTCCAGTATTTTTTTAAATAATTTTGTATTATGTTATGTTAGTTACCATACAGTATATCCTTAGTTTTTGTTGTAGTGTTCCATGATTCGTTGTTTGCTTATAACACCCAGTGCACCGTGCAATATGTGCCCTCCTTAATACCCACTGGCCTATCCCAATCCCCCACCTCTCTCCCCTTTGAAGCCCTCAGTTTGTTTCCAGTATGTTTTATATCAGTTTGTTTCCAGTATGTTTTATATCAGTTTAATATTTTATTCAAGTAATGTAAGAACATGATCTCAACAACCCATAAGGTAAAGCAATGGTCCCATTACCCACTCCTTATCTCCAAGGAAAATATTTCATATTATTTTATCACCTTTTGTTTCTATTTATGCATATTTTCCACCAATATGTTTATCTTTAATAAATTCTAAATACCATCTCGTGACTCATCTCTCAAGCCACAGGGGATGGAGAAAGTTCCCCACCATATACAATTATCTCTAACTAATTTTTCCTTTTCCCATCCTTTCAAAATAGTTACATCCCATTTTTTAATTTAAATTCAATTGGCCAAGGTATGGTCTATCATTGTTTTTTGATATAATGTTCATTAATTCATCAGTTCAGTATAACACCCAGTGCTCATCACATCACATGCCCTCCTTAATCCCCATCACCCAGTTACCCATCCCTCACCCACCTCCCTTTCTGCAACTCTCAGTTTGTTTTCTGGAGTCAAGAGTCTCATATGGTTTGTCTTTCTCTCTGATTTCTTCCCATTCATCCCCTCCTCCCCACAAACACCCTTATTGTCCTCTGCACTATTCATTATGTTCCAGATATGAATGAAACCATATGATAATTGCATTTCTCTGACTGCTATATTTTACTTAGCATAATACCGTCCAGTTCCATTCATGTTGATGTAAACTGTAGTAATGCATCCTTTACGATCGTTGAGTAATATCCCATTGTATATATGAACCAAATCTTTTTTTATCCATTCATCTGGTGAAGGACATCTTAGCTCCTTCCACAGTTTGTCTATTGTGGACATTGCTGCCACAAACACTGGGGTACAGTTGCCCCGTTTTTTCACTATATCTCTATCTTTGAGGTAAATACCCAGCAGTGCAATTGCTGGGTCATAGGGTAGCTCTATTTTTAACTTTTTGAGGAAGCTCCACACTGTTTTCCAGAGTGGCTGTACCAGCTTGCATTCCCACCAACAGTGTAAGAGGGTTCCCCTTTCTCCATATCATTGCCAACATTTGTTGTTCCCTGTCTTATTAATTTTAGCCATTCTAACTGGTAAAACGTGGTATCTCATTGTGGCTTTGATTTGTATTTTCCTGATGGCAAGTGATGTTGAGCATTTTTTCATGTGTCTGTTAACCATTTTTATGTCTTCTTTGGAGAAGTGCCTTTTCATGTCTTCTGGTCATTTGTTTACCTCCCATTTTGCATTAAAATGGCAAGGCTGATGGCACTTTCCATCTTCTGGTATACATTGCTAAGATAACAAAAATATAAATTGTTATAAAACCTGATATTTTAGGGGCACCTGGGTGGCACAGTCAGTTAAGTATTGACTTGGTTTCGACTCAGTTCCTGATCTCCCTGTTGTGAGATCAAGCCCCATGTGGGTCTCTGTGATCGGTGCAGAGTTGCTTGAGGTTCTCTCTCCCTCTCCCTGTTCTCTCTAATAAATAAATATTTTTTTAAAGAAAACTGGTATTTTAGTTGCTATTTCTATATATAGAATACTATGTCCTTGTTATTTAATTCTCATCATTGTTACTATTATCTCTGTCAAGGTATATTTAGGACCATATGTTCATAGGCAATATTGAGCTTTTTTAGAAAATGGTTTCAAGAAGACATTTAGAATTGTTAAGAAAACATCTTGTGGGGCACCTGGGTGGCTCAGCTGAACAACTGCCTTTTGGCTCAGGTCACGATCCTGGAGTCCTAGGATTGAGACCCATGTCAGGCTCCCTGCTCCATGGAGTCTGCTCCTCCCTCTGACCCTCCCGCTTCTCTCACACTCTTTCGTTCTCATGATCTCTCAAATACTTAAGTAAAATCTTAAAAAAAAAATCTTGTAATTAATTTTTTCATTTCTTTTCTGTATTGTGTTTATGCTGCCTGAATATGGCAGACCATATATGAAATTTTGAAAAACATTTTCTTTTGATATTACATCCATTATTATTTTGGCTTATGTGTTTTTAAGAATGACAATAAGCATACATATGTTCCTGTATATTAATTCTTGAGTTCTCCTATCTTCTCAAAATGAAAATCTTTCATGTTTCTTTTTTTTTTTTAACTCTGGTTCATTTCTTTTTTCAGTATGTCTTTAAAAATTTGACTTAATCTTTTTATCACACATACAAATATATATGAGTATATAATTATATATATGTATATATGTGTATATATATTTATTTTATATATTATATATATTATATATGATATATATAATATATATAAAATTTGCAAGAGCCTTTCATCTGATTTGTACTTTTATTTATCTAATAGTATTTATATTGTGAATTAATAACATTTCATACTTGTTTGAACATATGAAACTTATTAAAGGAATTTTTCTGCATTTTCCCAAACATTTTGGTTCATTTTATATTTGAGCATGAGTGTGTGAATATGTCTATGTGTGTGTGTGTGTGTGTGTGTGCGCGCGCATGTATGCATATTCTTGTTTCATGTTGGAGACTTCCTAAAAGCCTGGTATCATTTGGCTCTAGAATAATATTTAAGACTAAAATACTACATACTATGTAGGTCTTATTCACTTTGATGTCCATGGAGAACTCCTCCTCACAGCTCCATGACAGTCGTAGGATGCTATTTCCTTTTTTCCATTTAAGTGACTGATCGTTCCTTTATCTAAATCCATTTTTTTCAAAGGGTCCTGAAATATTTCTTCTCTCATTGTGACTTTTGACACCTGTTCTATTTTGACTTATATATATTCTTTATCATCATGATATTTATGTTTTTAAGAGGGAGAAATGACAAATATATGATAAAATTTACACACTGATCTAGAATTAGAAAGTTTTAAATAAGAGATTTCATTCATATGTGGAACTTAAGAACTAAAACAAATGATCATAAGGCAAAAAAGACAGAGAGAAAGGCAAACCAAGAAACAGATCTTAATTATAAAGAACAAAGGGATAGTTACTAGATGGGAGGTGGGGGGGAATGGGTGAAATAGTGGATGGGGATTAAGAGTACACCTATTCTAATGAACATGTGGTACTGTATGGATGAGTTGAATCATTAAACTGTACACTTGAGACTAATATTACACTGTATGTTAAATAACTAGAATTTAAACAAAAAATTTAAAAGAAAATAAATTAAAGGTGTTATATGCAAACAATGAATCACTGAACACCACATCAAAAACTGATGATGGACTACTCAGTGACTAACTGAACATAAAAAAAAAGATTCATTCATGATTTCAGAACAGACAAAAGCAATAATTTTACCCAACTTCAAGGATGTTTGATTAGATGCTACTGTGTAAAGAGGACTCAAGAAGGAAATAATGCTCCAATAGAAGCAGATAGATTGCTGCACCTTCAGAAGTAAGTCTTAGATATGAAAGAAAAATGATCCTTTATGGGTCATAAATATTTATTCTTAAAATAAATATATAATGTATGCATTTATATTGATTATTTATGCAAATATTTGAATAAACATCTGATTTGGCAATATTTGTATTTGTGTACAGTAGTAAAGCATATTTATCCTAATGAATTCTTAAGAAATATATATGGCTTTTAAAATAACTTTAAAGATTTCTTAGAAAAGATACAAACTGCTAATGTTTGCATCTTCATTTTAATCTCTGGTGTCATTTGCAAATATCTTATCGTATTCTGTGGGCTACCTTTTAGGTTTTTTGACTGTTTCCTTGGCTGTGCAGAAGCTTTTTATCTTGAAGTCCCACGAGTTCATTTTTTTCCTTGGTTTCTCTTGCCTTTGGAGATGTGTCATGAAAAAGGTTGCTGTGTCCGATGTCAAAGAGGTTGCTGCCTATGTTCCCTTCTAGGATTTTGATGGATTCCTTTCTCACATCGAGGACTTTCATCCATTTGGAGTTTATCTTTTCATATGGTGTGAGAGAGTGGTCAAGTTTCATTCTTTTGCTTGTAGCTGTCCAATTTTCCCAGCACTATTTCTTGAAGAGACTGTCCTTTTACCACTGGATGTTTTTCCCTGCTTTGTCAAAGATTAGTTGAACATAGAACCGAGGGTCCATTTCTGGGTTCTCTATCCTGTTCCATTGGTCTCTGCGTCTGTTTTGGGCCAGTACCATGCTGTCTTTGTGATCAGAGCTTTGTACAACAGCTTGAAATCTGGCAATGTGATGCCCCCAGCTTTGTTTTTCCCTTTCAACAATTCCTTGGTGATTCGGGGCCTTTTCTGGTTCCACACAAATTTAAGGGCTGTTTGTTCTAGTTCTTTGAAAAATGTCATTGGTATTTTGACCGGGATGACATTGAAAGTATAGATTGTTCTGGGTAGCATAGACATTTTAACTATGTTTATTCTTCCAATCCATGAGCATGGAATATTTTTCCATCTTTTTATGTCTTCTTCAATGTCTTTCAAGAGTGATTTGTAGTTTCTAGAATACAGATCCTTTATATCTCTGGCTAAGTTAATTCCACGATAATGTATGATTTTTGGTGCTATTGTCAATGGGATGGATTCCCTAATTTCTCTTTCTTCAGTCTCATTATTCGTGTATAGAAATACACCTGATTTCTGAGCATTGATTTTTTACCCCGTCACATTACTGAATTGCTCTATAAGTTCTAGTAGTTCAGGGCTGTAGTGTTTTGGGTTTTCCACATAGAGTATCATGTCATCTGTGAAGAGAGACAGTTTGACTTCTTCTTTGCCAATTTGAATACCTTTTATCCCTTTTTGTTGTCTGATTGCTGTTGTAAGGACTTCTAGTACTATGTTGAATAATAATGGCGAGAGTGGGCATCCTTATGGTGTTCCTGATCTTAAGGGAAAGGCTCTCAGCTTTTCCTCATTGAGAATGATATTTGCTGTGGGCTTTTCATAGATGGTTTTTATGAAATTGAGGAATGTACCCTCTATCCCTACACTCTAAAGATTAGTATCCAAGATCGACAAAAAACATCTCAAACAAATAATCAAATTAAAAAATGGGCAGAAGATATGAACAGACACTTTTCCAATGAAGACATACAAATAGCTAACAGACACATGAAAAAACGTTTGCAATCATTAGCCATCAGGGAAAATCAAATCAAAACCACATTGAGATACCACCCTACAGCAGTTAGAATGACAAAAATTGACAAGGCAGGAAACAGAAAATTTTGGAGAGGATGTGGAGAAAGGGGATCCCTCTTACATTGTTGGTGGAATGTAAGTTGGTACAGCCACTTTGGAAAACAGTGTGGAGGTTAAAAAGTTAAAAATTGAGCTAGGCTATGATCCAGCAATTGCACTACTGGGTATTAACCCCAAAGATATGGAGATGGTGAAGAGAAGGGCCAAATATAGCCCAATGTTCATAGCAGCATTGTCCACAATAGCTAAATTGTGGATGGAGCCGAGATGCCCTTCAACAGATGACTGGATTAAGAAGATGTGGTCCATATATACAATGGAATATTACTCAGCCATCAAAAAGAACTATTTCACAACATTTGCAGCAACATGGACAGGCCTGGAGGAGATAATGCTAAGCAAAATAAGTCAAGCAGAGAAAGACAATTATCATATGGTTTCACTCATTTATGGAACATAAGAAGTAGGAAGATCGGTAGTAGAAGAAAGGGAAGAAGAAAGGAAGGGTAAACAGAAGGGGGAATGAACCATGAGAGACTATGGACTCTGGGAAACAAACTGAGGCTTCAGAGGGGCGGGGGGTGGGGGAATGGGATAGGCCAGTGATGGGTATTAAGGAAGGCACTTATTACATGTTGCACTAGGTGTTATATGCAAGTAATGAATCATGGAACTTTACATCAAAAACTAGGGATGCACTGCATCATGACTAACATAACATGATAAAAAAGGTATTATTAAAAAAAAGGAATCTTTTTTTCTGAAATAGAAAAATTCAGTTATTCACTTAAGAGTTGTGAGATATTCAATAATACAGTCTGACTAAAATGATAAATTCAAAAGTTTCTCTTGTTCCATGCTTGACTTACTTTCCTGTCTCCTTTTAGGAAAATTATATCTATGCCCCATGGAAATTTATAATCAAACATCAACTGATTTCATCCTATTGGGGTTGTTCCCACCAACAAGAATTGGCCTGTTCCTCTTTATTGTCATTGCTCTTATTTTTCTAATGGCTCTGTTTGGCAACCTGTCCATGATTCTCCTCATCTTCCTAGACACCCATCTCCACACTCCCATGTATTTCTTACTCAGTCAGCTCTCTCTCATTGACCTAAACTACATCTCCACAATTGTCCCCAAGATGGCTTCTGATTATCTCTCTGGAAACAAGTCTATCTCCTTAGTTGGGTGTGGCATTCAGAGCTGCTTGTTCATGACTTTAGGAGGGACAGAAGCATTGCTCCTGATATCTATGGCCTATGGTCGTTACGTGGCTATTTGCTTTCCTCTCCACTATCCCATTCGTTTGAGCAAAAGAGTGTGTGTGCTGATGATAACAGGATCTTGGATCATGGGCTCAGTGAACTCCTGTGCCCACACTATATATGCCTTCCAAATCCCTTATTGTAGATCCAGAGCCATCAACCATTTCTTCTGTGATGTTCCTACTATGTTGACACTGGCCTGCATGGACACCTGGGTCTATGAGTACACTGTGTTTGTGAGCACCACATTCTTCCTTGTGTTTCCTTTCACTGGCATTGTAATTTCCTATGGCCGGGTCCTCCATGTGATCTGCCGCATGCAGTCCAAAGAAGGGAGGAAGAAGGCCTATTCAACCTGCAGCACTCACCTCACTGTGGTGACTTTATACTATGTACCTTTTGCTTATACTTATCTACGCCCCAGATCCTTCCGATCTCCCACAGAGGACAAGGTTCTGGCTGTCTTCTACATCATCCTGACCCCAGTGCTCAACCCCATCATCTACAGCCTGAGAAACAAGGAAGTGATGGGGGCCGTCAGAAGAGTGATTCAGAGAATCTGCTTTGTGAAAAGATAGACAAGTTTTTTGCATATGTACCCAACATGGATTATAAGTCCATTCATCAGTGTACAGTAAATAAAATATTATTTTATGCTTAGAGTGGAAGTAATAAAATCAGAAGAGATGAAAATCATTCATGTCTGGACAAAATTGTCTTGCAAATGTATCTGTAATTATGAGCCTTTTTTTCTTCCCCTTCACAGTGCTTTTTCTCATAGTTTCAAATGCACTCATATTTTGCTAATATGTTCTATATGAAAATGGTTCTTAGTCATGTAGAAATTAAAATGGAAACTGTCTAAATGAAGTTGTCATTAGACATAAAAGTTCTAGTGTTTTCAATTTATTTTCCAATACAGGTAAACAGAAAATAAATGTTTCCTTAATATCTATATCTAATTGCAAGAAAATTCTTGATCTTCTCACAGCAGACTGGTGACTTATCAGTGCCAATTACTATGTTTCCTTTCAATTTAGGGTAACTTAGTGTTAGAAAGATTTAGCTGAGACTTCATCAGGGAGTCTAAAGTCCTTATACCATTCTGAACAAAATATAATAAGTTTATGGTCCTTTTTACAGAGATGAATCCTAGCAAAGTGATTTCATATCAGGTATTCTTCAAGAAAAGTAAAAGGACTTGGGTATGCCAGCAGAGATCAAGAAATTGTGAGGTCAATTATAAACCGAATGGGTCAAAAGTTTAGTGTAGTTATTAGGAGTTAAGAATTTCAAGGAAAATCCCATAACCACCCCCCACACTGTGCACATACACAGTAGTCACTGCTATCTTGTGTTAGATCATGTCTGTTATGTAATATTTTATTTTTCACTCAGTTCATTTCATAGTTTTATTGAAACAGGTTGGGGAAAGTCAGCTCCTATATGCCAATTTTATTCACTGATAAATCACTTTTCAAAACTGATCCCACTGTTAAATCTAACAAAAACCTCTCAGATTAATTGAACTTCCTGGATAGATTGCTATTATTGTTCACATACAGTAAGTGAAGAAATAGTCTTCACTTTCTCAGGTTTGTCAGAGAACGGACATGTCACATCCTACATAATTTACAGATCAGAGCACAAAATAAAAATATGAGACCACATGTTCAAAAAGCAAGAGACTAAACTATAAATATTTTTTCATTGCAATTAATTAATATCTATTAAATGCAATACAAATGGCAGACAGTATTTTGTGTCATAATTTTATATATACTGAATAGTAATACATGGTTCTGTGATGTCTTCTTTGGTCATAAGATTTTATTGGCTCAATTTTCTCCAAATTTATTTTTTAAAAAAATCTATTCTCTTAAGAACTTCATTTTTCTGTCAATGGAATTGAAAATGTTGTTAGCTGTTGCTTGCAAATGATAAACTACAATGAATTTTTGCTGATTTTTAATATTGAGAAGAGTCTTTAGGTTTATGTTACTGGTTATTTGGAGTATTTATGCATGGTGAAAACATTGGGCTGAATGTCTGATACATTATATTCAAATATAAATTTTAATACAGGTAGATTTGATTTTTCTCCAGGAGACTTTTTTTCTAAAAACATTCTCTAATAAATCGATTTCAACCAATCAATTTATACATAAATCTCAACTTGCTTTTAAATACAAACTTAATGTTAATTAATCCTTTCTAATTTCTGAAAATCTGTATTCTTTATATAGATTCTGGATGTCACTTCATGTTTCAAAAACCCATTTATTCATTTTACCACTGTCTTCAATAACAAGGTGAATTGCTGTTATTTTTTTTCTTTCTGGTTTCTGAAACCTTATATAAAATATTTTTCCATCAGTAATATATCATATTAATTTTTAAATATATTAAAGATTTTTAAATTGTATATTTATTTATAAACCTGGGAGCATTGACTTTGTAATGTTGCAGCACTTTTTAAAACTATAGATTTTGGATTATTTTATTAATTCTAATAACTTGCCAACATACTTTATTGCAATGACAGCATGTCTGCTTTTCTTATGTGATAATTTATTGACAAAGATTACTGCTGAAAGGATGCCTGGATGGCTCAGTCAGTTAGGTGTCTGCATTCAGCTCAGGTCATGATTCCAGGATCAAGTCTTGCATCTTGCTCCTTGCTCTGTGGGGAGCCTGATTCCCCTTCTGGCTGCTGCTCCCACTGCTTGCCTGAACCCTCTCTCACTTTGACAAATGAATAAATGAATTTTTTTAAAAAAAGATTACTGCTTAAGCTGCATATCATTTCCTGTACTGGCTTTCAGTCTAGACAGTTAATCATTCTGTGACACAGGGATGGGCTTTGAGATGGTCAGCCCATGACCCCACCTAGTCATTGCTATTGCCAGGCACAGATCTTCTCTCCTGGCTGTGGCCTTTTCCACCATTGTTTCTGACTCTGCAGCTGCTGCTGTCATCACTGTTACTAATCTGGTCCCAGTCCCAACAGAGCTACTCCCTTGGGGTCCTGTGGCACCTTGAGCAAGATGTGTGTGTTCCTATGAGGAGGCCAGGGCAACTGCTGTGTGAGCATGCTGTCTGAGCCCATATGTGCAGGCACTGTTTCTGGACCAAAATCACATGTCATTGCTGCCCCCCCCCAGCTTCTCTGCTTACATGTAGACTCAAAGAGAAAATTGCTAAGAACTTTAAGATGGCAAAAACATGGCACTAAGCCAAGCAAAGAGCCTTTGTGTGTTGGGACCCTGTGCAGGAACACAGGCCACACACTCAGGAGACCAGCCTTAAGAAAGTTAGAATGAAGGAATAAGAAGAAGCAGCCATTGTAATACTGGGTATTTACCCGAAAAATACAGACGTAGTGAAGAGAAGGGCCATGTGCACCCCAATGTTCATAGCAGCATTGTCCACAATAGCTAAATCGTGGAAGGAACTGAGATGCCCTTCAACAGATGACTGGATTAAGAAGTTGTGGCCCATATATACAATGGAATATTACTCAGCTATCAGAAAGAACGAGTTCTCAACATTTGCTGCAACATGGACGGCACTGGAGGAGATAATGTCGTGAAATAAGTCAAGCAGAGAAAGACAATTATCATATGTTTTCTCTCATCTATGGAACATAAGAACTAGGAAGATTGGTAGGGGAAGAAAGGGATAAGGAAAGGGGGTGTAATCAGAAGGGGGAATGAAGCATGAGAGACTATGGACTCTGAGAAACAAACTGAGAGCTTCGGAGGGGAGGGGGGTGGGGGAGTGGGATAGACTGGGGATGGGTAGTAAGGACACGTATTGCATGGTGCACTGGGTGTCATACGCAACTAATGAATCATCGAACCTTGCATCAGAAACCAGGGATGTACTGTATGGTGACTAACATAATATAATAAAAAAACATTTAAAAAAAAGAAAAAATGCATGGTATGACTTCAGTCGTCTTGAATTTGCTGAGACGTGTTTTGTGTGATTTATTCTGGAGACTGTTCTATGTGCACTTGAAAAGAATTTGTATTATGGTGTTTCGTGGGGGAATGTGCTTCATATATCTGTTATAACCATTCAGTATCCAATGCATCATTCAAAGCCATGTTTCCTTTTTGATTTTCTGTTTGGATGACCTGTGCATTCACATAAGTGGGGTATTAAAGTTCCCTGTTATTACTGTGTAACTATCAATTTGTTCCTTTGTGTTTCTTTTTAACTGTTTTATGTATTTGGGTGCTCACATGTTGGGTGCATAAATATTAACAATTGTTATAAAAAATTAAAAAAATAAAAAGAAGGAATTGTTATCATGCAAATCAGGAAAAATGGGAATATCTGCTTTTTGTCAGTGTTATTACTGAAAATAATCTCAGGGTATCAGGAATTTGGCAGAAATGCTCCAAACAGACTCCTTATCTCTTATAGGCAGTAAGTAATGGAGGAAATCAAGAGATCTTGATCTGTTGTTGGCCCTGATATACAATGGCCTAAGGGAAGCCACACTATGTCTTTGGACTTAGTTTACTAGAAAGCAAATGGAGGCATGGTATTGATAGTTTCAGTAAATGGTATGTAGGGGGCAGAATAATGGTCTACATTCTTAGGTCCTTGGCTGAGACACCACCTGCAACAAAAAAAAAATAATAAAAATCATAAAAAAATAATAAAAAGATTAAGAGGAGATCAAACAAAAGCTTAATAACACATTCTATCTCCTGTATATGGAGAGACTGAGAAAAACTGAGTAACACCCTGAAATTGCCGAAGCCATTATTTTAAAGACCACCTTCAAGCAGCAGAGCAGGGTGTGCATGTGAGCCTACTATTGCTCAAGTCCCAAATACATAAAAGGGCAGTGGTGCTGGCAGGTCCCTAGTACTCCCCAGGGACGATTGCAGTGGGTGTGCACCACAGAGTGGTGTTTGGTGCACACAGAAGTGGAGACGGTTTGTCCTGGAGGGTTTATTGAAGAGGGCAGACCACTCTGGGTCAGAGATCTGGGCATTGCCATTTTTATTCTGATCCTCTGAAGAGGCCTGGAATGCCTGAGGGAACAAAAGCCATAGAGAGGACTAGCTTACATTGAGCCCATCCCCTTGACAAGGGGTGGGGTAACTGTACCTTGGCAAAGACAGGTGAGAACCAGCACAGCAGACCCCTCGCCCAGAAGACAGACTGGAAGAACAGGTGGACTACAACTGTATGGATCCCACAAGATTATAAAACTCCATTGCCAGGGGAAAATAATATATTGAACTCAAGTCGTTTCCTCAGGACTAGGTTATCTGTCAGGATAAAATTTTCTGTTTCTTTTTTTTTATTTTTTTATTTTTACCTTTTCCCCATTTCAACTAGATTCTTATTTTATTGACATGTTTTAAGTCACTTTTTAAGTTTTATTTTTTACATCTACATTTTATAGATATATGCTTCATTTTTGGCCTTTTTCACACACTATACATATAATATATAATATATTTTATATGTTTTTTTTTTTTTTGAAATTTTGGGATGTAGTGTCTTCTAACACAGAGACCAAAATTCAATTAGGAAGAAGTGTGTCATCCTGCTTTGTCCACCCTGTGAGATTATAATCTCCCCCTTTTTGTTTTGTTTTGTTTGTTTTGTTTTGTGTTGTTTCTTTTTTTTCTTGTTTTGTTTTCTTTTTCTGTTGTGACTTCTGACCACTTCATATTTGTCTCAGATGTATTTTGCTTGGGTCATGGTTGTTAATTTTGGACTCTGCTCATTTGTTCACCCACCCTTCTTTGGGCAAAATGACTAGAAGGAGGAATTCACAACAAAAGAAAGAAGAGGAGCAATGTTCTCTGCCACAGAGTTAATCCATATGGATAAAAGTAAGGTGTCAAAGATGGAATTCAGGATAGCAACTATAAAGTCAATAGCTATGCCTGAAAAAAGCATAAGTTACAGTATAGAGTCTCTAAGGTCACAAATGAAATCTAACCAGGCCAAACTGAAAAAATGCTATGAATGTGCTATGGTCTAAACTGGATGCTCTAAAAGCTAGACGCAATGAGGCAAAGAAAGAATAGGTGATCTAGAGGACAGGCTGATGGAAAAGAATTAAGTTGAGGAAAAGGGAAAAAGACAACTAGTAGCCCATGCAGAAAGGCTTCAGAAATTTAATGATGCCTTGAAACAAACCAATGTCAGAATTATTGGGGCCTCTGAGGTGGTGGAGAGAGAGGGCTAGAAGGTATATTTGAGGAAATCCTAGCTGATAACTTCTCTTATCTGGGGAAGGAAACAGGCATTCATATCCAAGAGGCAGAAAGGACACCTCTCAAAATCAATCAAAATAGATCAACAACCCGACATATAATAGTGAAGGTTGCAAATCTTAGAGAAAAAAAAGATACCCTGAGAACAGCTAAGGAGAGGAGGTTCCCTACATACAAAGGGAGGAATATCAGACTACCATTGACCTATGCACAGAAACCTGGCAGGCCAGAAAAGGCTGGAAGATATACTCAGGATACTAAATGAGAAGAACATGCAGCGAAGAATACTCTATCCAGCAAGGTTGTCATTCAGAATGGAAGGAGCGATAAAAAGCTTCCAGCACAGTCAGAAACTAAAAGAATATGTGACCACCAAGGCAGCCCTACAAGAAATATTAAGGGTGATACTGTAAGGAAAGAGAAACCCCGAGAATAACATAGACCAGAAAGAAACAAAGACAATCTACAGAAACAGGGACTTTACAGGCAATACAATGGCACTAAATTAATATCTTTCCATAGTAACCTGAATGTAAATGGGCTAAATGCTCCAACCAAAATCTGATATACGGGTGGAGAACCATTTATTGCACTAATGGACCTTAAAAGGAAGCAATCTTTCTATCAGACAAATTAGATTTTACCTGCTAAGGAATGAATGGGTCAACCAGGAAATTAAAGAAGTTAAATAATCCATGGAAACTAATGAGAATGAAAGCACATCAGTTCAAATCCTCTGGGATACAGCAAAGGTGGTACTAAGAGAGAAAGATATAGCAATACAAGCCTCTCTCAAAAAATTAGAAAATTCAGAAACACACAAGCTAACTTTACATCTAAATGCCCTGGAGAAAGAAGAGCAAATGAAGCATAAACCATGCAGAAGAAGAGAAATAGTAAAGATTAGAGTTGAAATCAAATAAATAGAAACCAGAAGAACAGTAGAACTGATCAACAAAACTAGAAGCTGATTCTTTGAAAGAATTAATAAGATTGATAAACCTCTGGCTAGATTATCCAAAAGAAAAGAGAAAGGAGCCAAAATAATAAAATCATGAATGAAAGGTGCAAGATCACGACCAACACCGAGGAAATACAGACAATTTTAGGACCATATTATGAGCAACTATAAGCCAACAAATTAGGCAATCTGAAAGAAATGGTTGTATTCCGGGGAAACCTATAAACCACCAAGAGTGAAGCAGGAAGAGAGAGAGAATCTGAACAGATCCATAACGAGCAAAGAAATTAGAGTGGTAATCAAAAACCTCCTAAAACAGAAGAGTCCAGGACCAGATGGCTTCCCAGGGGAATCCTACCAAACATTTAAAGAAGAAATAATAGCTATTCTACTAAAGCTGTTTCCAAAAAATAGAAATGGAAGGAAAAGTTCCATACTTGTTGTATGAGGCCAGAATTACCTTGAAACCCAAACCAGATACTGACCCCATCAAAAAGGAGAATTACAGACCACTCTCCCAGATGAACATGGATGTCAAAATTCTCACCAAGATACCAGCCAATAGGATCCCACAGTACATTAAAAGGATGATTCACCACGACCAAGTGGGATTTATTCCTGGGACAGAAGGATGCTGAACATTTGTAAATCAATTAATGTGATAGAGCACATCAATTTAAAAAAAAAGATAAGAACCATAGGATCCTCTCAATTGATACAGAAAAAGCATTTGACAAAATACAGCATTCTCTTGATGAAAACTCTTCAAAGTACAGGGATAGAGGGAAAATACCTCAATATCATAAAAGCCATTTATGAAAAGCCCACAGCAAATATTGTTCTCAATGAGGAAACACTGAGAGTCTTTTCATAAAGTCAGGAGGATGACAGGGATACACACTCTCACCACTATTGTTCAAAATCATACTAGAAATTCTAGCCTCAGCAATCAGACAACAGAAAGAAATAAAAGGCAATCAAATTGGCAAAGAAAAAGTCAAACGTTCTCTCTTCACAGGTGACATGATACTTTATGTGGAAAACTCAAGACTCCACCATAAAATTGCTAGAACTCATACAGCAATTCAGCAACATGCCAGGATACCAAATTAGTGCACAGAAATCAGCTGCATTTCTATACACTAAAAATGTGACTGAAGAAAGAGAAATTAAGGATAAGTCCTATTTACAATAGCACCAAAAACCATAAGATAGCTAGGAATAAAGCTAACCAAAGAGGAAAACTATCTGTACTCTAGAAACTACAGAACACTTATGAAAGAAACTGAGGAAGACACAAAGAGATGGAAAAGCATTCCATGCTCATGGATTGGAATAAAAAACATTGTGAAAATGTCTATGCTGCCCAGAGCAACCCACACTTTCAATGAAATTCCTATGAAAATATCATCGACATTTTTCACAGAGCTGGAACAAACAATCCTAAAGTTTGTATGGAACCAGAAAAGACCCCAAATCACCAGGGGATTGGTGAAAAAGAAAACCAAAGCTAGGGACATCACAATGCCTGATTTCAAACTATATTACAAAGCTGTGATCAACAAGACAGCATGATACTGGCCCAAAAATAGACACATAGATCAATGGAACAGAATAGAGAATCCAGTAATGGACTCTCAACTCTATGGTCAGCTGATCTTTGACAAAGCAAAAGGAATATCCAATGGAAAAAAAGACAATCTCTTCAAAAAGTGGTGCTGGGAAAATTGGGCAGCCACATGCAAAAGAATGAAAATGGACCATTCTACTACACCATACACAAAGATAAGTTCAAAATGGATGAAAGACCTCGATGTGAGACAGGAATCCAACAAAAGCCTAGAGGAGAACACAGGCAGTAACCTCTTTGACCTCAACTGCAGCAACTTCTTGCAGGACATATCTCTAAAGGCAAGAGAAACAAATGCAAAAATGAACTATTTGGACTTTATCAAGATAAAAACTCCTCCACAGCAAAAGATACAATCAACAAAACTAAAAGGTAATGTATGGAATGGGAGAATATATTGCAAATAATAAAACAAATAAAGGGCGAGTATCCAAGATCTATAAAGAACTTGTGAAACTCCACAACCCCCCCCCAAAAAAAGCAAGTCTGTTGAGAAATGAGCAGAAGACATGAACAGACATTTCTCCAAAGAAGACATAAAAATGGCCATCAGACACATGAAAAAAATGCTCCATATCACTTCCCATCAGGGAAATACAAATCAAAACTACAATAAGATTCCACCTTACACCTTTTAGAATGCATAAAATTAACAAGACAGGGAACAACAAACATTGGCAAGGATGTGGAGAAAGAGGAATTCTCTTACATTGTTTGTGGGAATGCAAGTTGGTACAGTCACTCTGGAAAACAATATGGAGGTTCCTCAAGAAGTTAAAAATAGAGCTACCCTATGAACCAGAAATTGCACTACTGGATATTTACTCCAAAGATACAATTGTAGTGATCCAAAGGGGCATCTGCATCCCAATATTCATAGTAGCAATATGCACAATAGTCAAACTGTGTAAAGAGATGAGATGTCCATTGACAGATGAATGGATAAAGAAGATGTGATATATATGTATGTTATATGTGAGATATATCTGAAATATATGTGAGATATATTGAGATGTATTACTCAGCCAAAGGATGAATTCTTATCATTTACATCAACATGGATGGAACTGGACTGTATTATGCTGAGTGAAATAAGTCAATCAGAAAAAGACAATTATCATATGGTTTCACTGGTATGTGGAACATAAGAAACAGTGCAGAGGACCATAGGGGAAGGGAAGGACAACAGAGTGGGAAGTCATCGGTGAGGGAGAAAAATCATGAGAAACACCTAACTATAGAAAACAAACTGAGGGTTGCTGGAGGGGAAGTGAGAGGGGGTATGGGATAATCGGGTGATGAGCATTAAGGAGGGCATGTGATGTAATGAACACTGGGTGTGATACACAGGTTATAAATTACTGAACACTACATCTTCATCTAATGATGTACTATAAGCTAGCTAATTCAATTTAAATAATAAAAGTAGATTACATTGAACTGGTATTAATATATAACAAAGTATACTGTATGTACAGTGTACATAATCTAGAAGAATTTCTGAAATATGAGTACGTTTCAATGTAAAATCTGTGAACAAATATAAAGCATTACACTGAATACATGTATAAATAACAATAAAATATATATACACCAATAAAAAACTCACATTAAAAAAATAATAAATCTATGTTTAGTAATTAATGTACTAGTATTTTATCTCACTTTGAAATGATCTAAATATTTAATGACTATATAGTATTTACTTTAGCATAGGAAAACTATGGTATTTAGGTTGCCAAAAAGATTTAGAGAAATTATTAAAATGTACTAAAAACTGTTATGTCTATTATAGTTATTTTATTTCCTTGTTCTTAACAATTCTGTTTAGGTTATTCTTTAAAAATTTATCATACCAATTTATTTTTCTTGCTCACAAAACTTGTTAGAGATAAAATGAATTATTTGACTAATAAAGCAATGTACAATAAAACTTGAAAGTCTGAATGATATTCAAGTTTGCTAACTCCAAACATATGTCTTTTCTAATTAAGCCACCAAATTTAAACTAACTTTCACTTACCATACATTATCTCATATTACGCAGACTTCAAAAGTATTTTGGTTAATTTCTATTTTATTCCTTGGAAATTTAGGAATCTTTTAATTTATATACATGTTTAATTTTCCTTAAACCAACTAATTAGAGCTCTGTTTTAATTATTCACCATGATCAAGTGGTATTTATTCCTGAGCTGCTAGGGTGGTTCAATATCCACAAATCAATCAACGTGATACACATTAATAAAATAAAGAATAAAAACAATATGATCCTCTCAATAGATGCAGAAAAATCATCTGACAAAGGATAACATTCATTCTTGATAAAAACCTTCAGCAAAGTAGGTACAGAGGGAACATACCTCAAAATCTTAAAGGACATATACCAAAAACCCACAGCTAACATAATACTCAATTGGGAAAAAATGAGCTCTTTTCCTCTACAGTCAGGAACAAGATGAGGATATCCACTATCTTTACTGTTATTTAACAAATTACTGGAACTTCTAGCCTCAACAATCAGAAAACAAACAAACAAACAAAAAACAATAAGAGGTATCTAAATTGGCAAAAAAGTCAAACTTTCACTATTCACAGAAGACATCATACTCCACGTAGGAAACCCAAAAGACTACCAAGAAATTTCTAATATTATATACACGTTCAATAAAGTCCCAGGATACAAAATCATATATATATATATATATATATATATATATATATATATATATATACACACACACACACACACACACACACACACATACACACACATGTTGCAGCAGAAAGAGAAATCAAGGAATTGATCCCATTTACAATTGTTTCAAACACAATAAGACACCTAGGAACAAAGCTACCTAAAAGGGGAAAAGATCTCTCCCCTGAAAATGAGAGTACACTCATGAAAGACATGGAAGCTAACACAAAGAAATGGAAAAACATTACATGCTCATGGATTAGAAGAACAAATATTATTAAAATGTGTATAATACCCAAAGCAATCTACACATTTAATGAAATTCCTATGAAAATGCCACCAGCATTTTTCAAAGACCTAGAGCAAACAATCTTAAGCTGTGTATGGAAACACAAAAGACCCTGAATAGCCAAAGAAATCTTGAAAAACAAAATCAAAACTGAAGGTATTGCCATTATAGACTTCAGGCTGTATTACAAAGCTGTGAATCATCAAGACAGTATGGCACAGGCACAAAAAAAGACACATAGATCAATGAAACAGAGTAGAAAACCCAGAAATGGTCCCAAAACTATATGATCAACTAATCTTCAACAAAACAGTAAAGAATATCCAATGGAAAAAATACAGTCTCTTCGACAAATGGTTTTGGGAAAACTGGACAGCAACATGCAAAAGAATGAACCATTTTTTTTTACAACATACACAAAAACAAAATCAAAATGCAGGAAACACATAAATGTGAGACAGGAATCCCTCAAAATCCTACAGGAGGACAGAGGCAGCAACTTCTTTGACCTTGGCCATAGTAACTTCTTACTAGACATGTCTCTGAAGGCAAGAAAAGAAAAGCAAAAATGAACTATTGAGATTTCATCAAGATAAAAAGCTTCTGCACAGTGAGGAAAACTATCAACAAAATTACAATGCAACCTACAGAATGGGAGAAGGTATTTTCAAATATCTTATCTGATTTTTTTTTAGTATCTGAAATCTATAAAGAATTTATCAAACTCAACATGCCCAGAAAAAACAATCCAGTTAAGAAATGGGCAGAAACATAAACATTTTTCCAAAGAACACATTAGATGGCTAACAGACACATGAAAAGACACTCAACACAACTCATCATCAAGAAATGCAAATCAAAACCAAGATTAGGTACCACATCACACCAGTCAGAATGGCTAAAATTAACACAGGAAACAACAGATGTTGGCCAGGATGTGGAGAAAAGGGAACACTTTTACGTTGTTGGTGGGAATGCAAGCTCAAGCAGCCACAATGGAATAGAGTATGGAGGTTCCTCAAAAAGTTAAAAATAGAACTACCTTATAACCCAGCAATTGCATTACTAAGATTTATCCAAAGGATACAAGCTGAGTGATTCAAAGGGGCACATACACCCCTATGTTTATAAAAGTAATGTCCATAATAGCCAAACTATGGAAAGAGCCCAAATACCCATCAACTGATGAATGGATAAAGTAGATTTGGAACACACACACACACACACACACACACACTGGGATATTACTCAGACATCAAGAAGAATGACATCTTTCCTTTTGCAACCACATGGATGGGGCTAGAGTGTATTACGCTAAGTGAAATAAGTCAGTAAAAGAAAGACAAAAATTATATGATTTAACTCATATGAGGAATTTAAGAAAGAAAACAGATGGACATAGTGGAAGGAAGAAGAAAGAACAGGGAGGCAAACCATAGGATGCTATTATCTATAGAGAACAAACTGAGAGTTGTTGCAGGGGAGGTCGGCAACGAATTGGGCAAGTTGGGTGATGGTTACTAGGAAGGGCACTTGTGATGAGCCCACGGGTGTTATATATAAGTGACAAATCACAAAATTCTACTCCTGAACCAATATTACACTATATTTTAACTAGATTTAAATAGAAACTTGAAAAAAAAAAGAAATGAAATGAAAATAAAATAATAAAATAAACAAAATAAACAAAAAAATAGAGTTCAGTGGACATACAAAAACACTGAAAACTAGAGTAGAAGTTACCCTTTTGTAAGACACATACATGTTTTTAAGGGCATTTTCATTTGTAAGGTTGTCTTTTTCTCTGTACCAGTAAATGAAGGATGGACACATCTCTAGGAACTCTTATTAATGGAGAAGCCAGGGACTTAAGTTTGCACAACAACCATATTATGGTTTACTCTGCCTTTTCTGATAACCCCCATAATTGGCCATCCCATTCCTACCACGTTTTATCTTTATCTAAAGGTGGTATTTAAAGTAATGGGTTGGGCAATTTCAGGGTGTTACTCAGTTTTTCATAGTCTCTCCATATGCAGGAGATAGAATGTGTTATTAATCTTTTGTTTGGTCTCCTCTGAATCCTTTTTTTTTTTTTAATTGCAGGTGATGTCTCAGCCAAGGACCTAGAAATGGGGAACCAGTATTCTGCCGCCCACATAGCATTTACTGAAACTATCAATACTGTGCCTCCATTTGCTTTCTAGCAAACTAAGTCCAGAGACATAGTGTGGCTTCCCTAAGGCCATTGTATATCAGGGCCAACAACAGATCAAGATCTCTTGATTTAGTTCATTATTTACTGGCTGTAAGAGATAAGGATGCTCAGAAATCAGTTGCATTTCTATACATGAACAATGAGACTGAAGAATGAGAAATTAGTGAATCAATTCCATTTACAATAGCACCAAAAATCATGCATTATCTCAGAATTAACTTAACCAGAGACGTAAAGGATCTATATTCTAGAAACTACAAATCACTCTTGAAAGACATTGAAGAAGACACAAAAAGATGGGAAAGTATTCCATGCTCAGAAGAATTAATATAGTTAAAATGTCTGTGCTACCCAGAACAATCTATACTTTCAATGCCATCCTGATCAAAATACCAATGCATTTTTCAAAGAACTGGAACAAATAGCCCTTAAATTTCTGTGCAACCAGAAAAGGCAATGAATCGCCAAGGAATTGTTGAAAAGGAAAAACAAAGCTGGGGCATCACATTGCCAGATTTCAATCTGTACTACAAATCTGTGATCACAAAGACAGCATGGTACTCGCACAAAAACAGACACACAGACCAATGGAACAGAACAGAGAACCCAGAAATGGACCCTTGGCTCTTTGGGCAACTAATCTTTGACAAAGCAGGAAAAAACATGCAGTGGAAAAAAGACAGTCTCTTCAATAAATGGTGCTGGGAAAATTGGACCGCTACAAGCAAAAGAATGAAACTTGACAACTCTCTCACACCATACACAAAGATAAACTCCAAATGGATGAAAGACCTCGATGTAAGACAGGAATCCATCAAAATCCTAGAGGAGAACATAGGCAGCAACCTCTACGACATTGGCCACAGCAATCTTTTTCATGACACATTGCCAAAGGCAATAAAAACAAAAGAAAAAAATGGATTTGTGGGACTTCATCAAGATAAAATCTTCTGCACAGTCAAGGAAACAGTCAAAAAAACTAAGAGGCAGCCCACAGAATGGGAGAAGATATTTACAAATGACACTACAGATAAAAGACTGGTATCCAAGATCTACAAAGAACTTCTCAAGCTCAATACCCAAGAAACAAATAATCAAATAAAAAATGGGCAGAAGATATGAACAGACACTTTTCCAATGAAGACATACAAATGGCTAACAGACACATGAAAAAATGTTCACATCACTAGCCATCAGGGAAATTCAAATCAAAACCACCTTGAGATACCAGCTTACCCCAGTTAGAATGGCAAAAATGGACAAGGCAGGAAACAAAAAATGTTAGAGAGGATGTGGAGAAAGGGGATCCCTCCTACATTGTTGGTGGGAATGCAAATTGGTACAGCCACTCTAGAAAACAGTGTGGAGGTCCCTTAAAAAGTTAAAAATTGAGCTACCCTATGATCCAGTCATTGCACTACTGGGTATTTACCCCAAAGATACAGACGTAGTGAAAAGAAGGGCCATTTTGCACCCCAATATTCATAGAAGTATTGTCCCCGATAGCTAAATCGTGGAAGGAGCCAAGATGCCCTTCAAGAGATGAATGGATCAGGAAGATGTGGTCCATATAAACAATGGAATATTACTCAGCCATCAAAAAGAACGATTTCTCAACATTTGCTGCAACATGGATGGGACTGGCAGAGATAATGCTAAGTGAAATAAGTCAAGCAGAGAAAGACAATATTCATATGGTTTCACTCATTTATGGAACATAAGAAGTAGGAAGATCAGTAGGAGACGAAAGGGAAGAAGAAAGGGGGGGTAAACAGAAGGGGGAAGGAATCATGAGATACTATGGACTCTGGGAAACAAACTGAAGGGTTCACAGGGCAGGGGTTTGGGGGAATGGGATAGGCTGGTGATGGGTATTAAGGAGGGCACGTATTTCATGGTGCACTGGATGTTATACGCAAGTAATGAATCATGGAACATTACATCAAAAACTGGGGATGTACTGTATGGTGACTAAGATTATATAATAAAAAATATTATTTTAAAAAAACATTCTTTTTGGAGCATTTCTGCCAAATTCCTGATACCCTCCGATTATTATTAGTGATAACACTGACAAAAAGCAGATATTCCAATTATTTTCCTGGTTTGCATGATAACAATTCCTTCCTATTCACTCATTCTAACTTTCTCAGAATCCCACAGTCAGAAAGGTTCCTGGTTGGCTTAATGCCTTGTTTTTGCCATCTTAAAGTTCTTAACAATTTTCTCTCTGAGTCAACATGAGAGCAAAGGAGCTGGGGGGGTGGGCAGCATTGGCATGTGATTTTGGCCCAGCAATAGGGCCTGTACATATGGGCTCAGACAGCATGCTCACACAGCAGTCCCCCCAGTCTCCTCATAGGAACACACGCATCTTGCTCAAGGTGCCACAGGACCCCAAGGGAGTAGCTCTGTTGGAACTGGGACCAGATTAGTGACAGCGATGACAGCAGCAGCTGCAGAGGCAACAATAATGGTGGAAGGAGCCACAGCCAGGAGAGAGAAGGAGCTGTGCCTGGCAACAGCAGTGCCTCATGGTGGGGGTACAGGATGACTTCCATCCTAAAGATCATTCCTGTGTATTTTACAACATTATTAACTATCTTGCTTGAGAGTCAGTACAGGAAATGCTATGGAGCTTAAGCAGGAATCCTCATCAATATTTATCACAAAATAAAAGCACACACATTGTTATTGGAATAAAGTATATTGGGAAGTTACTAGAATTAATAAAATAATCCAAAATCTATAGTTTTAAAAAGTGCTGCAACATTTCAAAGTCAATAACCAGAGGCTTACAAATAAATAGACAATTTAAAAATAAATATTAAAATTTTTAAAATTAATATGAAATTTTATTGATAGAATACTTTTCCTGTAAAGTTTCAGAAACCAGAAAGAAAAAAATAACCGCAATTTGCCTTCTCATTGAAGACATGGTAGTAAAATTAGTAAATGGGTTTTTGAAACATGAAGTGACTTCCAGATTCTATATAAAGAACACGGGTTATCAGAAATTAGAAAGGATTCATTAAAATGCCATATATTAAATTTTTATTTAAAAACAAATGCAGACTTAAGTATAAATTAATGGGTGAAATAAAATATTGGAGAACTTTCTTCAAACACCTGTCTCCTGGAGGAAAATCAAATCTACTTGTACTAAAATTTATATTTGGATATAATGCATTGGACATTCAGTTCAATGTTTTCACTGCACATAAATACTCCAAATAGTTCCAGTAACATAAGTATAAACACTCTTCTCAAAATTAAAAATTAGCAAAAATTAATTGCAGCTTATCATTTGCCAGCAGTGACTAGCAGTTTCAATTATATATTTTTCTATCATTTTATTTTGTTTTACTTTTTTAAATTTTATTATGTTATGTTAGTAACTATACAGTACATGCTTAGTTTTTTATGAATGTTCCATGGTTTGTTGTCTGCATATAACACCAGCCCTCCATGCATTACTTGCCCTCCTTAATACCCATCACTGGCCTAGCCCATCCCCCCTAACCCCTTCCCCTCTGAAACCCTCAGTTTGTTTCCCTTAGACCATAGTCTCTCATGGTTCATCTCCCCCTCTGATTTCCCCTCATATTTACAGAAAAATGAAGTTCTTAAAAGTATAAATTTCAGTAAAATCATATTTGGAGAAAAGTGAGCCAAGAATATCTTATGACCAATTAGGGCATCACAGAACAGTGTATTACTACTTATTATGTATAAAATTATGACACAAAAATGCAGTTTGCTATGTGTGCTGTATTTAATAAGTATTAATTAATTTTGAAGAAAAAATATCTTTATATTTTAGTAGAAATGATGGCATGTTTTCTTGCTTTTTGAACCAGAAGTCTCATATTTTCACTTTGTGCTGTGCCCTGTAAATTATTCGGGCTGTGACCTGTCTCCTCTCGGCCAAACCTAAGAAAGTAAAGACCATTTCTTCCCCTACCGATCTTCCTAGTTCTTATGTTCCATAGATGAGAGAAATCATATGATAATTGTCTTTCTCTGCTTGACTTATTTCACCTAGCATTATCTTCTCCAGTGCCCTCCATGTTGCAGCAAATGTTGAGATAAAGAAAGGGGGGTAATCAGAAGGGGGAATGAAGCATGAGAGACTATGGACTCTGAGAAACAAACTAAGGGCTTCAGAGGGGAGGGGGTGGGGGAATGGGATAGGCTGGTGATGGGTAGTAAGGAGGGCACGTATTGCATGGTGCACGGGTGTTATACGCAACTAATGAATCATCGAACTTTACATCAGAAACCAGGGATGTACTGTATGGTGACTAACATAATATAATAAAAAAAGTAAAAAAAAGAAAATATATAAAACATTTAACAAAAAATAAAAAATAAAATTAAAAAAAAAGTAAAGACCATTTCTTCATTTACCACTGGTGAGTAGTAATGGCATTCTACTTGAGTTGGATGTTCCCCTGAGAGATTTTTTATTGTATTTAATAGTGGCACAAGTTTTGAAAAGTGATTTACCAATGAGTAAAATTGGTGCATAGAAGCGAACTTCCCCTCAGCATGTTTTAGTAAAACTATGACATGTACTGAGTGGAAAATAAACTCTCATGTGAGAGACATGATCGAACAAGGGTAACAGTGGTTAGTTTTGGGGAGTGGTTATAGGAATGTCCTTGAAATTCCTAATTCATAATAACTACACTAAACTTTTGACCCACTCATCTTATCATTTGACCCCACTTTCTCTATCTTTGTTGACACATCCAAGTCCTCATACTTGATCTTGAAGAATACCTGGTACAAATCACTTTTCTAGGATTCATCTCCCTAAAAGAACCATAAACTTACTACATTTTGTTCAGAATGGTATAAGGGCTTTAGAATACCTGATGACATCTCAGCTAAATGTTTCTAAAGCTAAATTACCCTAAATTGAAAAAAAAAAAATAACTGGCACAGATAAGGTACAAGTCAGCCATGAGAAGAAAAGAAGTTGTCTGAGTTTTAATTAGATCTAGACATTCAGGAAACATTTATTTGTCTGTTTAGATATATTTGAAAATAAATTGAAAATACTAGAACTGTTATGTTGAATGACAATTTCAGTAAGACAGTTACCATTTTCATTTCTACATGAAAAAGTACCATTTCCATTGAGAACATATTAGCAAAAAAATGAGTTCATTTGACATTTATGAGAAAAAGTACCATGAAGAGTAAAAAACCAAAAACAACAACAAAAAAGGCTTGTAAATTTTTTAAGATTTAATTTATTTTAAGAGAGAGAGAAAGAGAGAGTGAGAGTGAAAGAGGGGCGGAGGGAGATAGAGAAAGAGAGAGAGAGATGCAGACTCCCCACTGCGTGCAGAGGCTGATGCAGGGCTCAATCCCAAAACCTTGAGATCATGACCTGAGCCAAAATCAAGATCCCAATGCTTAATTAACTAAGCCATCCAGGCATCCTGACAAGCCTTATAATTACAGATATATTTGCAAGACAGTTTTGTCCAGACAAGAGTGATTGTCCTCCCTTCTGATTTTAGTTCTTGCATTCTAAGCACAAAATAATATTTTAGTTACTGTACACTGATGAATGGACTTATAACCAAATGTTGGGTACATATGCAAAGAGCTTTGTCTATATTTTTACAAATCAGATTCTCTGAATTACTCTTCTCAGGGCCGCCATCACCTCCTTGTTCCTCAGGCTGTAGATGATGGGGTTGAGCATTGGGGTCAGGATGGTGTAGAAGACAGCCAGAACCTTGTCCTCTGTTGGAGATCGGAAGGATCTTGGGCGTAGATAAGTATAAGCAAAAGGTACATAGTATAAAGTCACCACAGTGAGGTGGCTGCTGCAGGTTGAATAGGCCTTCTTCCTCCCCTCTGTTGACTGCATGCGGCAGATCACATGGAGGACCTGGCCATAGGAAGATGCAATGCAAATGAAAGGAAACACAAGGAAGAGGGTGGTGCTCACAAACACAGTGTACTCATAGACCCAGGTGTCCATGCAGGCCAGAGTCAACATGGCGGGGACATCACAGAAGAAATGATTGATGGTCCTGGATCGACAGTAAGGTATATGGAGGGCATATACAGTGTGGGCACAGGAGTTGACTGAGCCCATAATCCAAGATCCTGTTATCATCAGCACGCACACTCTTTTGCTCATACGAATGGGATAGTGAAGAGGAAAGCAAATAGCCACATAACGATCATAGGCCATAGATATCAGGAGCAATGCTTCTGCCCCTCCTAAAGTCAAGAAGAAGAAGCTCTGAACCCCACACCCAATGAGAGAGATAGACCTGTTTCCAAACACAAAATTGGAAACCATCTTGGGGACAATTGTAGAAATGTAGTTTAGGTCAATGAGAGAGAGCTGACTGAGTAAGAAATACATGGGTGTATGGAGATGGGTGTCTAGGAAGATGAGGAGAATCATGGACAGGTTCCCAAACAGAGCCATTAGAAAGATAAGAACGATGACAATGAAGAAGAATAGGCCACTTCTTGTTGGTGGGAACAACCCCAAGAGGATGAAATCAGTTGATGTTTGAGTATAATTTTCCATGGGGCGTTGATAGGATTTTCCTACAAGCAGACAGAAAAGTAAGTCAAGTTTAGAACAAGAAGCTCTTTATAATGTATAATTTTAATCATACTGTGTATTATTTAAGATGTTACAACTCTTAAACGAATAACTGTACTTTTCTATTTTGGAAAAAAAACAAAAACAAAAACCAAAAACAAACAAACAAAAAACTTGTTTTTTGACCCAGAGATTAAAATTTGAAGATGGAAGCATTAGTAACCTAAATCTTTTCTAAGAAATCTTTAAAGTTATTTTAAAAAACCATATATATTTGTAAAGAATTCATTAGGAAAAGTATGCTTTACTACTGTACACAAACACAAGTATTGGGGAAGTCAGATATGTGTTCAAATATTTACATAGAAAATCAATATAAATACATACATTATATGGTTATTTTAAGAACAAATGTTTATGATTCATAAAGGATCACTTTTCTTTCATATCTAAGACTTACTTCTAAACCTGCAGCAGCCTATCAGCTTCTGTTAAGGAGAAACATTTCCTTCTTGAGTCCTCTTTTCGCAGTAACATCTAATCAAACATCTTTGAAGTCAGGTAAAAGTATTGCTTCCATCTGCTCTGAAACCTTGAATGAATCATTATCGTCAAGTACCATTTATAGGAAATCATTCTCCTCTGCCTCATCAACCAGTTTCTGAGTGATACAGTTCAAGTAGACCCTTCAACTAAATATCTAACTTTCCCAAATAATAGCTCACTAAATAAATAGCTTTCACAAATCTGCCTGAGTTCTTCCAAATAGCATTCGTTTCATGTCTCTCTGCTTCTCTAATACTTATATGATGCACACTACTCTATGGTGCTTTGTATTACTCATTTCTTTCTTTTGTTTTCTTGTACTTAAAACTTTCCAATTCTAGATCAGTGTGTGAATTTATCACATATATTTGTCACCTTTGCCTCTTAAATGTCAAAAATCATCATGATAAAAACAATGTATAAGTCAAAATAGAACAGGTATCAAAAGGCAAAATGGGAAATAAAATAGTTCAGGACCCTTTGAAAAATGAATTTAGATAAAGGAATGGTCAGTCACTTAATTGGAGAAAAAGGAAATAAGATCCTAACTCTTCATGGAGGTGGGAGGATGATTTCTCCACTGACATCATATGTGTACAAGCTCTACACAGTATGTAGTATTTTATCTTAAATTTAATTCTAGAGCCAAATGATAGCAGACTTTTAAGGAAGTCTCCCACAAGAAAAAGGAATAGTTATGTATATGTGTACACAAACACAGACATATTCACACACTTACACTCATACACAAATATAAAATGAGCCAAAATGTTTGGGAAAATGCAGTAAGAATTTTTTAATAGGATTCTTATGTTCAAAAAATTATGAAATGCTATTAATTCACAATAGAAATACCACTAGATAAATAAGAGGAAATGAGTATAAAAGAAAGGCTCTTGCAAATATATAGAGAGACATATACATACATCTATGTATATGATAAAAATGATTATGTGAAAGGTTTTATTTATTTAGTTTTTAGACAGACACCTTGCACAAGTTGGGGGAGGGGTTGAGAGAGACAAAGAGAGAAAGAGTAGCAGGCTCCCCACTGGGTAGGGAGTCTGACACAGGGCTCAATTTCAAGACCCGGAGATCATGACCTGAAATGAAACCAAGAGTTGGACACTTAACCAACAGAGCCACACAGCCACCCTGTGGATTAAGTAAAAGTTTTGAAGACATGCTGGAGAAACAAATCTACTAAAGTAAAAAAAAAAAAAAAAAAAAAAAAAAAAAGCAACGAAACATGAAAGATTTCTAGTTTGAAAAGTTTAGAGAACTGGAGAATTAATATGCAGGAACCTATGTATGCCTATTGTCATTCTTAAAAATACACATACTGGGGCGCCTGGGTGGCTCAGTCATTAAGCGTCTGCCTTCGGCTCAGGGCATGATCCTGGCGTTGTGGGATGAGCCCCACATCAGGCTCCTCTGCTATGAGACAGCTTCTTCCTCTCCCACTCCCCCTGCTTGTGTTCCCTCTCTTGCTGGCTGTCTCTGTCAACTAAATAAATAATAAAAAATCTTTTAAAAAAATACACATACCAAAATAATTATGGAATTAAGAAAACATCTTGCATTAAAATATTTTTTTCATTTATTTTTCTGCAAAGAACACAGAAAAATAAATGAGAAATGTTTTATTGCAAGCACAACACACAGAAAAATAAATGAAAAATATTTTATTGCAAGATGTTTTCTTAACAATTCTAAATGTCCCCTTAAAAACATTTGCTTAAAATTCTCAATATTGCCTGTAAACATATGATCATAAGAATGTCTTGAAAGAGATAATAATAAAAATGATGAGAAATAATAACAAGGAGATAATATTCTATATATAGAAATAGTAACTAAAATGCCAAGTTTTATAACAATTTATATATATTTTTTTTTTATCTTAGGAATATATACTAGAAGGTGAACAATGCTGTCAATCTTGCCATTCTAAACACAATATGGGATGGCACTATTTTGAAAGAATGGAAAAAGGGAAAATGATTTTGAGGTAATTGTATATGGAAGGGATGTTTCTCCATCCACAGTGGCTGGAGTGATGAGTCAAGAGGTGGTATATGACATTTAGGACTTAATTATTAAAGATAAATATATTAGTGAAAAATACAGGGGCAAATAGACACAAAAAGTGATAAAATAATATGAAATATTTCCCTTGGAGATCAGAAGGAGGGGGTAATTGGACCACTTTTTTACCCTATGAGGTGTTGAGATCATGTTCTTACCTTACTTGAAGAAAATATTAAAGTGATACAAAACCAATGGCAGTTAAAAATGGGAAACAAACTGAGGGCTTCAGAGGGGAGGGGGGTGGGGGAATGGGCTAGGCTGGTGATGGATAGTAAGGAGGGCATGTATTGCATGGTGCACTGGGTGTTATATGCAAGTAATGAATCATGGAATTTTACATCAAAAACCAGGGGTGTACTGTATGGTGACTAACATAATATAATAAAAAAATTATTATTGAAAAAATGTAACTCATAATATCATTAACAAGTCAACCATCATTCTTCTCAATGGTGAAAACTAAAAGTTTTCCTCTAAAATCAAAAACAAAGCAAGGATGCCACTGTGTAACTCCTAATCAACATCGTTCTGGAAATATAACCAGAGCCATTAGGCAAAAAACAACAAAGCAAAAATCCAAATTGGAAATAAAGAAGTAAAACTATCTTTGTTCACAAACAACATTAGCTTATATGTAGAAAATTTTAAAGAGTCCACAAAATATTATTGGAACTAATAAATTTAGCAAAGTTTCAGGACACAAAATCATTTGTAATTCTATACACTAATAAAGCACATTTGTAAGAATATTTTTTAAAAATTGTAAATTACATTTCCAATGCCATCCAAAACCATAAAAACTGAGGAATAAACTTAAGAAGGGGGAGAAACTTGTGCACTGAAAATCTACAAAACATTGCTCAAAGAAATAGAAGAGACAAATAAGTGCATAGAAACACCCTGCATTCACGGATTGGTAAATTTAATATTGTTAAAATGTCAATGATACCACAAGCAAACTATAGATTCAATGAAATGCCTATCATAATCCCAATGAAGTGTTTGAAGAAAAATTCCTAGAGTTAATGTATAATCTCAAGGTACCCTGAAGAGCCAAAATAATCTTATGAAACAATTGGAGAATTCACTTTTTCTGACAAAAAACTTACTTAAAAAAAAAAGCCATGATAACTTAAAAATGTTGTATTGGCATAAACACAGGCATAAACTAATAAAATAGATATATCCGAATATCAAATATATCAGAATAAACAATTCACATATGATTTTCTCAACAGTCTCCAAACCATTGAGAGGGGTTGTCTTTTCAAAAAAAAATTGTTCAGGAAAAAAAAAAAAGCATGTGAAAACTCCATTAAAACAAAATAATATTATTTTAGTGTTAACAGTTTACTTACTTGAACATATTCTATTTTCTCAGACACACTGGCTTTGTTATATTTTCACTTGACCCCACCACAGCCACACCCATTTCCTGATAAAAATCGTCTCTCAAAACCTCTAAATAAAATTCAGTTCATGTTCTGTTCCCAATGCAAAGTGTCCTTGCCTAGGAGATTTTGCCTGCAAAGGCATACCCGTATTATCTCTTCTGTAATTTATATTGTAGATGTCCATATTCTACTTAATGAGTAAAATCATCCAAATACTACCCGAGTTCAAAATGAATTACGTATTACCATTCCTTGAAGTCAATGTGCATCAATGAGTTTGCACACCTTTTTTTCCTATGTTTATATTTAGAGTTGAAAATTAAATACTGAAAAAGCCTCATTCTACTGATTCATAAATTTATAGAACATATGTTTTTAAACTATTTCTCATTATTAAAAAGATAAAAAGCAAAATCACAGAGTTATGTAGTGAGTTTTTGAAGTCTGTGAAGTGACCTAGTGATAGAGTTGGGAAATGTCCTCTCAACCCACATAATCCAGAGTTTTCCACTGAAGCATGGATTTTTATGCCCTACATGCTCTACACTTTTGATCAAAACTATTCTCAAGGAAAAATCATTCATAATCACACAACAAGGCTGATCATTTACACAAGTGCAGAAAGGATATGGATACCTAAGATGACTCCTGAATTTGGCTTTCCTGGGAGAGATGGAAGAAATAACAGATTAGACTTCTAAGAGCCGGTAAGGCACAAAACACTTTCCACCAGTTTTCACAGAAATCTGAATTAATTTATGTTCTCAAACCCCAGTAAGTTTTTAAAATTCTGGATCTTCCCCAGTGGCTTTCTTTATTGACATGGAGGCCTGAGAAACTAGTAAACCAGGTTACCAGGTCAGTTTTCCCAAGAAGGCTTTGAATGCATTACCTACAGAAAGTGAATCTTAGTTCCTAAAAATTGGCTGATCATACATCAATGTGCATGTCTACAATAAGAATTATTTTTTTAAAAAAGGGTTATTGTGCATTACCATCAGTTATGTAAAGTTTATAGCATTTTAAATGGTTTTTAAGAATCAAAATCACATGATTCAGAAGAGGGTCCTATGGATTATAGATAAGGGTAAATATCCACAATCTCCTTTCCTGGATTTCTACATGAGATTTCACATCCATTTAAGTGTTTCCACACAGATTCTACGAAAAGGACAAAGAGTATATAGTTTGCATTACTTTAGTGAATTGGGAATTCTAATAATAGTATTTGATATTCAAGAAATGGGTATTTTCATTTTTGAAAAGAACTATACAATTTTATAGATAAAAAGATCTGGAACACACAGTGAATATTTGTGTAGATGAATGTTTGCATGATTCCAATTCATATAATTCCATAAATTTCCACATTGTTGGATCAGTATTAATAGATAAGTAGGTAATTCTGTAGGCAGGTATTTTCGAAGGTAGACAATAATTACAAGAACTGTCTTTCAAATTCTGTTTTGCAGTGAGAATGGATTTATTTTTATTCATTCTACCTGTGCACTGGAGAAAGTTTAGGTTTAAAGCTAGACGTAGGGGTGCCCGGGTGGCTCAGATGACTGAGTGTCTGCCTTTGGTTCACTCATGATCTCCAGATCCTCCCACATTAGGCTCCCAGCTCAGCAAGGAGTCTGCTTCTCCCTCTCCCTCTGCCTCCCCCCCTGCTTGTGCTCTGTCTCTCTCTCGGAAATGAATAAATGAAATATTTTTAAAAAAACAAAATAAAATAAAGCTAGATGTAATTCTACCTCACCTACTTACAAGAAATAGATTGGATTAAAGAAATTAATTATTAGAGCCTCTATATTGTATGTATAAAGAAACATGGGATATTACAAGTTATCTATGAGATAGGACATAATGAAAATATACTGAATATTTGGCTATAAATTATCACTGAAGAGTGGCTGTAATTGTCAGCAACTTATATTTATCATTGTCATCACAATGATTTATTTTCACTTCACTTTTCATCCACTACACTTGTATAATATTTTAAAATTGTTTCTATATGTTCTTCACTAAAACTCTGAGAGGTACTTAGTTAAAATATTTTTGGTTGTTCACTGGAAATGTATTCATGTGTATGAAAGTAAAAAAAAAATAAATAAATGTAACAGTTACAAGCATAAACACATCAATTTCACTTAGTTTGTGTTTAAAACGACCAAATAGATTACCAAAACTGAACATAGAGTTACCTGGATTATTTCCAGAATTTACACACACACACACATACACATACACACACACACACACGCACACACACACACATCTTTAAACTTTCTTTTTTCCCCTTATCCCTTCACTACACACAGGATCCCCTTGCTCTCTGAAAGCAGAGCACTCCTCTAAAATCTTCCATAAACTGAAAGTGCATGAAGTGAAGAAACAGTTACCATTATTTTTTATGAAAAAATTTTCATCATTACCAGACTCAAAAATAACCACTCCTAGGCTTTTCTGATACTGTAGACCACATCCTGCTGACGGACATACAAAATAAATCACATAAACAGGGGCTCACACACACAGTCCAAAGCTATGCAGAATGGGTGCTGAGATTTTTAAAGTAGTTCCTGGGGAAGGGCTTGGCGCTCCACCCCCACTGCTCTGTGCGCCTGCGGCCTCCCTGATGGCTTGCTGCCAAGCACACACTGAACGCCAGTATCACCTTTTACATTTTTTTAATAGTGGAAATCTTTTCAGATTTCTTTGGGTTAGCATGAACTGTACTGAAACAGGACTTTTGTGAAAGCAAATTGGTGTAATAGAAACTTAAAAAATGAGGGATACTTGTATTCTGATGTGTGTTTTTATATAAAATCTAGACACGTGATTTCTAGGGTTTAATTAGATTGAATCTATGTGGGGTAAAAAGCAAGTAGGAAGCATCATTAAGATTGCCTTGGGCGTCATGTAAGCACTCTTCCTTTGTGGAAAAAGAAGAAACAATTAAGAAAGACAATTGTCCCCCACAAACTTGTTGATGATTTGGGCCCTTAAGTGTTAGTTTTGTTTTGTTTTGTTAATTTTCACCTGAGCACATCCAAAACATACTCCATTAGGATCCTCATCTCATTTGCCATCCAGACAGCACGTTTGTAAATCAGCTTGAAAACCATGTTTTGTTGTTTATTTTACATTGTACAATTTCTGCTGAACAGTATTGTACAAAGTGTAACCACTCACTCAACTTCAAACTCCATTTCAAATCATCTAATACTTACATAGATTAAATCATTTATTTCCTAAACTGATCACCTTAAATTCTGAATAATTTCAATCCAACTGTAATAAATATGACCGAAGGAATTAATGCAATGTAATCAGGACTTATGGGACCACATCATGTACTTGCATAAAAACATCTTCACTTCTGAAGAATATAATTCATGTTACCAAAGCTGTTTTTTTTAATATTGTAATTTTAAAATTCTAGTATAGTTTACATATAGTGTCAGATTAGTCTCATGTGTACATCGCCCAGTGCTCAGACGACAAGTGCACTCTCTAGGCTCAATTAGCCATGTTGTTTTACAGCATTCTTGTCTAGCCTGTTTCCCTGATGAGGGAACAGAAGGCAAGCTGAGAACAAAGCAGAAGCTGACACCCTGCAAACCACCCCCCCAATGTATGTGACATTCCTTGGCACTCCTGGCTGCCCTAAAATAAGGAAAGGAAAAAACAAATGATTAACTGACAGAGATCACAATCCTGGGAGGCCTGGGTCTCCCTCAGTTTACACGTCCTAGTGATTTACAAGGAAGAAGCTTTCTTATCAATAGCCTAACTTCCAGAGACTCATAATTCAGTTTCCTGAAGCCCTAACATTACTATCCCCTCCATAAAATTGAGGGAAGTTAAGGCAGAAGGAAATGTAAATAAAATCTGCAGCCCATTGATAAGGACACGTGATAGGAAGAAAGTAGCATTTCCAGGGAAGCTCCCAACTATCTTACTATTAACACCTTCTAAAGGGGTCAATGACCTTAACTTGACAATAGCAAGGCCTCCAGTGTCCTGTGAGTCTTCTTTGACATATGAAAGCGCTTTCTCAGCCTCCCCTTTTCCTCACCTCCCCCAACCCCATGGTATATAATCAGCCACCCATCACAACCTGGGGCAGCAGCTCTTTCTGCCCACGGGTCCTGTCCCCGTGCTTTAATAAACCACCAATTTTGCACCAAAGATGCCTCAAGAATTTTTTCTTGGTTGTCGGCTCCGGACTCCACCCCGTTGAACCTCACCTATATTCTACGACCTCATCATCCCCATTTCCAGAAGATGCATCATTGGCTGTGCATAAAATGAACCCTCCATTCTTTAATGAATATTGTTTGTCCTTCAACATTTTTTCTGTAAATGTCTTCGTTCAAGTATCAACAAAAAAAATTATTCTCATATTTGAAGTACCATTTTAATTTATATAATATTTCTTATGTATTTTATCATAGAGTATCAAAATCATTATGAATTCTATTTCAGAATATGATATCGTTAGGTATAGGCACATGTAATACTCATCATAAATCCAGAACAGTAGTTCATATATATATGTACATCAACAGTAGCCTTTATTATCAATTTACAGTGTTTCAAAATCATTTCACGGTTATTCCCAATCAGATTAATTCTCAGAATTGTATAACTCATTTTAAGTTTTAAAAAATTTAATATCTTTAAAAATATTTAAATATCTTTAAAAAATGAACAAGTGTTCAAGCAGCCAATTCATTTCTTTAATTTTTAATGATACACACTCTAACAGAAATTATTTACCTGTTGTTTAAGCCTACTTCGCTCAAATAAAAAAATAAAATAAAAAATAAAAAAATAAGACTTTTCTGGTTAAACAGATGCCTAAATGTATCTATTGTTTATCATACACAATAGTCTTAAATACTAAATAAAGTTCTCTTAAGTGCTTGCTGAGGAGCTTCACTTCATGTATGATTATTAAAAATAAGAAAACAAGATTACTGGAGTACCTTGTATTATCTCTGCACTTTCACAAACACACTGGCTTGGGTAGCTGACAGCGGTCCAATCATCATCATATCAACAAAGTCATTTTATGTGTAAATGTCTTCAAACAATTTCCAAACAAGTGCACATACTAATCTTTCACCTCTACACGTGACATTTTAGATACCTCCAAGAAATGCAGCAGCAACACTGATTCTGTGTCTTCTTTACCTGGAGATTTCATCTATTCCTTTTGTTTTGCTTTGTTTTGCTTTGTTTGTTTGTTTTTTTCTTTTGTATTCACTTGAAAATGTCCATTGAGACTTGGACAATACAGGTTGTTACTAAAACCCCAAGATAGACGTAAGACAGGTTGAGGAAGGAGTTCAACTAATTTCTTTGGATATTTAACAGGTGTGTTAAGGGTCAATTCAATGGTTAAAGAAGCAAATATATTTATTCAGTTTGTTCCAATATCAATGTGTCTCTAAAGTTTTATGGGTCATGTATTTATATATTTTTTTGCCCAGTAAATTCACAGTAATTATGTGTCTGCATATATTAATTTATTTCCCAATTTTTATTATATTGGTCAAAAAATTTAATAATTCAATGTAATGTGTTAGTTTAATGAAAACATATAAGAAATCTTTAAAGCATCACAAATATGAGAGTTATCTTTAATTTATCTTATGAATGACATATTTTCAATTTTTTCCATTTTGTTGCCAAAAACACATTAAAGTATAAAATAATTTTTACTCAATTAACTAAATAATTAAAACAATTTTGTCACTCCTTTTGAAGCAATAATATTTTTAAAATGTTTAACAATAAGGAGGGTACATATCGCATGGTGCACTGGGTGTTATACGCAACTAATGAATTATCGAACTTTACATTAGAAACCAGGGATGTATTGTATGGTGACTAACATAATATAATAAAAAAAACATTAAAATAAAAAAAAGAAAATACCTTAAATATTCTTATCTTTTTCTTGGCTTTCAGTAACTGAATTAACTACACTTTTTACTTGGGAAAAGGTAAAAATGGTCCAGTTTTATTTTATTTACTTATTTTTATTTTTTATTTAAATTCATTTAGACAACATATCATTAGTTTCAGAATTAGTGTTCAATAATTAATCAGTTGCATTCGACACCCAGTACTCGTCATATCACATGCCTTACTTAATGCACATCACCCTGTTACCATATCCTGCAACCCACCTCGCTTCCAGCAACCCTCAGTTTGTTTATGATAGGTAAAAGTCTTGCATAGTCTGTCTCCCTCTCTGATTTCTCCCCAATTTTCCCTCCCTTCCCTTATGATCCTCTGTGTTGTTCTTACATTCCACATATGAGCAAAACAATACGATAATTGTCTTTCTCCAATTGACATATTTCACTTAGCATAATACCCAACCGTTCCATTAATGTTGATGTAAATTGTAAGTATTCGTCTTTTCTGATGGCTGAGTAATAGTCTATTGTCCATTTATCTGTCAAAGGACATCTCAGCTCCTTCCACAGTTTTGCTATTGTGGACATTGTTGCTATTAACATTGGGGTGCAGGTGCCCCTTTTTTCACTACATCTGTATATTTGGGGTAAATACCCAGTAGTGCAATTGCTGTGTTGGTAAGCGGCTTCCCCTTTCTCCACATCCATGCCAACATTTGTTGTTTCTTGACGTTAATTTTAGCCATTCTAACTGGTGTAAGGTGGTATCTCGTTGTGGTTTTGATTTGGATTATTCTGATGCTGAGTGATGTGGAGCATTTTCTCATGTGTCTGTTAGCCATCCGTATGTCTTCTTTGGAAAAATCTCCTTTCATGTCTTCTGCCCATTTCTTGACTGGGTTTTTTTCTTTGTTGGGTGTTGAGTTTGATAACTTCCTTATAGTTCCCAGATACAAGTCCTTTAACTGATAAGTCATTTGCAAATATCATCTGCCATTCTGTAGGTTGCCTTTTAGCTCTGTTGAAAGTTTCTTTTGCTGTGCAGAAGTTTTTAATATCGATGAAGTCCCAATAGTTCCTTTTAGTTTTTGTTTCCCTTGCCTTTAGGGATGTGTCTAGTAAAAAGTTGCTGCAATTGAGGTTGAAGAGTTGCTGCCTGTGTTCTCCTTTAAGATTCTGATGGATTCTTGTCTCACATTTAGGTTGTTCATAGATTTTGAATATATTTTTATGTGTGATGTAAGAAATTGTTGCAGTAACATTCTTCTGTATGTGGCTATCCAATTTTCCCAGCACCATTTATTGAAGAGAGTGTTCTTTTACTGCTGTATATTCTCTCTTATTTTGACAAAGATTAGCTGACCATAGAGTTGAGGGTCCATTACCGGGTTCTCTATTCTGTGCCATTGATCTATGTGTCTGTTTTAATACCAGTACCATGCTGTCTTGATGATCACAGCTTTATAATGTAGTATGAAGTCAGGCATTGTAATGCCCCCAGCCTTGTTTTTTTCTTTTTCAACATTCCCCTGGGGATTTAGGGTCTTTTCTGTTTCCATTAAAATTTTAGTATTATTTGCTCCAGCTCTGTCAAAAATGTCAGTGGTATTTTGATGGTGATTGCATTGAATGTGTAGATTGCTCTGGGCAGCATAAACATTTTTACAATGTTTACTCTTCCAATCCATGAGCATGGAATGTTTTCCATCTCTTTGTGTCTTACTCAATTTCTTTCATAAGTGTTCTGTGGATTTTAGAGTACAATTCTTTACCTTTTCGGTTAATTTTTTCCCTAGGTATCTTATGATTTTGGTTCAATTGTAAATGGGATTGATTCCTTAATTTCTATTTCTTTGGTCTCATTGCTAGTGCATAGAAATGCAACTGATTTCTGTGCATTGATTTTGTAACCTGCTACATTGCTGAAGAGTTCTAGCAATCTAGGGGTGGAGTCTTTTGAGTTTTCCACATAAAGTATCATGTCATCTATGAAGAGTGAGCATTTGACTTCTTCTTTGCCAATTTGAATGCCCTTTCTTTTGTTTGTTGTGATTTATGAGTCTAGGACATCTAGTGCTATGGTGAACAACAGTGGTGAGAGTGGGTATCCCTGTTGTCTTCCTGACCTTAGGGGAAAAGCTCTCAGTTTTTTCCCAATGGAGAGAGATAGTCACTGTGGGCTTTTCTTAGATGTTTTTTAAGATATTAAGGAATGTTCCCTTTATCCCTATACTCTGAAGAGTTTTAATCAGGAATGGATGTTATATTTTGTCAAATGCTTTCTCTTCATCAATTGAGAGGATCATGTGGTTCTTTCTTTTATTAATGTGATGTATCATGTTGTTTGATTTGTGAATGTTGACCCACTCTTGCATCCCAGGAATAAATCCCACCTGATCATGGTGAATAATTCTTTTATAGTACTGTTGGATCCTATTGGCCAGTATCTTCGTAAGTATTCTGACATCCATGTTCATCAGGGATATTGGTCTGTAATTCTCCTTTTTGATGGGGTCTTTGGCTTAGGGATCAAGGTAATGCTGGCCTCATAGAACGAGTTTGGAAGTTTTCCTTCTGTTTCTATTTTTTGAAACAGGCTCAATAGAATAGTTATTATTTCTTCTTTAAATGTTTGGTAGAATTCCCTTGGGAAACCATCCAGCCCTGGACTCTTATTTTTTCGGTGATTTTGATTACTGTTTCAATTTCCTTGCTGTTTATGAGTCTGTTCAGATTACCTATTTCTTCCTGTTTCAGTTATGATAGTTTATAAATTTCCAGGAATACATCCATTTCTTCCAGGTTGCTTAATTTGTTGGCATTTGGTTGCTGATAATAAGTTGTAATAATTGTCTCTATTTCCTTGGTATTAGTCATACTCTCTCCCCTTTCATTCATGATTTTATTAATTTGAGTCCTTTCTCTTATTTTGGATAAGTCTGGCTCAGAGGTTATCAATCTTATTAATTTTTTCAAAGAACTGGCTTCTAATTTCTTTGATCTGTTCTACTGTTCTGGTTTCTATTTCATTGTTTTCTGATCTAATTTTCATTATTTCTCTTTACTGGATTGGTTTAGGCTTTATTTGGTGTTCTTTTTCCAGCTCCTTTAGGTGAAAGTTAGCTTTTATATTTGATATTTGTCTAGTGTTTTTTTTGATTGTTTGTTTTGTTTTTGTTTTTGTTTTGTTTTGTATTTTTTGAGAGGCTCATATTGCAGTGTACTTCCCTCTAGTGGCCACCTTTGCTGTATCCCAATGGTTTTGAACAGTTCTGTTTTCTTTTTCATTTGTTTTGATGAATTTCTTTAATTCTTCTTTAATTTCCTGATTGACCCATTCATCGTTTAGTAGCATGCTCTTTAACCTCCAGTTGTTTGAGTTCCTTCCAAATTACCTCTTGCAATCAAGTTCAAATTTCAAAGAATTGTGGTCTTAAATTATGCAGGAAATAATGGCAATCTTTTTGTATCAGTTGGGACCTGATTTGTGACCCAACATGTGATCTATTGTGGAGAAAGTTCCTTGTGCACTCGAAAAGAATGAGTATTCTGTTACTTTAGGATGGAATGCTCTGTATATATCTGTGAAATCCACCTGTCCTGTGAGTCAAAGCCCTTGTTTCCTTATTGATCTTCATTTAGATCGTCTATCCATTGATGTGAGTGGGGTGTTGAAGTCCCATGCTATTAGTGTATTATAATCAATGTGTTTCTTTACTTTGATTATTAATTGCTTGATATACTTGGCTACTCCCATATTTGGAGCAAAAATATTTATAATTGTTTGTCCTTCTTATTGTTTAGATACTTTAAATATGATGTAGTGTCCCTCTTCATCTCTTACTACAGTCTTTGTTTTAAAATCAAATTTGTCTCATATGAGGATTGCTATTCCAGCTTTCTTTTGAGGTGCATTAGCATGGAAATGGTTCTCCATCCCCTCACTTTCAGTCTGGAGGTGACTTTAGGTCTAAAATGAGTCTCTTTTAGACAGCATATGGCTGTATCTTGCTTTTATATCCAATCTGATATCTTTTGTCTTTTAATTGGGGCATTTAGCTCACTTACATTCAAAATAACTATGGAAAGATATGAATTTAGTGCCATCGCATTGGCTGTAGAGTCCCTGTTTCTGTAGATTATTTCTTTCTGGTCTATGGTACTATTGGACTCTCTTCACTTACAATGTTTCCCTTAATATTTCTTGCAGGGCTGACTTGGTGGTAACATACTCTCTCATTTTCTGTCTGTCCTGAAAGTTCTTTATCTCTCCTTCCATTCTGAATGACAGCCTTGCTGGATAAAGTATTCTTGGCTGCATGTTCTTCTCATTTAGTACCCTGAATATGTCTTGCTAGCCCTTTCTGGCTTGCCAGGTTTCTGTGGACAGGTCTGATGTTATTTTGATGTTCCTCCTTCCAAATATAAGGAACCTCCTCTGCATGAGTATTCTCAAGATAGTTTATTTAGCTGTAAGATTTGCAAGCATGACTATTATATATCGGGGTGTTCATCTATTTTTATTGATTTTGGAGGGGTCTTTTTACCTTGTGGACACAAATGCTTCTTTTCTTCCCCAGATTAGGGAAGTTTTCAGCTATGCTTGGATAAATATACCTTCTAGCCCTCTCTTTCTCTCCACCCCCTTGGGGATCTCAATAATTCTACGTTGGATGTTTCATGGCATCATTAATTTCTCCAAGCCTTTTTTCATTGGCTACTAGCTGCCTATCTCTGTTTCCTCAACTTCCTTCCTTTCCATCATCTTATCTTATAGATCACTTATTCTCTCTTTTGCTTCAATGACCCTAGCTGTTAGAGTATCCAGTTTAGACTGCATCTCATTCATAGCATTTCTAAGTTCAGCCTGATTAGATCTCATTTCTGCCCTTAGAGACTATTTGTCACTTACACTTTCTCAAGCCTAGCTATTAACTTTTTGATTGCTATCCTGAATTCTATCTCTGACATCTTACTTATATCCACATCAATTAGCTCTGCCTCTGGTTATTTTTTTGTGTGAGTTCCTCTTTCTTGTCATTCTGTCCACAGAATGATGGTTTGGAGAATGATCAGAGTCCAAAATATCAAGCAGGTCCCAAGAAGATGTCCCTTATCAAAATCCAGTGTGGTCAGAAGCCACCAAAAAAGCAAAACCAAAATGAAACACAAGAATAAAATTGAAAAACAAAATAAATAAATAAATAAAAGGAGGAAGAGAGGAACTATAATCTCACATTGTGGACAAAGCAGAGTGTTCCCCTTGTTCCTGGGTGAATTTAGTCTGTGTTTTATAAGATACTACATCCCAAAATTACAAGGAAATTGATATAAATATATATATTTGATATATATTAATATATTAAATTAAATATATATTGAATTTAATATATATTAAATTAAATATATATTGATATTTATATAGGAAATTTATATAAGGAAATTGATATAAATATATATTTAATATATAAATATATTAAATTAAATATATATTGAATTTAATATATATTAAATTTATATTTATTTATAAATAATTATAAATAATAAATTATTTATTTATTTATTTATTTTAACTATATATTGAATTTTTTTTATTTTTTTTCACATTTATTTATTTATTTATTTATTTATTTTTAAATGATTTTTTATTATATTATGTTAGTCACCATACAGTGCATCCCCGGTTTCCGATGTAAGGCTCAATGATTCATTAGTTTTGTAAAACACCCAGTGCACCATGCAATACGTGCCCTCTTTACTACCCATCACCGGTCTATCCCATTCCCCCACCCCCCTCCCCTCTGAAGTCCTCAGTTTGTTTCTCATAGTCCATAGTCTCTCATGTTTCATTCCCCCTTCTGATTACCCCCCCTTTCTTTATCCCTTTCTTCCCCTACTGATCATCCTAGTTCTTATGTTCCATAGATGAGAGAAATCATATGATAGTTGTCTTTCTCTGCTTGACTTATTTCACTTAGCATTATCTCCTCCAGTGCTGTCCATGTTGTAGCAAATGTTGAGAACTCGTTCTTTCTGATAGCTGAGTAATATTCCATCGTATATATGGACCACAACTTCTTAATCCAGTCATCTGTTGAAGGGCATCTCGGCTCCTTCCACGATTTAGCTATTGTGGACATTGCTGCTATGAACATTGGGGCGCATATGGCCCTTCTCCTCACTACGTCTGTATCTTTGGGGTAAATACCCAGTAGTGCAATGGCTGGATCATAGGGTAGCTCAATTTTTAACTTTTTAAGGGACCTCCACACTGTTTTCCAGAGTGGCTGTATCAACTTGCATTCCCACCAACAATGTAGGAGGGATCCCCTTTCTCCACATCCTCTCCAACAATTGTTGTTTCTTGCCTTGTCTATTTTTGCCATTCTAACTGGCGTAAGGTGGTATCTCAGTGTGGTTTTGATTTGAATTTCCTTGATGGCTAATGATTTTGAACATTTTTTCATGTGTCTGTTAGCCATTTGTATGTCTTCATTGGAAAAGTGTCTGTTCATACCTTCTGCCCATTTTTTGATTTGTTTATTTGTTTCTCGTGTATTGAGTCTGAGAAGTTCTTTGTAGATCTTGGATACCAGTCCTTTATCTGTAGTGTCATTTGCAAATATATTCTCCCATTCCGTGGGCTGCCTCTTAGTTTTTCTGACTGTTTCCTTGGCTGTGCAGAAACTTTTAATCTTGATGAAGTCCCATAAATTCATTTTATCTTTTGTTTCTCTTGCCTTTGGGGATGTGTCATGAAAAAGGTTGCTTTGGCCGATGTCGTAGAGGTTGTTGCCTATGTTCTCCTCTAGAATTTTGATGGATTCCTGTCTCACATCGAGGTCTTTCATCCATTTGGAGTTTATTTTTGTGTATGGTGTGATATAGTGGTCAAGTTTCATTCTCTTGCATGTAGCTGTCCAATTTTCCCAGCACCATTTATTGAAGAGACTGTCTTTTTCCCACCGGATGTTTTTTCCTGCTTTATCAAATATTAGTTGCCCAAAGAGCTGAGGGTCCATTTCTGGGCTCTCTATTCTGTTCCATTGGTCTATGTGTCTGTTTTTGTGCCAGTACCATGCTGTCTTTGTGATCACAGCTTTGTAGTACAGCTCGAAATCCGGCATTGTGATGCCCCCAGCTTTGTTTTTCCTTTTCAACAGTTCCTTGGAGATTCGGGGCCTTTTCTGTTTCCATACAAATTTAAGGACTGTTTGTTCCAGTTCTTTGAAAAATGTCCTTGGTATTTTGATCGGGATAGCATTGAAAGTGTAGATTGCTCTGGGTAGCATGGACATTTTAACTATGTTAATTCTTCCGATCCATGAGCATGGAATATCTTTCCATCTTTTTATGTCTTCCTCAATGTCTTTCAAGAGTGATTTATAGTTTCTAGAATATAGGTCCTTTATGTCTCTGGTTAAGTTAATTCCAAGGTAACGTATGGTTTTTGGTGCTATTGTAAATGGGATGGATTCCCTAATTTCTCTTTCTTCGGTCTCGTTATTCGTGTATAGAAATGCAACTGATTTCTGAGCATTTATTTTGTATCCTACCACGTTACTGAATTGCTCTATAACTTCTAATAGTTTGGGAGTGGCTTCTTTTGGGTTTTCCATATAGAGTATCATGTCATCTGCGAAGAGAGACATTTTGACTTCTTCTTTGCCAATTTGAATACCTTTGATCCCTTTTTGTCGTCTGATTGCTGTTGCAAGGACTTCTAGTACTATGTTGAATAATAGTGGCGAGAGTGGGCATCCTTGTCGTGTTCCTGATCTTAAGGGAAAGGCTTCCAGCTTTTCCCCATTGAGAATAATATTTGCAGTAGGCTTTTCATAGATGGCTTTTATGAGATTGAGAAATGTACCTTCTATTCCTACACTCTGAAGGGTTTTAATCAGGAAAGGATGCTGTATTTTGTCAAATGCTTTTTCGGCATCGATTGAGAGGATCATATGGTTCTTGAGTCTTTTCTTGTTGATATGATGAATCACGCTGATTGATTTGCGAATATTGAACCACGCTTGCATCCCAGGTATGAATCCCACCTGATCGTGATGGATAATCCTTTTAATGTACTGTTGGATTCTATTAGCAAGTATCTTGTTGAGGATTTTGGCGTCCATATTCATTAGGGAAATCGGTCTGTAATTCTCCCTTTTGATGGGGTCTTTGCCTGGTTTGGGGATCAAGGTAATATTGGCCTCATAGAATGAGTTTGGTAGCTTTCCTTCTGTTTCTATTTTTTGAAATAGCTTTAGAAGAATAGGTATTATTTCTTCTTTGAATGTTTGGTAGAATTCCCCAGGAAAACCGTCCGGGCCTGGAGTTTTGTTATTTGGAAGGTTGTTTATCACTGACTCAATTTCTTCATCATTAATTGGCCTGTTTAAGGAATCAATTTCTTCCGGTTTCAATCTTGGTAGTTTATAGGTTTCCAGGAAGGATTCCATATCTTCCAGATTGCTTAGTTTATTGGCATATAGCTGTTGATAAAAATTTCTAATAATCCTTCCAATTTCAGTGGTGCTCGTCGTGACCTCTCCTTTTTCATTCATAATTTTAATAATCTGGGTCCTTTCTCTTTTCTTTTGGATAAGTCTTGCCAGTGGTCTGTCAATTTTATTGATTCTCTCAAAGAACCAGCTTCTAGTCCTGTTGATCTGCTCTACTGTACTTCTGGTTTCTGCTTGATTGATTTCAGCTCTAATTTTGGTCAACTGCTTCCTCGTGCGTGGATTAGGCCTGTCCCTCTGTTGCTGTTCCACCTTCTTGAGGTGAGAATATAAAAACTGCATTTTAGATTTTTCTATTCTTTTGAGTGAGGCTTGGATGGCTATGTATTTCCCCCTTAGGACTGCCTTTGCAGTATCCCATAGGTTTTGGACTGTTGTATTTTCATTCTCATTGGTCTCCATAAATTGTTTAATTTGATTTTTGATTTCCTGGTTTATCGAGTCATTCCTGAGCAGGATGGTTCTTAGTCTCCAAGTGTTTGAGTTTCTTCCAAATTTTTCCTTGTGGTTGAGTTCCAATTTCAGAGCGTTGTGGTCTGAGAATATGCAGGGGATAATTTCAATCTTTTGGTATCGGTTGAGACCTGTTTTGTGTCCCAGAACATGGTCTATTCTTGAGAATGTTCCATGGGCACTAGAATAGAATGAGTATTCTTTGGTTCTGGGGTGTAGTGTTCTATATATATCTATGAGGTCCAACTCTTTGAGTATGGCATTCAAAGCCTTTGATTCTTTGCTTAGTTTTTGCCAGGGTGTTCTGTCTATTTCTGATAGTGGAGTGTTGAGGTCCCCTACTATTAATGTATTTTTATCTATGTGTCTCTTTATTCTGGTTAAGAGTTGGCTTGTGTATCTTGCTGCTCCCCTGTTGGGGGCATATATATTTATAATTGTCATATCCACTTGTTGAATACTTCCCTTAAGAATAATATATTGCCCTTCTGCATCTCTAACTATAGTCTGTAGTTTAAAATCCAATTTATCTGATATGAGAATTGCTACCCCAGCTTTCTTTTGAGGTCCATTTGCGTGAAAGATGGTACTCCATCCCCTTACTCTCAGTCTGAATGCATCTTTGGGTTTGAAATGAGCCTCTTGTAGACAGCAAATGGATGGGTCATTTCTTTTTATCCAATCTGCAACCCTGTGGCGTTTTATGGGATGGTTCAAACCATTTACATTAAGACTGATTACTGAGAGATATGATTTTAATGTTGCCATGTTGCCAGTAAAGTCTTTGTTTGTATTGGCTGTGACTTTCTGTTCTGTATCACTCTTGGGGCCTTTTTACTTTTATAGAACCCCCCGTAATATCTCCTGTAGGGCTGGTTTCGTGGTTACAAAATTGGTTAGTGACTGGCGATTCTGAAATGTCTTTATTTCTCCATCAATTCTGAATGACAGCCTTGCTGGATAAAGGATCCTTGGCTGCATGTTTTTCTCTGAAAGAGCTTTAAAAATGCTCCCCCAACCCTTTCTCTCATTCCAGGTCTGTGTAGACAGGTCTGACGTAATTCTGATGCTTTTGCCTTGGTACATGAGAAATTTCTTTGCCCTGGCCGCTTTCAATACTGTATCCTTGCATCTAATATTTGCGAATTGCACTATGATGTGACGTGGCGTAGGTTTGTCATGGTTGAGCTTGGGAGGGGTCCTCTCTGCCTCTTGGACACGAATGTTTGTTTCCCTTGCTAGATTAGGGAAGTTTTCAGCTACAATTTGTTCAAATATCTCTTCTAGACCTCTGTTTTTCTCCACCCCCTCGGGGATGCCGATGATTCTAACATTGGATCCTTTCATTGAGTCAGTAATCTCCCGTAACCTACATTCGTGGGCGTGGATTTTTTTAAGACCATCTTCTATTTTCATTTTTTCCTCTATTAACCCATCCTCCAATTCACTAACCCGTTCCTCTGCTTCTGCGACCCTGGCCGTCAGAGCCTCTAGTTTTGCCCGCATTTGGCTCATAGAATTTTTAATTTCTGTCAGATTCGCTCTCATTTCTGTCCTTAAGGATTCTATATTCTCAGTAACCTTTTCGTTAATAGTTTTTTCAATTCTACTCATCATTTTGACCATCGTTACTCTGAATTCCATTTCTGATAATTTGGTTACATCCATATCCATTATTTCTGTGGCAGAGGCCACAGTCTCACTGTCTTTTCTTTGCTGGGGGGGGCTTCTCCTTCTTGTCATTCTGATGAAGAGAGGTTGCGGGGTTTCCAGAGCCCAAATTATTGACTGGGTCCCAGGCCGTGCCCCTTGTTTTATAGGGATCTTAGGGATGTGGGCTTCTTCTTTAAAGATTTTATTTATTTATTTATGTGGCAGCCAACCAGCGAGAGAGGGAACAGAAGCAGGGGAGTGGGAGAGGAAGAAGCAGGCTCCCAGCGGAGGAGCCCGATGAGGGACTCCTTTCCGGAACGCCGGGATCACACCCTAAGCCGAAGGCAGGCGCTCAGTGACTGCACCACCCAGGCGCCCGGGTTGTGGGCTTCTTGATTTTTCAGCCTGCCTTCTGGGGGAGGGGCCTGCCGCGCCGATACTCAGGCAACCCTGTTTGGGTAGAGTCTCGGCGTCCCCTGCGAGTGGGGATGGGGTTGGGCACTCCCTGAGCCGGTATTTCCAGGCTTTTGTTCTCTGGCGGCTTTCCCTGGCAGTTTGCTGTGCCTCTTCTGAGAGTCAGAGCAGCAGCGGCCGAATTTCAGCCTCTGTCACAGAACAGAGGGATTGCGGCCCGTTCTCTACTAATGTTCTGGCCACTTTAACTCTGTTTCTGTTGGTGCTGCTCAACCCTGCAGCGTCCCGGGATGTGCGCCCCAATCCCGCGTCCCTGCCCTCACTTCCAGGGCCGGCGTCTCTGTCCTTTGTGTTTCTAATGCCGCCAGCTGCCAGCCACCCGGCGCGCGCTCCGGAAGCTCCCGGTCTCAGTCTGGATCCAGTGAGGGCACCGGGATTCCGGTGATCCGCGAGATGCCTGGTGGCGCGTGCACCCGGCTCACAGTCTCAGTCTGCTGTTTTGTGGGTGCCGACCTCGAGCCCGCCCGCTCCCCCGTGCAAGTGGCTGCCGCTTCCCGGTGCCAGAACGCGGCGGCTCCCTCCCCCTTCCGTTTATCTTCCGATATCTGTGCACGGTTTCATGGCTCCCCGCTTCGTACCTCAATACTCAGCTCTGGAGATGTTCATTTGTAGAGATCCAGATGCGTCCTCCTGCGTCTCAGGCTGGTTCCGTGGTTGTTTAGGCTGGTCTGGTACCTATCCAGCTCGACTCGGGGGACCGGCTGAAAATGGTGTCTCCTACTGCTCCGTCATCTTAACTCCAACTGTCTCCTTTACTTCTTTAATTGCATTAATCAGAGCTCAGTGCTTCAGCGAAGTTCAGCTATACACATGAGGCCATAATTCCCAGGCTCCTATGAGAGAAATTCAGCCGCAGTTTCTGTCCACAGCAAGTGTGTATAGCTATTCAAGCCACCTCATTCTGCTGTAGAGGCTTCGTTCACTGAGTAAGTATCCGGTCCGGGTGCCAGAATAGAGTGTGGCCAGTGAGGCGTGAGTACAGGACTTAGTACGCGGAGGCTTCCCGCTGCCCACTCCTGGATTCTTGACTATGACAAGAATGATTTTAGAGACGCTTCTGGTGTCCTTTTTCCTCTTCCCTCATATGTTCCCTTTCTCCCTCTGCTAAATTAAGAATTCCCTCGCGCAGCTCGCAAGGGCTGAGTCCAGCCACCACCTCCACCTCGGTGCTTCTGCCAAGAGGTAAGGGAGCGCCTCCACCAGCGAGGCCCAAAAACCTTTTTCTCCAGTCGCCTTCGCCTGGGCAGCCCCTCGCTCTGGCAATGATGTCAGCCCTTCTATATATTGAATTTAATATATAGTTAAAAATACATATCAATTTACATATATCTATATATACGAATATATATACCTATATATATAGATATATATACAATTGAATAGTGATAAAAGGACTAAAATGAAACATATATCTATAAAATATGTAGCTTTCAAAAAATACAAGTAAAAAAAGTAACTATGAAATATTAGTTGGTATAATAATCACCTTGTTGAGAAAAAAAATTAAAAAAAAAAACATAAGAAAAAGAAAAAAAAAAGAGGATTTATTTGAAAAATAAATGAGTCATGAAGCAAACCTGGAGCTCAATATATTCTTTTCCCCTGGCATTTGAATTTTACAGTCTTGTGGAAACCATAGGTTTGTTGTCCACCTATTCTTCCAAACTGTTCTTCTGGGGGAGGGGCATGCTGTGCTGTTTCTCAGATATCCCTGCCTGGGCAGAGTTTTCCCACCCCCTCTCAGGGGGATGGGTTTGGTGCAAACTGTTCCTCTGTGTGGCTTTTGTTCCCTGGAGGCTTTCTGTGCCTCTTCAGAGGATTAGAGCAAATATGGCCATGCCCAAACCTCTGGCCCAGAGCATGAAGATCACAGTCTGTACTCTTTAATAAACCCTCCAGCATAAACAGTCTCCACTTCTGTATGTGCCAAAAACTGTAGCCTCCCATGGTGTGTGACCACTGCAACTCTCTCCAGGGTAGTCCCAGGGGACTGGAGTGTCACTGCCTTTTGTGATTTAAAACCATGAGCAGTCACAGGCTTGTGCTTTCACCCTAAGCTCCTGGGTCATGTCTGAGTCCTGCTCTAATGTTTTCTCTGGGCTGCTACCACCCTACAGAGCTGTTGTCTGGTCATAGGTGCAGTTTCCATTCTTTTTCATGCTGCTCTAGAAAAGAGTGATTGCTGACCAGTCAGGCTGGACGTTTATGATGACTGAGCTGAGAGTCTCCTCCTAAGCTCACTGACCATAACCTGCTTCCCAGCTCCACTACTCAGACACTCTATAGGTTCAGGCACCCCCATTCACTCTGTGACTCTTTGGATCCTGAGACCACAAAGCCCCACCTAGAATTCTGCCTTTTCATTTCCAGACCCCCTACACAGAGGGATGTCTCTCCCTATAGCAGATTTCTAAGTGTTCTGCTTTTGCACTTGGTGTTATATCACTTTCCAGGCTCCAGCTTATGGAGACTCCCTCCCCCTTCCATTTAACTCCAGATATCTCCCTGCTGATTCCCGGCACCCCACATCCAACATTCCAAAAGGCAGTTGTTCTTCTGCTTGTAGAGATCCAGATATATATTCTTACATCTCAGGCTCATTGCATGTGTGTTCAAACTGGTCCACCAACTTGCCTTAGAATCTCCATGCTTTTTTTTTAATTTCATCTTCGATTTCCTTTTTTATCATTTTTTATATAACATGTTGTTTAACCTCCTAGTATTTGTGGTCTTTCCAATTTTTTTTTCTTGTGGTTCACTTCAATGTTCATAGTGTTGTGGTCAGAAAATATGTATGGTATGATTTCAACCTTTTTGTATTTGTTGAGGCCTGATTTGTAACCTAATATGTGTTCTATTTTGAGGATGCACCATGTGTACTTAAAAAGATTGTTTTAGGACAAAATGTTTCAAGTTTACTTGTTAAGTCCATCTGGGTTAGTGTGTAATTCAAAGCCATTTTTAACTTGTTGATTTTCTGTTTAGATGATGTGTCCATTATTGTAAGTGGAGTGTAAAGTCCCATACCATTATTGTATTGTTATTGATAAGTTCCTTTATGTTTGTTATTATATGTTTTATATATTTGTGTGATCCTATGTTGGGTGCATAAATATTTACGGTTGTCAGATCTTCTTGTTGGATGGTACCATTTATGAGTATATGGTGTCTTTTACTCTTGTTATAGTCTTTGTTTTAGAATCTATTATGCCAAGAGTTCCTGAGTGGCTCAGTTGGTTAAGTAACCAACTTTTGAATTTTCTCAGGTCATGATTGCATGGGTGATGACATCAAGCCCCTGTCAGGCTCCTTAGTGGAAAGTCTGTTTGAAATTCTCTCTCCCTCTCTGTCTTTTCTCCTGCTCGTGTGTTCTCTTCTCTCTGTCTCTCAAATGAATGAATGAATGAATGAATGAATGAATAAAATCTTTAGAAATAAATTTTTAAAAAAGTCTAGTATGTCAGATACAAGTATTGGTAGTCTGACTTTCTTTGAAGTCCATGTGCAAGATAAAGTGTTCTCCATCCCCTCACTTTCAACCATCGGTGTTCATGTCTGAAGTTAGTATCTTGTAGGTAGTGTATAGACAGATATTTTTTGTTTTGTTTTTGTTTTGGTTTTGGTTTTGGTTTTGTCTATTCTGACACCATATGTCCTTTGATTAGAGCATTTAGTCTATTTACATTCAGAGTAATTATTGAAAGATATGTATTAATGTCATTTTATCAGTTGTTTTCTCATTGTATCTCAAGATTTTCTCTGATTTGTTGTTGTCGTTGTTGTTGTTTGTTTGTTTTTGTTACTTTTGGTCTTTCCCTTCTGCTCAGAGTCCCCTTTAATATTTATTGAAGGGCTGGTTTAGTAGTGATAAACTCCTTTAGCTTTTGTTTGGGAAATTCTCTCTCTCCTTCCATTCTGAATAACATCATTGTTGGATATAATATTCATGGCTGCATTTTCTTCCCATTCAACAGTTAGAGTATGCCATGCCACATCCTTCTGCCTTGCCTTTTGAGAAATATGCAGCTAGCTGTGGGAAATCATAGTGCCTGGCTAGATAAGATTTAATATACATGCCTCCCTGGGTGAGGCTAGTTGGAAGGTAAAGAAGGAGTGTGCAGAAAACTGGATCCCCTTTCAAGTTTCTGGGCTGAAAAAAGCCAGATCCTGATTGTGGCTTAATGCATTCTTCCGAGGAGTAGATGCTTGACTTAAGAGAAACATTTTTCTTTGGAGGTCACATGCTCCCTGTCTGCACACCTGTCATGAGCACAGTTTGTTCTATTCACAGATACTCCCTATGTCACTGTCCTGACTATTGAAGCTTCACATTCCTACTTGTTTTTCTTATTCCCTTGTTGTATTGATAAAATTCACAACAAAAGTGGAGGCAAAGCTTGGCTCAAGACTTTTTCCCACTAGCGCATCTGGTCCCCAGGCCCTCTCCTTTCTCCTACTAAGGTGTCTGGAGTAATCTTTTCATTCACAGCTTCAGGGTTTGCTGGCCAAATTCGATGGCTAGCTTTATGGGTACTTCCTTGTAAGTTATGGACTTCTTTTGTATTACTGATTTTAAGATTTTTTTCTTTCTTTTTTTTTTAAAAGCTTTTTTCGTTATTACTGTATTTCTCAAATTTTATTGCAATACATATTGTTGTTGGCCTGTTTTTTTTTGCTGTTGTTATGGGGTTTTGGGGGGGTTTTATTTTTGTTTTTTTAGTGTTGTTGTTCTTATTTTTGTTTTTTGTTTTTTTTGGGGGGGAGTTCTCTGTGCCTCCTTGTTCTGGATGTCTGTTTCCTTCCCCAGATTAGGGTAGTTTTCAGCTATTATTTTCTTAAATAAATTTTTTTCACCCATTTCTCTCTCTTTTACTTTTGGGACTCCTATTATAAAATATCATATTTGATGGAATCATTGAGTTTCCTAAGCCTATTCTTTTGTGGCATAATCTTTGTTCTCTCTTCTGTTCAGCTTCAATGTATTACATTACTTTGTCTTTTGAATCACATTCCTTACTGTTTCTTCCAGCCTTGTATTCATTGCATGAACCTGTTTCCAATCTCAGTTATTGAATTTTCACTTATGACTGATACTTTTTTAACTCTTTTACCACTGTGGTAATGGCCTCCCTGAATTCTTCCATTCTTTTCTCTATTCACTATGTGTCCTTATGATTGTTGCTTTAAATTCTCCATCAGGCATGTTACTTATATCTATTTCACTAAAATCTCTGGTTGTGATTTCTTCTCTATGTTAGAAAAGTCCATTATGTTTCCTGCTCCTGGGAATAATGATATATTAAGAAAAGGTCATATAGCTTCCAGGGCCTGATGTTTCAAGTAGTTTATCTGCTGTGTGCTATGTGCATTCTTCTGCTTTCTTTTGGATATTCTATCATTCAGGCCAGTTTTCTGCAAAGGTTCTCCTTAGATGCTGTGGGTAGTTCTTGTCCCTGGCTTTAGTGAGTTTTAACTAGGTGTCCTCTGATCTGCTTGTGAAAAAGACCTCACATCACTTCCATCAGAACTGAGCCCCTGTAGAACTGTGGTAGGAATATTAGTGTGGGCAGGGTTTTGCAGTAATCATCTGGGAGAGGGTCCCACTGTGCTGGGACTGAGGCCATCTTGATTGAGAAAGGAAGTCACTCCAGAGCACAGGTGTGTGGGACTTTGTATAAGCAAGATAAGCAACCTTTATGGGTGCGGGACTGCTTCCTGCAAATGGCTCTGTGTTTATGCTGAAGAGAAGGGAGGAAAATGGTACAGGCCTGGTCCCTGTCACCAGAGAAGCATCTACTGGAATGCTTCCTTTCAGGGGCTTGCTCTAAGAAGAGGAAATAATCTCTACCGTGTGTGCTCCAGGCATTCCTTGGTTGTCTGTTCTCATGTCATCTGCCCCTGGGTTGTTTGCTTGTCTTCTGTCCAGGAATAGGACAGTCCTGTCCTGGCTCTATCCCAGCCAAGCCCACTGACCTTTAAAACTCCAGTCTTTAAGCCCAACTGGTTGCAGGAACTCATGAATATCAGCCTCTCTCATTTTCCCACCCAATGGATTTCTGGTAATGTTCTTGTGGATTCCTCTTTATGCTCCCTCTCTCTCTCTTTCCTTTCTCTATTACCAGGGCTCCCTCCCCTCTGCCAAACCTATGATCCCTTTCTCCCCCAAACAAGGTCCCCACACTTTGTAAATTCTTTGATGTGGCTTCTTCTCTTCCTTTAGTTGTGGAGTTTGTTTTGTCAGTATTCAGGTTGATTTCTGGGATATTTAGAATGATTTGGTAGTTCTCAGTTTGTTCATGTGAGATGACCCTAGTAAACTCCTATTCCTCTGCCATCTTCCAGATTTTTTTTGAAGAAATAGTTTTGCAGAATACAAAATTCTATGTTGTCGGTGTTGTTGTTATCTTTCAACACATTAAATATTTCATTTCACTCTTTTCTTGCCAGCATGTTTCCTGAGAAATCAGAAGTAATTTTTATCTTTGCTCATCTTTATGTAATGTCCCTCCCCCCAACTTCTTTAAATATTTTTTCCTTTAACTCTAATTTTTTATTTTGTTTTTTAAATTAACATATATTGTATTATTAGTTTCAGAAGTCAAATTTAATGATTCCTCAGTTGCAAAGAACACCAACCGTTCATGTCATCAAGTGCCCTCCTTAATACCCATAAGCCAGTTACCTTTACCCCCACAAAACAAAATGAAGAAAACACACAAAAATAGAAATAATAAAGTGAGAAAGAAAAGGAAAATGAAAAAATGGGAAAACTAATGCAAATACCAGTCTTTCTCTGACTGACTTATTTTGCTTAGCATAATACCATCTAGTTCCATCCACGTCATTGCAATAGATAGTTTAAAATGATATGCCTATGTATATAGGTTTTCCCATTTTTTTTTTCTTCTTATTCTGGTATTTTCATTATGCATTTCATTATGCAGATTTGAATATCCTGTTTTTTTTTTCTTGTTGTTTGTTTTTATTTGGCTTAGCTTTTAAGGGTTCTATTACTATACACTCTAGCTCAGAGATTTGTTCTCCAGCCATTTCCAGACTAATAATATGCCTTTTTCATTCATTCTTTACATTTGTTACATTTTTTAAAAATTTCAAGCATTTATTTTTGTTTCTATTTTAGCATTTCCATATTCTGCATAGACCATCTATTTTTGGATGCAGTTCACTTTATCTATTACAGACATTAGCATATTAATCATAGGTTTTATTTTAAAAATCTGCTTTAATAATTATAACATATCTGCCACATATAGCTCTGATCTTTATTCTGTCTCTTCACAATTTGTTTGTTTGTTTGTTTATTTATTTATTGTCTTCTAGGGACTTTTTTTTTTTGATGGCAAGATACGATGTGTCCCTTAAAATAAACTGCTGTAAATAGATCTTTAGTTATTTGGTGGTAAGGATTGTAGGGAAGTGGAGTATTTGATAGTCATGACTTGTCTTTATTTTTTAATAAGCCTGTGCTTCTGGACTCTGAGCTTCACAAGTGTTTCTCATTTTCTTCTCTCTTCATGTATGAACTTGGGTGGAGTTGGGTTATTTTCTTCTCCCATGTGGAAGGCTAGAGCTGCCTGGAGTCTGGTTATTTCTATTAACACAGGTCAGTTAAGTTGTAATAATAACCCATGTTAGGGCAGGTTAGTGTGTTAGGCTTGGGTTAACTAGTTCCTTCTGAACACTGAACTAGATAAAAAAAAAAAAGAATGTGTTGTGGAATATTTTTAAATTTTTTATTGTTTCCCTTACCCCTGCTGAAAGATTTAGGATTTTATTTTATGAATTTAATTAATAAATTAATTTAGCAATTTCTGTGTGAACTTGACTGACCTCTCAAAAGCAGGGGGGTACCCTTTATTACTGGATTCTTCTGGAGTTTTTGTTTGTTTTGTTTTGGTTTGGTTTGGTTTGGTTTTGGTTTGGTTTGGTTTGGTTTGGTTTGGTTTTGGTTTGGTTTGGTTTTAACTTTCAGAGTTGTCTATACTAAGATTTTACCAATGAGTCAATTATACTTCAGGTTGTCCTATCTCAACACTGGCTCCTGTTCTGGTATTGGCTCTCGTGAGTCTTTGCTACAGTAACTATCAATATCTATATTCACCTGAGTTTATATCTAAACTTAAGCTGCATGATTTCCCCTATCTCCTTCTTTAATCTGTGGATTCAAAAAGAGTCCTTGATATTTCAGTGTACCTTTTTACTTGTTAAAATAATCAGTGATTCCCATGTTTCTCACAGGAAGAACCAGAAACCAGAAGTCTGAATATTTTAGTAATATCTATGAAGAAAATTATCTGAATGTTTTTGTACACTGAATTTTTAATAATCTGGTCTGTGAAAAGTTAAAGGGTTTTGTTTTGTTATTGTTTTGTTTTGTTTTGTTTTGCCAAGGTAAAAATCAACTTTGCCATTGCATATAAAAACAGTCCTAGCCATGGTGTATTTAGGTCATTGGATATACTTATTCTTTATAGCATAAAACAGATGTTTGTAGCAAAATGAGGAAAAATATTTTATTTGGTGTGTAGGTATGCTTGTACTAAACTGAATTTGTATAGTAAATTATATTTTAGTGCATAATTCAGAACTACCCACACTATATAGTGTGTTAAGTTAGAAATTCAAAAGAATTTGAGTACGGGATACCACAGAACCTGTTGGTGGGATCTTAGGGGCAGAATTATCCATAGGAAACCACTACATACATGTGTGACCACTGGATGATAGGCACATTGAGAAGGCTCTGTGTTCTATCAGAGAAGTACTGAGTCCCAAACAGCCCATAAAACCCAGATAATAATAGGATCCTGAAATACCCCTGTGATTCCTGAATAGTGTGGGGTTGGGGATGCATACTTCTCCAGGAGACACAAAAGCAGTGGTCACGTCATGGCACCATGACATTCAGTGTATTCTTAAGGATAAGGAAGAATAAAAAACCCAAGACAAGAAATAAACCCAAGAATATATGGTCAATTAATTTACAACAAAGGAGCCAAGAATATACTATAGGAAAAGTACAGACTATTAAGTAAAAGAATAGTCTATGTATTTCTCAGTTAGGAAAACTGGAAAGTCGCATGCAAAACGATGAAATCGGACCATATCTTAAAACATGTACAAAAATTAGTTTAAAATGGATTAAAGAGGCAGGGGAGAGAAGATGGTAGAATAGGGTCCCCGTGTTTTATCTTGTCCCTTGAATTCAGTGAGGTGGGACAGTGTGGTTTCCAGATCCTCAGGATCACAGAAAGAATGGGGGTGCCTAAGTGTACCAGAGTTCCCAAGCATTGGAATGAGGAAACTGACTACAATTACCCAGACCCAGTGTGACCTATCAGCTAGGTGTTGTCATGAACCAGGGCTCAGTTGGGAGACTGCTCCCCAAGGAAGGTCCAAGCAAGCCACAACCTCCGAGAGACACTGCTTCTTCCCCCGGGGAGGAGCCACATGGGTGCACATACAGCCAGGCAATCACTTCCCAAATAGGGACCCAGCAAGCTGTGGGGTGTGGTGAGACCCCCTCCTCCACCTGGGAGGATTGGAACAGTTGTGATTCCCTGAGGGTGCACTGAAGAGTGAGGGCCACAATCACTCAGCTCTGGGGGTGGAGATCAGGGCACCACCCTTTTTACTTTCTCTTTTTTAATCTTTTAAAGTGGCATGAAAAGCGTTCAGGGAACAAAAGCCACACAGAGCAACTGGAAGCAGCTTACACTGATCCTGGCACCCTGGCAAGGGGTGGTGCCCAGGAAAGGACACCTGAGAATCACTGCAACAGGCCCCTCCCCCAGAAGACCAGAAGGAACACTAATCAAATACCAAGCTTATGGATCGTTCAGACCTGAAAAACTCCTGCACTAGGGGAACACAGTATACAGAATTTGGGGTTTTATTTCCTAATGAGTCTTTATTAATTCAGTTAAAATTTTTCTATTTCTTTATCTTTTTCCTTTTTCCTTTTCAACTAGTTTCTCATTTTATCAACTCTATTTTTAAGTCTTTTTTATTATGTTCAGTTAGCCAATATATATTACATTATTAATTTTTGATGCAGTGTTCAATAATTCATTAGTTGTGTATAACACCCAGTGCCCATTACAACTCATGCCCTCCTTAGTACCCATCATCCAGTTAGTTTTTCCATATGGATATAAGTAAAATGTGAGAAATTGAATTAAGAATAACAATTATAAAGTTATTAAATGGACTTGAAAAAAAGCATAAAAAACACTAGAGAATCTCAGTGCAAAAATAAAATCTAATCAGGACAAAATTAAAAATGCTTTAACTGAGATGTAGTCTAAAATGGATGCTCTAACATCTAGGGTAAATTAGGCAGAAGAGAGTCAGTGACATAGAAGGCAAAATGATGAAGAAGAAGGAAGCTGAGGAAAAGATAGATAGACAATAATGGACCATGAAGGGAGGCTTTGAGAAATCAGCAATACCATAAAGTGAAATAATATTAGAATTATTGGGGTAACAGAGGAAAAAGAAAGGAAGAGAGGGACAGAAGGTATATTTGAACAAATCATAACTGAGAACTTCCTAATGTGTGGAAGGAGTCAGGTATTCAAGTCCAGGAGGTACAGAGAGCCCCCCTCAAAATCAATAAAAACAGATCAACATGCTGACATATAACATAGACCAGAAAGAAACAAAGGCAATCTACAGGGTCATCTGGGTGGCTCAGTCATTAAGTGTCTGCCTTCGGCTCAGGGTGTGATCCTGGCATTATGGGATCGAGCCCCACATCAGGCTCCTCTGCTGGGAGTCTGCTTCTTCCTCTCCCACTCCTCCTGCTTGTGTTCCCTCTCTCCCTGGCTGTCTCTCTCTCTGTGTCAAATAAATAAATAAAATCTTAAAAAAAAGCCAATCTACAGAAACAGGGAACTTACAGATGATACAATGACACTAAATTGATATCTTTCAACAGTTACTCTGAATGTAAATAAGTTAAATGCTCCAATCAAAAGATAAAGGGCATCAGATTGGATAAAAGAGCAAGACCCAGCCATATGCTGTCTGCAAGAGACTAATTTTAGACCCAAAGTCACCTCCAGACTGAAAGGGAGGGGTTGGAAACCATTTACCACACTAATGGACCTCAAAGGAAATCTGGGGTAGCAATCCTTATATCAGAAAAATTAGATTTTATTTTATTTTTTTTAAGATTTTATTTATTTATGTGACAGAGAGACAGCCAGTGAGAGAGGGAACACAGCAGGGGAGTGGGAGAGGAAGAAGCAGCCTCCCAGCACAGGAGCCCGATGTGGGACTCGATCCCGGAATGCCAGGATCACGCCCTGAGCTGAAGGCAGACGCTTAACGACTGCGCTACCCAGGTGCCCCAGAAAAATTAGATTTTAAACCAAAGACTCTAGTAAAGAATGAAAAGGAACACTATATCATAGTTAAAATGTCATCCAACAAGAAGATCTAACAATTATAAATATTTATTCTCTTAATTTGGGAGCAACCAGTTATATAAACCAATTTATAACAAAATTAAGGAAACACATTGATAATAGTACATTAGTAGTAGGGGACATTAACACCCCACTTGCAGCAATGGGAAGATCATCTAAAAAGGAAACAAGGACTTTCAGTGACACACTGGACCCGATGGACATCACAGATATATACAGAACATTCCATCCTAAAGTAACAGAATACTCATTCTTCTCAAGAGCACATGGATCTTTCTCTGGAATAGATCACATACTGGGTCACAAATCAGGTCTCAACTGGTACCAGAAGGTTTGGGTTATTCCTGCATATTTTCAGACTGCAATGCTTTGAAAGTTGACCTCAGTAACAAAAGGAAATTTAGAAGAAACTCAAACACTTGGAGGTTAAATAACATCCTGCTAAAGAATGAATGGGTCAACCAGGAAATAAAAGAATTAAATAAATTCATGGAAACAAATGAAAAAGAAAACAGAACTGTTCAAAACCTTTGGGATACAGCAAAGACAGTCCTAAGGGGGAAGTACATAGCAGTACCAGTCTTTCTCAAAACATTATAAAAGTTTCAAATACACAAACTAACCTAATATCTAAAGGAGCTGGAGGAAGAACAGCAACTAAATCAAAAAGCATGCAGGAGAAGAGAAATAATAAAGATTAAATTGCAAATCAGTGAAATAGAAACCAAAAGAACAGTAGAAAAAATCAGTGAAACTAGTTCTTTGAAACAATTAATATGATTGAAAAACCCTTAGCCAGACTGATAAAAAAGAGAAGATAAAGGACCCAAATTAATAAAATCGTGAATTAAAGAGGAAGGATCATGACCAACACCAAGGAAAGACAAACAATTTTAAAAGCATATTATAAGCAACTATATGCCAACAGATTAGGCAATCTGGAAGAAATGGATGCATTCCTGGAAATTTATAAACTAACAAAACTGAAATGGGAACAAATAGAAAACCTGAAAAGACCCATAACCAGCAAGAAGACTGAAGCAGTAATGAGAAGCTTCCCAAAAATCAATAGCCCAGGACTAGATGGCTTCCAAGGGTAAATTTACCAAACATTTAAAGAAAAAATAATACCTGTATTTCTGAAGCTGTTTCAAAAAATAGAAATGGAAGGAAAACTTCCATACTCGTTCTATGAAGCCAGAATTACCTTGATCCCCAAACTAGACAAAGACCACATAAAAAGGAGAATTACAGACCAATATCCTTGATGAACATGGATGCCAGAATTCTCACCAAGATACTGCCCAATAGGATCCAACAGCATATAAAAGGATTTTTCACCACGACAAGTGGGATTTATTACTGGGATACAAGGCTGGTTCAACATTCACAAATAAATCGACATGATAGAACACATGAATAAAAGAAAAGTACCATATGATCCTCTCAATTGATGCAGAAAAACCATTTGACAAAATACACCATTTTTTCTTGATTAGAACTCTTCAATTTATAGGGATACAGGGAACATACCTCAATATCATAAAAGCCATCTATGAAAAGCCCACAGCAAAAATTATTCTCAATAGGGAAAAGTGAGAGCTGTTCCCCTATGGTAAGGAACAAGATAGGGCTATCCAATTTCACCACTGTTGTTCAACATAGTACTAGAAGTCCTAGCCTCCACAATCAGACCAAATAAATAAATAAATAAATGGCCTCCAAATTGGCAATGAGGAAGTAAAACTCTCTCTTCACAGATGACATGAAACTTTATGTGGAGCATCCAATAGACTCCACCCCAAAATTTCTAGAAATCAAACAGTAATTCATCAAAATGGCAGGATATAAAATCAAAGCATAGAAAGCAGTTTCATTTCTATACATTAACAATGAGAGAGAAGAAAGAGAAATTAAGGAATCATAATCCCATTTACAATTGCAACAGAAACCATAAGATACTTAGGGATAAACCTAACCAAAGCGTTAAAGGATTTGTACACTAAAAACTACAGATCGCTTATGAACGAGATTGAGGAAGACACAAAGATACGGAAAAACATTCCATGGTCATGGACTGGAAGAATAAATATTGTTAAAATGTCTATGCTACCCAGAGCAATCTACACATTCAGTGCAATCCTTATCAAAATACCATCAACATTTTTCACAGAGCTGGAACAGAATCCTAAAATTTGTATGAAACTAGAAAAGACCCTGAATAGAGAGAGGAAAGTTGAAAAAATATATTAAAAAAAGAGCTGGGACCATCGCAATAGTGGACTTCATGCAATATTACAAAGCTGCAATCATGAAGACAGTATGATAGTGGCACAAAAACAGACACATAGGTCAATGAAACAGAATAGAGAGCACAGAAATGTACCAACTCAATGGTCAATTAATCTTTGACAAAGCAAGAAAAGAAGATCCAATGGAAAAAGTCTTTTCAACAAATGGTGCTGGGAAAATTGGACAGCCATATGTAGAAGAATGAAACTCAAACATTTTCTTACACCATAAAATAAGAGAAACTTGAAATGCATGAAAGACCTAAATGTGAGAAAGGAATCCATCTCAGTACTAGAGGAGAACATAGGCATTAACCTTTCCAACTTCAGCCACAGAACCTTCTTGCTAGACATATTTCCAAAGGCAAGGGAAATAAAACCAAAAATGAACTAGTGGGACTTCATCAAGATAAAAATCTTCTGCACAGCAAAGAAAACAGTCAACAAAACTAGAAGACAACCCAAGGAATGTGGGAAGATATTTTCAAATGACATAAGAGAAAAGGGCTGGTATCCAAAATCTATAAAGAACTTGTGGAACTCAACACCCAAAAAACAAAGAATCCAGTCAAGAAATGGGCAGAATACATGAACAGACATTTCTCCAAAGAAGACATACAAATGGCCAACTGACACACACAAATATGGTCCACATCATTTGTCATCAGGAAAATTGAAATAAAAACCACAATGAGATACCACTCACAGCAGTCAGAGTGGCTAAATTGACAAGTCAGGAAACAACTGAAACAAATGCTGGAGAGGTTGTGGCAAAAGGGGAACCTCTTACACTGTTGGTGAGAATGCAAGCTGGTGCAGCCACTCTGGAAAACAGTATGGAGGTTTCTCAAGAAGTTAAAAATAGAGCTACTCTATGACACAGCAATTGCACTACTAGGTATTTACCCCAAAGATACAAATATAGTGTTCCAAAGGGGCACCTGCACCCCAATGTTTATAGCAGCAATGTCCACAGCAGTCAAACTGTCATAAGAGCTGAGATGTCCATCCACAGATGAATGGGAAAAAAGAAGTGGTACACACACACACACACACACACACACACACACACACACACACACACTGGAATATTACTCAGCCATCAGAAAGGATGGATACTTACCGTTTACATCCACATGATGGAAGTGAAGGGTCTTATGCTGAGAATAATATGTCAATCAGAAAATGACAATTATCATATGGTTTCACTCATATGTGGAATATAAGGAATAGTGCAGAAGATCATAGGGGAAGGGAGGGAAAACAGAATGGAAAAAGAAATGAGACAAGGAAGCAAACCATGAGAGACTCTTAACTATAGGAAACAAACTGAGAGTTGCTGGAGGAGAGGCAGGTGGGGAGATGTTTAACTGGGTGATGGGAGTTAAGGGGGTATGTGATGTGATGATCTTTGGGTGCTATATGAACTGATGAAAATTTGAATTCTACATCTGAAACTAATGATCTATTATATGTTGGCTAATCGAATTTAAATGAAATTAAATAAAATGAAGCTAAATGTATTAAAGACAAATGTAATAAATGACACTATAATACTTATGGAAGGAACTGGTGGTTAGTTTCTTGACATAGGTCTATATAACTATTATTATTTTGAATCTTACATTAAAAGCAAAAGAAAAAAACAAAAGAAAACAAACAAGTGGGTCTATAGCAAATTAAAAATATATTTGGTGAAAAATATCAGTAAAATTAAAATATAAATTACTGAATATGAGAAAATATTTTAAAATCATATGTAGGACAAGATGCTAGTATATAAAATATATTAAGAACACATATAATTCAATAGCAAAAATTTTAAAAATGATTACAATATTGGCAGAGAGGCACCTGGGTGGCTCAGTTGGTTTAGCATTCATCTCTTGATTTTGGCTCAGGTTATGATCTCAGTGTTATGAGTTTGAGTCCTACATCTGACTCCATGCTGAATGTGAAGCCTGCTTAAAGATTTTCTTTCTCTATCTCCCTCTGCCCCTCACCACTTGCTCTCTCTCAGTTTAAAATTAAAAAAAAAAAAAGTTTTCCAAAGAAGGCATACAGATGGCCAAAAGGTACTTACCCTGAACAAAAAAATGAAAATCAATATCATAAATGATCAGGGAAATACAATAAAACCACAATGTAATATCACCTTACACATGTAGAATATCTATTATCAAAAAGACAGGGAATAATAAACATTGGTGAGGATGTGGATAAATGGGAATTTTTATTCACTTTTGGTGGGAATGTAATCTGTTACAGCAACTATGGAAAACAGTATGGAGGTCCTCATGAAATTAAAAATGGAACTACCATATCATCCAGCTTTTCCAATTCTGGATATTTATCCAAAGAAACCAAAAGACAACCTGGAAAAGCTATATGCACCCCTATGTTCATTGCAGCATTATTCACAATAGCTAAGATATGAAACCAACCTATATATCTATTGATGGATAAATGAATAAGGAAATTATATGTAAATACATAGAAAATATAGAATATATTTAAATATTTTTATATAAAGAATGAAATCTTGCCATTTTTGACAACATAGATAAACTTGGAAGATATTATGCTAGATGAAATAAATTAGAAAGAGAAAGACAAATGCCAAATGGTTTCTCTTATACATGGAAGACAAAACAAAACAAATTAAAAAAACAAGCTTATAGGTACAGAGGATAGATTGGTGTTGCCGATGTGAGGGGGTGAGGAATGAGAAATGAGGACCAAAAAAACCCCCAAAACCAAAAACAAACCTTTAGTAGAAACACATAAAGAAATCAGGGAGAATAAAAAGCAAGCATTCAAAATCAGATCACAAGTATATAGAAACAGTATCTGAAAACAGAGTCCAGCCAATTTAAAATGGAAAGGATGACTTACTAAATTGCACCGAAACTATTAATGACAATCCAGAGAAAATAGACTCCTACTTACAGGAATTGCATGTAATTGATTGCATATATATTTGAAAACATTTTAAAATAAATATAAATGATAACAATGAGCTTTTATGTATCTGTTTGAAAAATTATGCTTTAATGTAATTGGTTTTTATTAAATAATACAGGTTTTTAAATAGATCATCACATTTGTATATTTTGAAATGTAAATTTCTTATATATTCATCACACAGAATAGACTGTAAAAAATAACAGAAGCCATGGACCCTTGTTTCAACAGAAAGTTTAAAGAACATTGACCATTCTTTTATATCTGACTTCTCTCTTGATATATCTTAGTTCTGATGTCTATGCTAGTACTAAATAGTCACTTACTTGTCTGACTCTCAATTATGGGAAGGACACATATTCATAATTTCCATTAGATTATTTAATTTCACACTTTAATTTTTGAGTGAGTCTCTTAAAAGCAAGGGATGGCACATCCACTAAGCAAAGAACACGAGAATAATAAATAAGAATCTATTGCAGTTCAGCAAGTTTTCAGGGAGTGCACCATAAGATTTATGAGCTGTGAATGGTTTGAGTCATATGAATCATTCTCAGACACATGTGGAAAAGTGATTTTGATTGTGGAGTCTCCGCACATCATTGGGCTACCATTTCTGGAGAGTCTGAAAGTTTCTCACTCTTCTTAAATATATTTTCTCCTTAAACTGGACTGGATTGATTTCTGTTTAGAAATAAATTCAATTTTAACTGAACCTTACCTAATCAGATCTCAAATCCCAATTCAATTCATTTGTAAATCCTCCCTAGTAAAAAGTAAATGATTAATGAGCATTTGGTCATTGATATTAGGTACTGAAAGTCTTGATTTTTTTCCCAAATTTGAAAAACTGAAGTTATATGATATGAGGTAAATATTTCGACTTAAGCAAATACTTGAAAACCTTCCTGTATTATCATACAGTTTTTTTCAGATAATTTTTCCCATCATATATTAGTAGATAAGTCATCTTTATGCCATTCTAAAATCAAGCTTTTAAAAAGTTAATAATCAAGAAATCCCTAAAGACACAATTAGTTTTGGTATAAAAATATCCAAATCCATAGTATATCTTCCAACATGTGGAAGATTCTATTTTGGGAAAAAATATCTTTTTCCAAGTCTAATGTATTAGTCATTCATCACTATGATGCTTTGGATAATACAGAAGTTCTTACATGTTTATTCTAGCTTAAATATTAACACTCGGCCTCACCAAAAAGAGAAGGAGAAGAAGAAGAAGAAGAAGAAGAAGAAGAAGAAGAAGAAGAAGAAGAAGAAGAAGAAGAAGAAGAAGAAGAAGAAGAAGAGGAGGAGGAGGAGGAGGAGGAGGAGGAGGAGGAGGAGGAGGAGGAGGAGGAGGAGGAGGAGGAGGAGGAGGAGGAGGAGGAGGAGGAGGAGGAAGGAGGAGGAAGGAGGAGGAGGAGGAGGAGGAGGAAGGAGGAAGGAGGAGGAAGGAGGAGGAGGAGGAGGAGGAGGAGGAGGAGGAGGAGGAGGAGGAGGAGAAGGGGGAGGAGAGAAGGAGAAGAGGAAGGAGAAGAAAGGAGAATTATCTCTTAAACAGTGATGGCCATTCACCCACAGTGTTAAGGCATAGAGTTAAGCTGAAGGTAATGGGAAGACCTTTGTAGGCCAGTGACTAAACAGGTCTATCTGTTAAACAGGTCTATCTGTTAAAAATAGTGGTGCAGAGAGGTTAACACCAAACCAACCCCACAAATCTGGTTCAGTGGAATTATAAGAACACTTACTGTATAATGAAATGCCCATAACAGAAATTATCTTATGAAATGGTAATAATGGCCTTTGGGGATATACAATTTGAGTGTTTTGAGGGATGATTGAGGAGTGGCTCCAATTAATTAATCTGCATTCAATAGATGTAACTCCAAAGAGTCATTTCAGAAAATGGCTCACATTATTCCTTAGTCCATTTTGTGTCTCCTCAATCATAATTATTTATCCTGACATGGTAGACCTCTGATAAATTGTTTCTTAGGATTCATGCAGATATTCCCAGGGTGCTACTCATAAAATACATAAACTTGTATTTCTTCTTCAGTGATGTGAGAACATCTAATTCCATGCAGAGCTCATTGGCTACTCTCTGTATCACTTCCCCTGAAAATTAGGAAAGAGAAAAATCATTATACACTAGTAAAGTGTTATGTGTGAACTATAATAGAAATAAAACACATGTGTATATTTGATTTCAAAGAAATCTGGCAATGTTATAACATTTCTTGCTATTTTGTCCTATTTTAGCCATGTGGAGAGATATTCTAAATATATGAGATGTATTATAATGAATAATACCACCAAGGTGGACTGTTTCCAATGTCATTTCAATGTGGTAATAAAATCTTATTACATACACGTTAAGGGGAATATATATGCTCTTTACATTTATTGAAAATTTACCAGAAATAAAAATAGTGATTGGGAATATACAATGATTTAGTCAAATCTCAATCATTTAAATTATCTAGATTAATGTAATCCTTGCCTTCAATCCTGGAATGACATTTTTCTTAATGAGTGTACAAGGTGAAATTGATGTACTTCTAAGGCAGCAGGACTAATGTCTTTTGTCTGAAGAGGAGAACCTCTGAATGATTCTTCTCAGGGCCCCCATCACCTCCTTGTTTCTCAGGCTGTAGATGATGGGGTTGAGCATTGGGGTCAGAATGGTGTAGAAGACAGCCAGGACCCTGTCCTCTGTGGGAGATCGGAAGGATCTTGGGCGTAAATAAGTGTAAGCAAAGGGCGCATAGTAGAAAGTCACCACAGTGAGGTGAGTGCTGCAGGTTGAATAGGCCTTCTTCCTCCCTTCTGTGGACTGCATGCGGCAGATGGCAAGGAGGACTCGGCTATAGGAAATTGCAATGCCAGTGAAAGGAAACACAAGGAGAAATGTGGTGCTCACAAACACTGTGTACTCATAGACCCAGGTGTCCACACAGGCCAGAGTCAACATGGCGGGGACATCACAGAAGAAATGGTTGATGGTCCTGGATCGACAGTAAGGGAGACCGAAGGCATATACAGTGTGGGCACAGGAGTTCACTGAGCCCATTATCCAAGATCCTGTTATCATCAGCACACATACTCTTTTGCTCATACGAATGGGATAGTGGAGAGGAAAGCAAATAGCCACATAACGATCATAGGCCATAGAGGCCAATAGTAATCCTTCTCCACCAGCTAAAGCCATGAAGAAGAAACTCTGAACTCCACACCTGATGAAAGAAATAGACTTGTTTCCAGAGAGATAATCAGAAACCATCTTGGGGACAATTGTGGAGATATAGTTCAGGTCCATGAGGGAGAGCTGACTAAGTAGAAAATACATGGGTGTGTGGAGATGGGTGTCCAGGAAGATGAGAATGATCATGGACAGGTTGCCGAACAGAGCCATTAGGAAAATGAGAACAATGAGAATGAAGAAAAACAGTCCAATTCTTGATGATGGGAATAACCCCAGTAAGAAGAAATCAGTAGATGTTTGGTTAATATTTTCCATGGGACATTAATGTAGTTTTCCCTAAAGAGAAGACACATAATAAATACAGGAATATAAGCTCGTATTAGTTCATTATTTACTGCCACTGTGATTTATTCAGGAAACATTATTGCTCATAAAAAATTTAACACATATTTTGAAAAAATAGATGTGCCAGTTATTGCCTCATAGGTAAAATCTTGATAGGGCATGCATCTGTCTCCCAAATATTTCATAGAAATCCATATATTTATAAGAATAATATATTTTATTAAGATACATACACTTTATTTTTCTTTTCTTTTTTTTTTTTTTAAAGATTATTCGACAGAGATAGAGACAGCCAGCGAGAGAGGGAACACAAGCAGGGGGAGTGGGAGAGGAAGAAGCAGGCTCACAGCAGAAGAGCCTGATGTGGGGATCGATCCCATAACGCTGGGATCACGCCCTGAGCCGAAGGCAGACGCTTAACCGCTGTGCCACCCAGGCGCCCCATATACACTTTATTTTTCTATATAAATTTAGGTATTATCAACATAACAAGATGTACTTTTTATGTATGCATTATAAATCAAGATACATGAATAAATTACAGGCACATAAGTGAATATATTTTTTAACCCTTAGGTGAAGATTTTTCCTTTTATAATTTAGCCACAGGGCACCCGGGTGCTCAGTTGGTTGAGCTTCAGATTCTTGGTTTAGGCTCAGGTCACAAAAAAAACAAGAGTAAGATTGAATAGTATAATTTATACTGGATATGTCAAATGTGATTTGTGTTAGTGACCAGTGAACAGTAGCTGGGAAATTTTTTACCATCTTCATCATCACCATTGCAACTACAGTCAACAAAGTTACCATCATACCATTTTTATCCACAAACCTGTCATCCTTAGATTTCTCAGTGACATTGTTCCCAAGCTGTGTCAATGTATTATTTGTTTTTCATAAAGCATTCTAGGTTGCTAACACGGATGTAATTATTATTTCACTGGAAAGTCAGTGGCACACAGTTTTTAAGGCGAATTTATTTACTTATTTATTTATTTATTTATTTATTTATTTATTTATTTATATTATGATATATTAGTCACCGTACAGCACATCATTAGTTTTTGATGTAGTGTTCCATGATTCATTGTTTACCTATAACACCCAGTGCCCCATGCAATACCTGCCCTCCTTAACACCCTTCACTGGGCTAGCCCATCCCCCCACCCCCGTCCCCTCTAAAACCCTCAGTTTGTTTCCCAAAGTCCATAGTCTCTCTAGTTCATTTACCCCTCTGTTTACTCCCCCTTCATTTTCCCCTTGCTTTTCCTAATGATCTCCCTGCTATTCCTTATGTTCTACAAATGAGTGAAACCATATGATAATTGTCTTTCTCTGCTTGAGTTACTTCACCTAGCATAATCTCCTCCAGTCCCATCCATGTTGCTGCAAATGTTGGGTAATCATTTTTTCTGATGGCTGAGTAATATTCCATTGTATATATGGACCACATCTTCTTAATCCAGTCATCTGTTGAAGGGCATCTCGGCTCCTTCCACGATTTAGCTATTGTGGACAATGCTGCTATGAATATTGGGGTGCAAAATGGCCCTTCTCTTCACTACGTCTGTATCTTTGGGGTAAATACCCAGTAGTGCAATGGCTGGATCATAGGGTAGCTCAATTTTTAAGTTTTTAAGGGACCTCCACACTGTTTTCCAAACTGGCTGTACCAACTTGCATTCCCACCAACAATGTAGGAGGGATCCCCTTTCTCCACATCCTCTCCAACATTTGTTGTTTTCTGTCTTGTTAATTTTTGCCATTCTAACTGGTGTAGGGTGGTATCTTAGTGCGGTTTTGATTTGAATTTCCCTGATGGCTAATGATGTTAATGCAATATTTAAACAGATAAAGTAGTACAACTGGGCAAAATTTGTTTAAAAATAATCATAACACATACACTATTCCTATGAATGTTTGACTTATTTTCAGAAGCTGTCATTTGCATTCAGGAAATAGTGCTTCCATAGACAGATGTGTTTAATCATTACTATTTGACTTTTATTATAAAATAATATAAATATACTTTTAAATAAAATCTAGCAAGAAAGCATTTAATTAGAAAGTACAGATGCATATAAAGAAAAATCCTGTATAAGCAATAATAAGTTTATTCTGGAAAACATTTAACCACTTTGCACTCATTTGCAAAATCCCCTCCCCATCCCCCAAATCCAGGAAAGAAATAGGAAATGGCTTATTTAATCACTATTGATGATTTGGACTCCTACATGCTAGCTTTGTTTATTCAATTCCATGTGAGTCCATCTAAAGTCTATCCCAATATGACTCAACCCTGTCTCTTACAAAGACCCTCATTTCCCTACCATCCAGAGAGCACATTTATGAACTAGCTCCTAAACCACATTTCTATTGTAAACAGTGCAGCTATGCTCACTCAAACTCCAGTTAAAATCTTGTATTTCCAAACTTGAGCAACGGCTACATAGATTACATCACTCATTTCTAAAACTGACAACTTTAAATCTGTAATGATTTTAATGCAGTCAATAATCTACAAAGCCAGAAGAATTAACCCAATAGGATCAACAGCTATGTGATCACATCATATTCATGCATGAAAACAGCTCTACCCCTGTAGAATACAATCTATGTTACACATGCCACAGTAAAGCATTCTTTATTTAGCAGAAAACTCCCCCATTACAGACTCTGGACTCAACATACCTTTCCTTTCTCAATGGAAAAAAAAACATATCTTTCAAGTGCAAGAATTTTTCTAAAAATGTCTTGGTTCAAGAAAATTCTTTTCACATTTTCAGTTCCATTTGAACTTACATATTTCTTTGTCACAGAAAATTATTATTTTTAAAGTTACCATGTTTTCATGAATACAATATCATTTAGTTTAAACCTTATTTTTAATTACCATAAATCCAGAAAAGAAGTTCATAGATGCTCATAGATAATATCAGCCATTGATCGTAATATCAATATCACCATATTTTACCACTATTTCACAAGAGATTATTAGGTACAACACTAATTCTTTCCATAATTTTATAATGTTTTATATTTTAGGTTAAAGAGAGCTTTCTCTGTTTTTTTTTAAGTACTGAAGTGTGTAAGCAATCTATTTATATTTACTTTATATATATAATATAAAATATAAAAATATAAAAAATATGTATCTTTTAAACTTATTTTAGTCAAATAAAATTTTCCTTTGAATTTCCATGGTTAATTAGATGCCTGAATAGATCAATTTTTTATTAAAATAGTTTATTAAAATAACTTTTTATTAATTCTAATCAAAATTATCTTAAGCATTTGTGGAAGTATCTCAATGATAAATAAAAACAAAAATACAATTAAGACCCATACCTTTTATTATCTGGCACATTTACAAACTTACTGGTTTGGATAGCTGACATTGGCCCTCCAGTCATCATATGAACAAAGTCATTTCTCTGAATAGACTTCTTTGAATATTTTTCAAACCAGTGTTTATACTTATTTCTCATCCATGCCCTTGAAATTTTACATAACTCCATAAAGTCTAAATAGCAATCATGATTTCCAGACACCTTTGACAATTAACGATAACATTTGGTGTTTTGTGTGTTCATTCACTTGGGAATGTCCACTGAGACATGAATAATTTAAGTTAAATCACCAATAGTTCAGCATGGCCTTAGCCTAAAGTTTAGAAATGAGTTCTGATAATTTGTGTAGATGTTTTAACAGCTGTGTTAAAGGTTAATTCAGTGGGTAAACAAATATATTTACTCAGACTTTTTGAATATTATGTCTCTCATGTATAAGTTCTTTATATATTTTAGATATTAACCATTTATTGGATATATCATTTGCAAATATCTTCTCCCATTCAGAAGATTGCATTCTTATTTTGTTGATGATTTCTTTCACTCTGCATTTAAAAAAAATGGTGTAGTACCAAAAGTTTAATGTAGATTTTTGTTTACCTTGCCAAAGAAGTCATGTCTAGAAATATGTTTCTATGCCAGTGTCAAGGAAATTACTGCATATGTTTCCTTCTAATCAATTTTTTCTTTTCTTTTTTTAATTATAATAATATTTTTTATATTATGTTAGTCACCGTACACTACATTCCTGGTTTTTGATGCAAAATTCCATGATTCGTATAGTTGCATATAACACCCAGTGCACCGTGCAATATGTGCCCTCATTACTACCCATCACCAGCCTATCCTATTCCCCCACCCCCCAAATTTTTCCTTGTGGTTGTGTTCCAATTTCAGAGCGTTGTGGTCTGAGAATATGCAGGGAATAATATCAGTCTTTTGGTATCAGTTGAGACCTGTTTTGTGTCCCAGAACATGGTCTATTCTTGAGAATGTTCCGTGGGCATTAGAATAGAATGAGTATTCGTTGGTTCTGGGGTGTAGTGTTCTATATATATCTATGAGGTCCAACTCATCGAGTATGGCATTTAAAGCCTTTGATTCTTTGCTTAGTTTTTGCCAGAGTGTTCTGTCTATTTCTGATAGCGGGGTGTTGAGGTCCCCTACTATTGTATTTTTATCTTTTTTTTTTAAGATTTTATTTATTTATTTGACAGAGAGAGAGAGCCAGTGAGAGAGGGAACACAGGCGGGGGAGTGGGAGAGGAAGAAGCAGGCTCCCAGCATAGGAGCCTGATGTGGGGCTCAATCCCAGAATGCCGGGATCACGCCCTGAGCCGAAGGCAGACACTTAACGACTGAGCCACCCAGGCGCCCCTATTGTATTTTTATCTATATGTCTCTGTATTCTGGTTAAGAGTTGGCTTGTGTATCTTGCTGCTCGCCTGTTGGAGGCATATATATTTATAATTGTAATATCCACTTGTTTGATACATCCTTTAAGAATAATATAGTGCCTTTCTGTGTCTCTAACCATAGTCTTTAGTTTAAAATCCAATCTATCTGATATTAGAATTACTACCCCAGCTTTCTTTTGAGGTCCATTTGCGTGAAAGATGGTACTCCATCCCTTTACTGTCAGTCTGAATGTATCTTTAGGTTCAAAATGAGTCTCTTTTAGACAGCAAATGGATGGGTCATTTCTTTTTATCCAGTCTGCAAACCTGTGGCACATTATGGGAGCATTCAAGCAATTTGCATTGAGAGTCATTATTGAGAGATATGATTTTAATGATGCCATGTTGCCAGTAAAGTCTTTGTTTGTATTGGTTGTGACTTTCTGTTCTGTATCACTCTTGGGGCCTTTTTACCTTTATAGAACCCCCCTTAATATCTCCTGTAGGGCTGGTTTCGTGGTTACGAAATTGGTTAATGACTGGCGATTCTGGAAGGTTTTTATTTCTCCATCAATTCTGAATGACAGCCTTGCTGGATAAATGATCTTTGGTTGCATGTTTTTCTCTGAAAGAGCTTTAAAAATGCCCCCCCCAACCCTTTCTCTCATTCCAGGTCTGTGTGGACAGGTCTGACGTAATTCTGATAACTTTGCCTTGGTACGTGAGAAATTTCATTGTCCTGGCCGCTTTCAGTACTGTATCCTGGGATCTAATATTTGTGAATTGCACTATGACATGACATGGCGTAGGTTTGGCATGGTTGGGCTTGGGAGGGGTCCTCTCTGCCTCTTGGACATGAATATTTGTTTCCCTCGCTAGATTAGGGAAGTTTCCAGCTACAATTTATTCAAATATCTCTTCTAGGCCTCTGTTTTTCTCCACCCGCTCGGGGATGCCGATGATTCTGACATTGGATCATTTCATTGAGTCAGTAATCTCCCGTAACCTACATTCATGGGCGTGGATTTTTTTAAGTCCAGCTTCTATTTTAGTTTTTTCTTCTACTACTTCATCCTTCAATTAGCTAATACGTTCCTCTGCCTCAGTGACCCTGGCCGTCAGAGCCTCTAGTTTTGACTGCATTTGACTCATAGAATTTTTTTTTAAGATTTATTTATTTATTTGACAAAGAGACAGCCAGCGAGAGAGGGAACACAAGCAGGGGGAGTGGGAGAGGAAGGAGCAGGCTCATAGCGGAGGAGCCTGACGTGGGACTCGATCCCAGAACGCCGGGATCACGTCCTGAGCCGAAGGCAGACGCTTAAGGACTGTGCTACCCAGGCGATCCAGGGTCATAGAATTTTTAATTTCTGCCAGATTCGCTCTCATTTCCGCCCTTAGAAATTCTATATTCTCATTAACATTTTTGTTAATACTTTTTTCAAGTCTACACATCATCTTGACCATTGTTACTCTGAATTCCATTTCTGATAATTTGGTTACATCCATATCCATTAGTTCTGTGGCAGAGGCCGCAGACTCATTGTCTTTTCTTTGCTGGGGGGGACTTCTCCTTCTCGTCATTCTGATGAGGAGAGGTTGCGTTGTCGTCCAGTGCCCAAATTATTGACTGGGACCCAGGCCGTGCGCCCTTGTTTTATAGGGATCTTATGCATGTGGGCTTCTTCTTTAAAGATTTTATTTATTTATGTGGCAGAGAGACAACCAGCAAGAGATGGAACACAAGCAGGTGAGTGGGAGTGGAAGAAGCAGGCTCACAGCGGAGGAGCCCAATGAGGGACTCCTTTCCGGAAAGCCGGGATCATGCCCTGAGCCGAAGACAGACGCTTAATGACTGCGCCACCCAGGTGCCCCAGGATGTGGGCTTCTTGATTTTTCAGCCTGCCTTCTGGGGGAGGGTCCTGCCATGCCAATACTCAGGCAACCCTGTTTGGGTAGAGTCTCTGTGTCCCCTGCGAGAGGGGATGGGTTTGGGCACGCTGTGAGCCGGTATTTCCAGGCTTTTGTTCTCTGGTGGCTTTCCCTGGTGGCTTGCTGTGCCTCTTCTGTGAGTCAGAGCAGCAGCAGCCGAATCTCAGCCTCTGTCTCAGAACAGAGGGATTGCGGACCGTTCTCCACTGATGTTCTGGCCACTTTAACTCTGTTACTGTTGGTGCTGTCAACCCTGCAGTGTCCCGGGATGTGCGCCCCACACCAGGTGTCCCAGCCCTCACTTCCAGGGCTGGCACGTCTCTGTCCTTTGTGTTTCTAACACCGTCAGCCGCCAGCCGCCAGTCACCCCTGCGCGCTCTGGAGCTCCCGGTCTCAGTCTGCTTCCAGTGAGCACATTGGAGTTCCAGAGTTCTTTGAGAAGTCTGGTAGTGCATGCTCCTGTCTCACGTTCTCAGTCCGCTGTCTCGCGGGTGCCTCCACAAGTCCACCCTCTCCCCTGTGCAGGTGGCTACCGCTTCCCGGCAACATGGCGGCTCCCTCCCACTTCTGTTTATCTTCTGATATCTGTGCACGGTTTCACGGCTCCCCGCTTCGAACGTACCTCAATACTCAGCGCTGGAGATGTTCATTAGTAGAGATCCAGATGTATCTTCCTGCATCTCAGGCTGATTCCGTGGATGTGCAGGCTGGTCTGGTACCTATCCAGCTCGACTCACGGGACCAGCTGAAAAAGGGGTCCCCTACTCCTCCGCCATCTTAACTCCCCCCCGTATTTTTTTAATTGATATACCGTTTTATTTATTTTTTAACATCTGAATACCAATTTTGTTTATTTTTAAGTATAACAGTATCATTTTTTCAATTTATTTTTTATTTTTATTTATTTTTATTATGTTCAACTAGCCAACATACAGTACATCATTAGTTTTTGAAATAGTGTTCAATGATTCATTAGTGTTTATCACATCACATCCCCTCCTTAATATCCTCAACTGGTTACCCCATCCCTCCCCCCCTCTCTGTTCTGCAGTCCTCATTTGGTTTCCCAGAGGCTCTCATGGTTTTTCTTCTTCTCTGATTTCTTCCCATTCAGTTTTCCCTCCCTTTTCCTATGGTCCTCTGTGCTATTCCTTATATGCCACATATGAATGAAATCATATGATAATTGTCTTTCTCTACCTAACTTATTTCACTTAGCATAATACCCTCTATTTCCATCCATGTCAATGCAAATGGCAGGTATTCATCCTTTCCAATGGCTGAGTAATGTCCACTGTATAAACGAATGACATCTTCTTCATCCATGCATCTGTTGAAGGGCATCTTAGCTCCTTCCACAGTTTGGCTGTCATGGACATTGGTGCTATTAACATTGGGGTGCATGTGCCCCTTCTTTTCATTACATCTGTATCTTTGGGGTAAATACCCAGTTGTGCAATTGCTGGGTCATAGGGTAGCTTTTTGCGGAACCTCCATACTGTTTTCCAAAGTGGCTGTACCAGCTTGCATTTCCACCAACAGTGTAAGAGGGTTCCCGTTTCTCCACAGCCTCTCCAACGTTTGTTGTTTTCTGTCTTGCTAATTTTAGTCATTCTAACTGGTGTAAGGTGGTATCTCATTGTGAATTTGATTTATATTTCCCTGATGGCTAGTCATTGTAGTTTTTGTAATTTTTAGCTTTAGAGTTTCTGATTGCTTTCTTTTTAGAATTCATATCTCTTCAGTGATATCCTCATTTTGTTTATATGTCATTTAAAAAAAATTTCTTTAGTTATTTCTCTGTTTTATTTACCAATTTGATCATATGAAAGTCAGTTTAAAATTTTTTGTCTAGCGATTCTTATTTCTGTGTTTCCTCAGGGAAGGAGTCTATCAATGTATGTTGTTTCAACATATGGACCAAGCCTCGTGATTTTTTTATTGTTATTGTCAAAAAATAGGCATTTGAAAAAATCAGCCACATCTCCCAGTTTATGCAGACTTCTTCTTATATCAATCATTATAGTACCATGCAAGTAGTTTTACTGCTTTTAAACTTTTCTGTGCTCTGCCAATTCATTCCTCCTCAACCCATGACCCTGGCAGCTATTGAACTTTTAATGCCTTCAGAGCTCTGCTCTTTGCAGAATATTGTATAGTTGGAATTACACAGTATATAGTGTTTTCAGATTGGCTTTGCTCACTTAATAATATGCATATAAAGTTCCTCAGTGCCTTTTTATGGATTGGTAACTTATATATTTTTATTGCTGAATAATATTCTATTGTTTGGATGCACCACAGTTTATCAGTTCAGCAAACGAAAAACATCTTGTTAGCTTCCAATTTTTTGCAATCATAAATAAAGCTGTTATTAACAACCATGTGTAGATTTTATTGGACATGTTTTCAAGTTTTGTAGACTGCTGGGCTGTATGGTTAAGATCATTTTAGTTTGTTAAGAAACTGTCAAACTATCTTCCAAAGTGTTTGTGTCATTTTGCAACCCTGCCAGCTCCAAATGATCGCTTCTGTTGTGCCATATCTACACCAGCATTTACTCTTGTTGTTTCATCGATTTTGACCATTTAAATAGGTATGTAGTGACATCTTATTTCTGTTCTAATTTGCATATAACTGATGACATATAATGTGAACCTCTGTTTTATATGCTTATTTGCCATCTGTTTATCTTTTTTAGTGACATGTCTATTATGGTCCTTAGTCTGTTTTCTTAATTATTTTCTTCATTGCTGATTTCATAGTTCTTTGTGTACTTAGAAAACAATTATTTATCAAATATGTCCTTTATAAAGATTTCCTTTTATTGTTTTTTTTTCCAAGATTTTCTATGCATCTGGGGCTTGCTTCTCATTCTTTTGAATATTTTCTTTCCTACATCTTGAGATTTTAATTTTAATAAATTCCAGTTTATCAATTATTTTTTAAATAAGTTAGGCCTTGGGGAAGGCGCCTGTTTGGCTCATTCAGTTGACCATCTGACTCTTGGTTTTGTCTCAGGTCATGTTCTCGGGGTCCTGGGATCAAGATCCACATTGGCTTTGCAGTCAGTGGGGAGTCTGCTTGATGATTCTTGCCCTCCCTCTCCCTCTGCCCCATCCCCCTGCTTGTGCTTACTCTGTCTCAGGTAAATAAAATAAATCTTTAAAAAAATAAGTTATGCCTTGGAGCACATGGCTGGCTCAGTGAGTGGAGGGCAGGACTCTTGACCTTAGAGTTTATAAGTTCAAGCCCAATGTTGGGTGTGGATATATATTTTTTAATCTTTAAAAAATAAGTTATGTGCTGGAATTGTATCTAAAGGTCATGGTTATACTCAAGATCATCTAGGTTTCTCCTAGATTATCTCCTAGGACCTTTGTAGTTTTGCATTTTACGTTTAGGTCTACAAAGCATTTTGAGTTAATTATGGTGAAAGATATGAAATACTGTCTAGATGTATTTATTTATTTGCATTACGATGTCCAGTCATTCCAGCATAATTTATTGTAAGGACAATAGTTGCTTCCTTGTGTTGTCTTTGTTTCTTTGACAAAAATCAGTTAACTATATTTATGTGGGTCTATTTCTGGGCTCTATATTTTTGCCACTGATTTCTTCATCTCTTCTAACACCAAACCACCAGGCACGATTGCTGCAGCTTTGTAGAAGTTCTTGAAATTGGGCAGCATCTGTCTTCCAACGTTGATCTTTTGCATTTTTGTTTGCTATTCTTGTAATTTCTTTGACACATAAGTTTTATAATCACATTGTCAACGTCCACAAAATAACTTGATGGAATTTTGACTCAGATTTGATCAAATCTGTAAATCAAAGTAGGTAGAACCCACATCTTGACAATATTAAGTCTTCCATTCCATGAACATGGAATATCGAATCATTTATTTAGTTTTATTTTACTGCTTTCATTTTGTTACATTTGTACCTAACAATTTTTCTACCTTCCTTCTTTTCTTCTTGTTTCTTTAGTGCTAATGTAAATGATCATGTGTTCTCTTTTTTTTTTTTTAGTTTCTGATACCTTTATTTTTTTATAATAATATTTCTTTGTTATATTATGTTAGTTACCATACAGTACATCCTTGGTTTTTGATGTAAAGTTCCATGATTCATTACTTGCACATAACACCCAGTGAACCACGCAATACGTGCCCTCCTTACTACCCATCACCAGCCTATCCCATTCCCCCACCCCCTTCCCCTCTGAAGCCCTCAGTTTGTTTCTCAGAGTCCATTGTCTCTCATGCATAATTCCCCTCTCTGATTACCCCCCATTTCTTTATCCCTTTCTTCTCCTACCAATCCTCCTACTTCTTATGTTCCATAGATGAGTGAAACCACATGATAATTGTCTTTCTTTGCTTGACTTATTTCACATAGCATTATCTCCTCCAGTGCCGTCCATGTTGCAGGAAATGTTGAGAAATCATCCTTTTTGATAGCTAAGAAATATTCCATTGTATATATGGACCGCAGCTTCTTAATCCAGTCATCTATTGAAGGGCATCTCAGCTCCTTCCACGATTTACATATTGTGGACAATGGTGCTCTGAACATTGGGGGGCACAAGGCCCTTCTCTTCACTACGTCTGTATCTTTGGGGTGAATACACAGTAGTGCAATGGCTGGGTCATAGGATAGCTCAATTTTTAACTTTTTAAGGGACCTCCACACTGTTTTCCAGAGTGGCTGTACCAACCTGCATTCCCACAAACAATGTAGGAGTGATCCCCTTTCCCCACATTCTCTCCAACATTTTTAGTTTCTTGCCTTGTCAATTTTTGTCCTTCTAACTGGTGTAAGGTGGTATCTTAGTGTGGTTTTGATTTGAATTTCCCTGATGGCTAATGATGTTAACATTTTTTCGTGTGTCTGTTAGGCATTGGTATGTCTTCATTGGAAAAATGTCTGCTCATATCATCTGCTCATTTTATGATTTGCTTATTTGTTTCTTGTGTATTGAATTTGAGAAGTTCTTTGTAGATCTTGGATACCAGTCTTTTATCTGTACTGTCATTTGCAAATATCTTCTGCCATTCCGTGGGCTGCCTCTTAGTTTTTTTTGACTATTTCCTTGGCTGTACAGAAGCTTCTTATCTTGATGACGTCTCACAAGATCATTTTTTCTTTTGTTTCTCTTGCCTTTGGAGATGTGTCATGAAAAAGGTTGCTGTGGCTGATGTCGTAGAGGTTGCTACCTATGTTCTCCCCTAGGATTTTGATGGATTCCTGTCTCACATTGAGGTCTTTCATCCATTTGGAGTTTATCTTTGTGTATAGTGTGAGAGACTGGTCAAGTTTCATTCTTTTGCATGTAGCTGTCCAATTTTCCCAGCACCATTTATTGAAGAGACTGTCTTTTTTCCACCGGATGTTTTTTTCCTGCTTTATCAAAGATTAGTTGCCCAAAGGGCCAAGGGTCCATTTCTGGGTTCTCTATTCTGTTCCATTGGTCTATGTGTCTGTTTTTGTGCCAGTACCATGCTGTCTTTGTGATCACAGCTTTGTAGTACAGCTTGAAATCCAGCAATGTGATGCCCCCAGCTTTGTTTTTCCTTTTCAACAATTCCTTGGCGATTCAAGGCCTTTTCTGGTTCCACACAAATTTAAGGGCTGTTTGTTCTAGTTCTTTGAAAAATGTCATGGCTATTTTGATCGGGATAGCATTGAAAGTGTAGATTGCTCTGGGTAGCATGGACATTTAAACTATGTTAATTCTTCCAATCCATGAGCATGGAATATTTTTCCATCTTTTTATGTCTTCTTCAATGTCTTTCAAGAGTGAATTGTAATTTCCAGAACATAAATTCTTTACGTCTCTGGTTAATTCCAAGGTAACGTATGGTTTTTGGCGCTATTGTAAATGGAATGGATTCCCTAATTTCTCTTTCTTCATTCTCATTGTTCGTGTATAGAAATGCAACTCATTTCTGAGCATTGATTTTGTATACCGCCACATTACTGAATTGCTCTATAACTTCTAGTAGTTTGGGGGTGGGTTCATTTGGTTTTTCCATATAGAGTATCATGTCATCTGTGAAGAGAGACAGTTTGACTTCTTCTTTGCCGATTTGGATACCTTTTATCCCTTTTTGTTGTCCGATTGTTGTTGCAAGGACTTCTACTACTACTATGTTGAGTAATAATGGCGAGAGTGGGCATCCTTGTTGTGTTCCTGATCTTAAGGCAAAGGATTCCAGCTTTTCCCCATTGAGAATGATATTTGCTGTAACCTTTTCATAGATGGCTTTTATGAGATTGAGGAATGTACCCTCTATCCCTACATTCTGAGGAGTTTTAACCAGGAAAAGATGGTGTATTTTGTCAAATGCTTTTTTTTGCATGTATTGAGAGGTCTTATGATTCTTGACTTTTTTCTTGTTGATATAATCTATCACAGTGATAGATTTTTGAATGTTGAACCACGCTTGCATCCCAGGGATGAATCCCACTTGGTCATGATGGATGATCCTTTCAATGTACTGTTGGATCCTATTAGCTAGGATCTTGTTGAGAATTTTGGCATCCATATTCATCAGGGATATCAGTCTGTAATTCTCCTTTTGGATGGGGTCTTTGCCTGGTTTGGGGACCAAGGTAATATTCTCCTCATAGAATGAGTAGGGTAGATTTCCTTCTGTTTCTATTTTTTGAAACAGCTTTAGGAGAATAGGTATTATTGCTTCTTTGAATGTTTGGTAGAATTCCCTGGGGAATCCATCAGGTCCTGGAGGTTTTTTTTTTTTTTTTGGAATGTTTTAATCACTGCATCAATCTCTTCATAATTAAATGGTTTAAAAAATCAATTTCTTCCTATTTCAGTCTTGGTAGTTTATAGGTTTCCAGGAAGGCCTCCATCTCTTCCAGGTTGTGTAATTTATTGGCGTAAAGCTGTTGATAAAACTTTCTAAACATCCTCCCTATTTCATTGGTGTTGGTTGTGACCTCTCCCTTTTCATTCATAATTTTATTAATTTGAGTCCTTTCTCTATTCTTTTTGATAAGACTTGCCAGTGACTTATCTATTTTATTTATTCTTTCAGAGAAACAGCTTCTAGTTCTGTTGATCTGCTCTACTGTGCTGCTGGTTTCTAATTCATTGATCTTTGCTCTAATCTTGATCAACTGCTTTCTCGTGTGTGGATTAGGCCTGCTCTTCTGTTGCTGTTCCAGCTTCTTGAGGTGAGAATATAAAAACTGCATTTTAGATTTTTCTATTCTTTTGAGTGAGGCTTGAATGGCTATGTATTTTCCCCTTAGGACTGCCTTTGTAGTGTCCCATAGGTTTTGGACCGTTGAGTTTTCATTCTCTTAGTTCTCCATAAATTGTTTAAATTGATTTTTTGATTTCCTGGTTTATCAAATCATGGTTAAGCAGGATGGCTCTTAGTATCCAAGTGTTTGATTTTCTTCCAAATTTCTCCTTGTGGTTGAGTTCCTATTTCAAAGCATTGTGGTCTGAGAATATGTAGGGAATAATTTCAGTCTTTTGGTATCAGTTGAGACCTGTTTTGTGACCCAGAACATGATCTGTTTTGGAGAATATTCCATGTGCATTCAAATAGAATGAGTATTCTTTTGTTCTGGGGTGTAGTGTTCTAAAAATATCTATGATGTCCCTCTGGTCTAATCTGGGATTCCAAGCTGTCGTTTCTTTGTTAATTTTCTGCTTAGGTGATCTATCTATTGCTGATAGTGGAGTGTTGAGGTCCCCTACTATTAACGTATTTCTATCTACATGTTTCTTTTCTGGTGAAGAGTTGGCTTGTGTATCTTGCTGCTCCCCTGTTGGGGACATAGATATTTATAATTGTCATATCCACTTGTTGGATATATCCTTTAAGAATAATATAGTGCCCTTCTGTATCTCTAACTATAGTCTTTAGTTTAAAATCCAATCTGTATGATATGAGAATTGCTACCCCAGCTTTCTTTTGAGGTCCATTGCCATGAAAGATGGTTTTTCATCCCTTCACTTTCAGTATGGATGTATCTTTAGGTTCAGTATGAGTCTCTTATAGACAGCAAATGCATGGGTCATGTCTTTTTATCCAATCTGCAACCCTGTGGCACTTTATGGGAGCATTTAGGCCTTTCACATTGAGAGTGGTTATTGAGAGAGATGATTTTAATGATGTTATGTTGCCTGTAAAGTTTTTGTTTCCATAGATTGTAACATTCTGTTCTGCATCACTCTTGGGGCCTTTTTACTTTTATAGAACCTCCCTTAATATCTCCTGCAGGGCTGGATTCATGGTTACGAAATTGGTCAATGACTGGCAATTCTGGAAGGTCTTTATCTCTCCATCAGTTCTGAATGACAGCCTTGCTGGATAAAGGATACTTGGCTGCATGTTTTTCTCTGAAAGAGCTTTAAAAATGCCCCCCAACCATTTCTCTCATTCCAGGTCTGTGTAGACAGATCTGTCGTAATTCTGATATCTTTGCCTTGGTACATGAGAAATTTCTTTGCCCTGGCCGCTTTCAGTACTGTATCCTGGGATCTAATATTTGTGAAATGCACTATGACGTGACGTGGCATAGGTTTGTCGTGTTTGAGCTTGGGAGGGGTCCTCTCTGCCTTTGGACACTAATACTTTTTTCCTTTGCTAGACTAGGGAAGTTTTTAGCTAAAATTTGTTCAAATATCTCTTCTAGACCTCTGTTTTTCTCCACCCCCTTGGGCATGTTGATGATTCTGACATTGGATCGTTTCATTGAGTCAGTAATCTCCCGTAACCTACATTCTTGAGGTTGGATTTTTTTGAGCCAAGTTTTTGTTTTACATTTCTCTTCTACCAACCCATCTTCCAATTCGCTTATTCATTCTTCTGCCTCATTTCCCTAGCCGTCAGAGCATCTAGTTTTGACTGCATTTGATTCATAGCATTTTTAATTTCTGCCAGATTCGCTCTCATTTCCGCCCTTAGAGATTCTATATTCTTGTTATTATTTTCGTTAATATTTTTTTCAAGTCTACACATTATCTTGACCATTGTTACTCTGAACTCCATTTCTGATAATTTGGTTATATCCATATCCATCAGTTCTGCGGCAGAGGCCACAGACTCATTGTCTTTTTTTTGCTGGGCGAGATTTCTCCTTCTCATCATTCTGATGAGGAGAGGTTGCGCTGTCGTCCAGAGCCCAAATTATTGACCAGGACCCAGGCATCATGCACTTGTTTTATGTGGACCTTAGGGATGTGGGCTTCTTGATATTTTAGCCTGCCTTCTAGAGTAGGGGCCTGCCGCGCTGATACTCAGGCCACCCTGTTTGGGGTCCTTTTTGTTTCTAACACTGCCAGCCACCAGCTGCCAGCTGCCCCTGTGCGCTCTGGAGCTCCATTTCCGAGCAGTTCATGCGCACTCTGGAGCTCCTGTTTTCAAACTGGCTGCACGCGTTCCCAGGCTCACGGTCTCAGTCTGCTCTCTCATGGGTGCCAGTCCAAGAGTCAGCCCACTCCCCAGTGCTGTGTCCCAAGCCAGCATCCCAGCCCTCACTTCCAGGGCCAGCACGTCTCTTTCCTTCGTGTTTCTAACACTGCCAGCAGCCAGCCACCAGCCGCCAGCTGCCCCCGCGTGCTCTGGGGCTCCATTTCAGTGTGGTTTGCACACACTCCGGAGTGTCAGTTTTCAGTCAGGTTGAGCACGGTCCCAGGCTCACGGTCCCAGTCTGCTCTCTTGGGGGTGCTGGGTCCGCGAGTCAGCCCGCTCTCCAGTGCAAGTGACTACCGCTTCCTGGTGTCCAAGCTCGGAAGCTCCCTGTCCCTTCCATTTATCTTCTGGTGTATGTGTGCGGATTCACGGCTCCCGGATTCATACCTCAATACTCAGTGCTGGAGTTGTTCATTTGTAGAGATCCAGATGTATCTTCCTGCATCTCAGGCTGATTCAGTGGGTGTTCAGGATGGTCTGGTACCTATCCCGCTCAACTCAGGAGACCAGCTGGAAAAGGGGACCCCTACTCCTCCGCCATCTTCAATCCTGTGTTTTCAATTTCATATTACACTTGTGCATTGCTGGCATTTAGGGCAATGTTGCATTTTGTATATTAAAATTTTGTGTTGCAAATTTGATAAATCACTTATTGTTTTTAGGAGTGTTTCTGTCAACTCTTTTAGATTTTCTACCCAATAATATCTCATGTATGAACAAAGACATTTTTAATTTTTCCTTCTCCATTTATATACATTTCCTTTCCTTTGCTTGCCTAGTTTCATTTGCTAGTATTTTCAGCACAATGTTGAAAAGGAGTAGTGAGAGGGAACACACTTGCCTTGCTTCTGATCTTAGTATGAAAGCTTCTAGTTTCCTACCATTAAGTATACATTTGGCTATAGGTTTCTTATAGGTAATTTTTGTAAAGTTGAGCTGTTCCCTAAAATTCCTGGTTTACTGAGAATTTTAATTTTGAGTGGATGTCAGATTTTGTAAATTTTTTTCTATATCTATTGATATGTATAGGTGATTTTTATTATTTATTCTGTTGATGTGATGAATTTCAGTAAATGCTTTTAGAATGTTGAATCAATCTTGCAGAACTAGAAGAAATGTCCCTTTATTTGGGTGTTTAATTCTTTTTATACATTGTTACATTCAATTTGTAATATTTTTTGAGGATGTTTACATCTATGTTCATAAGAGATACTGATGTGAAGCTTTTTATATCATTGTAGGAATTATAATAGGGTAATGGTGGTATCATAGAAGGAGTTAGAAGTATTTCAATTCCTTTTATGCTCTGAAAGGAATTGTAGGTAATTAATTTAATATGTTCCTTCAATATTTAATAGAATTCAATGGTGAACCCGCCTGGGCCCATGGTTTCTGTTTCGGAAGATTATTAATTACTTACTCAATTTATTCAATAGATATAGACCTGTAAATTTTGTCTATTTCTTCTTAATGAGTATTGGCAAATTTTGTCTTTCAAAGAATTTGTCCATTTCCACTAAGTTATCAAACTTGTCACTGTAGAGTTATTTTATTATTACTTTGTTATCCTTTTGATTTCAATGGGATCTGTATTCATGCCCCTTCTTCCATTTCTGGTATTAAATTGTGTCCTTTCTCTTTCTCTTTTTTATTAGCCTGATTAGAGTTTTATTAATTTTGTTAATCATGTTTGTAAGTGTTTATTTAAATTCCACTCAGTTAACATACAGTGTGATATTACTTTCAGGTGTACAATGTAGTGATTCAACATTTCCATACATTACCTAATACTCATCACAAGTGCCCTCCTCCATGCATATCACCTATTTTTAAAGAACGATATATATATATATATATATATATATATATATATATATATATATATATATTCATTTTATTGATTTTCTCTATTGACTTCACTGATTCCTGCTCCAATTTTTTAAAGATTTTATTTATTTATTTATTTATTTATTTGACAGAGAAAGAGAGACCACAAGTAAGGGAAGCAGCAGAGGGAGAGGGAGAATCAGACTCCCCAGTGAGCAGGGAGCCTGACATGGGGCTCGATCCCAGCACCCTGAGATCGTGAACTAAACTGAAGGGAAACACTTAACTGACCGAACCATCCAGGCTACCCTTCTGCTTTAATTTTTATTATTCCTATCTTTTTTCTTTTTATTCCTTTTTATTACATTGTGTTTAATTTGATACAATATTTATAATTCCTGAGATAGGAATGCAATTTATAGATGTTAGACTTTTCTTTGTTAATATATGCATTCAACATAACACATTTCCCTGTAAGCACTGCTTTCTCTGCATCCCATAAAATTCTGTAAGTTTTGTTTTATTTTTATTCATCTCAACATTTTAGGGACACCTGGCTGGCTCAGTCAGAAGAGCATGCAACTCTTGACCTTGTGGTCATGAGTTCAGGCCCTGTGTTAGGTGTAGAGATTATTTATAAGTAAACTTAAACAAATAGAATATTTCTTGAGATTTATGTATTTACCTATGTGTTATTTAGATGTGTGTTGTTTAATCCACACATATATTGGAATGTTTATCTTAGCTTCCTGACATTGATTTCATTTCGTTCCACTGTGCTCTGAGAACAGACATTACAAGACTTCCATTACATTTGTAAAGGTGTGTTTGACAGCTCAGAATGTGATCTATTTAGTGTATACACCATGTAAGTAGAAAATAGTGTGTGCTAATGATGTTGGAATAAATCTGTACATGTTCATTGTGTGCAATGTATTTTTGTATTCCAAGCTTTTATTTAAATTCTAGTTAGTTAACATATATGGTGAAATTGTTTTCAGGTGTAAAATTTAGTGATTCATCAGATATGTCCATCACTCATTGAGTCCATCCCCTGCCCACCTCCTCCATCAACCCTCAGTTTGTTATCTATAGTTAAGAATCCCTTGCATCCCTCCCTCTCTCTTTTTTTTTGAATACACCTATGTTCATCTGTTTTGTTTTTAAATTCCACATATGAGTGATATCATATGGCATTTATCTTTCTCTGACTGACATATTTGCATTAGTATAACACACTCTTGCTCAGTCCACATCATGGCAAATGGCAAGAAGTCTTTCTTTTTGATGGATGACGTTTGCATTCATCAGTCAATAGATATTTGGGCTATCTCCATAATTTCAATATTTTTGATAATGCTGCTATAAACATTGAGACCTAGGTGCTCCTATGAATCAAAATCAGTATTTGTGTTCTTCGGGTAAATACCTAGCAGTGCAATTACTTCATATTGGGTAGTTCAGTTGTTAACTTTTTGAGGAACCACCATACTGTTTGCATTCCCACTCACAGTATCAAAGACTTCCTCTGTCACCATATCATCACCAATATCTGTTGTTTCCTGTACTGTTAATTTTAGCTATTCTAACAGTTGTGAGGGGGTATCTCATTATAGTTTTGATTTGCATTTCCCTGATGTTGAGTGATGTGGAGAATATTTTCATTTGTCTATCAGCCCTTTGCATGTCTTCATTGGAAAAATATCTGTTCATGTCTTCTGCTCATTTTTTAACTGGATTATTAATTTTGTGGTGTTGAGTTTGATAAGATCTTTATAGATTTTGAATAATAAACCTCTATCAGATGTGTCATTTTCTTACGTCATCTCCTATTCTATTGGTTGCCATTACTTTTTCCTTCACTGTGCAGAAGATTGTTATCTTTAATTCTCAATAGTTCATTTTTATTTTTGTGTCCCTTGCCTCAGGGGACATATTTAGTAAGAAGTTGTTATGGTCAATTACCAGAAGGTTACTGCCTTTTTTCTCCTCTAGTTTGATGGTTTCCTGTATCACATTTAGGCCTTTCATCTATTTTGAATTTATTTTTGTGTATGTTGTAGAAAAATGATCCAGTTTCATTCTTCTGCACATTGCTGTCCAGTTTTCCAAACGTCATTTGTTGAAAAGACTGTCTTTTTTTTCTTTCATTGGATATTCTTTTCTGCTTTTTTTATAATAATATTTTTATTATATTATGTTAGTCACCATACAGTATACCCCAGTTTTTGATGTAAAGTTCCATGATTCATTACTTGCGTATAACACCCAGTGCACCATGCAATATGTGCCCTCCTTAATACCATCAGCAGCCTATCACATTCCCACACCCCCCTACCATCTGAAGCCCTCAGTTTGTTTCACAGAATCCATAGTCTCTCACGGTTCATTCCCCCTTCTGTTCACACCTCATTCTTCTTCTCTTTCTTGACCTTTTGATATTCCTACTTTTTATGTTCCATAAATGAGTGAAACCATATGATAATTGTCTTTCTCTGCTTGACTTATTTCACTTAGCATTATCTCCTCCAGTCCTGTCCATGTTGCATGAAATGCTGAGAAATAGTTCATTTTGATGGCTGAGTAATATTCCATTGTATATATGGACCACACCTTCTTAATCCAGTCATTTGTTGAAGGGCATCTCGGCGCCTTCAAAGATTTAGCTATTGTGGACAATGCTGCTATAAACATTGGGGTGCATATGGCCCTTCTCTTCACAACGTCTGTACATTTGCAGTAAATACCCAGAGTGCAATTCATGGATTATAGGGTACCTCTATTTGTAACATTTTAAAGGACCTCCACACTGTTTTCCAATGTGGCTGTACCAACTTGCATCCCCACCAACAATGTAAGAGAGATCCCCTTTCTCCACATCCTATTCAAAATATGTTGTTTCCTGCCTTGTTAATTTTTGCCATTCGAACTGCCATAAGGTGGTATCTCAAGGTGGTTTTGATTTGAATTTCCCTGATGGCTAATGATTATGAACATTTTTTCATGTGTCTGTTAGCCATTTGTATGTCTTCATTGGAAAAGTGTTCATATCCTCTGCCCATTTTATGATTTGTTTATTTGTTTCTCACGTATTGAGTTTGAGAAGTTCTTTGTAGATCTTGGATACCAGTCTTTTATCTGTAGTGTCATTTGCAAATATCTTCTCCCATTCTGTGGGCTGCCTCTTAGTTTTTTTGACTGTTTCCTTGGCTGTGCAGAAGCTTTTTATCTTGATGATGTCCCACAAGTTCATTTTTTCTTTTGTTTCTCTTGCCTTTGGAGATGTGTCATGAAAAAAGTGGCTGTGGCTGATATCAAAAGGTTGCTGCCTATGTCATCCTCTAGGATTTTGATGGATTCCTGTCTCACATCGAGGTCTTTCATCCATTTGAAGTTTATTTTTGTGTATGGTGTGAGAGAGTGGTCAAGTTTTATTCCTTTGCATGTAGCTCTCCATCTTTCCCAGCACCATTTATTGAAGAGACTGTCTTTGTTCCACGGGATGTTTTTTCCTGCTTTGTCAAAGATTAGTGTCCAAAGAGCCGAGGATTCATTTCTGGGTTCTCCATTGTGTTCCATTGTTCTATGTGTCTGTTTCTGTGCCAGTCCCATGCTGTCTTTGTGATCACAGCTTTGTAGTATAGCTTGAAATCTGGCAATGTGATGCCCCCAGGTTTGTTTCTCCTTTTCAACAATTCCCTGGTGATGCGAGGCCTTTTCTGGTTCCACACAAATTTAAGTCCTATTCGTTCTAGTTCCTTGAAAAATGGCATTGGTATTTTGATCAGGATGGCATTGAAAGTGTAGATTGTTCTGGGTAGCATAGACATTTTAATTATGTTCATTCTTCCGATCCATGAGCATGGAATATTTTTCCATCTTTTTGTGTTTTCTTCAATGACTTTCGAGAGTGATTTGTAGTTTCTAGAATATAGATCCTTGACGTCTCTGGTTAAGTTAATTCTGAGATAACTTATGATTTTTGGTGCTATTGTAAATGAAATGGATTCCCTAATTTCTCTTTTTTCATTCTCATTGTTCGTGTATAGAAATGCAACTGATTTCTGAACATTGATTTTGTATCCCGCCACATTACTGAATTGATCTATAAATTCTAGTAGTTTGGGGGTGGATTCTTTTCGGTTTTCTATATAGAGTATCATGTCATCTGTGAAGAGAGAGAGTTTGACTTCTTCTTTGCCAATTTGGATACCTTTTATCCCTTTTTGTTGTCTAATTGCTCTTTAAGGACTTCTAGTACTATGTTGAATGATAATGGTGATGGTGGGCATATTTGTCGTGTTCCTGATATTAAGGCAAAGACTTTCAGCTTTTCCCCGTTGAGAATGATATTTGCTGTAGGCTTTTCATAGATGGTTTTTATGAAATTGAGGAGTGTACCCTCTATCCCTACACTCTGAATGGTTTTAATAAGGAAAGGATGCTGTATTTTGTCTAATGCTTTTTCTGCATCAATTGAGAGGATCATATGGTTCTTGACTCTTTTCTTGTTGATATGATCTGTCACACTGATCGATTTGCAAATGTTGAACCACCCTTGCATCCCAGGGATGAATCCCACCTAGTCTTGATGGATAATCCTTTTAATGTACTGTTGGATGCTATTAGGTAGGATCTTGTTGAGAATTTTGGCATCCATATTCATCAGGGACATCAGTCTGTAATTCTCCCTTTTGATGGGGTCTTTGCCTGCTTTGGGGATCAAGGTAATCCTGGCCTCATAGAATGAGTTTTGTAGTTTTCCTTCTCTTTCTATGTTTTGAAACAGCATCAAGGGAATAGGTATTATTTCTTCTTTGAATATTTGGTAGAAATCCCCGGGGAATCCGTCATGCCCTGTACTCTTGTTTTGTTGAGGTTTTAGATCACTGATTCAATCTCTTCATAATTAATCGGTCTGTTTAAATAATCAATTTCTTCCTGTGTCAGTCTTTGTAGTTTATAGATTTCCAGGAAGGTATCCATTTCTTCCAGGTTGTTTAATTTATTGCCATAAAAGTGTTGATAAAAGTTTCCAATGATCCTTCCTATTTCATTGGTGTTCGTTGTGATCTCTCCCCTTTCATTCATAATTTTATTACTCTGGGTCCTTCCTCTATTCTTTTGAATAAGTCTTGCCAGTGGCTTATTGATCTTATTTTTTCTTTCAAAGAACCAGCTTCTAGTTCTGTTGATCTGCTCTACTGTGCTCCTGGTTTCTAATTCCTTGATCTCTGCTCTAATCTTAATCAACTACTTTCTCGTGTGTGGGTTAAGCCTGTTCTTCTGTTCCTGCTCCAGCTTCTTGAGGTAAGAATATAAAAACTGCATTTTAGGTTTTTGTATTCTTTTGAGTGAGGCTTGGATGGCTATGTATTTTCCCCTTAGTACCGCCTTTGCAGTGTTCCATAGGTTTTGGACCAATGTATTTTCATTTTCATTGGTCTCCAAAAATTGTTTAAACTGATTTTTAATTTCCTGGTTTATCCAATCGTTCTTGAGTGGATGGTTCTTAGTTTCCAAGTGTTTGAGTTTCTTCCAAATTTTTCCTTGTGGTTGAGTTCCAGTTTCAAAGCATTGTGGTCTGAGAATATGTAGGGAATTATCTCAGTCTTTTGGTATCATTTGAGACCTGTTTTGTTCACCCAGTATATTATCTATTCTGGAGAAAGTTCCATGTGCATTCGAAAAGAATGAGTATTCTGTTCTGCCGTGTACTGTTCTATATATATCTATGAGGTCCATCTGTTCCAGTGTGTAATTCAAAGCTCTTGTTTCCTTGTTGATTTTCTGCTTAGATGATCTGTCCTTTCTGTAAGTGGAGTGTTAAAGTCCACTACTCTCATTATATTATTATCAATGAGTTTCTTTATTTTTGTTATCAATTGATTTGTATATTTGTCTGCCCCAAGTTGGGTGCAGAAATACTTATAATTGTTCTATCTTCTTGTTGGATAGACCCCTTAGTTATGAGTGAGTGAGTGATGAGGTATGAATGAATGCCCTCATTCATCTCTTGTTACGGTCTTCAGTTTAAAATCTAGTTTTTCTGATATAAGTATAGGTACACTAGCTTTCTTTTCAGGTCTATTAACATGGTAGACAGATGCTTCTCCATCCCCTCATTTCCAATCTGGATGTGTCTTTAGGTCTAAAATGAGTCCCTTGTAAGCTGCATATAGATAGGTCTTGTGTTGTTGTTGTTGTTTTTAATCCATTCTGATACCTTTATTTTGATTGTAGCATTTAGTACATTTTCATTCAGAGTAATTATTGTTATGTAAGAATTTAGTGCTATTGTATTACCTGTGACATCACTGTCTCTGGATATTTTCTTTCTTCCTTTCTAGTCTTTATTGCCTTTGGTGTTTCTTTCCTTCTCAAAGAGTCCTCTTTATTTATTTTTATAATAATTTTTTATTATGTTATGTTAGTCACCATACAGTACATCCTTAGTTTTTGATGTAGTGTTCCATGATTCATTGTTTGCATATAACACATAGTGTTCCATGCAATACATGCCCTCCTTAGTACCCATCACTGGCCTATCCCAATCCCCCTCTCCCCTCCCCTCTGAAGCCTTCAGTCTGTGGACTCTGGGAAACAAACTGAGGGCTTCAAAGAGTCCCCTTTAATGTCTCTTGAAGGACCCATTTAGTGGTCATGAACTCTTTTAGTTTTAATTTGTTTGGGAATCTCTTTATTGCCATCTGTTCTGAATGACAACTTCACTGGATAAAGTATTCCTGGCTGCATGTTTCTCCCATTCTGCAGGTTTTTCTGTTCTGCCAAGTTTCTGTGGACATATATGCACTGTACCTGATTTGCCTTCCCTTGTAGGTTAAGAACTTCTTTTCTCTTGCTTCTTTCAGGATTCTTTCCTTGCCTGTGTGTTTTGGGAATTTTACTACCATATGTCTTGATGTAGGACCACTTTTGTTGAATTTGACAGCAGTTTTCTGATTCTTGGATTTTGATGTTTTCTTCCTTCCCCAGATTAGGGACGTTTTCAGCTCTAATTACCTCACATAAATCTTCTGGTCCATTTTCTTTCTTTTCTTTTTCAGGGACTCCTATGATATGAATGCTATTACACTTTTTGAATTCAATTAGTTCTCTAAGTCTACATTGGTGACCTAATACTTTTATTTCCCTCTTTTTTTCAGCTTCCTTGTTTTCCATAATTTTACCTTCTATATCACTGATTCATTCCTCTGCTTCCTCCATCCTAGTTATCACATCCAGTTGGTCTTGCATCTGGTTATAGCATTTTTAAAAATTTCAGTATGACTAGTTTTTAGTTCTTTTATCTCTGCAATAAGGTATTCTTTAAGTCTTATATGCTTTTCTCAAGCCCAGCTTGTATCCTTATGTATGTTGTTTTAAATATTGGTTCATGCATATTATATCTGTTTTGATTAGGTCCCTGGATGTGATCTCTTCATATACTTTCTTCTGGGGTAAATTCCCCTATCTTGGCATTTTTTCTAGGTCCATTTTTCTTTTTCTTTTGTTCCTAGTGTGTGTGTGTGTGTGTGTGTGTGTGTGTGTGTGTGTGCATGTGTATTATGAAAGCCTATTACATATTCTGCTAGCTAGCCTTAATATGCCTATATTAAGAAGAGGTCCTATACTGTCCAGGGCCTGGTGCTTCAGGAAATGTTTCAGAGTGTGCAGTCTCCTGTGGTGTTTTGGCTGTCCCTCCCCTTGGGTCAGTCCTCTGCAGTTTCTCCTTTTCTGCCATGGGGAGTGAGTGGATCTTGTCCAGTGTGTGGCATTTTAACTAAGTATGCTTTGGTCTCCTTGTTAAAATAAGCCTGGTCATATTTCCACTAAAGCTAAATCTTTGAAGCAGTCTATGATCAGTAGACTTGGTGTGTGGGTGTGTGTTTCTCTTCTAAGGGAGGGGCCTCCCTCTCAGACTGACTTACTCTCAGACTGACTAGAACTAGTAAAAATGCACCTGCAGGTAACAATAGGGCAGGACTTGGTGTAAGAGGATACAGCCTCCACTGGGGGACACTGTGTTACTCACTGAAGTCTGCCTTTGCAGATAGGCCAAGGGAAAAATGAGGTTGCCCCACTCTTTTGTCCCCAGAGAGGTGAGTTCTCCCCACTGCTGTTCAGGAAGCCTCCACAGAAGAGCAACCTCCCTTCTTTTGTCTAGACTTCTGTCCAAATCCTGCTTTCACCCTGTTTGTGTCCAAGTCATCCACCTGCCTGCCAGTGCCACACTCCTGTCTGGAGTTTAAGGCATGTGGTTGGGTTTCAAAAACTAGAAATGTTAGGCACCTGGTGTGGAGTGAACCCACTCTGGGGAGGGTCTCGCCATGCCACAGTTGTTGATTGTCCCATAAAAACAGTCACATGACCACACAGGGCCTCAGAGTTTATGAAACAGCTCAGCCAAAACTGGCTTCCAGCTTTGCTTCCCTCAACAGGTGCCTCTGCTGCTTTGCTAACGACCAGGGCAGCTCAATGACACCTGTTGTCTCTTTTGTCCCCTGAAAGGTGGTGCCACCTCTCCCAAACACACTCCAAGAAGGGAAACTGTTTAACTCAGTGCCACCCAGGAGATTCTCAGACCATGCTGTTTCCTGGCCTCTGCCTTCCTCCCCCACAAGAGCACCAGGCATGATCCTGGTGATGGCATGGAATTCTAAAACTTGAGACTTAGTTTTTCTGCTTATTAAAACTTGGGTTAATCAGACCCTGTCATTTTCCCAGTCAATGGTTTTGGAGAAGAGTTTTTCTTGTGTAATCTCCTGCATACTGCTTTCTTTCTTTACCTCCCTCTTTCTCTTGTTTCTGTGATCAGGACTTCCTCTCCTCCACAGCACCCACAATTCTTTTCTCCCCCAAATCACCACCACAGCTCCTACCTTACATGATGTGGTCATTTTTCCCCTGTAGATGTGAAGTTTGTTCTCTCAGTCCTCCGATCAAATTCTTGGGTGTTCAGAATGATTTGATATTTATCTAGTTGTGTTCAAGGGACAAAGCAGGCATAGAGTCCCTCTACTAATGATTATGTACATATTCTTGGTGGCTTTGTACAGGTCAACTATGTCTTTATAATTTTTCTTACTGCTTAATCTGCACATATACAATAGAAAGCTTTTGGAATCTCCAATTATAAGTGTGGATTATCTATTTCATCTTTTAATTCTATTCATTTTTGCCTCCTGTAATTTGATGCTCTCTTGTTAGGAATATGCACATTAACAACTGTGATGTATTCTTGGAAAATTGATTCCATTATCATTATGTAATGTACTTTTCCCCCTGATAACTCTCTTCATTGTGATGTCTATTGTCTCTGAAATTAATATAGCTACTCTTGTTTTCTTTGATTAGTGTTAGACTGACATATTTATCTCCCCATTGACTTTTTTATTATGTTCATTTAGCCACTGTATAGTATGTCATCAATTTACTTTTAATCTGTCTTTGTATTTTTTTATTTTTAAATAATTTTATTGCATTATAATTGACACACAATGTTAAATTTGTTTTAGGTGTACAACACACTGATTCAAAATCCTCATATGTCATACTATGCTCATAAATGTAGCTACTATCCATTTCCGTACATCACTATTAAAATATCATTGACCATATTCCCTGTGCTGTAGTTTTTATTCCAACAAATCATTTATTCCATAAATGGAAGCTTACATCTCCTACTCCCCTAAACTCATTTTGCCCATCCCACAATCCCACTCTCCTCTGGCAACCATCAGTTTTTTTTTTCCTCTGAATTTATAGGTTTGATTCTGATTCTATTTGCTTCTTTATTCCTTTTTATTTTTTTTTAATTGCAGTGGAAGTGAAACCATATGATGTATGTCTTTCTCAGGCTGACTTTTTCACATAGCTTTATACTCTAAAGGTCCATCTATGTTGTCACAAGTGATAAGATTCTATTCTTTCTACAGTTAAATAATATTATATTGTACATATATGCCACATCTTTATCCATTCATCTATCAATGAACACTTAGGTTCCTTCAACATCATGGCTAGTGTAAATCATGCTGCAATAAAAATAAGGGTATATATCTTTTTGAATTAGTGTTTTGGTTTTTTTTGGCTGTATACCCAGTAATAGAAAAATAAGATCATATGGTAATTCTTTTTTTTTTTCATTTATTGAGGTAACTCCATAATCTTTGTCCTTGTACTTGAAGTGGAACTCTTGGGGCGCCTGGGTGGTACAGCGGTTAAGCGTCTGCCTTCGGCTCAGGGCATGATCCCGGCGTTATGGGATCGAGCCCCACATCAGGCTCCTCCGCTATGAGCCTGCTTCTTCCTCTCCCACTCCCCCTGCTTGTGTTCCCTCTCTCGCTGGCTGTCTCTATCTCTGTCGAATAAATAAATAAAATCTTTAAAAAAAAATAAAGTGGAACTCTTGCAGACAACATATAGTTTGGTCTTCTTGTAATTTTTTAATCTTCTCTGAAATTTTCTTATTTTTTATTGGTGCTTTAGACAATTGACGTCCAAGTAATTTTTGATATAATATCTATCATTTTCGTTACTGTTTTCCATTTGTGATTATTTGTCTCTATTTTTGTCTGTCATACATCTTTTTTGAGTTTGTAATTGAGAATTTTTCCTTCAAATTTATCTTCTTTTTTACTATGTAAGTTATACTTCATCATCATCATTATTATTAATATTAATATTATTGTTGGTACTCCAGTATAGTTAACATACAGTGTTATATTAGTATCAGGTGTGCAATATAGTGATTCAACAATTCCATCCAGTGCCCATCACAAATGTACCCCTTAATCACCTATTTCCCAGTTCTCTGCTGCAAGGATCAGTTTGTTCTCTGTAGTTAAGTCTCTCTTTGGTTTGTCTCTCTTTTTTTCCCCTTTGCTCAATTGCTTTGTTTCTTAAATTCCTCACATGAATAAAATCATGTTATTTGTCTTTCCATGACTGACTTATTTTGCTTGTTGTTATAATCTCTAGCTTCAACCATTTATTTGAATATCAGGATTTCATTTCTATTTATGGAATGCTATATTTCTTCTTCATCCATTCATCTATCATCAATGGGCACTTGGGCTGCTTCCATAATTTGGCTATTGAAAACAATATTGCTGTAAACATAGGGACACATATATCACTTTGCATTGCTGTTTTTGTATTTTTGGGGTCAATAACAGTAGTGTGATTACTGGAATGTAGGGTTTTCTGTTTTTAAATTTTGAGGAACCTCCATTCTGTTTTCCATAGTGACTGTGCCAGTTTGCATTCCTGCCAACAGTGTAAGAGGGTTCCTTTTTCTTGACATCTTGTCCAACACTGGTTGTTTCTTGTGTATTGATATTAGCCCTTATGACAGGTGGGAGGTGATATCTCATTGTAGTTTTGATTTGCATTTCCCCGATGATCAGTGATGTTAAGCGTCTTTTTGTGACTGTTGACCACCTGTGTGTCTTCTTTGGAAAAATATCTCTTCATGTTTTCTGACCATTTTTAAATTGGATTTTCATTTTTTTTGGTATTGATTTTTATAAGTCTTTTATATATTTTGCATACTAACCTTTTTCAGATATGTCATTCACAAATACATTTAGCAATTTTTAGGTTGCTTTTAGTTCTGTCGATTGTTTCCTTCTTTGTGCAGTAGCTTTTTATTTGGATGTGGTCCCAATAGTTTGTTTTTGCTTTATTTATCTTACTTAAGGTACATATACAGAAAAAATGTCCCTAGAGCTGATGTCAGAGGCATTACTGCCCTGTGCTTTCTAATATATAGATATATATTTGAGAGATAGAATGAGTTGGAGGGGCAGAGAATCTCAAGAAAACTCCACTCTGAGCACAGAGCCCAACAGAGGGCTTGATCTCAAGACCTGGAGATGATGACTGGAGCCAAAACCAAGAGTTAGACGCTTAACCAACTGTGCCGCACTGGTGCACCTGTTCTAGGATTTTTATGGTTTCAGGTTTCACATTTTGGCCTTTACTCCATTTGAGTTTATGTTTGTGTATGATGTAAAACAGTGTTGCACTTTTATTCTTTTACATGTAGCTAAACATTTTTCCTGACACCGTTTGTTGGAGAGGCATTCTCTTTCCCACTGGATATTCTTTCCTGTTTGTCCAAGATTAAATGACCATATCATTATGGATTTATTTCTTTGTTTTCTATTCTGTTCCATTGATCTATGTGTCTATTTTTGTGCAGCTACCATACCGTCTTGAGTCCAAAAGCATTGTAATAGAACTTGAAGTCCAGAATTGTGATAACTCCCATTTTGCTTTCCTTATCAAAATTGCTTTGGATAATTAGGGTCTTTTGTGATTCCATACAAATTTTAGGGTAGTTTATTATATTGCTGTGTAAAATAGTGTCCACATTTTAAAAAAATATTTTATTTATTTATTTGAGAGAGAGATAACACAAGCAATGGGGAGGGACAGAGGGAGAGGGAGAGGGAGAAGGAAACTCCCTGCTATGCTGGGTGCCCAATGGGGGCTAGATCCCAGGACCCTGGGATCATAACCTGAGCTAAAGGCAGATGCTTAAATGACTGAGCCACCCAGGCACCCCTGGTGTTGGTATTTTGATAGGGATTGTATTGAGTCTGTAGATTGTTTTGGGTAGTATAGACATTTTCACAGTATTTGTTCGTCTAATCCATGAGTGTGAAATATCTTTGCATTTTTGTGTCAACTTTAATTTTTTAATGTTTTATAGTTTTCAGAGTACAGGTCAATCAACTGGTTAGTTAGGTTTATTCTTAGATATCTTATTATTTCTGGTCCAATTTTAAATGGAATTGTTTTCTTAATTTCTCTTTCTGTGGTTTCATTATTAGTTGATAGAAAGGCAACAGATTTTTGCACCTTGATTTTTGTATCTTTGTGACTTTACTGAATTCATTGATCAGTTTTAATAGCTTTCTGCTGGAGTTTTTATGGTTTCCTATATATGGTATCTTGTCATCTGCAAAGAGTGAAAGTTTTACTTCTTTACCAATTTGGATGCATTTTATTTCTTTTTGTTGTCTATTTGCTGTATCTAGGAATCCAGCATTATGTTGAATCAACATAGTGTGGACATCCTTGTTTTTTTGCTGATGTTAGGGTGAGAGCTCTTAATTTTTCTCCATTGATTATGATGTTTGCTGTGGGTTTTTAATATATGGCTTTTATTATGTTGAGGTATGCTCCCTCTAAACCTGTTATTGAGGGTTTACCATGAATGGATGTTGCACTTTGTCAAATGCTTTTCTGCATCTGTTGAAATTATTGTATTTTTCCCTTTCTCTTATTGATGCAATGCATCACATTAATTGATTAGCCAGCATTGAAACACTATTGCCTCCTGGGAATAAATCTCATATGATCATGGTGAATTATTTTTTAAATGTATTGTTATATTAGTTTGCTAGTATTTTGTTGAGGATTTTTGCAATCCTATTCATCAAACATATTGGACCGTAGTTCTCTTTTTTAGAGATGTATTTATCTAGTTTTAATATCAAGGTGATACTGGTCTCATAGAGTGAATTATTAAGTTCTCCTTTTTCTTCTTTTTTTGTATAGTTTGAGAAGAATAGGTAATAACTCTTCTTTAAATATTTAGTAAAATTTACTTGTGAAGTCTTCTAATCCTAGACTTTTGCTTGTTGTGAATTTTTGATTACTGATACAACTGTCTTGCTGATAATTGGTGTATTCAAATTTTCTATTTCTACTTGCTTCAGTTATGGTAGGTTTGATGTTTCCAGGAATTTATCCCTTTCTTCTACACTATTTAGTTTGTTGGCATATAGTTTTTCATAATATTCTCTTACATTTTTTATTGCTGTGTAGTTGCTTGTTATTTTTCCTCTTTCTTTGTGATTTTGCTGATATGTCTTCACTCTCCCTCTTTATCTCTCTCTTTCTGTCTCTGATGAATCTGGCTAGAGGTTTATCAATTTTGTATATATTTTCAAAGAGACAGCTCCTGTGTTCATTTATCTGTTATATATTTATATTTAGTTTTTATATAATTCATTTATGTTCCAATCTTTATTGTTTCTTCCTTCTGGTTGTATTTGATTTTGTTTGTTCTTTTTCTAGCTCCCTGGGGTATAATGTTAGGTTGTTTATTTGAGATCTTTCTTGATTCTTAAGGTAGAACAGCTGTTCATAGAACAGCTTTTGCTGCATCCCAAATGTTTTGGACTGTTGTGTTTTCTTTTCCATTTATTTCCATGTACGTTTTGATTTATTTTATTTCTTGGTCAACCCATTCATTCTTTAGTAGAATGTTATTTAGCCTCCATATACCGGTGGTTACCAGGTTTTTTTTTTTTTCTTGTAGTTGATTTCTAGTTTCATAGTGTGGTGGTCCAAAAAGATTGATGGCATTATGTTGATCTTTTAAAACTTATTCTGTCTTGTTTTATTGTCTAATATGTGATCTATTCTGGAGAATTATCTGCATGCACTTGAAAAGAATGTGTATTCTGCTGTTTTAGGATTAAATATTCTGAATATACTTGTTAAATCAGTCTGGTCCAGTATGTCATTCAAAACCACTCTTTCCTTTTTGAGCTTCTGTGTAGATGATCTGTCCATCAAAATAAGTAGGGAGTTAAAGTCCTCTATTATTATTGTATTACTATCAATTAGTTTCTTTATGTTTGTTATTAACTATTTCATTTATTGGGTGCTCCAATGTTGGGTGTATAAATTTTAACAGTCGTTATGTCTTCTGGCTATATTGTCCCCTTCAATATTACATAGTGTCATTCTTTTTCTCTTGTTTAGTCTTCATTTTAAAGTCTATATGTCTGATATAAGTATTGCTATTTAAGCTTTCTTTTGACATTATTTTTCATAAAAAATAATTATCCATCCTCTCACTTTAAATCTGCATGTGTCTTTAGATCTGAAATGAATCTCTTATAGGCAGCATATGGATGGGTCTTTTTTTTTTTTAATCCAGTCTGTTAGTCTATGTCTTTTGATTGAAGCCCTTGGTCCATTTACATTCAAAGTCATTATTGATAGATATATATTTCTTGCCATTCTGTTACTAATTTTAAGGTTGTTTTCATAAGATTTCATACAATTACTTCCTTAGAATTAAGGAAGATTGTCCTGGAGCATCTCTCATAAATGATCCTTTTTTTTTTTTTGGTATTTTCTCTCTAAGTGGTCTAATGAGCTCTAATTCTGCCAATATCTCTGCCTAAACTCTATCATGTCTCCTGAAAATTGGACAATAGAAGAACCAATACACATGGGTTAATAGTAACCTGTAATAGAAATAAAACAAAAAACATTTTTAGCTATCAATTACAAGCAGTTATGTTATGACATGTATTGTTCTTTTGTACTATTTTAGTCATTTTGGAAAATATATTAAGTACAGTAGAATTATTATACTGAATATTACTATCAAGTTGGGCAGTTTTCCATCATCATTTCTACGTACTAGTAAAACCTTATTGCTTTCAAGATAGAGGGAAAAAATGCAGTTTACATTTACTAAAAAATCACAAAGAAAGCAGAATGAGTGGTGAGAAATATATAATGATTTTGTCAAATCACCATTTTTTAATCCTCTAAATTATTTTCATCCTTGTCTTGAATCCTGCAATAATATTGTTCTAAATAGTATGTAAGAAAAATTGACCTATTTCTAAGGCTGCAGGACTAAGAGAACCTTGCTTATATTTTCATAAGCAGATGATCTGAATCACTCTTCTCAGGGCCCTGGTCACCACCTTGTTACTTAGGCTGTTGATGATGGGGTTGAGTACTGTGGTCAAGATTATCATATGATTTCTCTCATCTATGGAACATAAGAACTAGGAAGATAGGTAGGGGAAGAAAGGGATAAAGAAAGGGGGGTAATCAGAAGGGGGAATGAAGCATGAGAGACTATGGACTCTGAGAAACAAACTGAGGGCTTCAGAGGGGAGGGGGGTGGGGGAATGGGATAGGCTGGTGATGGGTAGTAAGGAGGGCATGTATTGCATGGTGCACTGGGTGTTATACGCAACTAATGAATCATCGAACTTTACATCAAAAACCAGGGATGTACTGTGTGGTGACTAACATAATATAATAAAAAAATTTAAAAAAAGATGGTGTAGAAGACAGCTAGACCCCTCTCATCTGTTGGAGATTGAAGGGATCCCAGGTGTAGATAAGTGTAAGCAAAAGGTACATAGTAGAAAGTCACCACAATGAGGTAGGTGCTTGCTGCAGATTGAATAGGCCATCCTCCTCTCTTCTGCCAAGTGCATATAGTAAGGAGAACCCATCCATAGGAGCATGCATTGCCAATAAAAGGAAATACAGTGAAGAGGGTGGTGCTCACAAACCGTGTACTCATAGACCTAGGTGTCCATGCATGGCAGAGTTGACATGATGAGGGCATCACAGAATACATGGTTGATGGTTCTGGTTTGGCAATAAAGGATATGGACAGTATATACTGTGTGGGTAACGGATTTGATAGAGCCTTTTTTCCATGATCCTCTTTCATCAGAACACACAGTTTTTGCTCATGTGAATGGGATAGTGAAGAGGAAAGCAAATAGAAACATAATGACCGTAGCTATGGAAACCGAGAGTAACCATTCTGCACCGGAAGCCATCTTGGTGACAGTGATGGAGATGTAGTTCCAGTCCATGAGGGAGAGCTGACTAAGCAAAAAATACATGGGTGTATGAAGATGGGTGTCCAGGAGGGTGAGGATGATCATGGACAGATTGCCAAAGAAAGCCATTAAGAAAATGAGCACTGGGTGTTATATGCAACTAATGAATCTTTGACCACTACATCAAAAACTAATGATGTATACTTAATGCTGGCTAACTGAACGTAATTTTAAAAAAGAAAGAAAGAAAGAAAGAAAGAAAGAAAGAAAGAAAGAAAGAAAGAAAGAAAGAAAAAGAAAATGAATACAATGAGAATGAAAAGAAACAGGCCAATACTTGATGGTGGAAACAACCCCAATTAAAGGAAATCTGTTAGTTTGGTTGTACTTTTCCAATTTCTATTCATTGCTTTTCCTGAAAGAAGAGAAAAACTCATTTGTGGTAAATAAAAACATTGAGGATTTTTCTTCAAATTATTGTAGTCTGTGAAGTTTTCATTAAATTCTCATTTCCTTAAATAAGTAATCAAGTACCTTATTTTGAGAAAAAAGTTCTATGTAGTTCACAAAGTCACAATATAGTATAGTAAGTATATGTTTTCAAAATATTCTGTAAATAATCCATGAAATAATAAAAAGAAAATATCTATACCTACCTGAGTAGCATGCAAATAATTGTATGCTCTCCATATATTCAAATATCAAAAAACATCAAATATATGAATTAAACATAAACATAATTCTTATTGCCAAGACAGAGCACAAGTAGTGTATCAATTCAAATGAATATGGATTTGGTTCATGTCTATTTTTTATACCACTTAGACTATATATTCATTGAAATGAAAGCTCTCCCCAGCAATAATTCAATCATACCCATTAAATGTTTATTTTTAATGTTGATAGAGAAGACAATTTCATTAGTCCCATCACCTATCTTACCCATCTCCCCCCATCCACCTCCTCTCATGGTTACAAGTCTGTTTCTTATTATGTCTATCACTCTCTGTCTCTCTTTTCCCCTTTGATTGCTTGTTTTGTTTCTTAAATTCCATATACGTAAGAACTCATATGATATATTTCCTTTTTTCTGACTTATTTCACTTACCATGATACTCTGACTTACTTATTTCACTTAGCATGATACTCTCTAGCTCCATCCATGTCATTGAAAATAGCAAGATTTATTTCTTTTTTTATGCCTGAGTAAAAACACAATATGTATGTGCATATATATGGCCTTCCACAGTGGCTGTACCAATTTGAATTCTCACCAAAATATCAGGAGGATCCCCCTTTTTCCACATACTTGTCAACTCCTATTGTATCGTCTGTTGTTGACTTTAGCCATTCTGTCAGGTGTTAGGTGATACTGTAGTTTTGATTTGCAATCCCCTGATGAAGAGTGATTTTGAGCATCTTTTCAAGTGCCTGCCAGATGTGTATATGTCCTCTTTGGAAAAATGCCCATTCATGTTTTCTGCCCATTTCTTTAATTGGATTACACATTTTTTAGGTGTTGGATTTTATAAGTTCCTTCTATATTTTGGATACTAACCCTTTATTATGTATGTCATTTGCAAATATCTCTTCCATTCCATAATTTGTCTTTTAGTTCTGTTGATTGTTCCCTTCACTGCACAGAAGCTTTTTATGTTGATGAAATCTCATTAGTTTATTTTTGCTTTTGTTTCCCTTGCTTCAGGATACATATTTAGTAAGAAGTTGTTATGGCTGATGTGAAAAAGTTATACTGTCTATGTTCTCATCTAATATTTTATTGGTTTCCTTTCTCATATTTAGATCCTTAATCCATTTTGAATATATTTTTCTATGGTGTAAGAAAGTGGTCAACTTTCATGCTTCTGTATGCTGCTGTACATTTTTTCTAACACCATTTCTTTAAGAGAACTCTTTTTCTCACTGGATCTTCTATCCTGCTTTGTTGAAGATTAGTTGACCACATAGCTATGGGTTCACTTCTGGGTTTTTTATTTTGTTCCATTGATCTATGTGTCTATTTTCGTGCATGTACTATACTGTTATGATCACTACAGCTTTGTAATATAACTTGCAGTCCAGAATAATGATACCTCCAGCTTTGTTTTTCTTTTTCAAGGTTGTTTTGACAAGTTGAGGTCTTTTGTGTTCCCACACAAATTTTAGGATTGTTTGTTCTAGTTCTGTAAAAAATGCCCTTGTTATTTGACAAAGACAATTTTTGAATGCATATAGAAATTTCTACTATCTGACTTTAACCCATTCATTCTGCTTCCAGAAACTGAACCAAAAGTAACTAACCCAGGTACAGTCTATTTACAAAAACTCTTACCTGTATTGATTAGTTTCAATCACTCAAAAAACTTTGACACTTAAGCATTAACGTTAATGTTATTGCATACAGATGAAAATTGGTAACATCTGTCTGAAGTTACATACTGGGTGAGAGTAAGAGCTAGTGTTACTCCTGGGCCATTTCCATAAGAGGAAGGGAAATCTCAGATGTGGGCTTTATTGAACATCTCACTAGCATCCTGGACAAGTGTCAGATATTATGCCTATTTGAAACTAACGTCTGAGATTGATATCACCACCCACTTGTTAAATGAGTGACATTCACAGAATATAAGTGACTCATCATGACCTAAAAAGATATCTCTATCCTCTGATTTATGAGAGGCAATGAATCAGAAAAAAAAAGATTGTTCATGTTAGCCACCTCAAACTTCCATTAAAGTCGCTATTTAAACATGAATTCTTCATTCTGCTTGGTTAGTAGATGATGTCAAATATATTTAATAAGAATTTTATGTCCAAATAAAATTGATTGAGATTAAAGTTATACATTTTACATGTTTTCTCAGTTGTGCTCTTCTTATATTCTCACTGGCTCCCTGCAAAAAGCCAATAATTCACATCTGGCCTCTTCTAAATGGAATAAGAGAGTCTTCTACATATTATTTACTGATAAATCTTATTTCAAGGTGGAGTGGAGGAAACTAGGCTTTCTTTGTCCCATGAACAAAAGTTAAAACAAACAAACAGTTGAATAATCCTAAATAACCCAGAGACTGACCTGAAGACAGACAGAACAAACACCACAATTGAAGGGGAAGAAGAAGAAGCCACATCAAAGAAAGAAGGTCATGTAGAGACATGATTTGGTGAAGAAGTGGATTGAACATGCTGGAGAGGGGGACCCATATTTGCATAGAAGGGCAAGAAAGAGAGAAGCATAGAAGGAACACCTAAGGAGAGCTTTTTCCCCCAAAGCCATTAGCTTGGAAAATGTGAGGGGTTGATTTTTTTGGGTTCTTACAAATAACAAGGCTTAAAGACTAGAGTTTTAAAGGTCAGTAGTCTTGGCTGGAATAAAGCAATGAGGGTGCTTCTTTGCAACTGGAAAGAAGACAGGGAATTCACCTGGAAGCAGACTGTGGTTAAAGCCATCTGAAGAGCCCCTGGGACACAGTGAAGAGATTATTCACTCTGAGAGGAAGCCTTAAAGAAGATACCTCTCCAGGAACAAAGGAACTGGCCTGTGCAATTTCCCTCCCCCACCCTGCAGCTTAAAGACAGAGCCATGTGAATGAGTGCCAGAGTGCCGACAACGGCTGCCTAACTTGACCACACCAAGCCCCAACTTCCTGTGCCCTGGTGTGATTGCCCTTATCAGTCAAGCTTGCCTCAGTCCCAGCAGGGTGGGAACCACCCCCAGAAGATCAACACAGGTCCCTACCCACACCACATCTCCTGACCAGAGAGTTGTGCAAGATCTTAGTTCTTGTAGAGGTGGCATAAGGTCTCATATCATAAGAAGACCAGAGCAACCCAGTTAAAACTTGCCAGGTTCTTTTCAAAAACCAAACATGGCCAAGAACAGGCAAGGAGAGCCTTTTCAGATGACTGACCTGAAGAATAGAAGAGCTAAACATAACAGGAGAGTGAGTGGAGCATACACAAAAGACACACCCTGTAGTGCCAGGACCTGGGCATGACATGACCTCTTCTTCATAAGGCCACTACTTTCAGGATCAGGAGACATACCTGTTTTTCTAACACAGAGAGAAAAGCTAAGACTTAGACAAAAAGTGGTGATGGGGGCACCTGGGTAAGCTCAGTCAGTTAAGCCTCTGACTTTTGGTTTCTGCTTAGGTCATGATCTCAGGATCCTGGGATCAAGCCCCATGTTGGGCTCCACACTCAATGTGGAGTCTGTTTTTCTGCTTCTCTCTCTCCCTTTCCTTCTGCCCCTCCCCCCTTTCATGTGCTGTCTCTTTCTCTAAATCTTTAAAAACAAACAAACAAAATAGAACAAAACAAAAAAATTAAAAAAATATGGAGGAATTTATCCCAATGAAAGAACAAGATAAGGCTAATGTTTGAGATTTAAATGAAACAGATATAAGTAACATGCCTGTTGGAGAATTTAAAGCAACAATCATAAGGATACTCACTGGGCTTGAGAAAATAATAGAAAACATCAGTGAAACCCTTACCACAGGGACAAAAGAATTAAAAAAGAAAACAGTGATGAGGAATGCAATAAATTATATTAGAAACATGCTTCATGTAGTAAATTGCAGGCTGGAAGAAGCAAAGGAACCAATTAGTCACATAGAAGAGACAGTAATGAAAACTAATGAAGCTTAACAAAAAACAAAAAGAATTAGACAACATAAGAATAGATTTAGGGTAATTAGTGACTCTATCAAACATAATAATATTCATATTACCAGGGGCCCAGAAGAAGATATACCCCCATCAAAATCAACAAAAGCAGGCCCAAACCAAGGCATATTGTAATTAAATTTGCAAAATATAGTACTAAGAAAAAAAATCTTAAAATCACCCATACAAAAGAAGACCTTAACTTACAAGGAAAAACATGTAAGGCTAGCTGCAGATTTCTCTACAGAAACATAGCAAGCCAGAAGGGAGTGGCATGATATAATCAAAGTGCTGAATGGGAGGAATCTGTAGCCAATAACACTCTATCCACAAGGCTATCATCCAGAACAGAAGAAGGGATAAGCTAAGGAGTTTGTGACCTCCTAACTAGCCCTTCATGAAATATTAGAGAGGACTCTTTGAGCGCAAAGGATAGACCAAAAGTGACAAAGACAAGAAAGGATCAGAGAAAATCACCAGAAACAATGAAAACACAAGTAATAAAATAACAATGAATATATTTATTTTTTTGAAAGTTGTCAATGTGTACTTTATTTTTTTTTAATGTTTTTTTCTATTATATTATGTTAGTCACCATACAGTGCATTCCCGGTTTCCGATGTAAAGTTCGACGATTCATTAGTTGCATATAATACCCAGTGCACCATGCAATACGTGCCCTCCTTACTACCCATCACCGGTCTATCCTATCCCCCCATCCCCCTCCCCTCTGAGGCCCTCAGTTTGTTTCTCATAGTCCATAGTCTCTCATGTTTCATTCCCCCTTCTGATTACCCCCCTTTCTTTATCCCTTTCTTCCCCTACCGATCTTCCTAGTTCTTATGTTCCATAGATGAGAGAAATCATATGATAATTGTCTTTCTCTGCTTGACTTATTTCACTTAGCATTATCTCCTCCAGTGCCGTCCATGTTGCAGCAAATGTTGAGAATTCATTCTTTCTGATAGCTGAGTAATATTCCATTGTATATATGGACCACAACTTCTTAATCCAGTCATCTGTTGAAGGGCATCTCAGTTCCTTCAACACTTTGGCTATTGTGGACAATGAATATATTTCTATCAATAATTACTCTGAAAATAATTAAACTGAATGTTGTAATAAAAACACATTAAAAATGGATGAAGAAACAAGATCCATCTCTATGCTGCATCTAAGAAACTCATTTTAGACCTAAAGACACCTAAAGATTGAAAGTGAGGGGATTGAGGGGTGCTTGGGTGCTCCAGTCTGTTAAGCATTTGACTCTTGGTTTCAGCTCAGGTTGTGATTTCAGGATCATGACACAGAGCCCCATGTTGGGCTCCCAGCTCAGTGGGGAGACTGAGATTTTTTTCTGTCCTCTCTCTCTGCATCTTCACGCACTCATGCTCTCTCTCAAATGAATAAATAAATACTTTAAAAAAATGAGTAGGCAACTTTAACACCCCACTTACAACAATGCATAGATCACCTAAACAGAAAATCAATAAGGAAACAATACCTTCGAATGGCACACTGGAATAAATAGACTTAACAGACATATTCAGAACATTCCCTCCTAAAACATCAGGATACACTTTCTTTCCAGGTACCCTTGAAATGATCTCTGCAATAGATCATATATTAGGTCACAACCATGAAATACTGTGAACTCTGGGATACAAACTGAGGGCTTCAGAGGGGAGGGGGGTGGGGGATTGGGATAGGCTGGTGATGGATATTAAGGAGGACACATACTGCATGGTGCACTGGGTGTTATATTCAAATAATGAATCATGGAACATTGCATCAAACACTGGGGAGGTACTGTATGGTGACTAATATAACAAAATAAAAATTATTAAAAAAAAAGATGGTTGTTATACCATGCACCTTTTCCTACCACTATAGAATTGGGAATCAACCACAACAAAAAATCTGGAAAATCCACAAATACATGGAGGTTAAAAAACCTGCTACTAAACAGCAAATGCGTCAACCAGGAGATCAAAGAAGAAATTTAAAAATACATGGGAACCAATGAAAATGAAAATATAATGATCCAATATATTTGGGATGCAACAAAAGCCATTCTAAGATGGAAATATATAGCAATACAGGTCTACCACAAGAAACAAGAAAAATATCAAATAAATACCCTAACCTTACACCTAAAGGAACTAGAAAAAGAACAACAAATGAAGACTGAAGCCAAAAAAGGGAAGGTCATAATAAAAATAAGAGAAGAAATAAATTATATAGAAACTAAATAAAACACAATAGAACAGCTCAATAAAACTAGGAGCTGGTTCTTTGAAAAAAATAATAAAATTGAGAAACCTCTAGCCACACTTAACAAAAAGAAAAAAAAACAAATAAATAATATCACAAATGAGAGATGAGAAATGACAACACAGAAATCCAAAAAATTATAATAAAATATTATAGAAATTATATGTCAACAAATATATAAACTACCAAAACTGAAACAGGAGAAAACAGAAAACCTGAACAGACTAATAACCAGCAAGGAAATTGAAACAGGAATAAAAAATTCCTAACAAATGAAAGTCTAGAAGCAGATGATTTCATAGGTGAATTCTACCAAAGATTTAAAGATTTAATATCTCTTATTCTTAAACTATTCCCAAACATCAAAAAGACAGTCTCTTCAATAAATAGTGCTGGGAAAATTGGACAGCTACATGCAAAAGAATGAAACTTGACCAATCTCTCACACCATACACAAAGATAAACTCCAAATGGATGAAAGACCTCGATGTGAGACAGGAATCCATCAAAATCCTAAAGGAGAACATATGCTGCAACCTCTTTGACATCAGCCACAACAACTTCTTTCATGACACATCTCCAAAGGCAAGAGAAACAAAAGAAAAAATGAACTTGTGGGACTTCAGCAAGGTAAAAGGCTTCTGCACATTCAAGGAAACAGTCAAAAAAACTAAGAGGCAGCCCACAGAATGGGAGAAGATTGTTGCAAATGACAGTACGGATAAAAGACTGGTATCCAAGATCTACAAAGAAATTCTCAAACTCAATACACGAGAAAAAAATAAACAAATCATAAAATGGGCAGAAGATATGAACAGACACTTTTCCAATGATGACATACAAATGGCTAACAGAGACATGAAAAAATGTTCAAAATCATTAGCTGTCAGGGAAATTCAAATCAAAACCACACTAAGATACCACCTTATGCCAGTTAGAATGGCAAAAATTGACAAGGCAAGAAACAACAATTGCTGGAGAGGATGTGGAGAAAGGGGATCCCTCCTACATTGTTGGTGGGAATGCAAGTTGATGCAGCCACTCTGGAAAACAGTGTGGAGGTCCCTTCAAAAGTTAAAAATTGAGCTACCCTATGACCCAGCCATTGCACTACCGGGTATTTACCCCAAAGATACAGACGTAGTGAAGAGAAGGGCCATATGCACCCTAATGTTCATAGCAGCATTGTCCACAATAGCTAAATCGTGGAAGGAACCGAGATGCCCTTCAAGAGATGAATGGATTAGGAAGATTACTCAGCTATCATAAAGAACGAGTTCTCAACATTTGCTGCAACATGGATGACACTAGAGGAGATAATGCTAAGTGAAATAAGTCAAGCAGAGAAAGACAATTATCATATGATTTCTCTCATCTATGGAACATAAGAACTAGGAAGATCGGTAGGGGAAGAAAGGGATAAAGAAAGGGGGGGTAATCAGAAGGGGGAATGAAGCATGAGGGACTATGGACTATGAGAAACAAACTGAGGGCTTCAGAGGGGAGGGGGGTGGGGGAATGGGATAGACTGGTGGTGGGTATTAAGGAGGGCACGTATTGCATGGTGCACTGGGTGTTATATGCAACTAATGAAGCATTGAACTTTACATCAGAAACCAGGTATGTACTGTATGGTGACTAACATAATATAATAAAAAAACATTAAAATTAAAAAAAACACCACTAAAAAGGAGAGCTATATGCCAATGTCCCTGATGAATAGAGATGTAAAATTCTCAACAAAATAAGAGCAAACCAAATCCAACTATATATTTTAAAAGTCATTTACCAGGAGTAAGTGGGATTTATTTTGGTTTGCAAGTGTGGTTCAGTATTCGCAAATCAACCATTGTGTTGTATTACATTAATAAAAGAAAGGATAAGAATCATATGATGTTTTCAATGGATGCAGAAAATGCATTTGAAAAAGTACAGAATACACTCATGATAAAAGCCCTCAGGAAAGTAGGTTTAGTGGGAAAATTCTTCAATATAATAAAGACAATATATGAAAACCCCACAACTAACATTGTCCTCAAGAGGGAAAAACTGAAAGCTTTTCTTTAAGGTCAAGTACAACACAGGAATGCCACTTAGACAGCTGTTATTTAGCATACTACTGGAAGTCCTAGCCATAGCAATCAGACAACACAGAAAACAACAGAGAAATAAAAGGTATCTGAAATGGAAAAAAAAAAAGTCAAACTCTTAGTATTTGCAGATGACATGGTACTCTATTGAGAAAACCCAAAAGACTGCACTAAAAATTGCTATAAGTGATACACGAATTCAATAAAATCACAGGATGCAAAATGAATGTATAGAAAATGTACATTCTTCTACCAATAGTGAAGCAGGAGAAAGAGAAATTAAAGAATTAATTGCATTTACAATTGTACCAAAAGCCATAAGATACCAAGGAATGAACCTAATCAAAGAAGTGAAAGAACTATACTCTGAAAACCATACAGAATGATGAAAAAATTTGAAGATGAGGTAATGAAATGGAGTGATACCCAATTTCATGAACCAGAAGAACAAATACTGTTAACATGTCTATGCTATGCAGAAAAATCTACGCATTTAATGCAATCCTTATAAAAATATGACAGCATTTTTCACAGAGCTAGAACAATCCATCCTAAAATCTGTGTGAAACTGCAAAAGACCTTGAATAGCCAAAACAACTTTGAAAAAGAAAAGCAAAACTGTAGGCATCACAATTTCAAACTTCAAGTTGTATACAAAGCTGTACTGATCATAACAGTATGGTGCTGGCACAAAAATAGACAGACAGATCAGTAAAACAGAGCACAAAATCCAGAGATGAAGCCAAAGCGTATGGCTAATTAATCTTCAACAAAGCAGGAATGAATATTCAATGGGAAAGAGAATGTCTCTTACACAAATTGTGTTGGCGTAAGTGTACTGCAACATGTAAAGAATGAATTGGGTCAGGGGCGCCTGGGTAGCACAGCGGTTAAGGGTCTGCTTTCGGCTCAGGGCGTGATGCCGGTGTTATGGGATCGAGCCCCACATTGGGCTCTTCCGCTGTGAGCCTGCTTCTTCCTCTCCCACTCCCCCTGCTTGTGTTCCCTCTCTCGCTGGCTGTCTCTATCTCTGTCAAATAAATAAATAAAATCTTAAAAAAAAAAAAAGAATGAATTGGGTCAGTCTTACACCACACACACACAAAATAAATTCAAAATGTATTAGAGACCTAACTTCGAGACAGGAAACCATATATGGCTTATATATATGCTTATGGATATGGGTTTTGGGAGATTATATACATTAATGGAATATTAGCCAACCATGAAATGAAATCATCCCATTTGCAATAATGTGGATGGAGCTACAGAGTATTATGATAACTGAAATAAAGCAGTCAGAAATAAATAAATACCATATGACTTTATTCACATGTGGAATTTAAGGAATGTAATGGATGGGGGCACCTGCATATCTCATCTGTTAAGCATCTGCCTTCTGCTCAGGACATGATCCTGAGGTCCTGAGATTGAGCCTCAGTTCAGCTCCCTGCTGAGCAGGGGGTCTGCTTCTCTCTCTCCCTCTGCCCCTCACCCCTCTTGTGCTCTTTCCCTCCCTCTCAAATAAATAAAATCTTGGAAAAAAAAGAGAAATGTAACAGATGAGCATAGGGGAAATAACAGAGGCAAACCATAAAACAGACTCCTTACTATAGAGACCAAAATGAGAGTGGCTGGAGGGGGGGGGTGGAGAATTGGTTAAATGGGTGACAGGTATTAAGGAGTGCTCTTGTAATGCACACTCCATGCTGTATGTAAGTGATGAATCACTCAATTCTACACCTGAAACTAATATACACTGTATGTTAACTAACCAGAACTTAAATAAAAACTTGAAATTATAAACAAATAAAAAATAAATAAATAAAGACGAGAAACAAAAAGACAAAGTCTGGAAGATACAGAGCCAAACATTTATTTTATGTTCTTTAGAGGACAAAAATATGTCTGTGATGAAATTTTTCAAGAACTTTCATTTGGCCTGTGGAAGGTAATTATAAAAACAACAACAATAACAACAACAACAACTTACAAAGAAGTAAGATATTTTACACTCTGCTTTCAAATGACCGCTTGGTGGTCTTAAACATAGTTATGGGGGATCTGAAATAAAGAGCTCCCTTTGGGTCAATTTGGGGATGCTAGCCTGGGGAAGATTGTGGTCTGCATCTGAGAGCAGAATCATCCCGAGGGAACCACAGTGGGTACTGCATAGGGTGGCTATAGGAAAGAGGACAGGCCAGGATGGCTATGTGCCCCCAGTTAGCAGTACTGCCTGGAGAATGGCATAGAGTTATGACACAGGCCTGGTTGGCAGCTGGAGAAAACAGTGGAGGGAGGATAAGGCTGAACTTGGAGGGCATTTGGTGCCTGTGAAGGGCAAGGTAGAGCCTAAGCCAACATGTGGGAGGAAATGACAAGACACTCCTCCTTAGCCCTCACAGTGCATGGCCTGTGCTTGCAGAGTCAACAGTGAGGAAGACAGACAAGGAAGCATCAAAGTCAGACTCATGATCACATGATAAATACACCCAAAGAAGCTGGTGAAAATTAGGGAATGGTTTCAGACAATAAAACATTTATCCAAGTGCAGTCATAATCATGAAACCCTCCCAAAGTCCACTCTTGTATCTTTACAGAGTCTCAAGAAGAAAGGGGTAAAAGGAAAGCAGAAAATTCTTGATTTAGCAGAATATAAACTTTGGACTGACAACTTGTAACTACAGGCATGCTTCAGTTGCTTGAAGGAGCAATTTTATTGTTTTAAGTTTTTCTTCTTTGAAAAAAATTAGGATCTTATAAAATTAGATTAATTTAATTACAGAGAAGTAAACTACTATCTCAGTATATAAGATTGGTTAAATACAGGGGCACCTGGGTGGCTCAGTCGTTAAGCATCTGCCTTTGGCTCAGGGTGTGATCATGGCATTCTGGGATCGAGCCCCACATCAGGCTCCTCCGCTGGGAGCCTGCTTCTTCCTCTCCCACTCCCCCTGCTTGTGTTCCCTCTCTCGCTGGCTGTCACTCTTTCTGTCAAATAAATAAATAAAATCTTTAAAAAAAAGATTGGTTAAATACAAAAAGCAAAATATAAATGAAATCAGAATGAACAAAATGATAATTGAAAAATTGAAACCTGGGAATCTTTTTTTTAAAGATTTTATTTATTTATTTGAGAGAGAGAGCATGAGAGAGGGTAGAGTCAGAGGGAGTAGACTACCCGGTGAACAAGGAGCCAGAAGCAAGACTTGATCCTGGGGCTCCAAGATCATGATCTGAGCAGAAGGCAGTCGCCTACCCAACTGAGCCACCCAAGCACCCAAAACATGGAAAACTTATATCCACTAATCCTATGATTACCTATAATATTTCCAGATAGTAGACTCAAATATAAAAATACCACATTTCTTCACATATGTGTAATTTCAAGCACTCTTACATAATATTTAAAATCCTCTTTATGTTTGTGTAGGAAAATCTGGACAAATAATCTCAAAATTTTAATCACAAAGAAAATTCATATGACTCAGGATGTTTTCTATATTTTAGAAATAACTGGCTTTGATCTAGTTTTTTAAATTCTTCTAAACATATACAAAAGATGTTGCACATATGATTTTTACAAGGAGAAAAAATCAATCATGAACATCACCACATATTTTCCTTAAGCATATCACAGAACTTGTCATTACTGTGAATCATTCCTACCACAAGTTAAGAAAATATTAGAAGAAAGCCTGATAGTATGTTATTCTGTACTAGGACAATCAATTTTAGCTATCAAAATAAGTAACTTCTTTTTGATGAGACATTATGTGAATGGGTTTTTTCTCTTTCTTTTGCAGCTGTGTCTTTCAAGATCACACAATCAACAATGTCTCCATAGAACAGTCAGAGATGGGTGGCCGGAAACGATTCATTTTACTAATGCCCAATGTCCTTTGCACAGAAGTAGTCACATGGCTACAACATGAATTTCACAGATACTGGGAAACATGGAAGTTCATCTCAGTATATGGTAAGCACAGTCTGCGGCACATTTGCTATGTATAATATAAAATAAATGAACTAAGTGAGCAGAGTTATGATTAGTGAAGAGTGATCCTCAATCTGGTTAAATGAGGGAGTTAATAAATCTAGTTTTTTTCTTTCATTTAATTTTGTTCCTTTGTACAGGTATAGAATGATTTGTCTCCAAGTGATATTTTAAAAGTATATCTATAAATGTGAATGAACAGACGAACATGCATAAACAGAGTCAAGAGATAGATAAAGCACAAATAACAAGTTTTGGAGGAAGCTTTCTTTCAATACTCATAATACTGTCAGAGAATAGCACTGTTTTGTAACAAAGTAAAAATACAGAAAATGACATCATAAGATTAAAGAAATTGTGTGCAATCTAATTGGATTAGATGGTGGAAAAATAAGGACTTGAATCTTGGCACACTTTATCACTAAGCTAAGCTAGATATATCACAGATATCTTTATTGATACCAACGTTTCTAATTGATACCTATGATCCATTCAGAAGGTTTTTTTTTTTAATTTTTAAAGTCACGTTTATTCCACAATATAGGCCCAGCCATTCAGAAGGTTTTACACTACTAATCTGTTAGTCTTTGAACTTGACACTTCATAGCCTAGTCTATATATTTGATTAAAACCTCTAGCAGAGGTGATAATCAGTGATGGCAGAGACTTAAAAATATTGACATTGCTATTCCACTCTCTGTTTGACTTCCTATGGTGAAGGCTTTGTGTCATAAACTTGAAGTCTTGGATCAAGAATTCAGGGTTAGAGACATGGCTATCAATATATTCTTTCAAGTTAAATGTCTGCTCTCCAGTCTGAAAACCCGTGAGACTAGTTAACACAAATTTCAGACCTTGTATCATCAGCATGTAGCTCAAAGAATTCATGTAGTATTCCGTATCTGTTTCTTATGGGTCTTAAATACATGGCTTTTTGAGATTCCTTTATCTACTTTTACATCCTAAACTGGAATTAAACTAAGACAAAAACCTGATGAATGTCGAGCTTACCTAAATTTTTCAGTCAAGCAATTATCAGGCCTACTAGTGATCATTTTTCTTTCTTTTTTTCTCTCTTTTTTTAAACATTTTATTTATTTATTTGACAGAGAGAGAGCACAAACAGGGGGAGCAGCAGGCAGAGGAAACAGGAGAAGCTGGCTCCCTGCTGAGCAGAGAGCCTGACCTGGGGCTCAATCCCAGGACCCTGGGATCATGGCCTGAACCAAAGGAAGACTCCTAACTGACTGAGGCACTCAGGTGACCTGGTGGCCATTTTTTAATTCACACTATTAATTGAGCAAGTAATACAATAACCACAATAAATGGTACCATTAATGAGAAAGTTACTCAAGACTCTGAATCACTTAGAAAGGTATCAAGCCACAGGATTTTTGTTACTGTTTGTAGATTCTCAAAGCTTGATTTTTTTAAAGATTTACTTATTTATTTTTGGGTGGGAGGGCAGAGGGAGAGAAAGGCCCCCAAGTAGACTCTCCACTGAGCACAGAGCCAAATGCAGGGCTGGATCTCATAACCCCAACATCATGACCTGAGCCAAAGTAAGAGTTGGAAGCTTAACCAACTGAGCCACGTAGGTGCTCTTCAAAGGTAGATTTCTAAGCCCCCAAAAGGAAAGTTCTGAAAAACACCTGATTTCTAATGTAGCATTCCCAATGTGTAAGTTTTTAGTGGTGTAATATTCTAGATGATGTCCAGCTAGGGCTTAAGAAAGTGGGTCTAGCCTTCTATCCTTTCTATCTTATTTTTTTGTCCCTTCCTGCCAGAGTCCAGGATTCATACTTTTGATCATTGTCTGGTGACTTAACATGGCTTCCAGATTTCTTCCTTAATTGCTTTAATGTTACAATTTATGATTTTGAATTATATACTCAATTAGCAAGGCAATGCAACTTTGTAACGTGGCTCTGTATTTAGATCTATGTCTTTGAGGACAAATTTAGTCAATGTTAATAAACTGAACGCAATAATTTATGTGATAGACTAGTCTGTGATTGTTATCAGATAGTCCAAAATGCATCTTAGAGTGTAAACAAAATTTATACCCAGTAAAACACATTATCCACTAAACCTAAATATTCACATTTTATAATATAATGAACTCTTCTATAGAATTTTTTCCAGGGCCCCCATCACATTTTTATTCCAAAGGCTATAAATCATGGGGTTGAGTACTGGTGTCTGAATGGAGTAGAAGACAGACACCCTTTATCTTGGTATGAAGTTTGAGAAGAGATTGGCTGCATGTACGAGAAAATGATGGTACTGCAATATAAACTGACCGCTGTCAGTTAGATGAGCAGGTAGAGAATGTTTTTTTTTTTTTTCCCCTCAGCAGATGCCATTTGGATGATGGTGGCAAGGATGTGTGTGTAGGAGGCAAGGATGATCAAGAATGGAAACAGAAGCAGAATGGTGGTGCTGATCAAAATCCCAGTCTTATAAGTTAAGGATGCAAGACAATAGGAAGTTCACAGTAGAAATGATTTATTTCTTTAAATCCATAAAAGGGGAATCTCATTGTGCAGACTGTATCTATCAAGGCATCAAAAGTACCACTGGTCCATGAGCTAACAGCTGTCAACCTATAAAGGTGTCAGTTCATGAGGAGTAGATAGTATAAAGGTTTACAGATGTCAGATGTCAGCATAGTGCTCACAGGACATGAGGCCCAAGAGGTTACATTCAGTGCCACCCAGTGCCATACCAAGGAAGACCTGTCTGTCCAAGTAGGAAGCAGAGATGACTGTCTTATGCAGAAGGTAGTCATTCATCATGCTGGGGACAAAAACAATTGTGTAGAGGATGCCAATGAGAGATGCTGCCAAAGAAAAAAATGCATAGCATAATGAAGATGGTGGTCTACCAGGAACAGTAGAATTAGGAGACTGCTTCCAGTTAGTATGAAAAGGAACATCATGATGATAAGCACGAAGAGACAGAAGTGATTTAGAGTGTATTGCAGCAGACCAGAAGAATGAATTCAGTCATAGTGTGGTTTTCCAAATATTTCATTCTTGTAATCTCTGTAGAGGTAAAAGGAAAACCATATAATACAGAAACTATTTCACTATTATTAGTGTACTACATAGAAGTTACTCATCAGAAAACATTATCTGTATTACTTAAAGAATTCTAGAGAAAATAGTGAATCCAGTAGACCTAAATTGATTAAATGATATTTGTCTTGTGTGATTTGTGCTACATGATGTGAAATAGTTAGGTAGATGGATATTTTCCCCTTTAAGATTTTTTTGGAATGGGTTATTTTTTTTTCAGTCCAAAGTTGTTTTAATAAAAAGACTGATTTATTAGTGGCTTACCAGCACTTTCTACAATGTCTCTCCAGTGGAAAACAGCTAGTTGGATTGATTTTGCACCCTTTCTGAAATTTCCTCTGGGTTTCAGAACTCTGATCCCTAAACCAAAGCAAAATTCTGCAATCAAGTCTGCAAAATATGATAAACATTGTGCATACAAAAACCGAACATTATAGGTATAAGTACATGTAAGTTTTGTTTAGGTTAGTAGACTCTAATTCTCAGAAACTTATTTGGCATTTTTTTACATCTTTTTCTCACCTCAGATACATAAAGCTTTCTATATATAATGCACATCATACATAGTTTCCCCATGAATATTATCAACCTTTCTATGGACCATTCATCCAGCTTTTGAGAATAAATGGGGATATGGAGAATATTCATGTGGCTACTTAATTCTGGTGATAACGAAATTATGCATTGAATCCTGGTAGTAAATGTTCACTTTAGAAATCCTCTACCTGAAAAGTTTCACAAACCATGGGCTCCTTCACATCAATGTAGGAAAGGCTTTGTTCAAATATGCAGCTGCTCCTTATCTTTACTAAGATCCAAATTCTTCAGCAGCACAAGAACATTCCTTCAAGTGATGATCTCAATCCTTCTCTTAAAATGTATGTTAAAATATCAATCTTAAAGAAAGGGGGGGTAATCAGAAGGGGGAATGAAGCATGAGAGACTATGGACTATGAGAAACAAACTGAGGGCTTCAGAGGGAGGGGGTGGGGGAATGGGATAGGCTGGTGATCGGTCTAAGGAGGGCACGTATTGCATGGTGCACTGGGTGTTACATGCAACTAATGAATCATCAAACTTTACATCAGGAGGGTTGTACTGTATGGTGACTAACATAATATAATAAAAAAACCATTAAAATAAAAAAAATCAATCTTATAAAAACATGTTTCTAAAGTTATGATTAGGGCAAATGAGTCTTTATTTAAATTAGATTATTGTCTCATATAATTTTTTATATTACTTTGTGGTTCAATATAGTAATGAGATTTTCAATTATCAGTATGTCATAAAACTCATATTTGAAAGTGATGTTCTGATTGATATTAAAGTGAGAATTTAAAAAAATAAAGTGTGAATGTTAGTTATTATTAAAACTTACACATATATTTTCATGTCAAAGTTTCAACAGTATTATGTTCCATAATCTAATTTTATTTGCATTTAGACATTTAACATACTACATTAAATGATCAAAATGACAAAAGCAAATAAACACACCATTAAGCAGAATAGATCATTAGATATCTACCACCATGATAAATAGTATAAACAAGAAAAAATAATATCAGTGTAATAAAATCATGAAAAACAGCTGAGTATCTGGACAATAAAACAGAATAGTGAGAGATGCTTTAGTTCACATCCAATAACTTTTTTCCTAGCTGGTATGGCAATTTCTGATTAATTGGAATTAAAATAATATTCATATTATGGAAGTAGCATTTTTATGTAACTAACTCATGCTTATAGGACTCTTGCTGTAGGGCATGCCTGAATCTTCACATAAATATATATTTTTTCTATCTGGATCTTTCACTTTTTCTGAATTTATTATTTGCCAAAATAAACAAACAGTAGAAATTTCCCCAAATTTATAAGTACAAGTTGTAGTACCACTATTTTATACCATGCTGGCCACTCCAGTCCCTGTAAAATCATCCTTCTATATATTTTATAGCAAATGTAGTCTCTATTATTGCTATGGTCCTTAACACTTTATTTTTGTGGGTATTTTTTGTTTATTATTAAATGTCTGTCTGTTTCTATAACTATGACAAAATCTTTAAAACTGAATTTTTGCAAAAGTCTATTTATTCATTCATAGAAATAAGACATGATTAAACATATTGGTACTTACACTGTGTGAAGAGAGAAAAGGATTTGGAGTCAATATTCAATTCCTAGATTTTTTCAGATTTCATTAGCTGCATGCTCTGGGATGAAATACTTAATTCATACTAAACATCACTTTCAACATTTGTAAAATTGGGATTCTAATCCATCTATCTCAAATATTTTTTTTACAGGAGAATATGCTAAGATTCAATAAATACTTTTAAAAGTATTTTTAAACAGATTTTATTTACTTGTTTGACAAAGAGAACAAGCAGGGGGAGCAGCAAGCAGAAGGAAAAGCACGCTCCCCAGTAAGCGTGGAGCCTGATTCCAGGACTCAATCCCAGGACTTGATCCCAGGACCCTGGGATCATGACCTGAGCCAAAGGCAGACACTTCACTGACTGAGCCACCCATGTGTCACAATATGTTTAAAGTATTAAGTACAAATTGATCAAACAAGATGTTCAAAATTCCAATTTTTCTTGGAATAAGTAGAGCAAGTTGATCAGTTCCAGATCCTGATCCAGTTCCACATTTACTGAAAATTTAAGAATTGAGATGTTGTTCATGAATTTGAAATCACGTGTGCAGAAATAATGATCTTTATAGCTACTTTTACCTTCCTGATGATTAATGACTGTTCACAAAGATTAGGAAACTAAACAAATGCAATTGTGGGCCCCTTCACTGGGCAACAGGTTGAATGCTTAAGCTACATAAATAGTCTTTTATAAGGAATGTTTTCTAGGTATATTTGCTTGCATATGACACCAGAAAACAAACACAAACAAAGTAATTTAAAGCTGACGATGTGTAATCATGGGAATTTTATTCTGTTCCAATCATTGCATGCTATCAAAATATCTCTAGCAGGATTTTCATCATAGAGAAATTAGTCAGATAAAGGGACTGATTGGAGACAACTGTGAAATTTTACTCAGTCCTTCAACTCTCTCATGTTCCTGAGGGGAAGAAGAATGCAAGGACTTTAATATGATTTGGGACAGTGGAATATATTTACAAGTATCAACACAGATATTTTCATATGTTTTTAGATCTCAACTGAGCTTATTGTGAAAAATTATATGGGACTAAAAAACCATAAATAAAGTTGAACAAGTGCTCGGTTTTATTGTGTAATTAGGTTAATGGAAACTGTCTAGGAAAGTTACTAAAATCACAGCTAGATTGTTTCAAGGACACTGATAAAAAGTCAGTAAGGCAATTTGAAATATTGTGCTGATTATGAATCATCCATAATAATAAGTTCTTTAATTTTTAGTTAGTAATGTAGTAAGCAATCATTGAAGGGATAATTTAAAAATATATACATGATCCTTTATTTATCATTAATAAGGTCAGGTTCTAAGATATACAAATGTCCTAGTCCCCTCATAGATTTGTTTACTTAAAGAGAATATATGGAAGCTGTTTTAAAGTTGCAGCTGACAGGTATGCTGGTGAATTGGATGTAAGATGTTAGAGAAAGATAGGAGTCAATAATTATTCTAAATTAGAGAAAAACCCCAACATCACACCAATGGGAACAAAAATTTTGGAATTAAAAAGGAACATAAATTGCTGCAAATCACTAAAAACAACAATAACAAAACTCTGGAGTATACTAAAGTCCATAGCCGTCTTACATGAAAAAATAAAACATTCTCAATACCTCCCATCAATGATATGATCAGAACGTTAAATGCAAAATTACATGTATTTTGCTCAACATTTTTCTGGAAGCAGTGACCATGAATATTGTGGTAAACATTCCTGCAACCCAGAAAATGTTAACTTTTAGAAAACAAGCAAAAATCAATATTTGCTTATAATGTAAGTAACTTGGAATACGGTTGGATTTAACTGGAAAACCATAAGAATGTTCACAAAGTATAGGGGGACAGACAATTAATATAGAAAAAAGAAGGACCCTAAACAGTTATAAATTCTAGTTTTATATAATTACAAACATAGCAAAATTTACACGTCTTAAATATAAATTCATCAAAAAATTTGCAATATTTATATAAGGATAATTTCCCCCCGGGAACTTTTTGAAAGAGGAGCTAAGTAAATGTATTACGTTTCTAGATGGCAACGTAGAAAACAATGTAGAGGGTAGAACATATAATTTTCATTAATCTTCATGTACTCTATGAAATTACAGAGTTCTTAATCAAAGCCTCATTTTTTAGATTATTTTTGGTGGTATTCATTGCAATGTGAAGTGAAGGGATATCACGATGAGTCTTCATGCATCAATCACACCTTTTCAAAAATTGTCATCACAAGGAAAATATTGTTCTATATACTTCCATAACCTACTACCCAATGCACATCCTTGTATCTGTTAATCCTTCAATACTTGCATCTAACAATGTAGGCCTCTTTAGACATACTAATTTTACCACGATGCACTCTATTATTATTATTATTATTATTATTATTATTATTATTATTATTATTATCAATGAGGGAACAGAAGGCAAGCTGAGGACAAAGCAGAAACTGACACCCCACAACCCCCCCCATGGGATATGTGTGGCATTCCTCAGGCACCCCTGGCTGCCCAAAAGCTAAGGAAAAGAAAAACAAATGGTTAGTTAACAGAGATTACAATCCTGTAAGACCTGAGTCTCCCTCAGTTTACAAATGTCCTAGTGATTTACAAGGAAGAAGCTCTCTTATCAATAGTCTAACTTCCAGAGACCCGTAATTCAGTTTCCTGAAGCCCTTAACACTACCATCCCCTCCATAAAATTGAGGGAACCTGAGGCAGAAGGAAATGTAAATAAAATACAATATCTTTTAAACCTGAAGCCCATTGACAAGGACTTGTGATAGGAGGAATATAACTATCCTCTGGGAGACTCCCAACTGTCTTCATGTTAGTGCTTCATTAGAGGGAGGGACAGCCTTGGCTTGACAATAACCAGATATCCATTATCCAGTGGGTCTTCTTTAACATATCAAAGTACTTTCTCAACCTCCCTTTTTCTTTACCTCCTCCAACCCCATGGTATATAATCAGTTACCCCTCACAACCCCGGTACAGCAGCTCTTTCTGCCCACAGGTCCTGTCCCCGTGCTTTAATAAACCACCATTTTGCATCAAAGATGCCTCAAGAATCCTTTCTTGGTCCTCAGCTCCGGACCCCACTGAACCTCACCTATATTCCACAACCTCATCAATTATGTTCCTTTAGCTGGCATATAGTACACCATAAGTTCCTGTTGTAGTGTTCGATGATTCATTAGTTGCACATAACACCCATTGCTCATCCCAACAGGTTCTCTCCTTAATACCCATCACCTGGTCACTGAATCTCCATAACCCGCTCCCTTCTATAACCTTCCGTTTGGTTCCTGGAGTCCAGAGTCTCTCATGGTTTGTCTCCTTCTCTGATTTCTTCCCATTCAGTTTTCCTTTCCTTCCCCTGTGGTCCTCTGCTCTATTCCTTATGTTCCACATATGAGTGCAACGATATGATAATTGTCTTTCTCTGCTTCATTTATTTCATTTAGCACAATGCCCTACACTTCCATCCGTGTCGATACAAATGGTGGGTATTCATCCTTTCTGGTAGCTGAGTAATATTCCATTGTATATATGGACCACATCTTCTTTATCTATTAGTCTCTTGAAGGACATCTCAGCTCCTTCCAGAGTTTGGCTATTGTGGACATTGCTGCTATGAACACTGGGGTGCATATGCCCCTTCTTTTTACTACATTTGTATCTTTGGAATAAATACTTAGTAGGGCAATTGCTGGTATGTAAGGTAGCTCTATTTTTAACATCTTGAAGAATCCCCATTTTATTTTCCAGAGTGGCTGTACCATGATTCATTGTAAAACAGTCAACTCCCATTTCTTAGTTTCATAAACTATTCAATGTTAAAATTTCAAATATTATAATATGTGTAAAAATCATAATCCAAAAGAAGTCCATCTAATTAATTTAATAAGTCTTTAAGGCTCCTTTGGTCTATATTATACTATTAATTTAAAAAATAGATATTCTTGTTTATTAAAGAAACTGGTTTTTTTTTTCTATACAATAACCCATACTCTAGATTTTGCAGGTTTCATATCTATGCTGTTGAGGAGCATGATATTTTGTTTCTGTATTGCTTGTGGATTATTCCAAATAGTATAGGCAGAAAACCACCTTCATGTACTTTCTGCTAGTTATCAAAATACATTATAAAATGCTACTCTGAATGCAAGAGTATAGTCCGCATGTAAGAAAGAAACATGACAGTGGATCAGAATTCAAAGCCCTGGAGATAAATAATTGGTGAAAGCAGGAGGTTATTGACAAGAATAACCAGGACAATTGATGAACCAAATTTGAAAGAAAAAAAAATATCAGATTCTGCAACACATAACAGATTCACAAATTAAACCCCAAATGGTTAAACAGCAAAATTTACTTTCTAAAATTACATAGGTACTAGAAAAATACTGAGGTTGTTTAGGTTTTATTATTTTCTGAAAATGAGGGAGGGTCATCATTTAACACTAAACAGAAACCATACAAAATCTGCTTAAAATATTTTGATAATTTGAGAAATAATAAACTTTCTAAAACACCGGACATATTATCAATTTTGAAAGTTGTTCAACATCATTAGCAGTCAGGGAAATTCAATTTAAAACCACATCGAGATGCCACCTTACTTCAGTTAGAATGGCAAACATTGACAAGGCAAGAAACAACAAATTTTGGAGAGGATGTGGAGAAAGGGGAACCCTCTTACACTGTTGGTGGGAATGCAAGTTAGTGCAGTCACTTTGGAAAATAGTTTGGTGCAGCCACTTTGGAAAACTGTGGAGATTCCTCAAAAAGTTAAAAATAGAGCTATCCTATGATCCAGCAATTGCACTACTGGGTATTTACCCCAAAGATCCAGATGTAGTGAAGAGAAGGGCCATATGCACCCCAATGTTCATAGAAGCATTGTCCATTTTAGGCAAACTGTGGCAGGAGTCAGGATGCCCTTCAACAGACAAATGGATAAATAAGATGTAGTATATATATACAATGGAATATTACTCAGCCATCAGAGAGGATGATTATCCAACATTTGCATCAACATGGATGGAACTGGAGGGGATTATGCTAAGTGAAATAAGTCAAGCAGAGAGAGACAATTATCATACGGTTTCACTTATTTGTGGAACATAAGGAATAGCAGGGAGGACATTAAGAGAAGGAAGGGAAAAATGAAGGGGGAAAACAGAGGGGGAGATGAACCATGAGAGACTATGGACTCTGGGAAACAAACTGAGGGTTTTAGCAGGGAGGGGGTTTGGGGCATGGGTTAGCCTGGTGATGTGTATTAAGGAGGGCATGTATTGCATGGAACACTGGGTGTTATATGCAAATAATGAATCATGGAACACTACATCCAAAATTACTGATGTACTGTATGGTAATTAATATAAAAAATTTTAAAAAAGATGTGACACATAAGAAATGCATAATAATATATAGCAAAAACTGTATATTCATAAAACATATAGAACTCTTCAAATCAGCCCAAAAATATGAATATGGACAAAATACATGTCAATAATTCCCATAAGAGGGAGAGGAGGAAAGATGGTGGATGAATAGGGGACCCTATTTCAACTGGGCCCCTGAATTGAGCCGGATATCTACCAGACCATCTTGAACACCCACGAAATCAGCTTGAAATATAAGAAGATACATCTGGATCTCTACAAAAAGAACATCTCTTGTGCTTGGTCTCAAGGTATGAAGCGGGTAGCTGAGAGTCTATGCAGATACCGGAAGATAAATGGAAGGGGGAGGGAACCACTGAACTCAGGTGCCTGGAAGGCAGAAGCCTCCTGCGCTAGGGAGTAGGCCACACTAGCAGACCAGTAGCATCGGGGAAAGCAGACCAAACCTGGAGCTCGGGAGTGTGTGCAAACCGGGGGCAGCTGGCAGGTTTAGAAGCACAAAGGGAAGGGACATGCCGGCCCTGGGAGGGAGGACCGGGAGAGCAGCTGTGGGTTTTTAGCAGCACATACAGAAATGGAGTCATTGCAACCTGGAGAGCTCAGTGAAGAGCAGACTGTGATCTCTCTGTTCTGAGACAGAGGTTTGCATATGGCCACTGTTGCTCTGACTCTCAGAAGAGACACAGAAAGCTGCCAGGGAAAGCCTCCAGAGAACAAAAGCTTGGAAAAACCAGTACTCACTGTGCCCGTCCCCCTCCCACAGGGGACAGGGCAACTCTACCCAAACAGGGTTGCCTGAGTATCAGCACGGGAGGCCCCTCCTCCAGAAGTCAGGCTGAAAAAACAGGAAGCCCACATCCCTAAGGTCCTTATAAAACAGATGCATCTTGCTTGGATCCTGGTCAATAATTTGGACTCTGTACATCCCCACAACCACTCCTCATCAGAATGACAAGGAGGAGGAACCCCAACAAAGGAAAGAAACAGAGACTGTGACATCTGCCACAGAACTAATGGATTTGGCTATAACCAAGAGGTCAGAAATGGATTTCAGAGCAACAATTATCAAGATGATACATAGGCTTGAAAAAAAATTAATGAAAATATAGAATATCTAAGGGATGAAATGAGAACGCATTTGGCAGAAATTAAAAATTCTATGAATCAAATGCAGTCTAAACGGGATGCTCTGACTGCCAGGGTTAATGAGGCAGAAGAACCAATTAATGAGTTAGAGGATGAGATGATAGAAAAGAAGGAAAAAGATGTGACCAGGGGAAAAAGACTCCAATCTCATGAAAAAAATTACAGGAGATTACTGACTCAGTGAAACATTCCAATGTCAGAATTATTGGGATCCCCCAAGGGATAGAGAAACAGAGAGGTCTAGAAGAGATATTTGAACAAATTGTAGCTGAGAACTTCCCTAATCTGGGGAAGGAAACAAGCATTTGTGTCCAAGAGGTGGAGAGGACACCTCCCACCTGGTCCAGTGTGTCAGTCCAGACCGACACCACGTCACAAATCTTAGATCAAAAGAAACAATTTGAAAGTGGTGAAAGGGAAGAGATTCCTTATGTACAGAGGGAGTAACATCAGAATAACGTCAGACCTGTCCATAGAGACCTAGCAAGCCAGAAAAGGCTGACTAGACATATTCAGAGCAGTGAGTGAGAAGAACATGCCACCAATGATCCTGTATCCAACAAGGCTGTCATTCAGAATGGATGGAGAGACAAGGAGCTTCCAAGGCTGGCAGAAACTGAAAGAATATGTGACCACCAAGCCAGCCTTACAAGAAATATTAAGGGGTGTTCTATAAAAGTAGAAAGACCTGAATAGAGATACAGAACAGAAATTTACAGAGACGATCTATAGAAACAAGGACTTCACAGGCAACATGACAACATTAAAATTATATCTCTCAATAATCACTCTCAATGTGAATGGCCTAAATGCTCCCATAAAACACCACAGGGTTGCAGATTGGATAAAAAGACAGAACCCATCCATATGCTGTCTTCAAGAGACTCATTTTGAACCTAAAAATACATCCAGACTGAAAGTGAAGGGATGGAAAACCATTTTTCATGCCAATGGATCTCAAAAGAAAGCTGGGGTAGCAATTCTCATATCAGAAAAATTAGATTTTAAGCTAAAGACTGTAGTTAGAGATAGAGAAGGACACTATATTATTCTTAAAGGGTGTATACAACAAGAGGATCTAACAATTATAAATATCTATGCCCCAATCAGGGGAGCAGCTAGATACACAAGCCAACTCTTAACCAGAATAAAGAAACATATAGATAATGATATGTTAATAGTAGGGGACCTCAACACTCCACTGTCAGCAATAGACAGATCACCTAAGCTGAAAATCAGTAAAGAAACAAGAGCTTTGAATGACACACTGGACCAGATGGACCTCATAGATATACACAGAACATTCCACCCTAAAACAACAGAATACTCATTCTTTTTTAATTCACATGGAACTTTCTCCAGAATAGACAATTTACTGGGTCATGAAACAGGTCCCAACTGATACCAAAAGATAGAGATTAGTGTCTGCTTACTCTCAGACCACAAAACTGGAACTCAATCACAAGAAAAAAAATTGGAAAAAAATCAAACACTTGGAAACTAAGAACCATCCTTCTTAAGAATGATTGGGTAAACCAAGAAATTGAAGAGGAACTTAAGCAATTTATGGAAACCAATGAGAATGAAAACACATCAGTCCAAAACCTACGGGGCACTGCAAAGGTGGTCTTAATGAGGAAATACATAGCCATCCAAGCCTCACTCAAAAGAATAGAAAAATATTATGATAGAAAATGTCAACTCATCGAGAAGGTATAATAATTGTAAATCAAGATATACCTAACATAGAAAAACCTAATATATTAAGAAAAAAAACTGAGGGAATGGATGTACAGCAATACAGTGATAGGAATGTACTTCAATACCCCACTTTCAACAATGTCACCCAGACAGAAAATCAACAAGGAATTGTTGGACTTAAACAATTCTCTAGAAAAAATGGACATAAGTAGAATATACAAAAAATTCCATCCAACACAGGCAGAAGGACATTTTTGTCAAAAACACTGGAAACATCATGAAGGACAGATTGTATTAAAGATGGAAATCTTAACAAATTTTAATAAGATTGAAGTCATATCCAATAACTTTTCTGACCACAATGGCATGAAACTAGAAATCAATAACAGGAGTAAAGCTGGAAATTTCAGATATGTGCAAAGTAAACAACATAATCCTGAGCATCCAATACACGAAAGAAGAAATCCAAAGGAGGAAAAAGAACTGAAATAAATAAAACTGGAGGGAAACATATCAAAACCTATGTGATGCTGTAAAACATGTTCTCAGTATTTCAGAGAGAGAGAGCACGAATGGGAGATAGGGGCAGAAGGAGAAAGAGACTCCCTGTTGAGCAGGGAGCCTGATGGGCCACATCCCAGAACCCTGAAACAAAGGTAGCTGCTTAACCAACTGAGCCACCCAGGTGCCCCTGCAAAAACAGTTTTAATGGGGATGTTTTTCAGCAGTGAATGTCTAACTAATTAAAAAGAAAGAACTGTTGATGAAGTCCCAATATTTCATTTTTGCTTTTGTTTACCTTGACTCTGGAGACATTTCTAGTAAGAAGTTGCTAAGACCAATGTCAAAAAGGATGCAGACTCTGTTCTCCTCAGGGATTTTGATGGTTTCCTGTCTCACATTTATGTCTTTAATCCATTTTGAATTTATTTTTCTATATGGTGCAAGGAAGTGGTCCAAATTCATTCTTTTGCAGGTTGCTGTCTCGCTTTCCCAACACAATTTGATGAAGAGGATGTCTTCCCCCGCACACAGTGGATATTCTTTCCTGGTTTGTTGAAGATCAGCTGAGCATCTAGTCCTCAGTCATTTCTGGGTTTTCTATTCTGTTCCATTGATCTGTGTGTCAGTTCCATACTGTCTTCATCAGTACAACTTTGTAATATAGATGAAAGTTTGAAATTGTGATGCCTACAGATTTCCTTGTCTTTTTCAAGATGTTTGGCTATTTGGTGTCTTCTGTGGTTCCATACAAATTTTAGGATTGCTGGTCCTACCTCTTTAAAAAAATCTTGGTGGCATTTTGATAGGTTTTCCATTAAATGTGTAGATTGCTTTGGGTAATATAGACATTTTCACAATATTTGTTTCTCCAATCCATCAGCATGGAATGTTTTTCCAATCCTTTGTGTTATTTTCAATTTCTCTCATAACTGTTTTTACAGTTTCCAGAGTTGGTTGGCTTATGCTTAGGTACCTTATAGTTTTTGATGCAATTGTAAATGGGAGACTTTTTGTGTTTTTGTGATGTTGTAACTGAACTTGGATGTTTTGATTTACCTTTTCTCACTTCCCCTGCTTATGCTTTCCTCCAGGATTGCTGTGAATTAAATGCTTTGAAAGTATGATATCCCTGTCAGTAAGCGTTCTGTTTTCATCTGTACTCCACACTAATTTCAATTGTCAAAGAACGGAGTAGATGCTTTACAGTTCATCAGTGGTATCTGATGCTTAATATACTTATTATTTTGGTGTTTGTACTTATTATACAGATATTTTCATGGAACTGATCTAGGCAGTTGTGTTTTTCATGGTGCCATTATTGCCACTGTACCAACCAATTTACATGCACCTTGTCACTTGTAATTCCATATGACTTTATGGTGTCAATAACTAGTCATAGGCTTTACAGTACTTTTTAAATAAAACATGGTAAAATTAATGAGGAATATGATGTTATTGAATAATTAAATAATAAAACAGAAGATAGGATGTGCTTTTCTCATATCGATTCTATGTGTGTGTGGCACTTAGCAGGAACTGTATTAAACTTATATAACTTTATTAAATAATGCAACCCTAAATGTGATATTTCCTTATGGAGATGAGGAAATACATTTTATGTGATTTTTTGTTTGTCTACAGGTACTGAGATGATACAACTCACCAAAAAGTTTACCTAGGGAAATAACCTTATATATAGAAAATTTTGCAATCCAGGTGTCCCTCATATATTATCCAGAATTTAGGTAATTTCAGTTTTCCTTATTGGGTTTCTCGTTCCTACAAATCCCAAAGCTAGGGCTGTCTGCTTCTACAGGTGACATAACACTTGCGTGCATGGGGGAGATGAGCTGTGGACATCCCTTCCCTGTAACCACATCCTGTAGGCTCATCTCCTTCAAACAGTCTCACTCTACAGTCTCAGGTGGGTAAGTGACTGTTTCTCAGCTTCATTAACAGTGAGTGCTAAAGACTCATGCAGGAGGTGAGAGGAGGAAGGGTTTTTGTTGTTTTTGTTGAAGTATTAGAAACCTCTTCTCATAGTTTCAGTCTTAGAACTTATTGAAGTATAGCTACAGTCAATTGATCTTTCCAGATTAGAGTTAAACCTACTTAACATTAGAATATAAATTTACAGATTTATAAATGATATTTGTTTTTGCAGACTGACTTTTACTGCTCTATCCCAGGAAAGCAATCCCACAACCATGCAGCAGTTAGCAGTTTATGGCAACACAGTGCAGAAAACCAGCACCTAGACTCCATGTTCTCAGGTTTCCCACTCCTACCACTGGCAGGTAAGATAGCTCTATTTCTAACTTTTTGAAGACTGGAAATTCTGCCACACACAGGCACCTCTCATTCTTCATGTGACCCCAGGGATCCTAAGACCACTCTGTCACACCCTGATTCCACCTGTCTTCACCACCCGAGCATCTTTAAGCCCCAAAGTAGCAGACTTCTAAATGTTACCATTTTGTGCTCTGCTGCCTATAATTCTTTGTGGCATCTTCCTCAAGCAGACTCCCTCCCTCCAATGCATCCTCAGACATATCACACCAGATTCACGTCTCCAACCTCCTACCTTCCAAATGGTGGTCACTTTCCTACTTGTAGCTTTGTAGCATTTGTATTCTCAGATCTGTGATTGATTTCTTGGGTTTTCAGAATGATTTGATACTTATATAGTTGTATTTGAAAGAGGAGACAAACTTAACTCCTCCCTCCAGTTCTTTCTGATTGGAACCTGGACATGAAGACTGTGAACCTGCTGACAGGCTGGATTTTGTTGTCCCCCTTCTATGAGGCTGAATGTCGTTTAGGCAGCAGGTAATGACTTGTAACACAGCTTCATCCTTCCCAGGTTTAGGTTTATGGTGGAAAAATGTATCAAACATAATGTTTACCATTTTCTAGACTTATATTTAAGCTCTGATGGTTGAGTTGAGAGTAGTATTTGCTCTAGTGCCATGTTGTCTGACTTACCCCACAAATGTGACCTTTCATGGGGTGTAATGGCCCATGTCTTCATTAATATTGATGTCAGTGTTTTAGGGAATGGTGACTCTGAGTGACACATTTAGTTTTGTACTGGTTGAGTCTTTCAGCATGAACTTCACTATAAATTCATCCCAAATATGGATTTTTCATCTCAAAGGAAAGTTAACCTGTTTTCCACTAAAACATAGTTTCCAGGAAATGATGTCAGGAGGGTCACTGAGAAAGCCATTGGTCATTGGCCAGCTGAGCTACTTGGTAATTGGCCACCTGAAGGAGGCCAACTTGACAGCACCCTGATGATTGGCCAGGGCATGGTGGTGACATCACAAGAAGGCATTGTGATGCTCCAGGACTGTTATAAAAGTGCCCCATCTCACTAAGGAGAGAGATGGCCTTTCATACTAAGCTCTTCCTGCTATTCCTCGAGTCCTCTTCTCTGTTCTCTGCCCCTGCCCATGGCAAACCTCCTGTGCACTCCTCCTGTCTTGCACCCAGCAATTCCTTGAACCATTTTCCACTGTGAGGGTGGCCTGGCTGCTCAGCTACACATTCCCATTTGGCATGTGGGAGTGGGACTCTGGAAATCAAAGAACAGTGGATTCTCCACCAGCTGAGTTCCACACCTCTGGGTTCACAACCAGGCTCAGAACAGGAAATCTGATTCCACATCCTTAGGGAGCTCTGGGCACACTACTACTCTGTAGCTCTCCGACCCGACTCAGCACAGAGCACATGAATGCCCTGAACATCCAGCCAACTCAGATGTGCACAATGTGTACGATGCCTCAAGACACCAGATAGAGAGTGCAAGTTCTTGGACACAGGCTCTCAGACCAAAACCTGATCCAGCTCAGCACCTGGCTAACCAGGTGCCCATAGACCAGAAAACCTCAAACACAGAAGAACACAGAGAAATTCATTCCTGAGAACAGAGCACCAACCAGGAGCCCTCAGAGTGGAAGCCTTCTGAACCCATTTGAAACTGGGCACATAAGTCACACACTGGGTGACCAAGAGCCCTCATACCAAAAGCTAGCAAGCCCAGGGCATGACAAGGGAAGTGATTCCAGAGAACACAGTGCTTGCCATGTGTTGGGCAACCATGAGCCCCGCATTTCTGGTCAGCATTCTGTGAAGGAGTTACCTGAACAGCAGGCTCACCATGTGCCCTTGGATCTGGAGACCAAGAACTCAGCTCTGTACTAGGCCAAGGATGCACCTGGACAGGAGGCTCACCATGTGCGCTTCAAACTTGGGCCTTCCAACAATGCAGAGCACAGGGTAATCAAGGCTGCAGAACAGCAGGATACTTCAGAACATGCTCATGTACTGTCTGACAAGTTGGATCAGAACATGTTGTCCTGTCACATGGGCCTCAGGTTCACCACATGTGCTTGGACTTGGAGGCCATCAATCAAGCAGACCATCCAGCAATAAAGCCACCAGAATATTGGGTTGCCAGGAGCCTTCAGACCACGAACTCTGCAAGCCATCTCTGCACTAAGCCAAGGAGTCACATGAACGGTGGGATTACCATGTGCCCTCGGACCTGGGGAACACCTGTGTTCATCATTGTTGAAGATAAGTTGACCACAGAGTTAAGGGTCTATTGCTGGGTTCTCTGTTCTGTTCCATGGATCTGTGTGTCTGTTTTTGTATGAGTACGTATTGTCTCACAGCTTTGTAATATATCCTGAAGTCCAGAATCGTGATGGTTCTAGCTTTGGTTTGGTTATTTGGGGTCTTTTCTGGTTCCATACAAATTTGAGGATTGTTTCTTCCAGCTCTGTGAAAAATGTTAATGGCATTTTGATAGGGATTGAATTGAATATCTAGAGTGCTTTGGGTAATATAGACATTTTAACAATATTTGTTCTTCCAATCCATGAGTATGGAATGTTTTTCCACATCTTTGTGTCTTCCTCAATTTCTTTCGTTAAGTGTTCTATATTTTTCAGAATACATCTCTTGACCTCTTTGGTTAGGTTTATGCCTCGATGTTTTATGATTTTTGGTGTAATTGTAGATGGAACCAAATCTTGATATTTCTTTCTGTTGTTCATTGTTAGCATATAGAAATGAAACTCACTTTTGTACATTGATTTTATAACCTGTGATTTTGTTGGATTTCTATATCAGTTCTACCAATTTTGGTGGATTCTTTTTGGGTTTTTTAAACACAGTATCATGTCATCTGGGAAGAGTGAAGTTTGATTTCTTCTTTGCCAACTTGGAAGCCTTTTATTTCTTTTTGATGTCTGATTACTGAAGCTAGGTCTTCCAGTACAATGTTGAACAGTGGTGAGGATGGACATCCCCGTGGTGTTCCTGACCTTGGGGGAGAATCTTTTAGTTTTTCCCCATTGAAGATTACATTCACTCTCGGCCTTTCATATGTGACTTTTATGATGTTGTGGTATGTCCTCTCTATCCTTACACTGTAGAGGGATCTTTTCAAGAAAGGCTGTTGTATTTTGTCATATGCTTTTTCTGCATCTGTTGAGAGGATCATATGGTTCTTGTCCTTTCTTATATTAATGTGGTGTATCACATTTATGGATTTGCAGATATTGAACCATTCCTGCAGCCCAGGAAATAATCCCACTTGGTTGTGGTGAATAATCCTTTTAGTGTACTGTTGGATCCTATTGGCTAGTACCGTGGTGAGAATTTTTGTATCCATATTCCTCAGGGATATTGGCCTATAATTCTCCTTTATGGTGGGGTCTTTTCTTTGGGGATCAAGGTAATTTTGGCCTCATAGAATGACTTCGGAAGTTTTCCATACAATCCTATTTTTTGGAAACCTTTTAGAAGAATAAGCATTAATTCTTCTTTAAATGTTCTGTAGAATTCCCCCTGGAAAGCCATCCAGATCTGGACGCTCGTTTGTTGGGAGATTTTTGATTACCAATTGAATTTCATTACTGGCTATGTACTGTTCAGCTTTTCTATTTCTTCCTGATTCAGTTTTGGTAATTTCTATGTTTCAAGGCATGTGTCCATTTCTTCCAGATTGCCCAGTTTGTTGGCATATAATTGCTCGTAATATTTTCTTTTAACTGTTTGTATTTCTGTGGTGGTTGTGATCTGTCTTCTTTCATTCATGATTTTGGGTCTTTTCATTTCTTTTTGGTAAGTCTGCCTAGGGGTTTATATATCTTATTCTTCCAAAGAACACGCTCTTGCTTTCATTGGTCTGTTCCACTGTTTTGTTTTTGTTTTTTAATTTCTATATCATTGATTTCTGCTCTGATCTTTGCTATTTCTCTTCTCCTGGCCTGCTGGATTTAGGCTTTCTTTGCTGTTATTTTTTCCAGCTCCTTATGTTACATTGTGTATTTCAGACTTATGCTGTTTCTTGAGGAAGACCTGTACTGTTTTATACTTCCCTTTTAGGACCAACTTTGCTGCATCCCAAAGCTTTTGAATTGTCATGCTTTCCTTTTTATTTGCTTCCAAGTATTTTTAGTAGTCTTCTTTAATTTCCTGGTTGACCCATCCATTCTTTCGTAAGATGTTCTTTGACCTCCATGTATTTGTGGTCCTTTCAATAGTTTCCTTGTGGTTGACTTCCAATTTTTAAGCATTGTGGTCTAAAAGATGCATGGTATATGATCTCTATCTTTTTTAACTGTTTAAGACCTAATTTGTGACCCAGTATGCAATCTACTCTCGAAATGTTCCATGTGCACTTGAGAAGACTGTGTACTCTGTTGTTATAGGATGAAATGCTCTGAACATATCTGTTAAGTCCATCTGGTCCAGTGTGTCATTCAAAGCCCTTGTTCCCTTTCTTTCTCTCTTTTCAGATTTCTTGTTTTCCATCATTTTTTCTTCTATACCAGTGATTCATTCTTCTGTCTCATTTATCATTTATATACCCTCCACTTCGGACTGCATCTCAATAATAGCAACTTTAATGTTGGCCCAAGTAGATTTTAGTTCATTTATGTCTATAGTAAGGGATTCTCTAGTGACTTCTATACTAGTTTCAAGCCCAGCTAGTATCTTTATAACTATTGTTTTAAATTCTAGTTCAGTCATCTTACTTAGAACCACACTGATGAAAACCCTGGTAGTGAGTACTACCTCCTGTTCTTTCTTTTGGGGTGAATTTTTCCATCTTGTCATTTTTGTCCATAAAGGAAAAGAAGTAAGAAAGAAAAAAAAACACAAAACAACAATAAAAACAACAGCAGAGAAACACAACAACAACTACTACAACAACCAACAAAACAAAGAAGGAAACAAAACAAAAATCTAGATCCTGGAAGTGTTTTGATCTGCTTGTTAAAAGAAACTAGATGCCAAAATAAGAAAGAGATTAGATAAGAAAGATAAGAAAGATATATATACTTATATATATATAACATATAAAAATTAACATTAAAATGAATTAAAAAATTGAAAAATAATAAGATAACTGAAACAATAATAAAAGACTCAAGAATAAAAATGAAACTGACTGGGTGACAAATGAATTTCTGTAACAGATACTTGTTGAATGAATTAACGATACAGGAAGTATAGGAAAAACAATATAAAGAATGATTCAAACTTGGGCTATTTTGTTACTTGGCTTTTAAGATTTTGTCAAGAACAGCAGTTCCAGGAAATCAAAATGAGATGGTATATATAGAAGCTCATTATAGCTTGTATCTTTTCCTAACATGTATATTTTGGGGCACCTGGGTGGCTCAGTCAGTTAAGTATCTGACTCTTGATATCAGCTCAGGTCTTGATCTCAGGTTCATGAGTTCAAGCCCAGCATTGGACTCCATACTGGGTGTGAAGCTTACCGGAAAAAAAGAAGAAGAAGAAGAAGAAGAAGAAGAAGAAGAAGAAGAAGAAGAAGAAGAAGAAGAAGAAGGCAATGAAATCTTGTCATTTGCAATGACATGGATGGAACTAGAGGGTATTAGCCTAAGAGAAGTAAGTCAATCAGAGAAAGACAATTATCATATGATCTCACTGATACATGGAATTTAAGAAACAAAACAAAGGATCATAGGGGAAGAGAGGAAAAAATGAAACAAGACACAACCAGAAAGGAAGACAAACCATAAGAGACTCGTAATCATAGGAAACAAACTGAGGGTTGCTGGAGGGGAAGGGTTGAAGGGATAGGGTAGCTGGGTGATGGACACTGGGCAGGGTATGTGTTGTAATGAGCACCGGGTATTATATGAGATTGATGAATCACAGACCTGTACACCTGAAACAAATAATATGTTATGTGTTAATTAACTAAATTAAATAAAATTTTAAAAAAGAAGGAAAAAAAAGAATAAAAATGCAAAGAATGTTATATACTGTTTTCCCCGTGAGCTGAATCTTTGCAGCCCTCTATGATCTGTAAACTTGGTGTGAGTGTGTTGTTTGTGCTGGACTTCTGAGGGAGGGGCACATCTTTCAGCCTTCTTGGGCAGGATGAATATGGCAGTGTCCTCCTCTCTAGCCCTGGAGCTGAAAAATCCATGCCCCCATGCTTCAGTGAGCCTTCACAGAAATGTAATCAGTCAATCTTGTGTCCCAGGTTTCCAATAGAACTGTATTCACCCTGCCTGTGTCTGAACATTTTATTCTCAGGAATGCAACTGAGTTACAAATCTCCAAATCTGACAGACTCCTTAGGCACAGACCCAGTCTGTCCCTCCCAGGGGAGAAAAGGGGATCTCGTCATACTTCTGCCTTTTGCTGAGCCTCTCCCAGGAGAGTGATCACAGAACCATGCAACTGTTCGCAGTTTACGGCAACACAGAGCAGAAAATAGGCCCCCAGACTCACGGGGTTAGCCAGCGTTGCCACTACTATGCCTGGGGATCTTCAGGCCATGCTGTCACTCCTGGGATTCCACCTTGCTTCACCACCTAAGTACCTTTATGCCAGGCACGTCCTGCATGTAGCTGACTTCTACAAGTTCCATTTTGTGCTCTGCTGCTTATACGTTGCAGTAGCCTCCTCCAGCAGGCTCCCTCCCCTCTATTATATCCTCAGCTGTACCACACTGGATTCAAGTCTCCCCACCTCGTATTTTCCAAACCATGGTTACTTTTCTACTTGTAGACTTGCAACATTTGATTTATCAGATCTCTGATTGATTTCATGGTATTCAAGATGAAGCGATAGCCTTCTAGTTGTATTCAAGGGACAGTACAAACTTAGGGCCCCCCTACTCCTCCACCATCTTAACTCTGCACATACAATTGAACCACTGGATTTCTGATTACAATTGGTGGGAAAAGACGTCAGGCCTGTCAACAAAGAATTCAATGTCCCCAAAGCATGCCTCCATTACCACAAGCCCTTCAGACATTCACAGGTGCCCCACAAGCCCAGGATGTTCTCTTGTCTTGAACCCAGGTCACGTCACCTGCTCCAGTACCCTCCTTGGCCCCATAGACACTGAGGTGCCTGCCCCCTGAAGCCTGCCAGGAGCAAGCCTTGACAGCACCCCAGTGTTTGCTCAGCATCCCTAACACAACCAGGTACTTTCTGCTTGTGGCTTAGAGTACAAGATTCAGGAACAGACAGGGGCTGGATATTCACATCAGACTGGTTTCTAACTCACTTTTCCTATTGCTTTCTAATCTAATTGGTTTCTAGATGTAATCTGGCTAGATCTAAATATGGCCACATGAAACCTCTGACTGTCTTAATTACCTTTAGTCTGACCTTTGAGAACAAAAGGGAAGCAGAGCCACCGACCTGTGTAATGGGCTCTCTTTGTGACAGGTGTTTCCCTGCATTGAAATGTCAGCCATAATGCTTTCTAGTTCATTTTTTTGAAATGGAATTAACATACAGTGTTATAATACTTTGAGGGGTACAACACAGTGATTTGACAGTTCTGTACCTTACTCAGTGTTCTACATGATAATTGTGCTCTTCATCCCTTTGTCTCTTTCTCTCATCCACACCCACCTGCCCTCTGGGAACCACCTGTTTGTTCTCTGGTTAGGTCTCTTTCATGGTTTGTCTCTCTCTTTTTTCCTTGGCTTATGTGTATTATTTCTAATATTCCACATATGACTAAAGTCATAGGGTATTTGTCTTTCTCTGACTTATTGGCTTAACACTATACTCTCTTTCTCCATCCATAGCATTACAACGGCAAGATGTCATTCTTTGTCATGGCTGAGTAATATTCCATAGTGTATATAAACCACATCTTCTTTATCCATTTATCAGTTGATGGACACTTGAGCTGCTTCCACAATTTGGTGACTGTAGATAATACTGCTATAAACACAGGGGTGCATGTAACCCTTTGAATTAGTGTTTTTGGATTTGGGGGTAATACCCAGTAATGTGATTATTGGGTTGTATGATAGTTCTATTATTAACTTTTTGAGGAACCTCTATACTATTTTCCAGAGTGGCTGGAAAATAGTTTGCATTCCCACCAGGAGTATAAGTGGGTACCCCTTTCTCTGAATCCTCACCAATATCTATTGTTTCCTGTTGTTTATTTTAGCCATTTTGAGAGGTATGATATGGTATCTCAACATGGTTTTGATTTGCATTTCCCCAATGAACATCTTTTCATGTGTTTATTGGCCATCTGGATGTCTTATTTGTAAAATGTCTGTTCATGTCTTCTCCCCAACTTTTGATGGGATTGATTATTTGTTTTTTGGGTGTTGAATTATATAAGTTATTTATATATTCTGGATACAAACCCTTATTTAAAGATGGAGAGTGAATTTAATACATTCTCAAAGTGGTTTATGGACTGTTTTTTTTTTTTTAATTGTTGTTAACTGACATTTTTTATCAACTTAGTCTGGGGAAACTCTGAAAAATATTTCAATGCTTATTCACATGGACATATGCATTGGTGAGTTTGTTCCTTCACCTGTGTTATAACACTCAGTGAGAACTTTAACCAATGAGGAATAGGTTTGGGTTTTTCTTTTTCAATTTCCTAAAAAATGAACTCTTTCTTCTTTTGTGCCATTAGCCAACAGCGGCCAGATAAACAACATGGAAATAATACAAAGCTGATGACATCTGTCTGCCCTACGAGGGTGTTATTAAAACCTGGCATTTCTTCTCTTTGTAACACCAGGTGTCTGGAGGGAGTGCTATGTAGTCCTGCTGACGATGACTAGAACTGTGTGAGGATGTCAGCCCTGAACTGTGTGACCCTCCACTGTTGGCATCTATGTACCAGCTGTAGAGCAGAACAATAGTGCTCCACGATTATGGGCTTCACTAAGATATTCTCAGTCCTACTAACCTTTAAAAGCACAGTCACTTCTTTGTCGGCGTAGGCACTCATATTTCCATGCCTTTCTTGCAACGTCTGAGGGGCCACTCAGCAGCACACACCGTCCACTCCCAGACTCATTCTGGGAATTTTCCTAGAATAAAAGGACTGATCACCAGTGCCAACACCTGGCATGCAACAGGTACTCGAAGATATTGTGAAATGAAGACATATATAACTAAACCAGTGCATCTTCTCTATTGTGATACAGACATGCCTCTAACTTGAATCTGAGTGCCCGGATATGAGGTTCCTGGGGGCATATCCAGCATGTAAGCATCTGAATCCTCAGCCTATTTTTTACATACCACACCCTAAGACATTCTTGGCCAAAGTAGAGAGGATTAAGTAAATGCTTATGGAATGAATGAGCATAATCTCACTTTGCTGACTTCATAATTCCCGGCTATGCAAGAATACCAAGGATTGATTATCAGTCTAGAATAAACTTTGCCAGAGATCCCAGGCTCCTTCTGCGTCCTTGCTCAGACTCACAATCACTCCAGCAGTGGCTCTCAGGTCTCCCTCTTTTTCACAGTAAGAACTGCAGGGCTTTCCATCTGCAAATCTTCCTTCACAATCAGAATGATCTTCCTGCCTGAGTTTTCATCATCCCATGCCTCTGCTCAGCAGCTGCCTGCTCCCACAGGGACTCAGCCCTGCCAGTGTCTGCTAAAGATGCTCTTAACCACTTGTCAAGGACCATGCCAGGTATCAGAGGGTTATCATCATTGTTATTGTCACAGGGCAAAACTATTCTGAATGAAGAGAACCAAGGACCTGCATTGGCCCTTAGCAAACATATGTAACTTAAAGACACAAGCTAAGTTGTGAAAAATGTATGAAACTGGATTTATGAGGACTATAGTTAATGGTGACTATTGTTAATCATATTGTATTGTATATTTGAATATTGCTGCAACAAGGAGGGAGGCTGTGGTTGGGGCCTGGCCTCACCAGGGAGGGACAGGTGAGGGGTGGGACATTAGTTCCAAATGATCTCCAGGTCTGCAGGTGTCCGAGGGCTCACCTGGCACCTCACTTCCTCCTGCAGGTGGGTCTCCACATCAGTCTCCAGGCTGCACCTGGAGGAACAGGGGCAGGTGATGGACGTCCACAAGGCCACCTGCAGGTAAGTGGAGGAGCCTGGTGTGAGTGGGCCTCACTTCCCCCTGTGGCCCATCCACTCACAAGGTGGGCGCCAGCATTTCTCAGCCCTGGGCTTGCCTCAGCAGTGCTTGCAAGCCCTTCCTCAGCCTCTGGAGTGTGTCATTCCCTGTGATTGGATGAGCAAGGGCATCACCATTTCCATCCAGCTGCTTCCTGGACCCTCCTCTCTGTTCCAGGGCCAACACACCCCCTCAGCAGGCCCATAACCTCACTCACCTCCAGCCCCAGTGTTTCCACTTCACTCTGCCATCACACCAGAAATGACAGGTAAAATTTAGTTTCCCCAAATCTTTTGGGTAATGGCAAATCTTCATTTCTGGTGATGTTAAAGGATGATTTCAGTCAAATTCACTGCATATGTGGATGATTTCCAAATAAGATAAAATAAGTTACTGAACACAGGTTCCCTGATTTTGCCTTTCTTATTACAGAGAAACTAAAGAGAAATTTGGGTCTCTTGGTGAAAATGTTTTGTGCTTTATTGAAAGATTATGCTATGAAGAAACACATGTTTCTGGGAATTATGAAATGCATTCATAAATATTCCCGATCTAAAGAGTGCTGTTAGAGCACACAGTTCAAGTTTTGGCCAGAAGGTAAGGATCGATAATTTTTTTTCTTTTTTCAGAATTCAGAATGTTCACGAGCATTCCTATTTTCGTGGTAACATTTATTTGCATGAGTTTCAAAAGAACATGTTCTCCTTTTACAGAACACAAATGGAAACATTTGTTATGTTACCATGGCTTTGTCTGGAATGGCATATTTTAGAGAGAGGTGCATACTTTCATATCTGACCAGACAGCTTGAAGGAATAAGGTTGACTTCATGGAGCTGCTCCAGCCACTTGGAAAACACAGATGACACCTTGTTTGCAGGGCTGATTGGAGTATTTGGCTGGGCTTCTGGCCTTGAGAAGGTGCTTAAATTCAATCTGAGTTGAGGGGAGGCAATATGGTGGCAGAATATGGGACTTCGTTTTTCCTGGTAACTTGAATTTAGCTGGATATCTATGAAGCCATTCTGAACCCACACAAATTCTGAGATTTAAGAAAACATAACTGGAATTCTACAAAAAGAAAAACGACTGCTTTTTGCAAGGTATGAGATGCTGAATCATGAATATGTGGGTAAATATTCGAAGATAAATGGCGGCATTCCTTCATAAGCCAGCTACTGGAAAATGATATAACACTGGAAGGTAAAATTGGAACCTTTAGAAATCTGTCCCAGTGAGAGACATCCCTTTCTGAGGAAGTGAAGGGGATAAATAAGGCAGAATTCTAGGTGGGTCATTGTGGTCTCAGGATTCCAGGAGACACAGAAAGATTGGGGGTGCCTGATCTGATAGATTGCTCAAGTAAAGGATCGAGTAAACTGGTTAAGTGAGCCCAGAAGGGACTCCCAGCTCTGGGTCGCCATAAATGGTGAGCTGGGCCAATAAGGAGATCTCTATTTACCTGAGCACCCTGAAGAGGACTGGAACGAGTGAGTTGTTTAACATTCTCTGGGAGAGATGAAATGGATGTACCCATGACTGGGCAATAGCTCTCAGGGTGGTCGTGACCCCAAGAAAGAACAGTGGAACAGCAACCAGTTGTGACCTGGGAACAAAGGAGCAGGGTGAATGTACAAGCCCACAGATGCTCACAATTCAAAGACACAAGGCCACTGATACCCGTGGGCCCCTGGGACTCCCCCAGGGGAACTGCAGTGGGGGCAAATCATGAGAGTCTGTGGGTTTGGTGCACACAGAAGTAGAGAAATAATGAACTAGAGGGTTTATTGAAGAAGGGGACCACAAACTTGTGGCTCTGGGCCAGAGATTCCAGCATGGTCACTTTTGCTCTGCCCCTCTGGGGAGACACAGAAAGCCACAAGTGGAAAAAAAAAAGCTACAAAAAGGACGAGCTCACCTTGAGCCCATTCCTCTGACAAGGGGTGGGGAAACTCCACGTAGACAAAGAATCCTAAGAAGTGGAACAGCAAGCCCCTCCCCCAGAGGACAGACTGGAAGAAAAAGTAAATGACAAGCTTATAGATCCCATAGGAGTGCAAAACTACAGCGCCAGGATAAAATAGTATATTGAGTTACAGTTTTTTCCTCACAACACATTTTTCCATTGGTCTAAAATTATAAATTTCTTTCTTTCATTACCTTTTTAAAAAATCTTTTACCTTTGCAACTAGATTGTTATTCTACCAATTTGTTTTTTAAGTTGCCTTTAACCTTTTTTCTCACGTCTACATTTTATTGATTTATGCCTCATTCTAGTCCTTTTTTCACTCTATTCAATTTCATTTTATATATACACATAAACTTTGTTTTTGTTTTTCTTTTGCATTTTTGGGATGTAGTGTCTTCTAACACAGAGAACTAAATTCAGTCAGGAACAAGTAGATCCCCCTGCTCTGTCCACCCTGTGAGATTATAGTCTCTCTTCCCCCACTTTTTTTATTCTTTTGTTCATTTTGGCCTTGTTACCTTTTCTGTGGTGGCCGTAGACCACTTCAAGTTACTAGGGTGCATTTAGGCTTGGGTTGCGGTTGATATTTTGGGACTCTGTTCATTCACTCACCCATCGTTCTTTGAGCAGAATGACAAGAAGGGGGAACTCACAACAAAGGAAGGAAACAGAGACAATGTTTTCTTCAACAGAGGTAACTGATAAAAATATAAGCAAGAGGTCAGAGAGAGAATTCAGAATACCAATTATAAAGTTAGTAGCTAGGCTTTGAAAAAAGCATACATCACAATATAGAATCTCAAAGGTCAGATATGAGATCTAATAAGGTCAAACTTATAAATGCTATGAATGGGATACAGTATAAATTGGACACTATAACACCTAGGGTCAATGAAGCAGAAGAGAGAATGAGTGATATAGAGGACAGGCTGATGGAAAAGAAGGAGATTGAGGAAAAGAAAGGAAACCAACTCATAGCCCATGAGGAAAGGCTCAGAGAATTTAATGATGCATTGAAAAGAACCAATGTCAGAATCATCAGGATCCAACAGGTGGTGAGGAGAAAGAGCTAGAAACTATATTTGAGCAAATCATAGCTGAGAAATTCCATGATCTGGGGAGGGACATAAGCATGCATGTCCCAGAGGCAGAGAGGACCCCTCCCAAAACCAATATAAATGAGTCAACACCCCGACATATAATAGCAAAGCTTGCAGATCATAAACCCATAGAAACTATCCTGAGAGCAGCTACAGAGAGGAGATTCTCCACATATGAGGGAGGAACAGCTGAAAAACATCAGAACTATCCACAGAGACCTGCCAGGCCAAAAAGGTATGACAAGATATATCCAGGGTACTAAATGAGAAGAATATATAGCCAAAATAATTTATTCAGCAAGGCTGTCATTCAGAATGGAAGGAGAGATAAAGAGTTTCCAGGACATATTCTGAAAGAATATGTGACCACCAAGCAGCCTGTAAGAAAGGTTAAGGGGGATTCTGTAAGCGATGAGAGACCCAAGAGGAACACAGACCAGAAAGTAGCAGAGATAATATACAGAAACAGGAACAGCAGGCAATACAATGGAAATAAATTCATACATTTCAATAGTTACTCTGAATGTAAATGGGCTAAATGCTATGACCAAAAGACACAGGGTATCAGATTTGGTAAAAAAGCAGGACCCATCGATATGCTATCTACATGAGACTCATTTTAGACATAAAGAAACCTCCATACTGAAAGTATGCAGATGGAGAACCATTTACCATGCTAATGGACCTCAAAAGAAAGCTGAGGTACCAAACCTAATATCAGACATATTAGATTTTAAACCAAAGAGTGTAGTAAGAGATAAAAAGTGAGGATATGGGGTGCCTGGGTAGCTCAGTCGTTAAGCGTCTGCCTTTGGCTCAGGGCGTGATCCCGGCATTCTGGGATCGAGCCCCACATCAGGCTCCTCCGCTATGAGCCTGCTTGCTTCTTCCTCTCCCACTCCCCCTGCTTGTGTTCCCTCTCTCTCTGGCTGTCTCTATCTCTGTCAAATAAATAAATAAAATCTTTAAAAAAAAGTGATGATATATCATAATTAAAGTGTCTAACCAACATGAAAATCTAACAGTTGTAAATATCCATGCCCCCATGCCAATTACATAAGCCAATCAATAACCAAATTACAGAAACATAATGATAATCATGCATTTATACTAGGAACATTCAACACCCCACCCACAGCAAAGGCAAGATCATCCAAGCAGATCGATCAAGAAAGAAGCAAGAGCTTTGAAGGATGCACTGAAATAGGTGGACTTGGTAGATATATAGAGAACATTTCATCCTAAAACAACAGAATACCCATTCTTGTCGAGGACACATAGAACATTTTCCAGACTAGATCACATAATGAATCACAAATCAGCTCACAATTGATACCAAAAGACTGAAATGATCTCATGCATATTTTCAGACAACAATGCTCTAAAACTTGAAAACAATCACAAGAGGAAATTTAGAAGGACCTCAAACAAATACACATTAAATAAAGAGCATCCTGCTAAAGAATGATTGGGTCAGGGGTGCCTGGGGGGCACAGCGGTTAAGCGTCTGCCTTCGGCTCAGGGCGTGATCCCGGCGTTATGGGATCGAGCCCCACATCAGGCTCCTCCACTATGAGCCTGCTTCTTCCTCTCCCACTCCCTCTGCTTGTGTTCCCTCTCTCGCTGGCTGTCTCTATCTCTGTCAAATAAATAAAATCTTTAAAAAAAAAAAGAATGATTGGGTCAACCAGGATATTAAAGACATTAATGTATTGAAACTAATGAAAACCAAAACACATTGGCTACAAACCTATGGGATACTGAAAGCGTGAGTTCTTAGAAGGAAGTACATAGCCAACCAAGCCTCTCTGAAAAAAATCAGAAAAATCCCAAATGCACAACCTAACCTTAAAACTAAAGGATGTGGAGAAGAAACAGCAAATAAAGCTGAAACCAAGCAGGAGAAGAGAAATAACAACGATTAGATCAGAAACCAATGAAATAGAAACTGGAAGAACAGTAGAACAGATCAACAAAACTAGAAGCTGGTTCTTTGAAAGAATTAATAAGATCTATAAACCTCTGGCCATACTGATCCAAAGAAAAAGATAAAGGACCCAAATTCGTTTCATGAAGGATAGGGGAGAGAGTAAAACTAATACAGAAGAAATAGAGAAATAGTTAGAACATATTATCAGCAACAATTTGCCAAAAAATGAGGCAAACTGGAAGAAATCAATGCATTCTTGGAATTTTATGAACTTCCAAGACAGAAAGAGGAAGAAATAGACAATGTGAACAGACCAACAACCAGCAAGGAAATTGAAGCAGTCATCAAAAACCTCCCAAAAAATAACTGTCCAGGGCCAGATAGCTTCCCAGGGGAATTATCCAAACATTCAAAGAATAAGTCATACCTATTCTACTGAAGCTGTTTCCAAAAAATAGAAACAGAAGGAAAGCTTCCAACCTCACCTATGATGAGGCCAGCATTACGTTGATCCCAAAACCAGAGAAAGACCCCATCAGAGGAGAATTACAGACCAATAACCCAGATGAAAATGGATGCCAAAATACTCAGCAAGATCCTAGGCAATAGAATCCAAGAGTACATTAAAAGAATAATTCACCACGACCACGTGGGGTTTATTCCTGGGATGCCAGAGTGCTTCAACATCCACAATTCAATCGACATCATAGAACACAGTAAAAAAAATAAATAAATAAAAATAAAAATAAAATAAAATTCCTCACAACAAAAGGATAGAGGGAACATATCACATATCATAAAAGCCATCTATGTAAAGTCCACAGAGAATATCATTCTCAATGGGGAAAAACTGAGAGCTTTTCCCTTAAGGTCAGGAACATGACAGGGATGCCCACTCTCACGTTTTGTTTAATGTAGTACTAGAAATCCTAGCCTCTAGGGCGCCTGGGTGGCTCAGTCCTTAAGCATCTGCCCTCGGCTCAGGCCGTGATCTTGGTGTTATGGGATCAAGCCCCACATCAGGCTCCTCTGCTGGGAGCTTGCTTCTTCCTCTCCCACTCCCCCTGCTTGTGTTCCCTCTCTCTCTGGCTGTCTCTCTCTCTGTCAAATGAATAAATATAATCTTAAAAAAAAGAAAAAGAAATCCTAGCCTCAGCAACTGGACAACAAAAAGAAATAAAAGGCATTCAGGGTACCTACATTTAAGCATTTGCCTTCAGCTCAGGTCATTATCCCAGGAATCCCAGATCGAGCCCCGTTCCAGCGCCCTTTTCAGCAAGGAGAGGGCTTCTCCCTCTCCTGCTCTCCATTTGTGCACACGTGCTCTCACTCTCTGTCAAATAAATATATAAATAAAATCTTGAGAAAAAAAAATAAAAGGCATTCAAAGTGACAAAGAAGTCAAACTCACTCTCTTCACAATTGACAAGATACTTTATGTGGAAAATCCAAAAGTCTCCACACCAAATGACTAGAACTCATACAGCAATTCAGGAACTTGGTAGGATACAAAATCAATGCACAGAAATCAGTTGCTTTCTATAGACTAACAATGTGACTGAAGAAAGAGAAATGAAGGAGTCAATTCCATTTACAAGAGCACCAAAACCCATGGGATACCTAGGAATAAACCTAACCAAAGATGTAATGGATCTAAATTCTAGAAACTACAGAACAATTATGAAGGAAATTGAGGAAGACACAAACAGATGGAAAAACATTCCGTGATCACAGATTGGAAGAATAAACATTGTGAAAATGTGTATGCTGCCCAGAGATATCTACACATTGAACATAATCCCTATGAAAATACCATCGACATTTTTCACAGAGCTGCAAGGAACAATCCTAAAATTTGTATGGAACCAGAAAAAACCACAAATCACCAGGGGATTGTTGAAAATGAAAGCCAAAGCTGGGGGCATCACAATGCCTGACATCAAGCTGTATTACAAAGCTGTGATCATCAAGACAGCATGCTCTTGGTACACAAACAGACACATAGATCAATGGAACAGAATAGAAACCCCAGAAATGGGCCCTCAACCCTGTGGTCAACTAGTCTTCAACAAATCAAGAAAGAATATCCAATGGACAAAAGACAGTCTCTTCAATAATTGGTGCTGAGAACATTGGACAGCCACACCCAGAAGAATGAACCTGAAACATTCTCTTACACCATATACAAAGATAAACTAAAAATGGATGAAAGACCTCAATGTGAGAAAGGAATCCATCAAAATCCTGGAGAAGAACAGAGGCGGTAACCTCTTTGACACTGACCACAGTGATTTCTTACAAGACATATCTCTAAAGGCAAGGGAGACAAAAACAAAAATGAACTTTTGGGACTTCATCAAGATGAAGAGCTTCTGCACACAAATGAAAGAGTCAACAGAACTAAAAGGCAATCCATGAATGGGAGAAACTATTTGCAAATGACATTATGAATAGAGGACTAGTACCCAACTTCTATAACAGCAATGTCCACCATATCCAAACTGTGGAAGGAGATGAATACCCTTCAACAGACGAATGGATAAAGAAGATGTGGTCCATGTATACAATGGAATATTACTCAGCCATGAGAAAAGAAGAATACCCAACATTTGAGTCAACATGGATGGAACTGGAGGATATTACACTAATTAAAAGAAGTCAAGCAGAGAAGGAAAATTATCATGGTTTCACTTGTTTGTGGAACATAAGGAATAGCAGGGAAGACATTAGAAGAAGGAAGGAAGAAATGAAGATGAACCATGAGAGACTATGGAATCAAACTGAGGGTTTTAGAGGGGAGGGCAGTGGGAAAATGTGTTAGCCTGGTGATGGGTATTTAGTAGGGCACATATTGCATGGAGCACTGGGTATTATACACAAACAATAAATCATGGAACACTACATCAAAAACTAATAATGGTGACTAACATAACATAATAAAACCAACCAACAAACAAAAATCCAAATGCAGAGAATTCAGTATAATTTAATCTCTGTATTATAATATGTGAGGTTTGCAATTTCATACAAAACGGAGATATGGCTTTACCTAAATTTTGAAGTAGATGTTTATCCTGAAGCTGAAGGAAACCTAGAGTAAATTGTCCTTTAAAATGGAGACTACATTTCAATTGTAAATTTTCAAATATTCACTATAACTATTTGGTTCTTCACATGTTGCTATTTTAAAGCAATATATCATGGGGCACCAGGGTGGCTCAGTCATTTGGGCATCTGCCTTCGGCTCAGGTCATGATCACAGAGTCCTAGGATCGAGCCCCATGTTGGGCTCCCTGCTCAGTGGGAAGTCTGCTTCTATGTCTCCCTCTGCCTGCTACTCCCTCTGCCTGCACTCTCTCTCTCTTTCTCTACATGAAATAAATAAATTAAATAAATAAAATATTATTAAATAAAAAAAGAACTTATCAAAGACAACATCCAAAAAACAAATAATCCAGTCAAGAAATGAACAGAAGACATGAGCAGACGCTCCTCCAAAGAAGACATACAAATGGCTAACAGACACATGAAAAAATGCTCAACATCACTGACCTTCAGTGAAATTCAAATCAAAACCCTGGTCCTCTGGCAAGGTCTTCCATTCTTGTTTTTTGTTTGTTTATTTGGGTTTTTTTTTGTTTTTTTGTTGTTTTTTGGTTTTTTTTTTGTTTGTTTTTTGTACACCAAAGTATAAAGCAGATGCGTTAATTTTATTTCATTTTTTAAAGATTGTATTTATTTATTTGATAGACAGCACAGACAGGCAGAGTGGCAGGCACAGGGAAGGGAGAAGCAGGCTCTCCACTGAGCAAGGAGCCCCACACGGGGCTTGATCCCAGGACTGCTTAACCAACCTAACCACCCAGATGCCCCAAAATGGCTATTTTTTTAAACTTTGATGTTTTTCCACAAACATTGTGAGGGAATTCATTAGCTTAAACTCTTTCTTGCAGAGTTACTTATTACTCTTCTTCCTTGTGGTAAAAGCCATTTGTATGAATTTGAGGTTTCCACCCAATTCTCTTAAAGTTTTTTCTATGGCTTTGTTCCCCATGGACAGCTCTCCCAGCTGCTGGTCTTTCTCTTGTCGTTAGTCCTGGCGTCCTTTGCTCACTCAGGAGAGATGTTCCCTAAAGATAAAGTCTCCCCAAGAGATATGTTACCAGGACATCAGGCTGAAGTCATCCCCAGGCCAGAGAGCTGCAGGCCATGGAAACAACCAGCCCCTCGGCACAGTGCCCCAGGTGGGTACTGCACTCAGAATGGCTGCAAGCACCAGCCAGGTCTTGGCATCCAGCCATGAACCTCTGACATTTGAGAGTAAGCCCCCAACAGAGGGAACAGCCTTTACCTTCACAGACCACACCACATCCGGACCCTCTACTGGAGAGGGGGATTAGTGCCTGGGGAGTAGCCTCAAATTTCTCATGTCTGGGTACAGATGCTCCACTTTTCTGGCTTTGGGTAGTTCTTCCTACTCTGCGTCCTGACCTTCCGTGTGTGTTACAGAGTCACTGAATGAGTCAGGGCAGGAGGGTCCAGGGGCCAGTCCTTCCCCGTCTGGCAATGGGGGCACCACTTGGGAGCCAAGAACGTGGTCATGGTGTTTGCCAGGAGGCACTGGAAGGTTTCTGAGTCCAGAGCACATCTGCATCTTCGGGGCTCACATTCGCGGAAGGCAGCATGGGGCGGGGTGCATGGGGACTGGTGGCTAATATTTACAGCCAGCTCACCCAGGTCAGGCAGAGATGCTGAGTTCCACAGGCAGAGGAAGCCTCGGGGAACAGCAAGGGAAAGCATGGGGCTGGACTCCCACGATGCAAGCAGGTGGGTGTCAGAGAGTGGGGAGCGTGGTTGCTGTGTGCAGGGTCTGCAGGGGCTCAGAGGTGTCCATGTTTCTCCGTGTGAGTCACAAGTTTCCCTTTACTGAGCATGGAGGCTGTTTGCAAACCAGGACATTAGAGAAGGGAGGTGGGCAGGGATGCATGGCTATCTGAGGGAGGCCGGGGGCTGCTCCTTGCTGTGGGCACAGTCAGGTGCCAGTGGCATAAGGAGGGGACAAGAGGTGGATGTGTCTCTGTCCCTGTGGACAGCTGGGCACCTGGCATTTCTAATTGCCTGCCCAGGACCCCTAAGTCACCACATGGTCCCTGGCCAATCGCCAGGCGGCTCTCCTCACCCTGCTCTCCGGGGACTGTCACCAGGCAGCTTTCCCTAGCTTGCTCTTTCTTGCCAAGCAGCTGTCCCTGCCCAATCTCCCTGGCCAATCACCAGATGTCTGTCTTTGCCCCTCACTCCCTGGCCAATCACCAGACGTCTGTCTCTGCCCCTCCCTGGCCAATCACCAGTTGGCTGTCCCTGCCCTTCTCTTCCTGGCCAATCACTAGGCCGTGCTCAGCTGTTATCTCATCCTGTGGCCAATCACCAGGCAGCTCTTTCCCATGGCCTCCTGCCCTCCTCCACCAGGGACCATCTTGGACTCACGAGCTATTGCACTGAGTCCACTGCTGGTCCTTTCTGGGACAGAGCCTAGCAGCCTCTCCTCTGTGGCCCAGCCTTCCTTTCCCAGGTAAGAAACAGGAAGCTTGGGAGGTGACCTGCTGAGATGTGATAACATCATAGGCTGCCCCTCCTGAAGCTCCCCCCCCGGGTTTTCCCTGCTGACGGAGGGAGCCTGGATCTGTCAGCTGCTCCATCTGAGAGCAGGTTCTGAGCCCAGGGCCCTGCGGTGGACTTCAGGCGGACTGGGGCAGGGACAGGAGAGGGGGGACTCGGAGAGGAGGGGTCTGCACACCGCGGGTTCTGAAGAGCAGAGTGACTGGGTGTCCCATCTGGGAATGTGCCCGCGTGGTTCCCAGATGGCACCTCATCTATTCCCCTCCCCCACCCCTACCCTCAGCCCTACCACTCCCCACCTCCCCTCCCCACCCACCCCTGCCTACCCACACCTCCACCCACACCACCACCCACATCCATCCCCACCCCCCTCACTGTCTCAACTCCCCACCCCACACCCCTACACCCCCCAACCAACCCCCCCATCATTCCCCCACATCTCTTTTTGTCAGGAACCATCCTTCTAGGGTTTCACAGTGCACTGTAGCAACACCCACCAGGAAATATTGGGGAAATCCAGGGGTATTACTTGGAAGACCTGGAAATTAGTCAGCACCTGGGACTGGGCTTCGGCTGTTATTGGGGTGGTGGATGGGAGCCGGCAGTTTCAGGGCTCTCTCTTTATTGGTGAGCTGAAGCAGAAGTGTTAGAATTTTAAGAACAGGAAGAGAAAAGGCAAGTGTCCCAAATGGTCAGGTGCCTAAAATCCACCAGATTCTCTAAAACAAAGGAGCGTCAGTGTGGGAAGGTGGCCTAGAAGTCCAGTGGCTAGAAATGTGTTTCTTGGTACAGCCACTCTGGAAAAGAGTATGGTGGTTCCTCAAAAAGTAGAAAAATAGTGTTACTCCATGAACCAGCAACTGCGTTACTAGGTATTTATCCAAAGGACACAAACAGCGATTCAAAGGGGCAGCTGCTCCCCCATGTTTATAGCAGCAATGTCCACAGTAGCCAAATTTTGGGAAGAGCCCAGGTGTCCACGGACAGACGAATGGATGTAACCCTGTGAATAGAACTGGAGTGTATTATACCAAGTGAAATAAGTCAGACAGAGAAAAACCATTAGCATGATTTCACTCATATGTGGACATTAAGACACAAAATGGATGAGCATAGGGGAAGGGAGGGAAAAATAAAACAGGACATCAGGGAGGGAGACAACCCATCAGAGACTCTTAACACTAGGAAAATGTGTGGGTTGCTGGGGCAGGGCGGGTGGGGGGTTGGGGTAACTGGGTGATGGGTATTGAGCACTGGTGTTATATGCAACTGATGAATCACTAAACTCTACCTCTGAAACTGAAAAAAAAAAAAGACCTATTGTGGTTTGCAATGAATAGGGTTAGAATCTAGGTTTAGAATCCACACACTTATGTTGTGAATCATAATTTTCTCTAAATTCATGACACCAAAGTGTAGTTTGAAGGTCTCAAATGTCCCCACAGTCACAATTCTAATCTCTGTCATATGCAGACTACATGTCAGGGCTGAGGACCTCTGGGCTCTCTCCACTTGTGCTCTACCAGTCTTCATCAATTGAGCATATTCTTTTTTAGGAAAGTGGAAAGCTTTGTATGCATAAGAGACTATTTCCAAATATTTGTTTGATTATAACTATTACATGAGAAATACTAAAACCTAAATTAATCAACTAACTTCTAAGCACAGCCAGATTGAGATTAATTGATTTTCAGATTAAGCCTAGTTTCAATACACTTTGCCTGGTTATTTATGTAAGTGCCAGCCAGAATGGCAATTCATCATGAAGGCCGTTTTATAACAGCTATGCTGAAAGTTTTCATAAGGAATCTCAGAATGAGGGTTTTTTAAATTATGTTCAATTAGCCAATATATAGTGCATCATTAGTTTTTGATGTAGTGTTTGATGAATCATTAGTTACTTATAACACCCAGAGCTTATCACATCCTCTGCCCTCCTTAATACCCAACACCTAGTTACCCCATGCCCTAACCACTCCCCTCTGCAACCCTTATTTGTTTCCCAGAGTGCAGTCTGTCATGGTTTTCCCCCGTCTCTGATCTGTTCCCATTCAGTTTTCTCTTCCCCTGTGGTCCTCTGCAGTATTCCTTATATCCCACATATGAGTGAAACCATTAGATAATTACCTTCCTCTACTTGACTTATTTCACTTAGCATAATCTCCTCCAGTCCCATCCACGTTGATGCAGATGTTGGGTAATCATCGTTTCTGATGGCTGAGTCATATTACATTGTATATATGAACCCCATCTTCTTTGTCCATTTATCTGTTGATAAAGTATCTTGTCAATTGTGAAGAGAGTGAGTTTGACTTCTTTGTCACTTTGAATGCCTTTTATTTTTTTTTCTCAAGATTTTATTTATATATTTATTTGACAGAGAGTGAGAGCACGTGTGCACAAATGGAGAGCAGGAGAGGGAGAAGCCCTCTCCTTGCTGAAAAGGGAGCTGGAACGGGGCTCGATCTGGGATTCTTGGGATAATGACCTGAGCTGAAGGCAAATGCTTAAATGTAGGTACCCTGAATGCCTTTTATTTCTTTTTGTTGTCCAGTTGCTGAGGCTAGGATTTCTAGTACTACATTAAACAAAACTGGTGAGAGTGGGCATCCCTGTCATGTTCCTGACCTTAAGGGAAAAGCTCTCAGTTTTTCCCCATTGAGAATGATACTCTCTGTGGACTTTTCATAGATGGCTTTTATGATATGTAATACGTTCCGTCCATCATTTTGTTTTGAGGCATTTAATCAGGAAAGGATGTTATATTTTATCAAATGTTTTTTCTGCATCAATTCACAGGATCATGATTCACACCTCTTATTTTATTTTATTTTATTTTATTTTATTTTATTTTATTTTATTTTATATTTTTATTTTATTTTTATTTATTTATTTTTTTACTGTGTTCTATGATGTCGATTGAATTGTGAATGTTTAGGGCCTTGCATCCCTGCAGGCGGCCTTGCATCCCTAGAATAAACCCCATGTGGTTGTGGTGAATTATTCTTTTAATGTAGTCTTGGATTCTTTTGGCTAGGATCTTGCTGAGTATTTTGGCATCCATTTTCATCTGGGTTATTGGTCTGTAATTCTCCTCTGATGGGGTCTTTCTCTGGTTTTTGGATCAACGTAATGCTGGTCTCATCATAGGTGAGGTTGGAAGCTTTCCTTCCATTTCTATTTTTTGGAAACAGCTTCAGTAGAATAGGTATGACTTATTCTTTGAATGTTTGGATAATTCCCCTGGGAAGCTATCTGGCCCTGGACAGTTATTTTTTGGGAGGTTTTTGATGACTGCTTCAATTTCCTTACTGGTTGTTGGTCTGTTCAAATTGTCTATTTCTTCCTGTTTCAGTCTTGGAAGTTCATAAGATTCCAAGAATGCATTGATTTCTTCCAGTTTGCCTCATTTTTTGGCAAATTGTTGCTGATAATATGTTCTAACTATTTCTCTATTTCTTCTGTATTAGTTTTACTCTCTCCCCTATCCTTCATGAAACGAATTTGGGTCCTTTATCTTTTTCTTTGGATCAGTATGGCCAGAGGTTTATAGATGTTATTAATTCTTTCAAAGAACCAACTTCTAGTTTTGTTGATCTGTTCTACTGTTCTTCCAGTATCTATTTCATTGGTTTCTGATCTAATCGTTGTTATTTCTCTTCTCCTGCTTGGTTTCAGCTTTATTTGCTGTTTCTTCCTCACATCCTTTAGTTTTAAGGTTAGCTTGTGCATTTGGGATTTTTCTGATTTTTTCAGAGAGGCTTGGTTGGCTATGTACTTCCTTCTAAGAACTCACGCTTTCAGTATTCCATAGATTTGGAGCTAATGTGTTTTGATTTTCATTAGTTTCAATACATTAATTTCTTCTTTAATATCCTGATTGACCCAGTCATTCTTTATTTAGCAGGATGCTCTTTATTTAACGTGTATGTGTTTGAGGTCCTTCTAAATTTTATTACTCAGTCATCAGAAAGAACGATTGCCCAACATTTGCAGCAACATGGATGGTACTGGTGGAGATTATGCTAAGTGAAATAAGTCGAGGGGAGGGGGTGGGGGACTGGAATAGGCCCATGATGGGTAGTAAGGAGGGCACATATCACATGGAGCACCGGGTGTTATACACAAATAATGAATCACAGAACACTACGTCAAAAACTAAAGATGTACTGTATAGTGACTAACATAACATAATAAAAAATTACTATTATAAAACGTAAAATAAATTTCCTCTTGTGATTGTTTTCAAGTTTCAGAGCATTGTTGTCTGAAAATATGCAGGGGATCATTTCAGTCTTTTGGCATCAGTTGAGAGCTGATTTGTGACTCATTATGTGATCCAGTCTAGAAAAAGTTCTATGTGCCCTCCACAAGAATGGGCATTCTGTTGTTTTAGAATGAAATGTTCTCTATATATCCTCCAAGTCCACCTGTTACAGTGTGTTATTCAGAGCTCTTGCTTCTTTTTTGATTATCTGCTTGGATGATCATGCCGTTGCTGTGAGTGCAGTGTTGAAGTTTCCTAGTATAAATATATGATTAACAGTATGTTTCTCTACTTTGGTTATTAATTTATATAATTGGCTGCTCCCATGATTGGGACATAAATATTTACAATTGTTATGTCTTCTTGTTGGATAGACTCTTCAGGTGTGATATGTTATCCCTTTTCATCTCTTACTACAATCTTTGTTTTAAAATCTAATATGTCTGATATGAGGCTTGGTATCTCAGCTTTCTTTTGAGGTCCATTAGCATGGTAAATGGTTCTCCATCTGCATACTTTCAGTATGGAGGTCTCTTTAGGTCTAAAATTAGCATATAGATGGGTTCTGCTATTTAATCCAATCTGATACCCTGTATCTTTTGGTTGGAGCATTTAACCCATTTACATTCAGAGTAACTATTGAAAAGTATGAATTTATTGTGGTTGTATTGCCTGGAATGTCCCTGTTTCTGTAGATTATCTCTGTTCCTTTCTGGTCTGTGTTCGTCTTGGGGTCTCTCATCGCTTACAGAATCCCCCTTAATGTTCCTTGCAGAGCTGACCTGGTGATCACATATTCTTTCATATTCTGTCTGTCCAGGAAAATCTTTATCTTGCTTTCCATCCTGAATGACAGCACTGCTGAATAAAGTATTCTTGGCTGCATTTTCTTCTCATTTAGTACCCTGAATATGTCTTGCCAGCCCTTTGTGGCTTGCTAGGTCTCTGTGGATAGGTCTGATGTTATTCTGATGTCCCTCCCTCCATATGTAAGAAATCTCCATCCTAGAGGCTCTCAGGATAGCTTCCTTGGTTCTACGATTTGCAGGTTTCACTATTATGTGCTGGGATGTTTTCTATTTTTATTGATCATGGGCGGGAGCCTCTCTGCCTCTTGCATATGAATGCTTGTTTCCTTCCCCAGATCATGGAAGTTCTTAGGTATGATTTGCTCAAATATACCATCTGGTTCTCTCTCTCCTTCCCCATAGGGATCCCAATAATTTTGATATTGGAACATTTCCTGGCTTCGTTGATGTAAGTCTGTTCTCATGGGCTTCTAGCTGCCTATCCCTGTTGTCCTCAGCTTCCTTTCCATCAGCTTATCTTGTAGATCACTAGTTTGTTCTTCTGCCTCATTTAGCCTGTTTAGACTGCATCTCATTCATAGCCTTTTTATGTTTGGCCTGATTAGATCTCATTTCTGCCCTTAGAGATTCTATGTTGTGTCTAATGCTTTTCTCAAGCCTAGCTATTGACTTCATAATTGCCACCCTGAAGTCTGTCTCTGATAAATTGCGTATATCCATTAGATCTGTGGCAGAGGACATTTTCTCTGGTTCTTTTCTAGTTTAGGAGTTCCTCCTCTTAGTCATTCTGTGGAGGGGTAGTTGAGGGATTGTACAGAGTCCAGTATATCAAGCAAGTCCCAAGCACAATGCACCTATGAAAAAGTCCGACACAGTCAAAAGCTACCCCAGACATGCCATCAAAACCACAATGCTCCAAAACAATAAAAAGAAAGAAAAAAGAAAAGAGAAAATAGAAAGGGGGGCAGGGAAAGAGATTATCATCTCTCAGGGTGGAAACAGCAGGGTGATCTGCCTGTTCCTACTTGATGTTTTGGTCTGTGTAGAAGACACTATATCACCAAATTGCAAAGAAACCAGAACTTACATATATAGGAAGATAAAATTCAATAGCATGAAAAACCAGCTAGTATCAGTCATAAATGTGTAAAACGTATGTGAAAAACAAAATGAAATTTAAGAAATGATATAAATATAGGTTGGGAAATACAGATCTGTTTGAAACTGGAGCAGTGTTAAAAAAAGAAAAAAGAAGAAGAAAAGAAACTGAAAAAGAAACATAAAATTGTGGGGTGCCTGGATGCTTCAGGCATTAAGCATCTGCCTTCAGCTCAGGTCATGATCCCAGGGTCCTGGGTTTGAACCCCTCAGTGCCCTCCCTGCTCAGTGGAGAGTCTGCTACTCCCTCTCCCTCTGCTCCTCCCCCTTCTTGTGCTCTCTTTCTCACTGTCTCTCTCTGTCAAATAAATAAATAAAATATTTTTAAAAAGAAGAATGTAAATTTGTACCCTGAAATATAAGTAAGTCATGAGGGAACACCTGGAGCTCCTTATATTATTGTCTCCTGGTGCTGGGGTTGTACCATCCTGTGGGAAGTAAGCTTATCATTACCCTGTTCTTCCAGTCTGTCTTCTGTGTGTGGGGCCTGCTGCTTGGCTTCTTAGCTGTCATTGCCTGGGTGGAGTTGCCCCTCCACTTGTCAGGGAATGGGCTTAATGTGAGCTGCTGGGCTTTTGTTCCTTGGTGTCTTTCTGTTTCTCCTTAGAGGGTCAGAGGAAACATGGCTGTGCAGAAATATCTGGCCCAGAGCCACAGTGTTGCAATTCCCCCCACCACCAGCAAATCCTCCAGGTCAACCTGTGGCCACCCCTAGGTGTACCAAACTCTACAGACTCATGCATTTCATGCCCGCAACACCTATCCGGTGGGGGGGGGGCGGTGGTGTTCATAGGGACCTGTGAGCATCTCTGCGATTTGTGACTTTGCAATTGCTAGTGGCCGAGGGCACACACATGCACCCTCTGCCGTAGCTCCCAGGTCATGCTGAGTGCTGCCCCAGTGTCCCTTGGGCATTAAACCACCCTGAGATCTTTACCCAGTCCCAAGTGCTTTATGTGCCAAATTGCCAAATCCTGTGGCTCCGGCTGGCTGGAATTTTCCCTGGGGAGCCATGGAAACCTGAGAGCACCTTGTGATCCACAACTGCCAGGGGCTATGGGCTCAGGCGTGCACTCTCCTCTGCAGCTCCTAGGCTACAATGAAGGGGGCCTCCACAGTGTCTCCTTGTGGGCCACACTACCCCGAGAACTGTCCTTGTCCTTGGCACAAGCAATTATATATCTCCCCTAGGATGTTAGACAGCCTGCAACTTCTAGTCCTTTTCTGGGTGGTCATGCAGAGGGCAGTCTCCCTACCAGCTGGGCTTGCAGTTTATGGTGTCAGGAGCTGAAAGTCCCCTCTGGGCTTGCTGACCATAACCAGTCTCCACATTCCATTGCTTGGACACTCTATTGGTTTGGATTCCCCCCTTCTTTCTCTGTCTCCTGGAATCCTGGGATCATAATGATCCCCCTCGAGTTCTGCCCTACTGAGGTCCTGTGCCCTTTTCAGAAGAGCATACCTGTAACTAATGTAGATTTCCAAGAGTCTCAATTTTTTGCTCTGGTGTTTTATCACTTTCCAGCAGCCAGCTTATGGAGGCTCCCCTCCCCTCCATTTATCTTCTGATATTTCCCTGGCAGACTCAAGTTTCTGCACCTCCGACCTCAAAAATAAGTGATTGTTTTTCTGCTTGCAGAGATCCAGATAAATCTTACTACATTTCAGTTTGAATTCATGTGTGTTCAGAATGGTTTGATACATCCCTGGCTAAATTCATGGGACCGGATGAACCAATGTCCTTACTTAGTTGCCATCTTGCCCCAAGAAACAATGTGTCCTATAATGTAAGTCATCTGGAAATGTCTACATTGTACATAGATATGAGTATAGTGTGATTTTTCTTTTTTTTTGTCAATAGAAAAATTAATAAATATTACTTTCTACTACAAATAGATGAATGGATAAAGAACTGGTGGTATATATACACAATGGAAAATTACTCAGCCATAAAAAAGAATGAGATCTTGCCATTTCGAGCAAGGATGGATCCAGAGGGAATAAACTTAAGTGAAATAGGTCAGACAGAGAAAGACAAATACCATAGGATTTCACTCCTATATGGAATCTGAAAAACAAAACAAATGAATAAAGAACCAAACATAAAGAAGAATCAGACCTATCAATACAGAGAGCAAAGTGATGGTTGCCAGAGGAGAGGTAAGGCGGACATGGGAGAAATTGGTGAAGGGATGTGGGAGACAGAAACTTCCCATTATGAGATGAATAAGTCACGCGGATGAAAGGAACATCATAGGAAATAGGGCCGATGGTATTGTAATAGTGTCTCTGGTGACCCATGATAGCTACACTTGTGGTCAGCATAGCATAAGGCAAAAACTTGTCCAATCACTCTAATGTTCAACTGATGCCAACATGATATTGTGTCCCAACTATGCTTCAATTTAAGCAAACACAAAAAAAGAGTCAGAAACTATATATATAAAACAGAATTGGGATTGTCTGACAGTCATGGAAACCCAAATGCAATCCAGCTGGAACTAGCCTCATTCAGTCTGTCTAGCGGCCTCAGGTAACTCTGGACTTTTGGGGACACCCCGCTCTTTACTTCAGTGATAATTTTACTTCCAGTTCCCTTCATTGCTCATTTCTGTTTCAGTTTCCATTCCCAGCTTTTTAGTGTGTGCCCCTTTGGTTGGTGTTCAGTTAGAGGCCACATGCTCTTCTTCTCTTCACAGTCCTCATGGGGAAACCCATCTATCCCCCAGTTTCAGAGAGCATCCCTCTACTCTTTACTCTTCTCTCCCCTGAGCTCCAGACCCTGTGTAACTGTTCAGTGATGAGATAGCTCTGAGCTGTCTTTCAACAAGTAATTAATGGGAGCTTCCTATATACTGGTGAAGAACAAATGTGGAAGGTTCCTGAACACATTTTTTTTAAAAATTAGTTTCAGGGGTACAATTTAGTGATGCATCAGTTGCATATAACCCCTAGTGCCCCTTCCATTAAGCGCCCTCCTTAATGCCCATCACCCAGTTACTCCATTCCCCCAACCACCTCCCCTCTAGCAACCCTCAATTTGTTCCCTACAGTTAAGCGTGTATTATGGTTTGCCTCCCTCTCTGGTTTCATCTTATGTTATTTTTTCTTTGCTTCCAATATGTTCACTGGTTTTGTGTCTTAAATTATGCTTACTAGAGAAACCATATGGCAAACTTATTTCACTTAGCCACATACCGCTAGTTCCATGCATATCATTGCATATGGCAAGGTTTCATTCCTTTTAGAGGCTGAGTAATATTTCAGGGTATGTACACACCACAGCTTCTTTATCCAGAATTCAAAAAGTTCTGATTTTGCAACTCACTGCCTATAAGACTTTGGCATCTTCCTCAAGCAGATTCCTTCCCTGCACTGCATCCTCAGCCATGTCACACCAGATTCACATCTCCAACCTCCTACCTTCCAAATGGTGGTCACTTTCCTACTTGTAGCTTTGCAGCATTGGTATTTTCAGATCTCTGATTGATTTCTTGGCTGTTCAGAATGATTTGATAAGCATGTAGTTGTATTTGAGAAAAGATACAAACCTAACTCCTCCCCTAGAACTTGCCGACTGGATGGTGGATACAAAGACTGCGAACCTGCTGTTGGAATGGATTTTGTTGTCTTCCTTCTGTGAGGCTGAATACCATTTTGGAAACAGGTTATGACTCGTGACACAGCTTCATCCTTCCCAGGTTTAGGTTTATTGTGGGAAGATGTCCCAAACATAATGCCTACAACTTTCTACACTTATATTTAAGATCTGATGGATGACGTGAGAGTATCATTTGCTGTAGTGACATGTTGTCTGAGTTACCCCTCAAGAGTGACCTTTCACGGGGTCTAATGGCCCATGTTTCATTAACATTGGTTCTGTGTTTTAGGGAATGGGGACTGTAGGTGACACATTTAGCTTTGTACTGGTTGAGTTTTTGAGCCTCAGCATGACCTTCACTATAAATACAACCTAAATATTAATTTTAAATCTTGAAGGAAAGTTTACCTGTTTTTTTAAAGATTTTATTTATTTATTTGACAGAGAGAGAGACAGTCAGCGAGAGAGGGAACACAAGCAGGGGGAGTGGGAGAGGAAGAAGCAGGCTCCCAGCGGAGGAGCCTGATGTGGGACTGGATCCCAGAACGCCGGGATCACACCCTGAGCCGAAGGCAGACGCTTAACGACTGCACCACCCAGGTGCCCCTACCTGTTTTTTTTTTAAACATGGTTTCCAGGCAATGATGCCATGAGGGTCATTGAGATAGCCATTGGTCATTGGCCAGCTGAACTGCCTGGTGATTGGCCACCCACACAAGGCCAATCTGAGCAATCCCTGATGATTGGCCAGGGCATGGTGGTGACATCAAGAAGGCGTCGTGATGCCCCAGGGCTGTTACAAAAGCACGGCAACAGCTGAGGCTGCACTGAGGAGAGAGATGGCACTTCAGCCACAGCTCTTCCTGCTAGTTCTTGCCTTCTCTGCCCTGTTCTCTGCTCCTGCCCATGGTAAGCCCCCTGCCCACTCCTCCTGCCCTGGGCCTCTCGCCAACACTCTGCACTCCACTTTCATGTTTGCACCTACCTTTGTGCCCCTCTGTGGTCCTGAGAGTCCTCGAACTCGCACACGGCGACTCCTGGACCCATTTCCCACTATGGGGATGGCCAGGCTGCTCAGGGACACATTTCCATTTGGCACGTGGGAGTGGGACTTCGGAAATCATAGTACCGTGGATTCTCAACCACTTGGGCTCCACAGCTCTGGGATCACAACTTGGCTCAGCACAGGAGAACTGAGACCACATCCTGAGGGAGCACTGAGCACACTACTACTATGGAGCCCTCCAGCCCAGCTCAATACAGGGCACATGAATGCCATGAACATCCAACCAACCCAGATGTACACAATGTGTACAATGCCTCCAGACACTTGGCAGCAAGGGGATTTTACAAAACAAGTAAGTACTGGGACAAGGAATCAGCACATCACTGGACACTGTGTGAGTCATTGGAATACAGTTCCTCAGATCACAGATTGTCTGAACCAGCTCAGCAGTGGACAAACTAATTCCCCAGACACCTGGCCAACCAGGAGCCCACAGACCACAAACCTTCAAACATGGCATAACACACAGAAATTCATCCCCCAGAACGGAGCCCCCTCCAGGAACCCAAAGTCTGGGAGCCTTCTGATCCCATTTGACACTGGTCAGATGAATCACACAAACACTGGGTGGCCAAAGAGCCCACATACCTCAAGCTGGCCAGCCCAGTTCAGCATAAGGCAAGAGAGGCCAGAGAACACTGGGCTTGCCAAGTGTGAAGAAACCACTTGTCCTGCATCCCAGCTCAGTCATTGGAAAATGATGCACCCGATCAGAAGCATTACCATGTGCATTTGGACCTGGAGTCCAAAAACTCAGCTCTCTATTAGGCCAAGCAGGCTACTGGACAGCAGGCTCACCAGGTACCCTTGGACCTGGAGGTCAACAACGCACCTCAGAACTAGGCTTAGCAGACACTTGGACAGCAGGCTTACCTGGTGCCCTTGGGCCTGGAGACCAACAATGAAGCTCTCTATTAGGCGAAGCACTCAACTGGGCAGCAGGGTAAGCATGTGCCCTTGGACCTTGAGACCAACAACTCAGCTCAGTGTTATGCCAAGTAGGCACCCTGACAGCAGGCTCACAATGTGCCCTTGGACCTGGAAACCAAAAACTGAGCTGTGTGATAGGCTAAGCAGGCACCTTGACAGTGGGCTAACCATATGCCCCTGGAACTGGAGACCAAGAATGCTGTTCTGCAACAACCCAAGCAGAAATCATTATAGCAGGCTCACCATGTGCCCACTGACCCAGACACCAAGAAATCAGCTCTCTAGTAGGCCAAGCAAGCATCTGGACAGCAGGCTCACCATATGCCCTTGGACCTGGAGACCAAAAATGCAACTTTGCACTAGGCCAAGTAGACACTTTGACAGTGGGATCACGATGTGGCCTTGGACCTGGAGACCAACAACACAGCACTATGCTAGGTCAAGTGGGCACTTGGATAGCAGGCTTACCATGTGTCCTTTAATGTCATTAACAACAACAACACAGCTCTGCACCAGGCTTGACAGATACCTTGACAGTGGGCTCACCATGTGCCCTTGGACATGGAGGCCAACAGCTGAGTTGTCTGATAGGCCAAGGAGGCACCTAGAAAGCAGGCTCATCATGTGCCCTTGGACCTTGAAACCAAGAAGGGATCTCTGGCCTAGGCCAAGCAGATACCTGGACAACAGTCTCACCATGTGCCCTTGGACCCGGAGACCAACAAATCAGTTCTGCGCTAGGCCAAGCAGGTTCCTTGACCATGGGATTACCATATGCCCTTGGACCTTCAGACCAACAACTGAGCTTTCTGATAGGGCAAGCAGGCACCTTGACAGCAGTCTCACCATGTGCCCTTGGACCCGGAGACCAACAAATCAGTTCTGTGCCAGGCCAACCAGGTACCTTGACCGTGGGATTACCATGTGCCCTTGGACCTTCAGACCAACAACTGAGCTTTCTGATAGGGCAAGCAGGCACCTTGACAGCAGTCTCACCATGTGCCTTTGGACCCGGAGACCAACAAATCAGTTCTGTGCTAGGCCAACTGGGTACCTTGACCATGGGACTACCATGTGCCCTTGGACCTTCAGACCAACAACTGAGCTTTCTGATAGGGCAAGCAGGCACCTTGACAGCAGTCTCACCATGTGCCCTTGGACCCGGAGACCAACAAATCATTTCTGCGCTAGGCCAAGCAGGTTCCTTGACCATGGGGTTACCATATGCCCTTGGACCTTCAGACCAACAACTGAGCTTTCTGATAGGGCAAGCAGGCACCTTGACAGCAGTCTCACCATGTGCCCTTGGACCCGGAGACCAATGATGCAGCTCTGCCCTAGGCCAAGTAGGCACCCTGACAATGGGCTCACCATGTGCCCTAGGACCTGGAGATCAACAGCTGAGTTTTCTGATAGGCCAAGCAGGCACCTGGACAGCGAGTTCACCACATTCCCTTGGGCATGGATATTTCCTTCCCCCCAGAGCACAGAGCACTCAAACAGTGGGCTTGCCAGTTGGTTTCAGATTATGGGACTTCCAAACCTCCTCAGCATTGCACCAGTGTGTCCACTGGAGCCATGGCCACCTTGGAGCCTTCAAACCACGAGCCCTCCATCCCAGGATAGCACTGGCCCAAGAAGCCACTGGGACACCAACTTGAGTCAAAACTCTATGACTGGGTGCCCTTCAACTCTGCAGAGAAGTGAGCATTCCAGTCCCTTCCCACCTTGGATTTACTTCAGCCTGAGGTCCTTGTGGCCTGCTATCTGGGCATTATTCATTTTGGGGGGAGTTTTCCTCCTTAGAAGAAAACTACACCATGCCGTAGGAGATAAAATAGTCCAGTGGTTTGAAGACTTTGTATTGAAACTTAGGGCAAGAAATGAGAAGGCGCGATGGGAGAAAGATGTAGAGGAGACCCAGGCCCTGATCACTGTGGAGTCTTTGGCTGAGATCCTCCAGTTGAAGGAGAGGTACTCCATCGTCAGGGGAGAATTAGAGGCCTTAAAGCAAGAGGCCAAGCAATGCAGTGAGAAGCAGGCTCAGCTCCATGATGTGGAGAGGTTCTTCATTCAAATGAAGGTCTTCCTTGATGTCTCCACCTTGCACGCAGTGTCCAAGGGGTGACGTCTGTGCACCAACCCATAATGGCAGAGAAGGATAGTTGGGAAATGTATGGTCATCTCCAGGAGTGGTGGTGTGTTATGAATTTGAATATTAGGGAAATAAACAGTTTTAAATGATTGTTTCTGAATAAGTAATTTACAAGAAACAACCCCTTGATGATTGTAATGTGCACCCTGTCTTTGAGTCACTACAGCCCCTTATGAGTCGTCATATTCTCCTAATGCTGGGGTCTCTGCGGCTCTAAGAATATGTCAGTAAAACATGCAGAGCTGACACTGAGCATAACCTGCCTGTCCCCATCAACACTGTCAGACATACTGGTCTCTAGAACCCAAGCACAGCTGCTGAGGTCAGCACCATTCTGATTGGAAGGAATAAAGAAGTGGTATGTATGTCTGTACTTAGGTATTTCTGCATAAAGCATTTTGCTGAGACCAAATTTAGCAGATTTTTGCTAATTTGAGGATGGAACCTGATGCTACAGATAGGTAGGGAGGGCGAGAGGTAGTTTGTAGATTCACAGGAAGCCACAGGTAGTTCAGAAAGGTCCCTTCACAGAGTCAGCCTTCACCCAGTTTGGTGGTTTCTAGTCTTTCAGCTATTACAAATAAACCGGCAGTGAACATTAGTGCACAGTGTTTCATGGGGTATTAAATTTTCATTCTCTGAGGTGAAGGTCCACGGGAGTGCTTGCTAGGTTATAGGGTTTATGTTTCGCTTCTGTAGAACCAAACTGTCTTACCGGCATGGCTGTTCCATTTACCTTCCCTCCAGCAAAGTCAGAGAGCTGACTCTTTCCAGCGTTGATGTTTTTACTGTTTTATATTAACCAGCTATCCTAACAGGTGGGTAGTAGTGGTAACTCAGTCAGGTTTTCATTTGCATTTCCCTCATGGCTAGAGATGTTGAACAATTTTATCTTGTGCTTATTTGCCATCTGCATGTTCATTTTGATGTAATGTTTGTTTATGTCTCTTTGTCCACTTTCTGGTTGGATAGTTTGTCTTATTTTTTCTGTTGAGTATTGAGAGTTCTTTATATATTCTAGATAGAAGTTCTTCAGCAGATAAGTGGTTTGCAAATATGTTCACCTAGTCTATAGCTTATATTGTTGTGCTCCTAATATGAGCAAAGTTCTTAGTAGAGTAAAAATTTTCAGTATTGGTAAAGTCCTGTTTATCAAATGTTTTATTTTATGCAGTGTGCTTTTGATGTTATGGTTAAGAACCGACCAACCCCTATGTCCTGAGGATAATCTAGTGTGCTTCCTTTTTAAACTTTTATACTTTTATGTTTTATTTTGAATCGATGGTGTCATAACTTTGAGTTCACCTTTGTATAAGGGGTGAAATTTAGGTGTAGGTACTTCAGTTTGCTTTGGTTTTGACTCTATTCCAATTCATGTCTAAAGGCTCTGACACATTTTGTGGAAAAGAGTATCCTTCTCATTAAGTGGATTATTCACCACTGTCAAAAATCAGTGAGTCATACTGGCATAGGTCTACTTCTGGATACTTTCTTCTCTTTTATTGATCATTTCCTCCACTGATCTTCAGCTGGAACATACTGATTCCTCCCATTTCATTCCTTTTCTTCTTTTTTTTTTTTTACTCTTTTTTACTCTTTTTAATATTTTTTAAAATTTAAATTCAAGTTAGTTAACACATATTGTATTTTCAGTTTCAGGTGTGGAATTCAGTGAACCATCAGTTGCATATTATTGCATGTGCATAAATATGTATATTTTGCATTATATATATATATATATCTTCTTTATCACATCATCTGTCGATTCACACCATAGATTTTCCCATATTTTGGCAACTGTGGACATTTCTACTATAATCATTGGAGTGCAGATGCCTCCTCGAAAAACTAGTTTTGCATCCTTTGGATAAATAGTAGTGCAATTCCTCTGTAGGGGAGGTCTATACTGTTTTCCAGACTGACTGCACCAGTTTGCATTCCCACCAGTAGAATAAGAGGCCTCCCCTTTCTCTGCATCATTGCCAACATCTGTTTCCTTCCTTGTTAATTTTAGCGACTCCGAAGGGTGTGAGTTGATATCTCACTCAGTTTTTGATTTGGATTTCACCCATGATGAATGATGTTGAGCATTTTTTCATCTGTCTTTTGGCAATTTGTATCTCTTCCCTGGGGAAATGTCTGTTCATGTCTTCTCCCCATTTCTTGACTGCATTCTTTGTTTTTTGGGTGTTGATTTTGATAAGTACTTAATAAATTTTGGATACTAGCCCTTTATCTGATAAGTCATTTGCAAATATCTTCTCCCATTCCATAGGTTATCTTTTAGTTTTGTTGACTGTTTCCTTGGCTGTGCAAAATCTTTTTATTTTGAGGAAGTCCCAATCTTCATTTTTGCTTTTGTTTCCCTTGCCTTGAAAGTATGTCTAGCAAGAAGTTGCTGTGGGTGAACCCAAAAAGGTTGTTACCTATGTTCTCCTCCAGGATTTTGACAGATTCCTTTCTCAAATTTAGGTCTGTCATTCATTTTTGAGTTTATCTTTGTGTATGGTATATAAGAATGCCCCAGTTTCATTCTTCTGCATGTGGCTGTCCAACTTTTCCAACACCACTTGTTGAAGAGACTGTCTTTTTCCATTGGATATTCCTTTCTGCTTTGTTGAAGATTAGTTGATCATAGAGTTGAGGGTCCATTTCTGGGTTCTCCATTCTGTTCTGCGGTTCTGTGTGTCTGCTTTTGTGCATATACTGTATTTTCTTAATGATTACAGCTTTATAATATGCCTTGAAGTCTCTTAACAGTTGTTTCTATTTCAGTGGAGTTGGTTGTGATCTCTTATCTTTCATTCATGATTTCGAATTCAGGCAATGTGATGCCCCCAGCTTTGGTTTTCTTTTTCAACATCCCTCTGGTTCAGGGTCTTTCTGGTTCTGTACACTGAGGACTGTTTCTTCAGCTCTGTGAAGAATGCTGATAGTATTTTGATAGGGATTTCTTTGAACATCTAGAATGCTTAGGGTACTATAGATATTTTGACAATATTTTTCTTTCAGTTCATGAGTAGGGAATTTTTTTCCATGTCTATGTGTCTTCCTCAATTTCATTTGTAAGTATTCTACAGTTTTCAGAGTACATCTCTTGACCTCTTTCAGTATATTACAGGTTTTGGTGTAACTGTAAATGGGATCAGTTCCTTGATATCTCTTTCTGTTATCCCAGTGTAATTGTACAGAAATGCAACTGACTTCTGTGCATTGGTTTTAAATCCTGTGACTGCTGGATTCCTGTATCATTTCTAGCAACTTTTGTTAGAGTCTTTTCGGTTTTCTACACACATCATGTCATTTGGGAGGACCGAAAATTTGATTTCTTCTTTTCTGATTGGGTTGCCTTTTATTTCTTTTTGTTGTCTGATTGCTGAGGCTAGGACTTCCAGTAGAACGTTGAACAACAGTGGTGAGAGTGAACATCCTTGTCATGTTCCTGAACTTAGAGGAAAAGATCTTTGTTTTTCTCCATTGAGCATGATATTCACTCTCAGCTTTTGTATCTGACTTTTATGATATTGAAGTATTTTCCTTCTATCCGTACATGGTGGAGGGATCTTTTCAAGAAAGGATGCTCTTTATATCATGTGCTTTTTCTGCATGTACTGAGGGGATCACATGGTTCTTGTTCTTTATTATATTAATGTGGCGTATCACATTGATGGATTTACAGATGTTGAACCACTCCTGCAGGCTAGGAATTAATCCCACTTGATCATGGTGAATAACTCTCCTAATGTACTATTGAATCTTATTGGCTAGTATCTTCGTGAAAATTTTTACATCCATATTCATCAGGGTATTGGTTTATAATTAACCTTTATGGTAGAGTGTTTGTCTGTTTTGGGGATCCAGGTAATGCTGGCCTCTTAGAATGAGTTGGAAGGTTTGTTGGCATATAATTGCTCATAATATTCTAAGTGTTTCTATTTCCTTTGGATTGGTTGTGATCCCTCCTCTTTCATTTATGATTTGGAGTCCTTTCCCTCTTCTTTTTGATAAGTCTGGCTAGGGGGCTGTCAATCTTATTAATTCTTTCAAAGAACCATCTCTTGGTTTCATTGCTCTGTTCTACTGAATTTTTGATTTCTATGTCATTGGTTTCTGCTCTGATCTTTATTATTTGTCTCCCTCTGCTGGATTTTGGCTTTCTTTTCTGTTCTTTTTCCAGCTTTTTTATGTTATATTGTGTATTTCAGACTTTTCTTATTTCTTTGCTAAAGGCCTGTACAGCTTTATCAGTCCCTCTTAGGACTGCCGTTGCTGCAGCCCAACACTTTTGGACTCTCGTGTTTTCCTTTTCATTTGCTTCCAATTATTTTAAATAGTCTTCTTTAATTTCCTGGTTGACCCATGCATTCTCTAGGAGGATGTTCTTTGACCTTCTTGTATTTGTGGTTCTTGTAAATGTTTCCTTGTGGTTGAATTCAAGTTTTTAAGCAGTGTGGTCTGAAAAGATGAATGGTATGATCTCCATCTTTTTGAACCATTTGAGACCTGATTTTTGCCCTGGTATGTGACCTATTCTGGAGAATGTTCCTTGTGCACTTGGGAAGAATGTGTACTGTGTTGCTTTAGGATGAAATGCTCTCAACATAAGTGTGAAGTCCATCTGCTCCGGAGCGTCATTTGAAGACGTTTCTTCCATGGTGATCTGCTTAGATCATATGTCCCTTCCATTGAGTGGGATGTTAAACTCCCCTAGTATTTTACTATTATTATCAAAGTGTTATTCATTGGTTTATATATTTGGCTGCATCCAAGTTAGGGGCATCACTATTTACAATTGTTAGATCTTCTTGTTACATCATTAAACTATGATGTAGTGTCCACTACATCTCTTGACTACAGTCCTTGAATTAAAATCTAATTTGTCAGAATTGTCACCCAAATGGTTCTCCACCTCCTCATTTACAGTTGGAGGTGACTTTTGTTAAAATGAGAGTCTTGTAGACAGCATATGGGTGGGTCTTGCTTTTTTATCCAGTTTGATACCCTGTGTCATTATTATTATTATTATTGTTGTTGTTGTATTTTTTATTATATTATGTTAGTCACCATACAGTACATCCCTGGTTTTTGATGTAAAGTTCCATGATTCATTAGTTGCGTATAACACCCAGTGCACCATGCAATACGTGCCCTCCTTACTACCCATCACCAGTCTATCCCATTCCCCCACCCCCCTCCCCTCTGAGGCCCTAGTTTGTTTCTCATAGTCCATAGTCTCTCATGCTTCATTCCCCCTTCTGATTATCCCCCTTTCTTTATCCCTTTCTTCTCCTACCGATCTTCCTAGTTCTTATGTTCCATAGATGAGAGAAACCATATGATAATTGTCTTTCTCTGCTTGACTAATTTCACTTAGCATTATCTCCTCCAGTGCCGTCTGTATCTTTTTATTGAAGCATTTAGCCCATTTTTACTCAAGGAAGTATTGAAAGATATGAATTTAGTGCCATTCTATTGCTTGTAAATCCCTGTTTCTTTTCCCTATTTCTTTCTGGTCAGCGTTACTCTTGGGCTCTCTCTTCACTTACAGGATCCCCCTTAATATTTCTTGCAGGGCTGGCTTGGTGGTCACATATTCTTTCAGTTTCTGTATGTCCTAGATGTTCTTTATCTTTCTTTCCACTCTGAATGACAGCCTTGCTGGATAAAGTATTTTTGGTTGCATTTTCTTCTCATTTAGAATATATCATGCTTGAATATATCATGCCAACACTTTCTGGCCTGCCATGTTTCTTTGGATAGGTCTGATGTTCTGATGTTCCTCCCTCTGTATGTAAGGAACCTCCTTTCCTGAGCTGTTATCATGATAGCTGCTTCTTCTTCTTCTTCTTCTTCTTCTTCTTCTTCTTCTTCTTCTTTTTTTTTGTTATTTGCTAGCTTCACAATTATATGTCAGGGTGTTGATCTATTTTTATTGATTTTGGGAGAGGTCCTCTCTGCCTCCTGGAAAATAGTTCTTGTTTCCTTCCCCAGATTAGGGAAGTTCTAAGCTATGATTTGCTCAAATATACCTTCTGGACCTCTCTCTCCACGCCCTCAGGCACCCCACAAATTCTTTTTTTTTTTCTTTTCTTTTCAGGCCAACATTAAATTCTCAAGGCCTTTCTTCATGGGCTGGGTTCTCTTTCTGTCTTTTCCTCAGCTGTCTTCCTTTCCATCAGCCTGGCCTCTATATCACGTATTCTCTCTTCTGCATCATTGACCCTAGCTGTTAGAGCATCCCATTTAGACTGCATCTCATTCATAGCATTTTTCATTTTGGCCTGATTAGATGTCATTTCTGCCTTAGAGATTCTCTGCTGTCATATGTGCCCTTTTCAAACCCAGCTGTTAACTTTCTAATTGCTGTCCTGACTTCCATCTCTGACATCTTTCTAACATCCATATCGATTAACTCTGTGGCAGAGAATATTGCCTCTGGTTCTTTCTTTTGTTGTGAATTCCTCCTTCTAGTCATTTTGTCCAGAGAAGAATGGGTCAGTGAGTGAGCAGATTCCCAAATACCAACCATGACCCAAGCAGCATACACCCTAGATGAATCTGAAGGGCCTGGGAATCACCACAAAAAAGCCAATGCAACCGAATGAAAACAAAGAAAAAGGGGGGAGGGGAGAGACTTTAATCTCATAGGATGATGGACTTCTTCCTGATTGACTTTTGGTCTCTGTGTTAGAAGAAAATGCATCCCAAAATTGCAAAGAAAACAAAATTATACATATACATATATATACACATATATTTGAATACAGTGAAAAAAGGACTAAAATGAAGCATATATCTATAATATGTAGATGTAAAAAAATAAAAGTTAAAAAGCAACTTAAAAACATGTTAGTTCAATGAGAATCTAGTTCAAAAGGGAATAGGTAAAAAAGAAATGGAAATTTTTAGACTGAAAGATAAATGAATTGTGAGAAATCACCTAGGGCTCAATATACTATTTTCCCCTGGCGTTGGAATTGTACAGTCTTGTGGGAGCCATAAAGTTGTCCACCTGTCCTTCCTGTCTGTCTTCTGGGGGAGGGGCCTGCTGTGCTTCTTCTCAGGTGTATTTGCCTAGGTGGAATTGCCTCACCCCTTGTCAGGGGGCTGGGTTCAGTGTAAGCTTGTTCTCTTGTGTGACTTTTCTTCCTTGCAGGCGTTCTTTGCCTCTTTAGAGGATCAGAGTAAAAATGGCCACACCTTATTCTATGGCCAGAGCTGAATGATTGTGGTCCCCCCTCCTCAGTAAACCTCTGGGACAAACAGTTTTCACTTTTGTGTGTGGCAAACTCCGCAGACTCTTGTGGTGTGTGCCCACTGTAATCTTCCTGGGGGAGTCCCAGGGACACACAAGTGTCACAGCTATTTGTGCCCTTGGGAATTCGAGTGGTTGCAGGCTTGTGTGCATACTGCTCTATACTCCTTTCGGGCCATGGCTGAGTTTTGCCCCCTCCCTGAGAGCTATTTCCATATAGTAAGCACAGCCATTTCGCCCCTCCCAGGGGATGGTAAGTGGCCCACACATTCCAGTCCTTTGCAGGGTGCTCAGGCAGAGATCGATCACCCAACTCACCAAGCTTGCAGTCTATGGTGCTCTGAGCTGAGAGTCTCCTCCTGGTCTCACTGGCAGTAACAGGTTTCCCCACTCCCATGCTTGGGCACGCTGCTGGTTCAGGAAACATATAAAACCAACATACACAACCTGTGTCAGATGCTATAGTCTGTTAGGAACAGTGATGTGGGGCAAAGAGAAAAATAAAGGGAAGCAAGAGGCATCTGCACAGAGGCATTGAAACACAGCTGAGGAAATGGTGCAATTAGTGTCATCCCCCTTTCACATGTTTATGCTCAAGACTTTACAGCCTTGTGGTGTTTCTGTGACAACAGCAAACCTCAGGGGCCCCATTGGCATACCTGTTCCCTGAAGGTATGGGATTTGAGTAAGACCCAGTGGGTGGATGAGAACTCCCCTCCCTGTACTTCCCTGAGCACAGACAGCATTTCTTGTGAAGGACAAGTGCTTCAGTCACTGCCCTGTAACCCCAGTCCTGTGCAGTGGTGCTTATCATGAAAGACTGTCAGTCTCAGTGTCCAACCTTCAACATGTTCCTGGCACAGAAAGAGTGAACGGAAATTTCTGGTTTGACCAGGCCCCTTAAAAACAAATCACAATTAATAGGATTCTGAATCAAACAAGGCTTAATTGACAACAAAATAGAGTGAATTTATATCACCTTGTTCCCCCCCCTTTTTTAGAAATAGAATTATTACCAAAAAATATTTATTGAATATATTTGTCTTACATTTGTGAACACAGAAACACTGTTTTCCTAGGGTAGGTTTAAATAAGTGAAGTGTTGTGCCAATAAAACAGGCGACCAGGCCAGGGAACTTCATCTTGGATTAAATGGAAATCTATGGGTGCCCAGTGCTGACAACATATGATTATATGCAAAGAAGCTGGCATCTCTTTTAAATGATATATTTTAAATTATATATGGGAATATAAGCATCTGCACACTTTTTAAATTTTTCTTATATTTTAGAGGGGTGAGGGGAGGGCCAGAGGATCTTATCCAGGTTCTAAACCTGGGCTCCATCTCACATCTACTGAGCTGAAATCAAGAGTCAGACGCTTAACTGACTGAGCCACCCAGGAGCGCCTGTCATTGGTACACTTATTTAAAAAATGTTTGAAATGCTATTGTACTAAACTGCTTTTATGTGAATGGCCGGAGATTACAATGAAATAGCCATGTTGGTGAGTATCATAATGTTACCAATGGTACATTATAAAAAATGGACTTTAGAACTCTGATGGTTACTAAGTGTTTTCTATTTATAATTCAACTGAATCTGACAAGCTCTAAACAGCAAAGTTGATATTGTCCAGACACATAAGGATGGCTCTTGTTAGGATAGGAACCATTGATGGCATGGAGAACAGAGAAGAGCCCTTTTCTGAAAGTCATCAAAACATAACAGATGTCTGTCTACTGTGGGTGGAAATGAAATCTCACAAAATCGTAACTTAGATAGTGATTGGCTTGAATCCAGGAATTCTCAACTTTCAAATGTGCTAAAATTTGTTTCTTTATGATTCGGTGTTTTGCATTTTATGTTTATACGTTATCTATATGTGTGTGTTATGTTATGGATGTATATGTTAATTTATTCCACAGAGAATTAAGTTATATGCTTTGTTAATCAGTATTAGGATTGATTATTGATACAGATGTTTAAAAAAATTCATAACTGTTTTCAAGCATATAAACTGAGAACCATTTGCAACAATTATTTTTTTATTAATAATTTTTTATCATGTTATGTTAGTCACGATACAGTACATCCTTAGTTTTTGATGTAGTGTTCCAAGATTCATTGTTTGCATATAACACCCAGGGCACCATGCAATATGTGCCCTTCTTAATACCCATCACCGGCCTATTCCATCCCCACAACCCTCTCCTCTGAAGCCCTCAGTTTGTTTCCCAGAGTGCTTGTCTCTCGTGGTTCATTCCCCCTTCTATTTATCCCCCCTTCATACAAAGTGAATTCTCTTACACACTTTAATGTCATTGAAGGGAATTATATTAACACCAGTCAATATTGGCTACACCAATTCACCATTGCACCTAAAATTAGATCATTTGTAATCACTTAACTTTTTTTTAAGATTTTGTTTTATTTTTTTAATCTTTTTTATTTTAAAGATTTTATTTATTTATGTGACAGAGAGACAGCCAGCGAGAGAGGGAACATAGCAGGGGGAGTGGGAGAGGAAGAACCAGGCTCATAGCGGAGGAGCCCGATGTGGGACTCGATCCCGGTACGCCGGGATCACGCACTGAGCCGAAGGCAGACGCTTTAACGACTGCGCCACCCAGGGGCCCCCTTATTTTTTTAATCTTACAATTCCCCTATACTTGAATAAAATTACACAAGCCATATATTTTTCAATGAGCATTTAAAACAAATATTTCATAGGTCAGAAATTTGTCTCCAAAGAAATAAAAAAGAAACTATTAATAAAGAACTCTGTTGTTTTTAGAGTTCAGCTTAATTTGAAATTAGAGAGTTACCTAGTAGTATTCCTAACATAATTTAACTTTTTTTATTAAAATAATATCTTTAATTATATTATGTTAGTCACCATACAGTACATCCCTGGTTTTTGATGTAAAGTTCGATGATTCATTAGTTGCGTATAACACCCAGTGCACCATGCAATACGTGCCCTCCTTACTACCTATCACCAGCCTATCGCATTCCCCCACCTCCCTCCCCTCTGAAGCCCTCAGTTTGTTTCTCAGAGTCCATACTCTCTCATGCTTCATTCCCCCTTCTGATTACTGCCCCCTTTCTTTATCCCTTTCTTCTCCTATCAATCTTCCTAGTTCTTATGGTCCATAGATGAGAGAAACCATATGAAAATTGTTTTTCTCTACTTGACTAATTTCACTTAGCATTATCTCCTCCAGTGCCGTCCATGTTGCAGCAAATGTTGAGAAATCGGTCTTTTTGATGGCTGAGTAATATTCCATTTTATATATGGACCACATCTTCTTAACCCAGTCATCTGTTGAAAGGCAACTCGGCTCCTTCCACAATTTAGCTATTGTGGACAATTCTGCTATGAACATTGGGGTGCATATGGCCCTTCTCTTCATTACGTCTGTATCTTTGGGGTAAATACCCAGTAGTGCAATGGCTGGATCATAGGGTAGCTCAATTTTTAACTTTTTAAGGGACCTCCACACTGTTTTCCAGAGTGGCTGCACCAACCTGCATTCCCACCAACAATGTAGGAGGGATCCCCTTTCTCCACATCCTCTCCAACAAGTGTTATTTCTTGCCTTGTCGATTTTTGCCATTCTAACTGGCATAAGGTGGTATCTCAGTGTGATTTTGATTTGAATTTCCCTGATGGCTAATGATTTTGAACATGTTTTCATGTGTCTGTTAGCTGTTTGTATGTCTTCATTGGAAAAGTGTCTATTCATATCTTCTGCCCATTTTATGATTTGTTTATTTGTTTCTCGTGTATTGAGTTTGAGAATTTCTTTGTAGATCTTGGATACCAGTCTTTTATATGTAGTGTCATTTGCAAATATCTTCTCCCATTCCATGGGCTGCCTCTTAGTTTTTTTGACTGTTTCCTTGGCTGTGCAGAAGCTTTTTATCTTGATGAGGTCCCACAAGTTCATTTTATCTTTTGTTTCTCTTGCCTTTGGAGATGTGTCATGAAAAAGTTTGTTGTAGCCGATGTCGTAGAGGTTGCTGCCTATGCTCTCCTCTAGGATTTTGATGGATTCCTGTCTTACATCGAGGTCTTTCATCCATTTGGAATTTATCTTTGTGTATGGTGTGAGAGAGTGGTCAAGTTTCATTGTTTTGCATGTAGCTGTCCAATTTTCATTCTCAATGGGGAAAAGCCGGAAGCCTTTCCCTTAAGATCAGGAACACGACAAGGATGCCCACTCTCACCATTATTATTCAACATAGTACTAGAAGTCCTTGCAACAGCAATCAAACAACAAAAAGGGATACAAGGTAGTCACATCAGCAAAGAAGAAGTCAAACTGTCTCTCTTCGCAGGTGACATGATACTCCATATGGAAAACCCATGAGACTCCACCCCCAAACTACTAGATGTTATAGAGCAACTCAGTAATGTGGCAGGATACAAAATCAATGCTCAGAAATTAGTTGCATTTCTAGACACGAACCATGAGACTGAAGAAAGAGAAATTAGGGAATCCATCCCATTTACAATAGCACCAAAAATCATACGTTATCTTGGAATTAACTTAACCAGAGACGTAAAGGATCTATATTCTAGAAACTACAAATCATTCTTGAAAGACACTGAAGAAGATGCAAGAAGATGGAAAAATATTCCATGCTCATGGATCGGAAGAATTAACATAGCTTAAATGTCTGTGCTACCCAGAGCAATCTGCACTTTCAATGCTATCCCGATGAAAATACCAATGACATTTTTCAAAGAACTGGAACAAACAGCTCTTAAATTTGTGTGGAAACAGAAAAGGCCCCGAATCGCCAAGGAAGTGTTGAAAAGGAAAAACAAAGCTGGGGGCATCACAATGCCAGATTTCAAACTGTACCTTCAAACTGTGATCACAAGGACAGCATGGTACTGGCACAAAAACAGACACATAGACCAATGGAACAGATTAGAGACTCCAGAAATGGACCCTCGGCTCTTTGGACAACTAATCTTTGATAACATTTTATTTTAATTCCACTTAGTTAATGTACAGCCTAATAGTAGTTTCAGGTATACCGTGTAGTGATTCAACACTTGCACACAACACCTGGTGCTCATCAGAAGTGCACTCCTTAATCCCCATCCTCTATTTAATCCATCCCCCAAGCCCCGCCCTCTGGTGACCATCTACTTGTGCTCTAGAGTTTCTGGTGTTTTTATTGGTTTGCCTCTCTCATTTTTTCCCCTTTGTTCCTGTGTTTCTTAAATTCACATATGAGTGATAACATATGATATTTGTCTTTCTCTGACTGACTTATTTCACTTAGCACAATACTTTTTAGCTTCATTCACGTCAATGCAAATTCTAATATCGCATTCTGTTTTATATATTTATATATATATAATCAATGTATATACACAATCAAACACACATGCCACATTTTCTTTAATATAAATGTGAGTCCATTCCTGGGTTTTCTGTACTGTTCCATTGATCTATATGTCTGATTTTATGACAGTACCATATGATGTTGATTACTACACCTTTGTAATATATCTTGAAGACAGGAATCATGGAACCTCCTCTTTTGTTTTTCCTGTGAACATTGCTTTTACTCTTGGGGATCATTTGTGTTTCCATACAAATTTTAGGATTGCTTGTTCTAGCTCCATAAAAATTAATGTTGGTATTTTGATAGGGATTGAATTAAAAGTGTGGATTGCTTTGGAAGTAAAGATTTTTCACAGTATCTGTTCTTCCAACCTATGAGCAGGAAATGTCTTTCCATTTCTTCCTGTCATCTTCAGTTTCCTTCATTCATGGTTTGAAGTTTTCAGAGTACAAGTCTTTCAGTTCTTTGGTTAGGTTTATTCTTAGATCTCTTATTATTTTGGGTGCAATTGCAAATAGCATTGCTTTCTTAATTTTTCTTTCTGATGCTTCGTTATTAGTGTATGAAATGCAACCGATTTATGCACATTGATTTTGTATCCTCTGACATTACTGAATTCATTGATCAGTTCTAATAGGGTTTTTGTGGCGGGGGGGATATAGCATATCATGTCATCAGCAAATAGTGAAAATTTTCCTTCTTCTTTCCCAATTTGTATGCCTTTTATTTATTTTTGTTGTCTAATTGTGGAAGAGCCATAGGGCAGTCAAGTCCACAGATGTGTCAGGAACCCTCTGACCAAACCTCCTCCAACCAAGCTTAACACTAGAGAACATCATCTGGACAGTGGGGTGACCAGGAGCCGTAGAACCATAAGCCCTCCAGCTCAGCTTTGTACCAGGCAAAGGAATCACCAAGCCTGTGGGCCAAGTGCAAGCTCTTCAGTGCAACAGAGAACAGGGCAATTGAATCGACAGAAATCCTCCTCCTGTGAGTCTTGAAAATATGAAACCTGTAACAGAGCTCTGCCTTGCCAAGTGAGGGGCCTTGACACCAGGCTGACAGAGAGTCCTCTGAACAGGACACCTTCAATCCAGCAGAGCACAAGGTAGTCAAGTCCCCAGAATACCCTGCTTGCCAGGACTTCCTGTCCGTGAGCCTTCAATCCCGGCTCGGCACTGACAAAGGAGACCTCTGGACACTGGGCTGAGTGGGAGTCCTCTAACTGGGAGCTCTCTCTCCCAGAAGCACACTGAACAGTTGAGTCCTAACAATACCAGACCAAGCAAGAGCCTTCCTCCACCACCCAGCTCTGAACTTGGCAAATGATTCACCTGGACACCTACCTGCCTGAGATCAAGAGGGCTTCATCCCAACAGAGCACAGGGCCATGGTGTTCCCTAGAACACCAGGCCTACCAGGAGAGCTCAATTCACGAGCTCTCCAGTGGAGCTCAGCACCGGCCAAAAAATCCCCTGGATATGAGGCTGACCAGGAGCCCTCAGATCATGAGGCCTCCAACTCAGATGAACAGTCACACAAGAATCCCCTGGATACCAGGCTGACTAGGAGCCCTCAGACCACAATCTCAGCAACCCAGCAGAGCACAAGACAATCAGGTCCCCAAAAAAACAGGAGCCCTCAGGCTAGGAGCTCTGCAACACTGTTTGGCACTGGGCAAATGAATCACCTGGACTGTAGACTGAGAAGGAGCCCTCAGAAGATGAGTTATCCAACCCAGCAGAGCATAAGGCAATCAGGTTCCCAGAACACCAGGATTTTCATGAGCCCTCTGACTAAAACCCCTCCAACCAGACCTGGAAGTGGGCAAATGTATTGTCTGGCCAGTCAGCCCAGCTGGAACCTTAAGACCTCAAGGTCTCCAGCTGAGCACCAGGAAAGGAGTCATCTGGACCCTGGGACAAAGAGGGGGGATTTCAAATGCAATAGAGAGCACAGGAACAAAGTCCCCAGAACACCAGGCCCACTGATGCCCTGAGACCATGACTCCCCCAACCCAGCTGCACATGGGGCAAAGGAGTCCCCTGGACACTGGGCTGAGTGGGAGTCCTCTACCTGAGCTCTTCAGGCCATCAAAGTATAGGGGAATTGAGTCCTAACAATGCTGGGACAACCAGGAAACTTCAGACACTCCAACTCAGGTTGGCAGTGGGCAAAGGGCTCACATGGATACCAGGATGACTGGACTTCCTCTGAACGGGCCCACCAATGGAGCAGACAACTGGCAACTGAGTCCCTAGAACATCAGACCCACTGGGAAATCTGGGACCCCAAGGTCTCTGTTTTAGCTTGGCACTGGGCTGAGTCTCTTGGACATCAGGCTGATGAGTTGACTTCTGACTAAAAGACTGCCAACCCAGTACAGCACAGGACAATTGGGTCCCCAGAACACAGGTTGACTGGGAGCCCTTTGGTCATGACTCCTCCAGTGCAGTTCTGCACTGGGCCAAGTCCCTAGAATGCTAGGCTGACTGGAAGCCCTTTAACCAAGGTGATACCAGGGCAATTGAGTCTCCACTGGCCTCAAGTGGACTTCAGCCTGAGGTCCTTGCAGACTGTCATCTGGGTAGCTTTCTTATTTTGGGGAGTTCTCCTCAGGAGAAAAGAATATCATGCCAAAACAGGAGCCATAACAAAAGTTTGAAGAATTCAAAATAGAACACATAGTAGAAGATGAGGTGGGGGGCTGGAGGAAATTGTAGAAGACACCCCAGGCCCTGAGTACAGAGGATCCTTTGGCTGAGTTCCTCCAGATGAAGGAGAGGTGTCCCAGCCTGGAAGAAGAAGTGGAGACCTTAGAAAAACAGGTCAAGTAGTGGGGTGAGAGACAGGCTCAAGTCTGTGAGGTGGAAAGATTCTTTGGGTACATGAACGACTTGCTGGAAGCGTTTTGCCTTCCAGGCAATGTCTTCCACGGGGTGATGTTCCTGCACCCACCCACCCAGGATGGCATAAAAGGGGAGCTTGGAAAAGTGTGGATATCTGTAGGAGTGAAGGTGTGGCATGAGTTTTACTATTTATCAAGGGACTAAATAAATAAGTTAAAGTCATCATTTCAGAATGAATAATTTACAGGAAACAACTCCTGGGTGATTGCGCTGTACAGCCAGGATTACACTCACCACTTCGCCTTAAAAGTAAGTCATTCTTCAGTTGGCAGGCAGGGGCTCCACAGCTCTGAGAAAATGTCAGTGAATTATGCAGAGCTGACCCTGAGCACAACCTTCCTGTCCCCTTCAACACTTTCAGACATCCTGATTTCTAGAAACTAAAGTCAGCTGGTAGGTTCAGCCCCATTCTGATTGGAAGGAAAAAATAAGCTGTATATCCATACATAGGTATTTCTGCAAAAACGAGTTTTGTCCCTAGCCCTACCACTCACGCTGTGGCAAATTTGAGCTTGGACACTGACATGAAGATTCCAACTCTGGCCACCACAGCAAGTATTTCCTGCCTACGTGTTCCTGTGTGATGCAGGCCTTTGGAGAGTCAATGTGTCAAGAAAACGAGGGAACCATGGTGGAGGAACGTCAGAGACATGGGACCATTCCCTGTCTCTGGGTGATTTCCTATGCGGTGGGGTAGGCAGGTACAGACTGGAGTGAGGATCCTGGAGGGTTGGCTCTCTGCTCTGAGCCACAGAAGCACTGCAGAATTTGGGGGAGACCCTCAGATTCCTACTGGCTGCTCCATGTGGAGGGGTGGATGGACAGGGCAAAGCAGGGGAGACAGTACAGGTGGGAACAGGTTCATATGGAAAACTGAGGGTGTATGTGAATATGGAGGGAGGTGACTACCTCTAATAGGCAGAGCTGAGATTCTACCATGCATTGGACAGAAGGACGGAAGAAAGTAAGGTTTCAGCTTCCTCTTCTCCCTGGAGATTGTCTCTTGTACATTTAGGGATGATGTGAGAGCTCAATGCCTTGTGGATACCAATGAGCTGAGGTCTGCCTGTGGCTGTAGTTGAGGTGGTGGAGAGTCTAGAGCCATGGTCCATTGGGGGAACTCAAGGCACTATGCTCATAGCCTGGTATAAACTAATGGGAGCCTTGAAGAAGTTTGTACTTAGAAGGTAAAAATGAGGGGAACTTGGGTGGAGAGAGGTTAGCCTCTCTAAGATGGATGGTGTCTGAGCTTACAGGAGGGCTGCTGCTTTCGGGAGCCAGTGGGGAGCCTGGTGAAGTCCAGGTCACTTGGATTTGAGGGGGAAGTGGATCACTTACGTGATCCCAGAGCTGTGAACTTCCAGTGGTCAACAGCTCAGACCCCTTTACCCCACACTGTTTCTAGCCACATCAGGCTCTTGGAGGTGCTGGAAATTATTCATCCAAGAGTCCCACACAGAACCACAAGTCTTTACTAAGTGTCTGTGCCTTAAAGTATTGTCCCACTGAGAAGGAGTGTGTAGTCCCCTGGACCCAGAGTGGGCCTGCTTTGTTGCTGAGTAAACCATGCACTGAAACCAAATCCAGATGAGACCACTAACAGATGGAGCATCAGGATAGTGGGACCTGGTAGAAGGCCGGGGACTAAAGCCACATCTCGGAGAGACCCATGACCACACATATTGCGAACCTTTCAGATCCTGGATGCTTCACACAGACATGAAGTACGCACTGCCCGAACCCAAATTTCAGCCCATGCTCTGCATGGCAGCAGGGTTTCTGGGGATGACTTGGACGCTGGTGTGCTTGAGTCCCTCATGCAGGTTCTGGGGGCAACCTCCCAGCTTCCGTATCTGCGCCATTGCAGTCTTTTGCAGAGTACTACTCTGCATAACCAGCTCATGTGCGCCACTGGTTCAGGGGCAGAGAAGCCTTCCAGGTAGGGTGCATCCAGGGCACCTCTGGCTGGCTGGCCCTGGGGGATGCAGGAGTAACTTGTGCCCAGATCCCCTCAGGATAAGATGGTGACCATACACAACATGCAGGACACAGCCTCTGGCTTGTTTTGCAGGTAGACTTGGAGGCTGTTGGGGAAGCAGCTCTGAAAGGCAAGATGACTGTGAGGACAGTGCAGACACAGGATGAGACTGGAGAAGTCTTTGTCTTTAGACAGGACAGTCCAGCAGCTGGTAGTCCCCAAATCCCAGGCTTACTTGTTCCTTCTACACAACCCAGGGCGCAGAACAGGAACTTGGGATAAGGTGGGTGGGACAGCAGGTTAATTGTCTTCTCACCCTTTGTAATGAACAAATAGGTATTTTAACTACTCTAGTGCCTGTTTTACGCAAGCTCAACTTCCCCTGCTTGTCACCACCTCTGATCCCTTTCTTCAACCATGTGATAATTTAAGAAACATCTTGGTTAGTTTGTGACCTTTCCAGCTTCAGTTAGGCCTAAGGTCAGGTGGCTGTTACCAGGTGTGGGTGAAACTTGCTGGGCAGGTTAGCCAGCTCACATAGTGGGGACTCCACTGCTGCCTCTGAGCCCTGCTGAGCCCTGCTTCTGGAAGGAAGGGCGCTCACAGCACTGAGAACCAAAGTCAGAGGCTCACACCCCCACAGCCTGGGTGGCCCCTTGGCCCTCATCATTCCTTCACCTACACATCCCCTAACAGAGACAGCCAGGACCTCGTGAGAGATCCAGCACCAGGACCTCGTGAGAGATCCAGCACCAGCAGCAGCAGTATGAGGACAAAGAACTACTAAATGAAAAACTCAGTCCCTTTCATTCAACATCCTGAAAAGCAAATGCTTTACCTGGGGTTATCTTGCAGGGGCGGTGGGCACAGGGTGCAGGTGGTGTGCTGCTGAGACAGAATTAGCTGGATTTCTTGACATTGCCATTTTCTTTTTCAGTTGTCACTGTAATGACAGTGTTTTTGTACACATGGCTTCCATTTACTTTTCCAGAACAGACATTATTATTATTGTACAAATTCTTGACAGCAACAACACATCCTGACGTGTTGAACTGTCATCTTATGACCAGGACACAACCGTCTGAGACAGAGTCCAGGATTTCTGATTACCCTATTCCCTGGCTCCCATGATCCCTCCATGTTATCATCTTATGGAACACAATACACTGACATCACACTGAATGTGAGTTCTCCAGGATGCAGGGAGAGCTTCTCTGACATTGGCACATATGGTGGCCTTTTCTGGCCATAGCTTGAGTTGTTCACACAGACTAACAGTGACGAGGAAAGAATGCCCCACCTGGACACATAGCAGACCAAGGTCACAAGGCCCCCAGGCAGGTCTGGGATGCTGCATTCCCAGAATCTGTCCTGAAGACACACAGATGGTCTCCACTAAATATGCCTGATGTGTCAAGTATCTTAAATTGCCTGTGTGATTGAAGAACAAATCGCAACATCACCTGGCCAGAGATCCACCTTCTCCTGAGGTGAGACAGCAGGGAAGGAGGGAGGCTGTGGGTGGGGCCTGGCCTCACCAGGGAGGGACAGGCAAGGGGTGGGACATTAGTTCCAAATAACCTCCAGGTCTGCAGGTGTCAGAGGGCTCAACTGGCACCTCACTTCCTCCTGCAGGTGCATCTCCACATCAGTCTCCAGGCTGCACCTGGAGGAACAGGGGCAGGTGATGGACATCCACAAGGCCACCTGCAGGTACGTGGAGGAGCCTGGTGTGGGTGGGCCTCACTTCCCCCTGTGGCCCATCCACTTACAAGGTAGGTGCCAGCATTTCTCAGCCCTGGGCTTGCCTCAGTGCTTGCAAGCCCTTCCTCAGCCTCCAGAGTGTGTCATTCCCTGTGACTGGATGAGCACGGGCATCACCATTTCCATCCAGCTGTTTCCTGGACCCTCCACTCTGATCCAGGGCCAACACACCTTCCAGCAGGGGCCATAACCCCGCTCCCCTCCAGCCCCAGTGTTTCCACTTCACTCTGCCGTCACACCAGAAATTACAGGTAATCTTAGATTCCCCAAATCTTTTGGGTAATGGGAAATCTTCATTTCTGGTGATGTTAAAGGATGATTTCAGTCATATATACTGCATATGTGGATGATTTCCAAATAAGATAAAATAAGTTACTGAACACAGGTTTCCCTACTTTTGGCTTCCTCATTACAGATAAACTAAAGAGAAATTTGGGTCTCGTAGTGAATATGTTCTGTGCTTTATTGAAAGATTATACTATGAAGAAGCACATGTTTCTGGGAATTACAAAATATATTCCTAAATTTCCCGATCTAAGGAGTGTTGGTACAGCACACAGTTCACAAGTGTTTACTACTTATTTTGGGCCAGAAGGAAGGATTGAGAATGAATTCTTTTTCTTTTCTTCAGAATTCAGAAACTCAGTATCCTGTTTTGTGATAACTTTTATATACATGAGTTCAATAAGGATATGTTCTCCTTGTGACAGAACACAAATGGAAACATTTGTCACGTAACCAAGTGTTGTACTGGAATATTTAACAGAGGTGCACAGACTCAGATCTGACCGCACAGCTCGAAGGAATAGGTTGACTTGATGAAGCCGTTCCAGCCCTTGGAAATAGCAGCTGACACCTTGTTTGCAAGGTTCCCAGCAGCCTTATCGGGTGAGGGAGGAAGCCCACCAGAAGGGCAAGTGCAAAACCTCAGGATATTTTGGAGACCTCGTGAAGAAGAATGTTAACACAAGTCAATGGGGCTTACAGGCAAAGTCTGATGGAGAGCATTTGGCTGGGATTCTGGCCTTGAGACGCTGTTCAAATTCGTCTGAGATTCCTTATGAAAAGTTTCAGCGTAGCTGGTTTAAAACGGCCTACATAATGAATTGCTATTCTTGCTGCACTTATGTAAATAACCAGGCAAAGCATGTTGAAACTAGGCTTATACTGAAATGGAATTGGTTTCAATTTGGCTATGCTTGGAATTTAGGTGATTAATTTAGGTTTCAGTATTTCCCATTTTAATTGTTATAATCAAGCAAATATTGGGAAATAGTCTTTTATATGCACAAAGCTTTCCACATTTCTAAAAGAGAAAATCATCAATTGATAGAGACTGGCAGAGAAGAACTGGATAGAGCAGAGGTCCTCAGCCCTGACATGTAGTCTGGATGTGACAGGGAATGGAATTGTTACTGTGGAGGGACATTTGAGACCTTTAAACTATGTGTGTGGGTGATAAATTTGGAGAGAAATTTATGTTTTACCACATAATTTTGTGGGTTTTATATTGTAACCCTGTTCACTGAAAATACATTAGCTTTTTTGTTTGTTTCAGAGATAAGTTTAGTGATTCATCAGTTGCATAGAACACCCAGTGCTCATTATGTCACCTGCCTCCTTAATGCCCATTACCCAGTTACCCCTCCCTTTACCTACACCCCTCCACCAACCTCTCAGTTTGTTTCCTAGGCTTAAGAGTCTCTTATGGTTTCTCTCGCTCCCTAATTTCCTATTTTAATTTTTCTCTCTTCCCATTTGTTTACTCTTTTTGTTTCTTAATTTCCACATATGAGTGAAATCATAGGATAATTTCATTTCTCTCATTGACTTATTTCATTTAACATAAAAATCTCCAGTTCCATCCACATGTTTACAAGTGACAAGATTTCATTATTTTTGATGGCTGAGTAATATTTCATTGTCTTTATAGACCACATCTTCTTTATCCATTGATCTGTCAATGGGTATCTGGGCTCTTTACATAGTTTGGCTCTTGTGGACATTGTCATTGTAAATGTTGGGGTGCATGTGACCCTCAAATCATTATATTTGTATCCTTTGGATAAATACCTAGTAGTGCAATTGCTTGGTCATAGGGTAGCTCTATTTTTAAGTTTTTGAGGAACCTCCATACAGTTTTCCAGAGTGACTGCACCAGTTTGCATTCCCACCAACAGTGTAAGAGGGTTCTCCTTTCTCTGTATCCTCACCAACATCCGTTGTTTCATAAGTTGTTAATTTTAGTAATTCTGAGTGGTGTGAAGAAGAATCTCATTGTGGTTTTGATCAGTATTTCCTTGATGATGTGTGATGAGCATCTTTTCACGTGTCTGTTAGCCATCTGTGTGTCTTCTTTAGAGAAATTTCTGCTCATGTCTATTTAGATGTGCCCTTTCTGGGTTGACCCATTCTACTTGTGATTTTAGCATAGCAGCTACCCAGGCAGTGAATGTCCTCACCATGGACTCTGATATGTCAGCATCACAGGGTAGATTGTGCTGCAAGACCTGAGAGTTGATTTTTTTTTCATTTTTTTTGACACCATTCAAGATGCTGACTTAAGCTTTGATGGCTAAGGTGTCCACCCCAAAGAGAGCAGTCTCCAGTAAACACATTGCTGGCCAATCAAAGAGAACTCCAGGCCACCTAGCCACCCTGAGGCTCCTTTGTTTTAGAGAATCTGGGTGGATTTTGACACCTGACCTTTTGGGCCACTTGATTTTCTCTTCCTGTGCTTGGAATTCTTGCACTTACATTTAAATTCACCAATAAAGAGTGAGCCCTGAAATGCTCGGCCCCCACCAACCACCCAAAGAACAGCAGAAGCACAGCCCCAGGTGTTGTGTCATTTCCAGGTCTTGCAAGTAATACGCCTGTATTTTCCCAACGTCTTCTGGTGGCTGTTGTTACAGGGCACCATGAAATCCTAGTAGGAAGCACAAGGGTGGTTCCTGACAGGCAGAGAAGGCACGGGAGGGGATGGGGTGCCATCTGGGAACCTCCCCCGCACATTTGCAAATGGAACGCCCAGTCCCTCTAGTGCTGAGGCCCCCAGCAGGCAGACCATCTTCTTGGAGTCCCCCCCCCCGTCCCTGCCCCAGTCTGCCTACAGCCCACCCCAGGGCCCTGTGCTCAGAACCGGCTCTCAGATGGAGCAGCTGTGGGATCCAGGCTCCTTCCATCAGCAGGGAAAACCCTAGCAGAGCTTCATAATGAGTGTGCCCAAATGGTTCTCAGAAAACAGAACCTTTGAGTGTCAGGTCACCTTCCCCACTTCCTATTTCTCACCTTTTAGAAAGGAAGCCTGGGCTACAGAAGAGAGGGACCTAGGCTCTACCACAGAGGGGACAAGATTGGAGCCTGGGTGAGGGCTACTGGGTCCAAGATGGCAGCTCTGGGAGGAGGGCAGAAGGTAAGGGTTGAGAGCTGCCTGGTGACTGGCCACATGAGCAAAATCACAGCTGAGAGCCATCTGATGACTGGCCAGGGAAAGTGGGGCAGTCATAGCTGCCTGGCGATTAGGCAGGAAGAGCGGGGTGGAGACAGCTGCCTTGTGATTGGTGATGGAGAGTGGTCCAGGGACAGCCATCTGGTGACTGGCCAGGGATGCTGTGGTGACTTAGGGGTCCTGGTGCAGGCAATTACAAAGCAAGGTGCTCAGTGCTGCAATGGGGAGAGAGGATCATCTCTGCTCCCATCCCCATGCCACTGGCACCTGACGGCACACGCAGCTAGGACCAGTTCCCAACCTCATTCACAAAGGCATGCATGCCATCCCATCTCCCTTCTCTAATCCATGGTTTTCAAACCAGACTCCTTGCTCAGCAGAGGGAGACTTGTGATCCACATTGAGAGCCACCAACACCTCTATGCCCCTGCAGATGCTCCACACAGCACTTCCAAGAGTGAGCCCTGAAGATGCATACAGTGCACTGGACTCATAAACCTCCCACTACTCCTGGCAACCCACTGTTGGGTTCAGCCAATGTTCTTGGCTCCCAAATGGTTCCCCTATTGCCAAACAGGGAAGAACTGGCCCCCAGGCGCTGAGCACAGAGGAGTCCTAGGTTGATCTCCTCCAGCTTGAGGAGAAGTCCTCCCTACTGAAGGGGGAGGTGGAGTTGGAGCTGTCAGGGGCGGGCTGAGGTCCCTGAGCTTTAAAGCTTTTTTGTCCAAAGTCAGGACTTCCTGGAAGGTTTTGCCTTCCAGGCCACATGTTCAAAGGGGAGAGTTCACCACACATGCCCACCCCAGGAAGATGTAATGTAATAAACTTAGCTGGTGTGTGGTTCACCTCCTGGAGTGGGGATGGCATGAGCTTCAGGATGTCTGTCAGCTTTAAATAAATAGTTGTGTTGAAAAGCAAAAGAAGAGTTTCAGGGTGTTTGTGATGCACAGCTCAGCAGCATGGTCACCATGGCACCACACTAGTCACTGCATTCTCCAGATGGTGGGCAGGGGTCTCCAAGGCTTTGAGAATGTGGTGGTGAACCATAGGGAGCTGACAGCACAACCTGCCCATCCTAGTCAACACTGTTCACACACAGTGACTCTTCTACGTCTCAAGGCCAGCCACTGAGGTGGGTGCCACTCTGATAAAAAGGAAAAGGAAAGCAGAGTGCATACATGCAGGTATTTCTGCAAAGACCATTTCTGACCCAAGACCTCACAGACTTTGTAGCAAAACTTGGATCCAAATACGGGCCATTTAATGTCTCTGTTTATAAGAACATTCACAGTCCGTTGGCCAAAGCAAGTCGTACAGCCAAGCCCATTCATAAAAAAAGTAAATGTGGTCCATTGGGAGGGCTATGGCCAGAAGGGAAGATGAAAGAACAAGGATAAATAATACAATTTACGTTACTTTCCGCACTTATGATCCCCTAAACAGAATGATCTTTATTCTGTTTCCAGTGCCCAGCAGCATGCCTATCATTACGAAATGTAGCCAAGAAGCTTAAAGGAATGAGTATGACCAGCTTTTTCTAAACATGGTTATGGTTCTAATTCTTTTCTCCTGCTGCCAGATGGATGGAAACTTTCCTCAGGATGTGATGCTCAAAATCCACAGATGTACCTTAGTTAAACCTACACTACTCAACCACTAAGACCCTCCTAGGCCCTCCACTGGAATGTTCTCCAAAATCCAACCAGCAGCAGTGGATTTCTTTTTTTTTTTTAAGATTATTTATTTATTTATTTCACAGAGATAGACAGCCAGCGAGAGAGGGAACACAAGCAGGGGGAGTGGGAGAGGAAGAACCAGGCTCCCAGCGGAGGAGCCCAATGTGGGACTCGATCCCGGAACGCCGGGATAACGCCCTGAGCCGAAGGCAGACACCTAACAACTGCGCTACCCAGGCACCCCCAGCAGTGAATTTCTAAAACCCTTGGGAGGACTGTCCCAGTGGCTCAGCATTTCCCTTGGCTGCTAAGTATTCATGATCCTTGATGGATTCTGTTGTTAGCCTCCCCTGGAGGAGGATTTATAGAGGTGGCTTGGGCCAGGCACTTGCACGTCTCAGTTGACTAGGTGGAGAGAAAGCAAGCAAGTGGTAAGGGTAAAGTTGCCAGAGTGACCTGTGAGGTGCCAAGCCCAGGAGCAGGGTGGGTCTTCCCATACTGTGCTTAGAAATTTCAGACATCAAGAGAGGGAGGAGCAGTTTTCCAAACAAGGATATTTGTTTTGGAGAGCACAGTGTTGGACGAGAGGAGGGAGAAATATTTAATGAGCACCTACTGTGTGCCAGGCACCTTAGACATGTAAGGCTATTGGATCTTGTAAGAAAAAAAAAAAGTCTTGTCTTACAGTCAGGAAATGGAGATGGATAGTCTGAGAAGTGAAACAACTTGAGCAAGTTTATAAAGATAAGAGTCCAAGATGGGGACCTAACTCACCTCACCTAAGGTGAGAACTGGACTCACTTCCTCCATGGACACATCAAGTCTACACCTATTTATAGAGCAGATACTCCTGAAGAAGAACTGAGAGCCGACTGAACAGCTTCTGCACAATACATGACAGAGACACCCTCACCATCCTACCAACTGCAGTGAGAGGGATAGTTTTGGGGGCTGGAAGCTGATCTGTCTGCCCTGGGCCACAGAAAACATGCTGCAGTTTAAAGGGCAACTAGGATATGAAGGACCCATCCTTCAAGACCCCCCAAATGAGGAGGGGATGGTGCAGGATCTCTTTCTGTGCTGAGGTGCTGTCAAGAGCCATGGTTCTGATTCCCCTCCACCTTGATAACATGGACAGAAGCAGGGTCTGAGTGCCCCAGCCAGCTTACTACCTTGCTGAGCCCTGGGTCCCCAGGCCACTCAACCCCAGCTGTGCCAAGAAGGCTGCCCCCGCATGGCACACACTGGAACATCCCGGGTCAGCATCCTTGACAGCTCCAGATATCACACTGAGCAGACACAGGTGGTAAGGACCCCAGAACACTCCAGGCTTGCAGACCAGCTTGCTGGGCACCCCCACATGGAGGGCCACATGACCTTGACTGCTTCAGCTGCAGCTTCCCTGACAAGGAGCCCGCTATGTGGAAAGCCCAGGAACCCCCAGCCTGCACTCTGTCAGGACGCTCACAGGGCTGAAGACCCCAGGACACCCCAGCGTTCACCCACTTGAGCTTCAGGCATCCTGCTAGGAGATCCTGTGCGCAGAGAAACCCCACCAATCCTGAATCCACTTCAGCTGCTGCTACCCTCTCGAAGTGCCTTCTCTAAAGAGAGCCCTGGGACTCTCCACCCCACACCCATTTCAGCTATAGCTGTCCTGCTAGGGTACCCCCTGTGCAGAGCACCCCAGAAAACCTCTGCTCCTGATTGTGTCCACTCCAGCCACCCTGCCAGGGGGCCCTCTGCACAGAGAACCCTGTGACACCAGCTTGTATCCACTTCAGTTTCAGCTAAACTGCCCAGGTGCCCTCAGTGTGAAGATGCATGCATCACTACGTTTATTGTACCATGACTTACAGTAGCCAAGGTGTGGAAACAGCCCAGGTATCCACCAGAGAGGAATTGATAAGGGCTGTCCATCAGCCTAAACACCACCTCCCTGCTTGCCTAGCCAGGAGTCCCTGTCTATTCCCCCAGATCTCCCTCACTCTGCCTGCACCTCCCAGAGGGTTCCAACCCATAACCCAGTGCCTACTCACCCCAGGGCCTCTCCAGGACCTTCATAATCGCACACCCCACCACACCCCCACAAACTATCAGCAACCCTAGGGCCCCCGCACTCCACCCACACCCTGAAGAGTCCCAGCCCACACCGTGATGCCTCTGCACCCCTGGCCAGACAAACTCCCAGAAGTGCCTGCAAATCCTGGTCCTCTGCCTCTTTGGTAGCAGTGGGCTGCATCCCCTGGACCAGGAAGCCAGCATGTGGGAGAAATTCCAGTTGGAAGAGGAAGCACAAGACTCAGAACGTGGGTTTTCATGCACTGAGGTAACACAAGGATCGCCACCTCTTTCCAACTCTTCAATGCGTGTCGTTGCTGATACTACAAGTTAGAAAGCCTCTGTGCCTTAGCAGCAGTGGTGTTCCAGCAGCGCCACTGTGGGAGAGGACAAAACAAAGTTTTGTAGGAATGCTAACAATAACAGAGTTCATAAATACACCACAGACATGGCATAAGTCAACCCTGGTACACATTTATGAATTAGAGGCACATAAGATTGAAACAAGGAGGGAACTTCATCCCCAAGAAACACATAAGCCTTCAGGGAATATAGCTCCAGATGCAAACGTCTTCCATGCTGTACACTCACTGATCACAAATGAAATCCACTCATTGCCAGTTATTGATCCTATCAGTTGACTGCAGTTTATACACTTACCCACAAAAGAATCCTCACGTTCCTCCAGCATTTTATATCTGAATTGACAAAGCCTGCCTTCATGAAGGAGAACCTGGATATTCTTGCATTTGGGACCCACCACAACATCCCTTCATCCACAAGGAGACCATCAGTACAGCCTTCAATGTCTTTGTAGAAAGACAGCTGCTGGCCTTCCCTGTGGTGCACGAGTCAGAAGTTGTGGATATTTATTCCAAGTCTGATATAATTAAGCTTGCTGCTGAGAAATCGTTCAGCAACCTAGATATCACAGTGACCCAGGCCCTCAGCACCGCTCACAGAGTCTTGAGGGTGTTGTGAAGTATTGTAAGCTGGAAATCCTGGACAGATTAGCGTGGGCTGACCTCTGGGCTGCTGGTCACAAGTGAAGCAGATAGCATCGTGGGAGTCATTTCCCTGTCAGACGTGTGGTAAGCCCTGATACTCATGCCTGCAGGTGCCAAGCAGAAGGAGACAGAAGCAGAATGGCCACTGTGCATGGAGAAGCCCTTGGAGAAAATGTGAACAAGGATTCTGGGTCAGGATTTGCCTCCTGAACACTGACCATGATAGAAGATGGTGAAATGGCTACGAATGTGTATCAGGGTTTAGTGATGGGTATTTTTTCCAGTGATGGTGAGACCGAACATAAGACGATTCAGGCTTGCATTAGAAGACTGTTTTCAGATCTTTGAATAATTTCAGATGCTATATATATTATCAAAGTGCACTGTGTCCTGAAATTCTTATTATTTTTCACCGCAAAGAATTCACTGGTGTGTAACAGGTAAAACGGCATAAGGAGAAAGCATGGCCTATTCATACCTTGTGCCTTCTATTAACACACGGGGTATTTCATCACTGTGCTCCATGGCAACTGGAGCCAAATGGTGCCAAGGTGTGAACGTCTTTGAACCTTTCTCGAACCAGTTTGTTTTCCTTAAATTTGTGGAACAGCTATAATTTGAATATAAATATTTTGATTGTGAAAGATAAGGACAATTTTATGTTTAGTGTGCGTTGTGATCTATAATGTAAACAAGACTACCACAGCTTTATTTATTTTTACTCACTGCAATATTTTACACATTGGAGGGTAAACTTCACCAAGCCATTAATAAACTTCTGGTTGTTATTGTAAATGACAACTTCCTCATTTATGTTTGGATCTGGAAAGACAGGACTTCTAATACAGCCACTGTTAGAATTTAAAAGCTGTAATTTCCATAGCATGTGTGGAGACCGGATCTGCTAGGCTGGAAACAGACAGCCATTATTCGGAAAGAAAGTGCTGGGAATATGTCAACTTTCTTCTCATGTATAGACATGTAAAATCATAATGTCCGTACAACTGCTGATGGATTGTTGTTGCCAAGTGTTATGGCATATGCAGTATTGTCATGTGGTTGAAGAGAAACAATGTTACCTAATGTTATTCCTCTGAACATGTCCACACTCTACATATATACGAGCACAGTGTGATTTTTTTTTTGTCAAATTCGAAAATTGAAATAAATCTTACTGTCTACAGCAAATAGATGAATGGATAAAGAACAGGTGGTATATATACACAATGGAAAATTACTCAGCCATAAAAAAGATGATATGTTGCCATTTGGAACAACATAGATGGACCCAGATGGTATAAACTTAACTGAAATAGGTCAGACAGAGAAAGACAAATACCATAGGAGTTCAGTCCTATGTGGAATCTGAATAACAAAATAAATGAATAAACAAACTATCAAAAAGCAGAAGCAGAGCTATAAATACAAAGAACAAAGTAATGGTTGCCCGAAAGGAGGTGAGGGGGATATGGGAGTGGGACACACAATCTTCCCATTATGGGATGAATAAGTCACGGGGCCGAAAGGCACAGCATAGGGAATATGGTCAATGTTATTGTAATAAGTGTCTCTGGTGACCTATGGTAACTAAACTTGGGGTGAGTGTAGCATAAGGTAAAACCTTGTCCAATCACACTAAAATAATATTGGGTATCAACGATGCTTCCATTAAAAAAAAATGAGTCAGAAACTATATGTATATAACAGAATTGGGTTTGTCTGAGAGTGACAAAAACCCAAATGCAATCCAGCTGGAATTAGCCTCACTCAGCCTGACTAGGGGCAGTAGGTAACTCTGGACTCTTGGGGATGCCCCGCTCTTTACTTCAGTGATAATTTTACTTCCGGTTCCCTTCTTTTCTGATTTCTGTTTCAGCTTCCTTTGCCAATTTTTTCCTCTGTGTCCCATTGGTTGGTGTTCATTTCTAGGCCACATGCTCTTCTCTTCATTGTCCTCATGGGGAAACCCAACTATCTCCCTGCTTCAGAGAGCATCCCTCTGCTCCTTACTCTTCTCTCCTCTGAGCCCAGAGCCTGTGTATCTATTCGGTGAGAAGACAGATCCATCTGACCTCACACTTTCAGCAAATAATTAATGGGAGCTTACTGTGTGCCAGTGGGGAACAAATACAGAAGGTTCCTGAACACATCCCCTGTTTTTTTACATTCATTTGAGAGGTACAATTTAGTAATGCATTGTCGCGTATAACACCTAGTGCACTTTCCATTAAGTGCCCTCCTTAATGGCCATCACGCAGTCACCCCATGTCCCAGTCACTTCCACTCCAGCAACCCTCAGTTTGTTCCCTACAGCTGAGAGTGTCTTATGGGTTACCTCCCTCTCTGTTTTCATCTTACTTTGTCTTGTCGTCCCCTATGTTCATCAGTTTTGTTTCTTAAATTACAGATATGAGAGAAATCATACAGTATTTGTCTTTCTCTGACTGATTTATTTCACTTAGCATAAAACCCTCTAGTTACATCCACATCATTGCAAATTGCAAGAATGCATTCCCTTTGGTGACTGAATAATATTCCACTAAATGTCTATACCACTTTTCTTTCTCTAGACTTCCAAAAGATCTGTATTTGTACCCCATTGCTTAGAATACATTGTGGTAGCCTCCTCAAGCAGATCCCTCCCTCTGCTGTATCCTCAGCTGTATCGCACCTGCCTCAAGTCTCCACACATCCTACCTTCCAAACGGTGGTCGCTTTCCTACACGTAGCCTTGCACCATTTATACTCTCAGATCTCTGATTTCGTGGATGTTCAGAATGATCCGATATGTATGCAGTTGTATTCCAGGCAGGAGACAAACTTAACTCCTCCCTCCTGTACTTTCTGATTGGATCTGGACATGAAGACTGTGAACTTGCTGACAGGCTGGATTCTGTTGTCCCCCTTCTGTGAGGCTGAATGTCATTTTGGAAACAGGTTATGACTTGTGACACAGCTTCATCCTTCCCAGGTTTAGGTTTATTGTGGGAAGATGTACCAAACATAATGCCTACAATCTTCTACACTTATATTTAAGCTCTGATGGATGATGTGAGAGTAGCATTTGCTCTAGTGACATGTTGTGTGACTTACCACACAAGTGTGACCTTTCATGGGGTCTAATGGCCCATGTTTTCTTTAACATCGGTGTCAGTGTTTTAGTGAATGGTGACTCTGAGTGACACCTTTAGCTTTGTATTGGTTGAGTTTTTCAGGCTCAACATGACCTTCAATATAAATACAACCTAAAGGTTAATTCTTAATCTTGAAGGAAAGTTTACCTGTTTTGTTTTTTTTAAAACATGGTTTCCAGGCAATGATGTCATGAGGGTCATTGAGATAGCCATCAGTCATTGGCCAGCTGAACTGCCTGGTGATTAGCCACCCAAAAGAGGCCAATTGGAGAAAACCCTGATGATTGGCCAGGGCATGGTGGTCACATCACAAGAAGGCATTGTGATGCCCCAGGGCTGTTATGAAAGTACAGCAACAGCTGAGGCTGCACTGAGGAGAGAGATGGCACTTCAGCCACAGCCCTTCCTGCTATTCATTGCGTTCTTTGCCCTGTTCTCTGCTCCTGCCCATGGCAAGCTCCCTGCCCACACCTCCTGCCCTTGGCCTCTCGCCAACTCTCTGCACTCCACCTTCATGTTTGCACCTACCTTTGTGCTGCTCTGTGGTCCTGAGAGTCCTCGAACCCACACTTGGCAGCTCCTGGACCCATTTCCCACTATGAGGATAGCCCGGCTGCTCAAAAACACATTCCCATTTGGCACATGGGAGTGGGCCTTCAAAAATCATAGTACTGTGGATTCTCAGACACATGGGCCCCACACCTGTGGGGTCACAACCAGGCTCAGTACAGGAAAGCTGAGTCCACATCCTGAGGGAGTACTGGGCACACTACTACTCTCGAGCCTTCTAAACCAGCTGAGCATGGGGCATATGAATGCCCTGAACATTCAGCCAACCCAGATGTGCACAATGTGTACAATGCCTCCAGATACCTAGCAGAGAGTGAATGCTAGGAAACAAGTAAGTACTGGGAGAGGGAATCATCACATCGCTGGACATAGTGTGAGTCCTTAGAACACAAGTCCTCAGACCACAAGCTATCTGAGCCAGCTCAGCAGCAGACAAACTAATCCCCCAGACACCTGGCCAACCAGTAGCCCAAACACAGAACACAGCATAACATACAGAAATTCAGTCCCCAAAGCAGAGCACCCACCAGGAACCCAAAGACTGGGAGCCTTCTGAACTGATTTGACACTGGGTAGGTGAGTCACACAGACACTTGGTGGATAAAGAATCCTCATGCCACAAGATGGCCAGTCCAGTGAAGCACAAGGCAGGTGATTCCAGAGAACACCAGGCTTGCCATGTGCAAAGAAGCCATGAGTCCTGCATCCCAGGTCAGTATTGGAAAAATGATTGACCTGAACAGAAGCATTACCATGTGCCCTTGGACCTGGAGTGCAAAAACTCAGCTCTCACTAGGCCAAGCATGTGTCTGGACAGCAGGATCACCAGGTGCCCTTGGACCTGGAGCCCAAGAAAGGAGCCCTGGTGTAGGCCAAGCAGACACATTGACAGTTGGATTACTGTGTGCCCTTGGAACTGGAGACCAACCAGACACATTGACAGTTGGATTACTGTGTGCCCTTGGAACTGGAGACCAACCACGAATATCTGGTCCAGGTTAAGGATGAACCTGTACCAAGTGCTCATCACCGGATCTGGAGACCTACAACTTGGCTCTCTACTAGGCAAAGCAGGTACCTTGACAGCAGGTTCACCATGTGCCCTTTTACCTGGAGACCAACAGCACAGCTCTGCACTAGGCCAACCAGGCACCTGGAAAACAAGCACACCATGTGTCTTTGGACCTGGCAACCAATAACTCAGCTCTGTGCTAGGCCAAGCCTGTACCTAGACAGCAGGCATATCGGGTGCCTTCGGGCCCAAACACCAACAATCAGCTCTCTGTTAGGTCAAGCAGGAACTTGGGTGACAGGCTTATCATGTGCCCTTGGACCTGGAGCCCAAAAAAGGAATTCTGGGTTAGGCTAAGCAATACCCTGACAATGGGATCACCACATACTCCTGGATCTGGATACCAGCAACATAGCTCTGTGCTAGGCCTAGAGGGCTCCTGGATAGTAGGCTCACCACGAATCCTTTGACATCAGTAACAACAATTTGGCACTGGACCAGGCCAAGCAGGCACCTGGAAAGTGGGCTCACCATGCATGCATTGAATTGGAGATGAACAATGCAATTCTGCTCTAGGCTAAACAGGCACCTGGACAGCTGGCTCACCATGCTCCCTGGGACCGAAAGACCAACAACTCAGCTCTGTGCTAGGCCAAGCAGGTACCTGGACAGTATTCTCATCAGGTGCCCTTGGGCCTGGAGACTAACAATGCAGCTTTGCACCTGGCCAAGCCTTCCCCTGGACAGAGAGTTCACCGTGTGCCCTTGGACATTTATCCTTCCTCTCCCCCAGAGCACAGAGCACTCAAACAGAGGTCTTGCCGGTGGGTGTCAGATTATGAGACCTCCAAACCTGCTCAGCATTGCACCAGTGTGTCCACGGGACCAGTGGCCACCTGGGAGCCTTCAAACCACGAGCCCTCCATCACAGCTTAACACTGGGCTAAAAAGCCACTGGAACACCAGCCTGACCCAAAACCCTCTGACTGGGTGCCTTTCAACTCTTCAGAGAAGTGAACATTCCAGTCCCTTCTCACTTCAGATTTACTTTAGCCTGAGTTCTTGTGGCTTGCTATCTGTGCATTATGCATTTTGTGGGGGAGGGGGGTTCTCAGAAGAAAATGACACCATGCCCTAGGAAATGAAACAGTCCAGTGGTTTGAAGACTTTGTATGAAAACTCAGGGCAGGAAATGAGGGGGTGGGTGGGAGGAATTTGTAGAGGAGACCCAGGCCCTGAGCACTGTGGAATCATTGTCTGAGAACCTCCAGTTGAAGGAGAGGTATTCCAACCTTAAGGGAGGTGTGGAGGCCTTAAAATAAGAAGCCATGCAGTGCAGTGAGAGGCAGGCTCAGGTCCATGACGTGGAGAGGTTATTCATTCAAATGAAGACCTTCCCAGAAGTGTCTGCACTAATTAAATAATTTAAATGATCATTTCTGAGTAAGTTACGAGAAACAACCCCTGGGTGATTGTGATGTGCAGCTTGACTTACAGTCACTACTGTCCCCTGTGAGTCCTCACATTCTCCTGATGCTGGCCAGGGGTCTCCATGGTTCTGAGAAAGTGTTGGCAAAGCATGCAGAGCTGACACTGAGCACAACCTGCCTGTCCCCATCAAATGATCAGAAATACTTACTTCTAGAACCCAACCAAAACTGAGATCAGCACCATTATGATTAGAAGGAAAAGAGAAGCAGTATGTCTGTACACAAGTAATTCTGCATAAAGCATTTCTACTTGATTCCTCCCAGCAAATTGTGGGCTAAATTTTAGGTTGGAATCTGATGCTATGGCTTCAAACTGTGGCCACGGCAGCAGGTGTTCCTCCACGACAGGTACTTGTGTGATGCAGTCCTTGGAAGAGCAAATGTGACAAGGCCAGGGAACCAGGGTGAGGGAGTGCAGAGGCATGGGACCATTCCCTGTCTCTGGGTGAGGAGGTGTGGGGTCAGGACTGTAGGCAGAATGGTGTGAGGGTCCAGGATGCGGGGCTCTGTTCTGACCAAAGAAACGCTGCAGGAATTGGGGGAGACATGTGGGATTCACATAGGGTGCTTCATGTGCCTGGGTATTTGCACAGAGTAAGGCACAGTGTGAGAGCTGAGGACAGGTGCATCTTGGAGACTGTAGGATCTGCTTGAGCATGAAGGAAAGGGGACACTTCCAAGATTCTATGATAAATTGGATATTGGGGGTCAGAAGGGAGTTGGAAGGTGAGGTTCCAGGCTGGTGCCTCCTGGGAAGTGTTCCTTCTTAGCTCCAGGGATGTGGGCTGGAAGCTGAGGTGAAGTGCAAATCCCAGTGAGCTGGGGCCCACCTGTGTCTCCAGCTGAGGTGGTAGGGGAAGTGCCTAGAGCTGTGGTGACTTTGGTTTGCTGGTGTTTGTATGAGAAGGAGGCAGGAGATGGCAGTGTTGGTTAGGGGATCTACAAAGGTGTGGGACAGATGCTGTCCGGAAGAGAGAGGGAAGAAAGGAGGATAGCCTGTGAGCTAGGTCCTTGTCTTGGCCTTTCCTCCCCAAAGGCAAAACATCAGCTTTGGGAGGACAGCAGTGTGGGAGCTGCCTTTGTCCCTTATCTGGCCTTCTCTGCTCCTTCGGGCTACAGGGTGTCACAGCACAGCCCCTGCCAAATCACAGACCAGCACCAGACCCCTCCTGCCTCCTTCACTGCTGCTTGACTCCCACACGTTAGGGTCCTGGGGCCTTTAGGGATGTTAGGAGATTCAGTTAGTCAGAGTGGGACCACTAGTCTTAAGGAACTATTCTGAGGTGTGCTGACAGGTAGAGCACTGCTACAGATAGGTAGGGTGGTAGAGAGGTAGATCTACAAATTCACAGGAAGCTGCTGGTAGTTCAGAAAGGTCCCTTCACAGAGGCACCCTTCACCCAGTTTGGTTATTTCCAGTCTTTCAGCTATTACTAATAAACCTGCAGTGAACATCTGTGCACCGTGTTTCATGGGATATTAAATTTTCATTCTCTGGGATGAAGGTCCAGGAGAGTGCTTGCTAGGTTATAGGGTTTATGTTTCACTTCTGTAGAACCTATCAAACTGTCTCATCAGAGTCACTGTTTGATTTACATTCCCACCAGCAGTGTAGGAGAGCTGCCTCTTTCCAACAGTGATGTTTTTACTGTGTGTTATATTAACCAGCTGTCCTAACAGGTGGGGAGTAGTGATAACTCTCAGGTTTTCATTTGCATTTTTCTCATGACAAGTGATGTTGAACATTTTTGCCTTGTGCTTATTTGCCATCTGCACATTCTCTTTGACATAATATCTTTCATGCCTTTTTGTCCATTTTCTGTTTGGATAGTTCTTTGGTTTGGTTTGGATTTGTTTTGTCTTGTTTTCCTGTTGAGTTTTGAGTATTTTATGTATTCTGGATAGAATCTCTTTGTCAGATATGTGGTTTGTTGATATGTTCACCTAGTCTATAGATTTTTTTTCCACGCTCCTAATAGGAACAGAATTTCTTAGTAGAGTTTTTTGTTTTTGTTTTTGTTTTTTTGATAAAGTCCAACTGAGCCACCCAGGCACCCTCATTGTGTTTTGATTTGTATTTCCCTGATGGCAGGTGGTGTTGAGCATTTATTCATGTGTCCATTAGCCATTTGTATGTGTTCTTTGGAGATGTATTTCTTCATGTCTTCTGCCCATTTCTTAACTGGATTATTTGGTTTTTGGGTGTTGAGTTTGAGAAGTTCTTTATAGATTTTGGATATTAGCCCTTTATCTGATAAGTCTTTTGCAAATATCTTCTCCCAGTCTGTAGGTTCCCTTTTAGTTTTTTGACTGTTTCCTTGGCTGTGCAAAAGTTGTGTTGTTTTGTTTCATTTTGTTTTGTTTTGTTTTGTTTTATCTGGTGGCAGTCCCAATGGTTAATTTTTCACTTTTGTTTCCCTTAGCTTTAGAAATGTGTCTTTTTTTATAATAAGTTTTTAGTAGGTTATGTTAGTCACCATACAGTATATCCTTAGTTTCTAATGTAGTGTCCATGATTCATTATTTGTGGATAATACCTGGTGCACCATGCAATATGCGTCTTGTAAGATGTTGCAGCAGGTGAGCACAAAGAAGTCGTTGCCTATGCTCCTCCCCAGGATTTTGATGGATTCTTGTCTCACATTCACATCTTTCATCCATTTTGAGTTTATCTTTGTGTAATGTGTGTAACAATGGTCCAGTTTCATTATTCTTCATGTGGCTGTCCAATTTTTTCCTTTGGATATTCTCTCCTGCTTTGTTGAGGATTAGTTGACCATAGAGTTGAGAGTCCACTTCTGGGTTCTCCAATCTGTGGCATGGATCTAAGTGTCTGTTTTTGTGCAAGTACTGTACTGTCTTGATGATTACAGCTTTGTAAAACAGCTTGAAGTCAGGTCTTGTGTTGGCCCAACTTTGGTTTTCTTTTTCAATATTCCTCTAGCTAATCAGGGTCTTTTCTGGTTCCATACAAATTTTAGGATTGTTTCTTCCAGTTCTTTGAAAAATGCTGATGATATATTGATTGGGATTGCATTCGATGTTTAGAATGCTTGGGTAATATAGACATTTTAATAATATATTTTTCTTCCAATCCATGAACATGGAATGTTTTTCCATGTCTATCTCCCTCAAGTTCTTTCGTAAGCATACTATGGTTTTCAGAGTCCATCTTTGACCTCTTTGGTAGCTTTATGCCTCCGTATCTTACAATTTTTGGTGCAATTATAAATGGGATTGATTCCTTGAAATCTCTTTCTGCTGCTTTATTGTTAATGCATAGAAATGCAACTGACTTCAGTTCTTTAATTTTATATCTTGTGACTTTGCTGGATCTGTATCAGTTCTAGCAATTTTGGTGAAGTATTTTGGTTTTCTAAACACAGTATCATGTCATCTGGGAAGAGTGAATGTTTGATTTCTTCTTTGCTAATTCAGATGCCTTCTATTTCTTTTCTTTTCTTTCTTTCTTTTTTTTTTTTTGTCTGATTGTTGTGGCTAGGACTTCCAGTAGAATGTTGAACAACAGTGGAGAGCATGTAGACCACAGGGTTCCTGATGTTATCCCTGTTGAGGATGATATTCACTCGTGGTCTTTCATACATGACTTTAATGAGATTGAGGTATATTCTCTCTATTCCTATATGGTGGAGGGATCTTTTCAAGAAAGGATGCTGTATTTTGTCGTATGCTTTTTCTGCATCTAATGAGAGGATCACATGGTTCCTGTCCTTTCTTATATTAATGTGTTGTATCACATAAATGGATTTGTGAATGTTGAACTATTCCTGCAGGTCAGGAATTAATCCCTCTTGGTCATGGTGATTAATCCTCCTGATATACTGTTGGATTCTACTGGCTATTATCTTGGGAGAATTTTTGCATCCATATTCATCAGGGATATTGGCCTATAATTCTCTCTTTTGTCTGGTTTGGGGATCAATGTAATGTTGGCCTCATAGAATGACTGGAAATTTACAGTGCATTTCTATTTTTTGGAATCCTTTTAGAAGAATAAGCATTAATTCTTCTTTATTTTTAATTTTTTTATGTTCAGTTAGCCAACATATAGTATATCATTAGTTTTTGATTTAGTGTTCAACGTTTCATTAGTTGAGTTAACACCCAATCCTCAATTCCTCTTTATAGGTTTGGTAGAATTCCCCTGGGAAGCCATCAGACCTCGACTCATGTTTATTGGATGATTTTTGATTACCAATTCAATTGCATTTCTGGTTATGGGTCTGTTCAGCTTTTCTATTTCTTCCTGATTTAGTTTTGGTAGTTTCTATGTTTCTAGGAATTTATCCATTTCTTCCAAATTGACCAGTTTGTTGGCATGTAACTGCCCATAATATTCTTTTATAATTGTTTGTATTTCTGTGGTGTTGGTTGTGATCTTTCCTCTTTCATTCATGATTTTGGGTCCTTTCTCTTTTCTTTTTCATAAGCCTACCTAGGACTTTCTTGATGTTATTAATTCTTTCAAAGAACCTGCTATCGATTTCATTGGTCTGTTCTACTGATTTTTTAAATTATTTCTGTATCATTGATTTCTGCTCCAATACTTATTATTTCTGTTGTGCTGGATTTGGGCTTTATTTGCTGTTCTTTTTACAGCTCCTTTATGTTACATTGTATATTTCAGACTTGTCTTGTTTCTGGAGGAAGGCCTGTACTGCTTTATACTTCCACCTTTGCTGCAGCCCAAAGCTTTTGGACTGTCATATTTTCCTTTTCATTTCTTTCCAGGTATTTTATTTTTATTTTTTTTAAAGATTTTTTTATTTATTTGACAGAGAGAGGGACAACCATTGAGAGGGAACACAAGAAGAGGGAGTGGGAGAGGAAGAAGCAGGGTCCCAGCGGAGGAGCCTGATGCAGGGCTCGATCCCAGAACACCAGGATCACTCCCTGAGCCGAAGGCAGACACTTAATGACTGAGCCACCCAGGCACCCCTCCTTCTAAGTATTTTAAATATGCTTTAATTTCCTGGTTGACCCATTCATTCTTTAGGAGGATGTTCTTTGACCTCCTTGTATTTGTGATTCTCCCAAATGTTTCCTTGTGGTTGACTTCAGGTTTCTAAACATTGTGGTCTGAAAAGATGCATGATATGATCTCAATCTTTTTGTACTGGTTGAGATCTGATTTTTTGACCTGCTATGTGATCTACTCTGGAGAGTGTTCCATGTGCACTTGAAAATAATGTATACTCTCTTCCTTAGGATGAAATGCTTTGAATGGATCTGTTAAGTTAATCTGGTCCAGTGTGGCATTCAAAGCCCCTTTTTCCTTGGTGATCTGCTTAGATGATCTGTCCCTTGCTGTGAGTGGGGTTTTAAAGTCCCCTACTACTGTTGTATTATTATCAAAGTGTTTCTTTAATTTTGATATTAATTGTTTTACATATTTGGCTGCTCCCAAGTTAGGGGTATCACTATTTATAATTGTTAGATCTTCTTGTTGCATAGACCTCTTTATTATAATATAGTGTCCTTCTTTATCTCTTATTACACCCTTTGGTTTACAATTTAGTATGTCTGATATAAGGATGACTACTTCACTTTCTTTTGATGTCCACTAGCATGATAAATTGTTTTGCACCACTTACATCCAATCTAGAGGTAGCTTTGGGTCTAAGATGAGTCTGTTGTAGACAGCATATTGATGAGTCTCATTTTTTTATCCATTCTGATACCCTGTGTCTGTTGATTAGAGCATTTCGTCCATTTACATTCAGAGTAATTATTGAAAGATATGAAGTTAGTGCATTGTATTACCTATAAAGTTACTGTTTCTGTAGATTGTCTCTGTTCCTTTTCAGTCTGTTACTTTTGGGCTCTCTTTTAATACTTTTAATACTTTTGGATCCCCTTTAATATTTCTTCCAGGGCTGGCTTAGCGTTCACAAATCCCTTTTGTTTTTGTTTTTCCTGGAAGCTCTTTATCTCTCCCTCTATTCTGAATGGCAGCCTTGATGGATACACTATCCTTGGCTGCATATTTTTCCTATTATCATGTTGAATATATCATACCAGTCTTTTCTGACATGCTAGGTCTCTGTGGATAGTTCTACTGCCAGCCTTATGTATACTCTTGGGCGTGAAGGACCTCTTATCCCAAGCAGCTTTCAGGATTTTCTCTTTATCTTTGAAATTTGCAAACTTCAGTACTATATGTCGAGTTGTTGACCTGTTTTTATTGATTTGGAGGGGGGATTTCCCCATGCCTTCTGACCTGGAATGCCTGGCTCCTTCCTGGGATTAGGGAAGTTCTCAGCTATAATTTGTTCAAGTAAACCTTCTGCCCCTTTCTATTGGTCCTCATCTCTTGGTAACCCTGTAATACGGATATCATTTCACTTTATGGAATTGCAGAGTAGTCAAAGTCTCCCTTCATGATCCAATAGTTGTATTTCTCTCTTCTTTTCAGCTTTCTTATTTGCCATCATTTTATCTTCTATATCACTGATTTGTTCTTCCTTATTCATCACTTTGTAGAGCCTCCACTTGGACCCCACCTCAGTAACATCATTTTCAATGTTAGCCTGAGTAAATTTTAGATCTTTTATGTCTATAATACGGGATTCTCTAGTGCCTTCTATGCTACTTTCAAGCCGAGGTACTATCTTTATACTCATTGTTTTCCATTCTAGTTCAGACATCTTACTTACATCCATGTTGATTAAATACATACTGTTCTTTATTTTGGGATGAATTTCTCAATCTCCCCATTTGGTCCTGAAAAAAAGAAGTAAGAAAGACACAAAACAGCAATAGCAGCAATGACAGGAGAGAAAAACAGCAAAGAACAACAACAACAACAAAACAACAACAACAACAACAAAATAAAACCAAAAGAAACAGAAAAAACAAACAAACAAACAAACTAGATCCTGAGTGTCTTTTGGACTGCTTGTTAAAAGCAATAGATGTAAAAACAAAATAAAACAAAATAAAAAAACCCAAACAAAAAAAAAAAACCCAACAACTTGCAAATACAAAAAAAAATTCAATGAAAAGAAATATATATATATATATATTTATATATTTATATTATACAGATAATGTTTGTATATCAAAAAGAATTGTCTCTCTTCGCAGATGACATGATACTCTATATGGAAAACCCAAAAGAATCCACCCCCAAAATAGTAGAAGTTATAGAGCAATTCAGTAATGTGGCAGGATACAAAATACTCAGAAATCAGTTGCATTTCTACACACAAACAACGAGATTGAAGAAAGAGAAATTAGGGAACCCATTCCATTTACAATAGCACCAAAAATCATACGTTATCTTGGAATTAACTTAATCAGAGATGTAAAGGATCTATATTTTAGAAACTACAAATCACTCTTGAAAGCCATTGATGAAGACACAAAAAGATGGAAAAATATTCCATGCTCATGGATCAGAAGAATTAACATAGTTAAAATGTCCATGCTACCCAGAGCAGTCTACACTTTCAATGTCATCCTGATCAAAATACCAATGACATTTTTCGAAGAACTGGAACAACCAGCCTTAAATTTGTGTGGAACCGGAAAAGGCCCCGAATCACCAAGGAATTGTTGAAAAGGAAAAAAAAAAAAGCTGGGGGCATCACGTTGCCGGATTTCAAGCTATACTACAAAGCTGTGATCACAAAGACAGCATGGTACTGGCACAAAATCAGACACATAGACCAATGGAACAGAACAGAGAACCCAGAAATGGACCTTCAGCTCTTTGAGCAATTAATCATTGACAAAGCAGGAAAAAACATCCACTGAAAAAAGACAGTCTTTGGTGCTGGGAAAATTGGACAGCTCCATGCAAAAGAATGAAACTTGACCACTCTCTCACACCATACACAAGATAAACTTCAAATGGAGGAAAGACCTCTATGTGAGACAGGAATCCATCAAAATCCTAGAGGAGAACATAGGCTGCAACCTCTACGACATCAGCCACAGCAACTTTTTTCTTGACACATCTCCAAAGGCAAGAGTAACAAAAGATAAAATGAACTTGTGGGACTTCATCAAGATAAAAAGCTTCTGCACATCTAAGGAAACAGTCAAAAAAGCTAAGAGGCAGCCCATGGAATGGAAAAATATATTTGCAAATGACACTACAGATCAAAGATTGGTATCCAAGATCTACAAAGAACTTCTCAAACTCAATACACAAGAAACAAATAAAGAAATCATAAAATGGGCAGAAGATATGAACACACATTTTCCCAATGAAGACATACAAATGGCTAACAGACACATGAAAAAATGTTCATAATCATTAGCCATCAGGGAAATTCAAATCAAAACCACATTGAGATACCACCTTACGCCACAGAATGGCAAAAATAGACAAGGCAGGAAACAACAAATGTTGGAGAGGATGTGGAGAAAGGGGATCCCTCCTACATTGTTGGTGGGAATGCAAGTTGGTACAGCCATACTGGAAAACAGTGTGGAGGTCCCTTAAAAAGTTAAAAATGGAGCTACCCTATGATCCAGCCATTGCACTACTGGGTATTTACCCCAATGGTACAGACGTAGTGAAAGGAAGGGCCATAGGCACCCCAATGTTCATAGCAGCATTGTCCACAATAGCTAAATTGTGGAAGGAGCCAAGTTGCCCTTCAACAGATGACTGGATTAAGAAGATATGGTCTGTATATAAAATGGAATATTACTCAGCCATCAGAAAGAATGATTTCTCAACATTTGCAGCAACATGGATGAGACAGGAGGAGATAATAGTAAGCGAAATAAGCAGAGAAGGAAAATTATCATATGGTTTCACTCATTTATGGAACATTAGAAGTAGGAAGATCAGTAGGAGAAGAAAGGGAAGAAGAAAGGGGGTAAACAGAAGGGGGAATGAACCATGAGAGACTATGGACTCTGGGATACAAACTGTGGGCTTTAAATAGGGGGGGAATGAGATAGGCTGTGATGGGTATTAAGGAGGGCACATGTTGCATGGTGCACTGGTTGTTATATACAAGTAATGAATCATGGAACTTTACATCAAAAACTAGGGATGTACTGTACGGTGACTTACATAATATAAAAAATAATTATTATAAAAAAATTCATTTGCAATGATGTGCATGGAACTAAGGAATATTACGCTAAGTGAAATTAGTAGGTCAGAGAAAGACAAATTCCACGTGATTTCACTCATATGTGGAATTTAAGAAACAAAACAAAGGAGCATATAGGGAAAAAATAGAGAGGGAAGCAAACCAAGGAACAGACTCTTAACTATAGAGAACAAAGTGATGGTTATGAGAGGTGAGGTGAGTGGTGGGGATGGGTAAAATAGGACATGGAATTAAGGAGTGCAGTTTTTGTGATGAGCATGGGGTGTTGTGTGGAACTGTTGAATCACTAAATTATACACCTTCAACTAATATTAAACTATATGTTAACTAACTGGAATTTTTTTATTTTAATGTTTTTTTTTTATTATATTATGTTAGTCACCTTCAGAGGGGAGGTGGGTGGGGCAATGGGATAGACTGGTGATGGGTAGTAAGGAGGGCACGTATTGCATGGTGCACTGGGTGTTACACGCAACTAATGAATCATCGAACTTTACATCAGAAACCAGGGATGTACTGTATGGTGACTAACTGGAATTTAAATAAAAACTTTAAAAAAGAAAAAAATAAATAAAAGGAATTGACAAGGCAAGAAACAACAATTGCTGGAGAGGATGTGGAGAAGGGGGATCCCTCCTACATTGTTGGTGGGAATGCAAGTTGGTACAGCCACTCTGGAAAACAGTGTGGAGGTCCCTTAAACAGTTAAAAATTGAGCTACCCTATGATCCAGCCATTGCACTACTGGGTATTTACCCCAAAGACACAGACATAGTGAAGCAAAGGGCCTTATGCACCCCAATGTTCATAGCAGCATTTTCCATAATAGCTAAATCATGGAAGGAACCGAGATGCCCTTCAACAGATGACTGGATTAAGAAGATGTTGTCCATATATACAATGGAATATTACTCAGCTATCAGAAAGAACGAGTTCTCAACATTTGCTGCAACATGCACGGCACTGGAGGAGATAATGCTAAGTGAAATAAGTCAAGCAGAGAAAGACAATTATCATATGATTTCTCTCATCTGTGGAACATAAGAACTAGGAAGATCTGTAGGGGAAGAAAGTGATAAAGCAGGAGTAATCAGAAGGGGGAATGAAGCATGAGAGACTATGGACTCTGAGAAACAAACTGAGGGCTTCAGAGGGGATGGGGTGGGCGAATGGGATAGGCTGGTGATGGGTAGTAAGGAGGGCACGTATTGCATGGTGCACTGGGTGTTATACGCAACTAATGAATCATCGAACATTGCATCAGAAACCAGGGGTGTACTGTATGGTGACTAACATAATAAAAAAAACATAAAAAAGAAAAAAACTCACGACACATACAACCAAGCTCGCATGGCCTTGGTGGCACCCAGCCATCCCTTGTTTAGTATACAATGTTTAATTTGAATTACTCGAGCATGGATTTTGTAGTGCTGCATTTTTCAGTGAATTGTGGGGCATAGAGAGACTCAGCCCAAGATGGTTGAGTTGCAAAAATGTCTGCCCTCTGATTTAGAATTTTAAAGTAACCTTTGTTACAACTTCCCATGTAATTGTTCCGTATCCAAATTAAACCTGCCACATTTTCTATCCCCAGCATCACTGATTGAATCAAGCTGCAGAGAACATTCTTTTACTCTCCTCTTCAATTTATTCTGCCCACTTTTCAGGGTATATTGAACATCCCTGCAATTCACAATAGACATGTTATGGTAACTGCAGAGGAAACATAGGCTTTCATAAACCACCAAAGCATGTTCTTGATTCAGAATTCCCAGAAAACCTAGGTCTTCAAAGTAGATTTAGTCTCCACATATAAACCTCATTTGCACATATTTAATTGTGATCTCATTCTCTATTAAAAAAAATGTTCCAGGGGCGCCTGGGTGGCACATTGGTTAAGCGTCTGCCTTCGGCTCAGGGCGTGATCCCGGCGTTGTGGGATCGAGCCCCACATCAGGCTCCTCCGCTGGGAGCCTGCTTCTTCCTCTCCCACTCCCCCTGCTTGTGTTCCCTCTCTCGCTGGCTGTCTCTGTCTCTGTCAAATAAATAAATAAAATCTTTAAAAAAAAATGTTCCATTGGAAAATATATATATATATATATATATATATATATATATATATATATATATATACTGTATTATTAGTTACAGGGCAGTCTGAACTCTAGGAAACAAACTGAGGTTGCTGCCTCAGTCTTTTAAACTTCACTAGAACTTTTGGGTTTGGCATCAGCATTACTGACAATATACATGAATATATAGAAAAAGGGAAAGAGATGGTTTCTTAATTTGTTGAAGAGCTAAGGCTTGAATCTGAACAAGGTCCATACATGGTAGAGAAGATAGAACAATACACTTTCATTGACCATCCCCAGTGGGTGGAAACTAACATATGTCAACATTTGTGCAGAGATAAATCTCATTTAATCCTGACCAATGGCTCTTAAGGTTGCCACAGCCATCAATATGGTTACAGATATTTGCAGATGATAAATCAAGTTTCAGAGATTTAAGGGAATTATTTGGTTTTCCTGTCTTAACTTAGATGCTAGATAGATGCAGGTATTTATATATTAACTTTTTGTTTAAAATTGATCCTATCTTATCACTGAACATTTTTAGGCAACAATTATGAAATAAAATGGTTATTTTTTTATCTGCTCAAAACTGAATGGGAATTAAAAGAAAAATATAAAAGCTATTAATTAAAAATTTACTATAGATGAAAGAGAGTCAAGAATGTATATAAGTTCCTTATTGCCTAAATAAATTGGGTTAGTGCTTATATAATATTTATTTCAAGATATTTCTTGTTTTCTCTTATTTGGAGTCTTAATCATGTTTTCATTGTTCCCTGCAACAATAGAACTTTAATCAGTGGTTTAGAGAATACACACATCACTCCCAGATCCTGTTTTCTTTTTAAGATTTTATTTATTTATTTGACAGAGACAGCCAGCGAGAGAGGGAACACAAGCAGGGGGAGTGGAAGAGGAAGAAGCAGGCTCCTAGCGGAGGAGCCTGATGTGGGGCTCGATCCCAGAACGCCAGGATCACGCCCTGAGCCGAAGGCAGACGCCTAACGACTGCGCCACCCAGGTGCCCCCACTCCCAGATCCTTTAAATGAACTCTCATCCGTGTCTTGCCCCAATACCAAAGGTTCCTTACATGATTTTGCTTACAGAGAAACATCCTCCTCTGTGTTATCTCCTCTGTATAATGCTTTGTAAATGCATATATTCAGTTCATTCCTACATCATAATGAGGAAGATTGTCTAAATAATGTCATTTATAAATAATTTGCATATTACCATTTTTAATTTAGGTTAATAACATTTAATAAGCATTATTTCTGTCTCAGGTATTCTTTTTCCTATGTTTCCCATGTTTCTATTCAATTGCAAATAAAAGTTAAAAGCATCTCACTGTAGCGATTCACATATTTACAGAATAAATAGAATTTTCAAATATGGGATAATTATTATAAAAATGAAAAGTGGATTCCAAGTAATGAGAAATAAATTATTCAAAAGTATATAGTGATCCAGTAGCAAATCTGGAAATTTGTCCTCTTGATAGCAGACAATGTAGAATCATTTCCTGAAGCAAACTAATCTCAAAGAAAGATCTTTCAGATAACTAAATGAGTCTGGTCACATTAGATTTTGTCTGATTATTGCATAGTTGCAACAAGAATGTGCATTTACCAAAGAAGCTTTCCATTATTTTGCTGAAATTTTATAAGGAATCTCAGACTAAACTTTTAAAAGCATACAAATATAAAACAAAAACGAAACAAACAAAAAAAGAAACCCTACATTGCTGCCAGTTTTCCTATAAATTTGGGTTGCTTCTTTTCTTTCCAAGAACCCTGTCATACTTTGGAGTGAACTTTACCAAAAGGAACTTCCTTCACTCACCTGTAGGGGAAGAGTTCTATAAAAGACCTATCAGACCTTTTTTTCCAGGACTCCCTTGAACCTAGTTATTGGCTGCAGAAAGTCTACCTTAGTTATTTGAAAAGTCTGTTCATAATTGTATCTGTATGTTCATAGATAATAATTAGTTTCCATTGCTCTCAGTTATCTAGATTTTACAGCATTATGGAATCGCTTTCCTAGAATGAATCCATTACTGAGAGGAGAATCCTCTGGAGTCTAGCCAAGCACAGTTCTCTACAGTGTCTCTGGAATGAGTCATACATGCAATTTTTCATGCCTTCTAATGTTTTCACAACAGATTCTATTAAGGACAAACAGTATAGAGTTCAGAATGCTTTAGTGACTTAGGAATTAATACTCATTAATTATTTAAGTAATGTGTATTTTTAGGTGTTTAGAGGTTATAGAGCCTGTGATCCTAAGGATTTTATTGTATACAGAGATCCAAAATGCACAGTATTTGTATGTACATATATCTGAGTGCTTCTATATACACCTTCATGAAATAGCACAGTGGTGAGTCTGCACTGATAGATAAATAGGAAAGTAGGTACACAGATATTTTGAGAAATATCTGATTTATCAGTATATACTTAGTATTTGGATTCAGATTGAAGATATGTTTATTTTGCTTTATTGCAAAAACAAGCTACAGATTGTTTGGAGCCAATGCTAGATCTAATTCTAGTTCTGTCACTTACTAGAAATGTAAACTTGGATTAGTGAATTCAGATCTCTGAGCCTGTACCTCATAAGTAGAGCAGATCAAAATCATGAGATATGATCGATCTCACACTTTTTGGAATGGCTGTTATTATTTTTTTAAAATGACTGTTCGAGAGAATGTGGCAAAAAGGGAATACTTGAGCCCTACTTATGGGAACATAAATTAGTATAGGCATTAAGGAAAATAGTATAGATGTTCTTCAAAATTTAAAAGTAAAACTACCATATGATCCCACAATTACACTTCTTGGTATATACACAAAGGAAATGAAATAAAATGAAATCAAGTCTGAAGATAATACTTGTACTCCAGGAATCATTATTGCAGTGTTAGTCATAATAAATAAAATACGGAAATTAATCTTATATGTCCATTGACAAATAAATGGATAAATGAAAGTGTAATATGTATACATATTACATACATACATATGTATACATATGTATATTACACAACAACAGCAACATGGGCTCAACCCGGAGGGCATTAAACTAAGTGAAATAAGCCAGACACAGAAAGACAAACACTTTACAATTACAATTGTATATGGGATCTAAGAGTCAGCCTTTAGAAGTACAGAGTAAAATGATGATTTTCAGGGACTAAAGGGAGGGAGAAATGGGAAGATGTGGGTCAAATGCTACAGTTTCCAATAAACATGTTGAATAAGAACTATTGTACAGAGTTTAAATGTAGTTAACAACATTGTATATTTCAAATTTTCTGTTAGTCTAGATCTAAACAGTTGGTAATATTCTCACAAGCAAAAAGAAAAATGCCAAGTGAGTTGGTGGATATGCTAATTAGTTTGTAGCGATTAAAGTGTAAGTATCTTAAATGAAGTTGTGCACCTTAAATATATACAACTTTTGTTAATTATACCTAAACAAATCTGAAAAATACCAATAGTTATTAGAAGACTCAATGGGATAATTTATACTGGATATGTCAAATGTGAGTTCCATGAGTGACCAGTGAACAGTAGCTGTGACATTTTTTTCTACCATTTCATCATCACCATTGCCACTGAAATCAACATAGTTACCATCATATCATTTTTACCCACACACCTGTCGTCCTTGGATTTCTCAGTGATATGTTCCCAAAAAGTTTCAAAGCACTAACTGATTTTCACAAAGCATCCTAAACTGCTAACACAGATTTCATTTTTACTGCACTGGAAAGTTAGTGGGAGGCAAAGACATTTTTTTTAATGCAGCAGTTAAACACAGAAAGCAGTACAATTGGGAAAAATTTGTGTTAAAAATAACCATAACACATCACTATTCCTATGAATGCCTGAATTATTTCCAGAAGGTGTCATTTACATTCAGAAAATATTGCTTCCATGGACAGATAAACTTAGTAATTGCTATTTGGATGTTATTGTAAATTCTATCTTATATTTTTGAATGAAATCTAGACAAGAAATCATTTAATTAGAAATGAGAGATGCATAAAAGGAAAAAAAACCTGCATAAGCAATAATATGTTTATCCTGGGAAACATTTTTTTTATGCTCAGTTAGCCACTGTACTACTTTATGCTCATTGCAAAATAGCCCCCATTTCAAATCCAGGAAATACATAGGAAATGCTTATTTTCTACAATTACTATTGATGATTTGGACTCCTACATGCTAGCTTTAGTCATTGAATTTCATGTGAGCCCATCTAAATCCTATCCCAGTATGACTCAACCCTGTTTCATACAAAGACCCTCATTTCCTTCCCACCCAGAGAACACATTTATGAACTATCTCCTAAACCACTTTCTATCATAAACAGTGCAGCTATGCTCACTCAAACTCCAGTTAAAATCTTGTATTTCCATACTTGACCAACTCTTACATAAATTACATCACTCATTTCTTTAACTGACAACCTTAAATCGGGAATGATTTCAATCCAGTCAATAATCTACAATCCAAAAGAATTAACCCAATAGGATGAACAGCAATGTGATCACATCATATGCATAAAATAGCTCTCCTGTAAAATAAAATTTATGCCACATATGCCATCCTAAAGCATTCTTTATTTAGCTGCAATCTCCCCCATCTTAAAGGCATCCATTACAGGCTCTGGACTCAATGTATCTTTCCTTTCTGAATGGATAATATGTTTGCTTCAAATTAAATTATTTTTCTAAAAAATTCTCACATTTCAGTTCCATTTGCATTCATATATCTAGTAGTTATTTTGTCAGAGAGAATTATTATTTTTAAAGTGACCATATTTACATGAATATAGTGTCATTTAGTTTGTCCTTAGTATAATTACCATATATCCAGAAAAGAAGTTCATTGATGCTCGTAGATAATATCAGCCATTGATTAGAATATCAATTTGACCATATTTACTACCATTTCACAATAGATCATAAGGTATAGCACCAATTATTTCAAGAATTGTATAATGTTTTGTTTTAGGTTTGATGAGAGCTTCATTTTTTTAAGTACACAAGTATGTAAGCAATATATTTACTTTCTTATTTTTAATTATACATGTAATATAAAATATGGAATGTATAAAAATATAAATATATATATATTAAATCAACTTAGGCAAATAAAATTTTCCTTTGAATTTCCATAGTTAATTAGATGCTTGAATGTATGAGTTATTTATTCTAATAGTTTATTAAAATAATTTTTATTAATTCTAATCAAAATTATCTTAAACATTTGCAAAAGTATAAAGGATTAAATTAAAATAAATTAAAGGATAAATAAAAATAAAAATACAATTAAGACATATACCATTGATTATCTGGCACATTTACAAACTTACTGGTTTGGGTAGCTGACATTGGTCCTCCAGTTATCACATGAACAAAATCATTTTTCTTAATAACCTTCTTTGTGTATTTTTCAAACCAGTGTTTATACTTCTCTCTCATCCCTACACTTGACATTTTAGATAACTCCATAAAGACTAACAACAATCATGATTTCAGGACATCTTTGGAGATTAAGGATAACACGTGGTGTTTTTTTTTTGTGTGTGTGTATTCACTTGGGAATGTCCACTGAGACATGAATAATGTAGATTAAATCACCAATTTCTCAGCATGGCCTTAGGCCAAAGCTTAAAAATGAGTTCTGATAATTGGTGTAGATGTTTTAGTAGGTGTGTTAAAAGTTAATTCAGTGGGTAATTTATTTGAAGAGATAGAGACAGCCAGTGAGAGAGGGAACACAAGCAGGGGGAGTGGGAGAGGGAGAAGCAGGCTCATAGCAGAGGAGCCTGATGTGGGGCTTGATCTCATAACGCTGGGATCACACCCTGAGCCGAAGGCAGACGCTTAACGACTGCACCACCCAGGCGCCCCCAACAAATCTATTTTTTCAGACTTTTTGAATATTATGTCTCTCATTTATAACTTCTTTATGTAGTTTAGATATTAACCCTTTATTGGATTTATCTTTTGCAAATATCTTCTCCCATTCAGAAGACTGCCTTTTTTGTTTTGTTGATTATTTCTTTCACTGTGCATTAAAAAAAAAGTTAAATGTGGATTTTTGCTTCTCTTGCTAGAGGAGTCTTATCTATCTAGAAATATATTTCTATGGCTGATGTCAAGTCAGTAATTTCCTTTTTGAGAAATTTTTGAGAAAATCCATTTTGAGTTTATATTTGTGTATGGTGTGGAAACTGGTTCAGTTTAATTCTTTTAAGCTGTCCAGTTTTCACAGCACCATTTACTGAAGAGACTTCCTTTCTCCCATTGTATATGTTTGTCCCCTTATCTGTAGATTAATTGACCATAGATGTGTGGTTTTATTTCTGAGCTATTTTGTTTTATAGATCTATGTGTCAGTTTCTGTACCAGAAACTGTGCTTTTTGTTTGTTTGTGTTTTATTAATTTAGCTTTGTATTAGCTTGAAATCTGGGGTTGTGATAACTCCAGCTTTGTTCTTTTTCTCAAGATGGTCTTGGCTGTTGGTGTACCACTCTGTTTTCATTACTATTGCTTTATATTTAATATTCAAAACAGGAACTCTGAGTCTTCCCATCTTATTCTATTTCAAAGTTGTTTTGGTGCATGAAAGTTCCTGTGTTCTGTCACTGTGGTGCATTGTATATATTTACTTTCATATGTTGAACAATCCTGCTATTCCAGGATTGAATCCAATTAGGTCATAGTGTATAATACTTTTCATGTACTGATGAATTCTGACTGCCAGTATTTCATGAAAAGCTCACATAAAGACTGATATCCAGACCAATATCATTTCTGGCTTTGGTATCAGGACAATGTTGCCCTCATGAAATGAGTTAGCATGTATTCTCTTCTCTACTGGCATTTGCAAGAGTTTGAAAAGAATTGGTGTTAATCTGTTGTTGTACACCTGGAAAAATTAACACCTGGAAAAATTAACAAATTAACAGGTCATTTATTCCATTGACTGTCTTAGTTGATTGGATTTAATTACTTATTCAATTTTCTTACTAGATATAGGTCAATTCAAATGTTATATTTCTTCATGACTGTCTTCGTAGTGTGCTTGTTTCTAGGAATTTGTCCTTTTATTCTTGCTTATCCAATTTCTTAATGTCTGATTATTCATAGGTGATTCATAACTGTTGTATATCTATAAAATTTACAATAATATACCCACTCTTATTTGATAATATTAATATTTTGAGCCTTCTTTCTTTTTTTCTTGGTTAATACAGCTAAAGTTTTATCAACTTTCAAAAAACCCTACTTTAGTTTTGATGTTTTCCTTTGCTGCTTTTTTAAATATTATTATTAATTATCTCTGCACTAATCTTTATTATTTCTTCCCTTTCTTTAGCTTTGGATTTAACTTTTTTTTTCTTTTTCTAGTTGATTAAAATATAACATTTACTTTTGATTTGAGAACTTCCTTGGTTTTTAAATATAAATGTTTACTGTGATTAATTCTTCCTTAGCACTGTTTTATCTTAACTTCATAAGTTTCAGTATCTTTGTTTATGTTTTCATATCCCTCAAGTTGTTTCTTTAATATACATTGTGATTTCTTAAACCTTTCATTTTTAATACCATATTGTTTAATATCCATATAATTGAGTTCTAGGTTTTCTTCTGTTATTCATTGCTAATCTTCATTACATTTTTATCAGAAAAGATACTTTATATGTTTCAGTATTTTATTTTAATACAGCTTATTTCATGGCCTTTACATATGTTTAGTCCTGGAGACTGATGCATATGAATTAAGAAAATTGTATATTCAGATGTTGGTTAGGGGAGTGTTTTGTGTATATGCCCCTTTATGTTTATTTTTTTAATTTGTTCAATCCATTATTGAAAGAGGGATACTGAAATTTCCACCTATTACTGTAAGCTAGTCTCCAGCTAGTTTTCCATTCAATTGTTTCAGTATTTGTTTTCTATATTTTGGGAATCTGGTATTTGGTGCATATATGCTTATAATTGTTATATCTTCTTAGTTCAAATTCAACTATAAATAATTCATAGTGTCTTTATTTATCTCTTGTAAATATTTTTACTTAAAGTCCACTTTATCTGATATTACAAGACTGTATTTTTCTAGCTATGCTTTGCATTGATTTTTTTTCCACATACTTTCATTTTCACAGTATTGAGACTTTATAAATATAAATTGAATGTCTTGTAGAGAGTGTATGTGTGTGTATATATATAATCCATTTTGACAATATATGTCAGAATTGGGATATTTAATCCACTTGCATTTACAGTAATTTCTGATGAATATGACATGTATTTTACCATTTTGTCATTTGTTTTCTGCATGTTTTATAATTTATTTTTTTCTCAATTTCCCCAGTACTGCTTTTGTGTGTGTGTAGTTGATTTTATTTTATAGTGGCATGATCAAATTCCCTTTCATTTCCTTTATTATATACTCTAAAGAAATTGTCTTTAAGGTTATAATGGGGATTACATATAACATATTAAAGATTTAAAATTTTAATTTGTATTGATACTTAAATTTTGTTTGTTTCAAGTATTTATTTTAAATTCTAGTTGGTTAACATATTGTGTAATATTAGCTTCAGGAGTAGAATTTAGTGATTCATCTCTTACATATAATACCTCATGCCCATCACAAGTGCCCTCCTTAATTGTTATCACCCATTTAGCCCATCCCCCACCCACCTCTCTCCATCAGCCCTCAGTTTGTTAATTATAGTTAAGAGTCTCTTATGGTTTGCTTCCATCTCTTTTTTTTCCCTTCCCCTTTATTCATATGTTTTGTTTCTTAACTTTAATCACATATATAAACTTCATTAGTGTACATAATTCCTTCTGATTTTAGGTATTAATGTCACAAATTAATTCTTTATATTTCATGTACAGAGTAATATTATTCTCACATATGTGTCTTCTAATTTCTTTAGGAAATTAAAAGTAAGTTTACAAATCCATATTACAACATTATTTTATTTCAACCTGAAGATTTCCCTTTGACATTTCCTGTAAGACAAGTCTAATAATAATATGCTTCCACTGCTTTTATGTGCCAGAAAATGTCTCACTTTCTTTCTTTCTTTTTGGAAGGAAAATTTTCCAGTTATGATATTTTAAGTTAACTATTTTTATTCTATCATCACTTTGAATATATTTTTCATTGTGTTCAGTTCTCAATTTCTGCTGAGAACTCAGAAATAATCTTACTCACATTCTCTTGTAAATGGCAAGTTACTTATTTGTTGCTGCTTTCAATATTTTTTCCCATATTTTGACAGTTTGTGTCTTTTTGTGGATCTTTTTGAGGTCATCCTACTTGGAGTTTGTTAAATTTCTTGGATTGTATATTCATGTCTTTCATCAATTTTGATGTTTAGCTACTTATTTTATTCAAATGATCTCTCTGCCTCTTTCATTTTAATCTCCTTCTGGGACTCCTGTAATGCATATATCGTTGCACTTAATGAAGTTCCACTTATACCATTGGCTGTCTTCACGTTTCCTCATTCTTTTGTCTTTCTGCTCCTTAGAATCTATCAATATGGCCCTGCCTTTATTTTCATTAGTGATTTTTTTTTCTGACTCTTCAAATGTTCCATTGCATCTCCCTAGTAAATTCTTCATTGTAGTTTTTTGTACTTTTCAGCCTTAGAATTCCCAGTTGCTTTTTTGTTGTTGTTGTTTTTTAAGAATTCACATCTCTTTGGTGAGATTCTCATTTTATTTACAAGGCATTTTAAACAAAATTCCTTTACTTATTTATCTGTATTTTAATTTACTTATTTGATCATATTAAAGTTAGTTTAAAGTTTTTTGCCTAGGAATTCTTATTTCTGTATTTCCTTAAGAACAGTTTCTATCAACATATGTTGTTTCAGCCTATGGACTATGTTTTCCTTCTTCTTTGTAAGCCTTGTGATTTTTTGTTGTTACTGTCAAAAAAATAGGCAATGGAAGTAAAAAAAAAATACCCATCTCTCCCAGTTTATGCAGGCTTTTTATGTCCATTATTATAGTACAAGGCAAGTAGTTTTACTGCCTTTAAACCCCTCTGTGCTCTGCCAATTTATTCCTCCCCAGCACACAATCCTGGCAGTTACTGAACTTTTAATGTCTTCATAGCTCTGCTCTTTCCAGAATATTTTATAGTTGAAATTACACAGTATATAGTGTTTTCAGATTGGCTTTGTTCACTTAAGAATATGCATATACAGTTCCCCTCTGCCTTAACATGGATTGATAACTTACATTTCTTTATCAATGAATACCAATCATTGTTTTGATGCACCATAGTTTATCACTTAACCAAATGAAGAACATCTTCTTAGCTTCCAAGTTTTTGCAATTATAAATAAAGCTGTTATACACATCCACATGTAGATTTTTGTGTGGATATATTTTCAGGTTTTGTGGACTGCTAAATTGTATGGTTAAGATAAGTTTAGTTTATTAAGATACTGTCAAACTACCTTCCAAAGTGGCTGTGTCATTTTGCAACCCTGCCAGTAACAAATGATCACTTCTGTTGTGCTACATCTTAACCAGTACTTAGTCTTGTTATTGCTGGACTTTGACCATTCGAATAGGTATGTAGTAATATCTTATTTATGTTTTAATTTGCATATAACTGATGACATATAATGTGAAACATTTTTATATGCTTATTTGCCATCTATCTTCTTTAGTGATGGGACTGTGATGGAACTCAGTCTGTTTTTTTTGATTAACTTATTTCCTTCATTTCTGATTTCAAGAGTTCCTTTAAGGAGGTCACATATTGCATGGTGCGCTTAGTGTTATACACAACTAATGAATCATGGAACTTTACATCAAAAACCAGGGATGTACTGTATGGTGACTAACATAATATAATAAAAAATATTATTAAAAAATCAAGAATTCCTTGTATATTTAAAAAACAATTTTTTATCACATGTATCTTTTAGAAAGTTATCCTCTTTTTCAAGATTTTCTGAGTCTGGGGTTTGGTGTTTATTTTTGAATTTTTCTTTCATAGATCATAAGATTTAATTTTAATTAATTTCAGCTTATCAAAATTTTTTAAAATAAGTTACGCCCTGGGACCTATGGCTGTCTCCGTCAGTGAAGCACATGATACTTGATCTCATGGTTATAAGTTTGAGCCTCATGTTGGGTGTAGAGATTTCTTTAAAAAATAAGTTATGTGTTGGCATTTTATGGAATGGTCATTTGCATACTCAACATCATCTAGGTTTCTCTTATGTTATCATCTACAGACTTTGTAGTTTTACATTTTATGTTTAGGTCTACAATGCATTTTCAGTTAATTTTGGTGAAGGATATAAAATGTTTTTCTATATTTATTTATTTGTACCAGGATGTCCAGTTGTTCTAGCATCACTTTGAACAGCAGTATTTGCTTCATTGTGTTGTCTTTCTTTCTTTGACAAAATTCAGTTAACTATATTTATGTGGGTATTTTTTCTGGGCTCACTCACACTTTTTTTTTTTTTTTGGCCATTGATATCTTCATCTATTCCCACACCAGACCACCAGTCATGATTTCTGCAGCTTTGTAGAAATTCTTGAATTTGGTTATCATCCATCTTTCAACTTTCTTCCTTTTCAATATAGTGTTGGCTATTCTAAGTCTTTTTTCTCCCACAGAAGTTTTTTATTCACTTTGTCAATGTCCACAAAATAACTTGATGGAGTTTTTATTGGGATTTCATTAAATGTATAAATCAAGATAAGTAGAACAAACGTCTATACACCATTTAGTCTTCCTATCCATGAACATGGAACATCTGAACACTTATTTAGTTCTAATTGCATTCATCAGAATTTTATAACATTTTCCATAGAGATCTGGAACATATTTTATTACATTTATACCTAACATACATTCATCCATCCATACTTCTTTTCCATACCTTTCCTTTCCATGCCTTTCCTTTCCTTTCCTTTCCCTTCCTTTTCTTTTCTTTTATTTCATTCTTTCCTCTTTTTTTTCCTCACTGGCAATGTAAATGATATTGTGTTTTCCATTTCATATTACACTTGTTCATTGATGGCATAGAGCATGGTTGCATTTTGTATATTAAAATTTTGTCTTGCAAATTTGCTAAATTACTTACCATTTTCATGAGTGCTTTTTTCATCTCTTTTGGATTTTCTACCCAATAAATAGCTCATGTATCAACAAAAGTGTTTTTAAATTTTCCTTCTTGGGGTGCCTGGGTAGCACAGTCATTAAGCATCTGCCTTTGGCTCCGGGCATGATCCCGGCATTCTGGGATTGAGTCCCACATCGGGCTCCTCCGCTGGGAGCCTGCTTCTTCCTCTCCCACTCCCCTGACATGTTCCCTCTCTCACTGACTGTCTCTCTGTCACATAAATAAATAAAAATCTTTTAAAAAAATTTTCCTTCTCAATGTATATACATTCCATTTCTTTAGATTGTCTAATTGCATTTCCTAATTCATTCTGCAGAATGTTGAAAAGGAGTAGTGAGATGGAACATACCTCCCTTGCTCCTGATCTTAGCATGAAAGCTTCTAGTTTGCCACCATTAACTATAAATTTGGCAGCATGTTTCTTGTCGGTATTTTTTTTTTTGTCAAGTTGAACTGTTACCTCTATTCATAGGATACTGAAAGTTTTAATTTTGAGTAGGTATCAGATATTGTACAATGCTTTTTATGTATTTATTAATAGGGACACGTGATTATTTTATTTAGTCTGTTGATGTAATGAATTACATTAAATTATTTTGGAATGTTGAATCAATCTTACATAATTGGAATAAATCCAATTCACTGTGATGTACAATTCTTTTTATACATTTCTACATTCAATTTGTAGTAATTTTTGACGATGTTTCCATCTATATTCATAAGAGATGCTGATGTGTATTTTTTATCATTGTTGGAATTATAATAGGGTAATGATATCATAGAAGTAATCAGAAGTATTTCAATTCCTTTTATGCTCTGAAAACAATCGTAGATAATTTAATCTCTTCTTTCAAAGTTTAATAAAATTCACCAGGGAACCCACCTGGGCCTATGGTTTCTGTTTTGGAAGGTTATCAATTATTTGTTCAATGTATTCAATAGATGTAGGCCTATTAATTTTGTCTATTTCTTAATGAGTTTTGGAAAAATTGTGTCTTTCAAAGATTTGTCCATTTCCACTAAGTTATCAAACTTGTCACTGTAGAGTTATTCATAGTATTCCTTTACTGTCCTTTTAATTTCAGTGGGATCAGTACTCATGTCCCCTCTTTGATTTCCGGTATTAATAAATTGTATCTTCTCTCTCTCTTTTTACTTAGTTAGCTGGATTAAAGTTTTATTAATTTCATTAATCATTTTTGTAAGTATTTATTTAAATTCCACTTAGTTAACATACAGTGTAATATTAGTTTCAGGTGTACAATATAGTGATTCAACACTTCCATACATCACCTAGTGCTCATCACAAGTGCACCCCATAACCCAAATCAACTAATTTTGAAGAATATGGGTTTTTTCATTTTATTGATTTTATCTATTGAGTTCACTGATTTCTGCTCTAAATTTTAGTATTCCTCTCTTTTTCTTTTCTGTTTTAATTACATCGTGTATAATTTGATCAAGTATTTATATTTCCTGAGATGCAAATGTGAATTATTGACACTAGACTTTTCTTTCTTAATACATGCATTCAGCACAACACATTTCCATGTAAGCACTGTGTCTCTGCCTCCCATAAAATTCACTAAGTTTAGTTTTTTGTTTTTTGGTGTTTTTTTTTAATGTATTTCAACAGTTCAGGGGCAACTGGTTGGCTCAGTCAGAAGAGCATGTCCCTCTTGACTTAGGGGTCATGAGTTCAATCCTTAAGTTGCTTGTAGAGATTATACATAAGTAAACTTTAAAAAGCAATTTTTTTCTTTAGATTTATGTGTTTACTCATGTTATTTAGATGTGTGTTGTTTATTTAATCCCCACGTGTCGAAATGTTTAATTTAGCTTTCCACCATTGATTCCTAGTTTCATTCTACTATATTCTGAGAACAGACATTATATGACTTCTATTACATTTGTAAAGGTGTATTTTGCAACTCAGAATGTAATCTGTTTTGGTGTATACTCCATAATGTGTGTGCTAATGATATTGGAATAAGACTATACATGTTCATTATGTGCAAAGTTTTTTTTTTTTTATTCCAAATTTTTATTTATATTCTAGTTAGGTAACTTGTAGGTGAAGTTGATTTCAGGTGTAGAATTTAATGATTCATCACTTACATGTAACACTCAGAGCTCAACACAACACATATATTCCTTAACACTCATAACCCATTTAGCACATCCCTGTCCAACTTCCTCCATCAACCCTCAGTTTGTTGTCTGTATTTAGGAGTTCCTTATAGCTTGCTTCCCTTTTGTTATTGTGGTTGTTGTTTAATACCCTTATGTTTATCTCTTTTGGTTTTAAATTCCACATATGAGTGACATCATATGGTATTTGCCTTTCTCTGACTGACATCATTTCATTAGCATATCACACTCTGGCTCTGTGGACTTCATGACAAATGGCAAGATTTCATTCTTTTGGGCGAGTGTGTAATATTCCATTTAATATATACCATATCTTCTTTATACATTTATCAGTTGATAGACATTTGTTCTATTTCTATAATTTTGCTAATGTTGATAATGCTACTATAAACATCGGGATGCCTGTGCCCCTATGAATTAAGCATTTTTGTGTCTTTCAGGTAAATACCTGGCAGTGTCATTGATGTGTCATTGGGTAGTTCAATTTTTAACTTTTTGTCACACCTCCATACTGTTTTCCAGAGTGCCTGCACAAGTTTGCATTCTTATTAAGAGTGTCAGAAGCTTCCTCTAGTTCCACATCATTGCCAACATCTGTTGTTTCCTGTTGTGTTAATTTTAGCAATTCTGACAGTTGTCAGGTGGTATCTCATCCTGGTTTTGATTTGCATTTACATGATGTTGAATGATGTTGAAACTATTTTCATCTGTCTGTTAGCCTTCTGTATGTCTTCTTTGGAAAAATGTCTGTTCATATTTTCTGCCCATTTCTTTTTTTTAAATAATAATATTTTTAATTATATTATGTTAGTCACCATACGGTACATCCCTAGTTTTTTATGTAAAGTTCCATGATTCATTACTTGCGTATAACACTCAGTGCACCATGTAATTTCTTAACTGGAATATTAAATTTTGGAGTGTGAGTTTGATAAGTTCTTTATGGATTTTGGAGGATAACCCTACATCTGTTAAAAAATTTGCAAATATCTTCTACCATTCCATAGGTTGGCATTAGTTGCACTGATTGTTTCCTTTAGTGTGCAGTTGTATTGATTGTTTCCTTTCGTGTGCCTATATCTTGATGAAGTCCCAATAGTTCATTTTGCTTTTGTTTCCCTTGCCTCAGGAGACATATTTAATAATAAATCTCTATGACTGATGACAAAGAAGTGACTGCCTGTGTTCTCCTCTAGGTTTTTGATGGTTTTCTGTCTTACATTTAAGTCTTTCAACTATATTGAATTCATTTTTGTGTATTTTGTAGGAAAATGGTCCAGTTTCATTCTTCTGCCATGGTGCATCCAGTTTTCCCAACACCGTTTTTGGAGGAGACTGTCTTTTTTTTTTTTTTTTTCTATTGGATAGTTTTTCATGATCTGTTGAAGATTAACTGACCATAGAGTTGAGGGTCCATTTCTTGGTTCTCTATTCTGTTCCATTGATTGATGTATCTGTTTATGCACCAGTAGCATACTGTCTCAATGACTACAGCTTTGTACTAGAGCTTAAAATCTGGAAACGTGAGTCCTCCAGGTTTGTTTTCTCTTTCAGACTTATTTTAGCTATCAGAATCTTTTGTGGTTCTATACAAATTTTAGGATTATTTGTTCTAGTGCTGTAAAAAAATGCTGCCGGTTTTTCATAGGGACTGAATTGAATTTGTAGATTGGTTTCTGTAGTATAGACATTTTAACAATATTTATTCTTCCAATCCATTAGCATGGAGTTTTTTTTCCATTTATTTGTGTCCTTTTCAATTGCTTTAAGTGTTGTATAGTTTTCAGTGTAGAGATCTTTACCTCTTTCAATAGGTTTATTCCTAGGTATCTTATGTTTGGTGCCAGTGTGAATGAGATTGACTTCTTGATTTCTCTCTCTGTTGCTTCATTATTGGAAATGCAGTCTTCCAAATAGATTTCTGTATGTTGATTTTATATCCTGTAACATTGCCGAATATGTGTATCAGTCCAGTAATTTGATGGTGGAGTGTTTTATGTTTTCTACATAGAGTATCATGTTGTCTGCATCTACTGAAAGTCAGACTTTTCCTTGCCAATTTAGATTTTTCTTTTTCTTTTTGTTGCCTAACTGCTAAGTCTAGGACTTCCACTACTATGTTAAATAACATTGGTGACAGTGGACTTCCCTTTCTTTTTCCTGACTGTAATGGAGAAGCTCTCTGTTTTTCCACTTTGAGGATGATATTGGCTGTGGGTCTTTATATATGGCTTTTATCATGTTTATTTATGCTCTATCACAACTTTATTGAGGATTTTTATGCAGAATGGCTGCTCTACTTTTCCATTTTTTTTCCTGCACCTATTGAAAGATCATATGGTTCTTACCCTTTCTTTTATTAATTTGGTATATAACTTTGATTGATTTCCAAATATCAAAGCAAACTTACAGGCCAGGAATAAGTCCCACTTGATCATGGTGAATAATTCTTTTAACGTACTGTTGGATTTGATTTGCAAGTATCTTGTTGAGAATATTTGCATCCATGTTCATCAGGCGTAATGCCCTGCTCTCTTTTTCAGGGGAGTCTTTATTGTTTTTGGTATCAGGGTAATGCTGCCCTCATAGAATGAATTTGGAAGTTTTCCTTCCATGTCTACTTTTTGGAACATTTTGAGAAGAATAGGTTTTAACTCTACTATAAATGTGTGGTAGAATTCCCCTGGAAAGCCATCTGTCTTGTTTTTTGAGATAGTTTTGATTATGTAATCAACTTCTTTGTGGGTTATGGATCTGTTCAAATTTTATTTCTTCATATTTCAGTCTTGATAGTTTGCATGTTACTAGGAATTTATTCATTTCTTCCAGATTGCCCAGTTTGTTGGCATATACGTTTTCATGATATTCTCTTATAATTGTTTGTATTTCTGTGGTGTTCGTGATCTCTCCTCTTTCATTCATGATTTTACTTATTTGATTCCTTTCTCTTTTCATTTTGAGAATTCTGCCTAGGGGGTTATCTATTTTATTAATTCTTTGAAAGAACCAGCTCTTAGTTTCATTGAACTCTTCTACTGATTTTTGTTTTGTTTTTCTGTATATCATTTATCATTATCATATATCAAATAACCAGTCGTTATTATTTCCCTTCTTCTGCTTTAGGCTTTATTTGCCGTTCCTTTTCTATCTCCTTTATATATAAGGTTAAGTTGAGCATTTGATACTTTTCTTGCTTCTTGAGGTAGGCCTGCCTGTATTGTAATAGTCTTCCCTCTTTTGACCAATCTTGCTGCATCCCAATTGTTTAGGACTATCATGTTTTCATTTTCATTTGCTTCCAGGTATTTTTAAGATTTCTTCTTTAATTTCCTGGTTAGTCCATTCATTCTTTAGTAGGATGAGCTTTTAGTTCCATTAATTTGAATGCTTTCCAATTTTTTCTTGTGTTTGACTCCAATTTTCATAGTGTTGTCTGAAAATACGCCTGCTATAATCTCAATCTTTTTGTACTTGTTGAGGACTGGTTTGTGACACAGTATGTGATCTATTCCAGAGAATGTTCCATGTGCAATGAAAAATAATGTGTATTCTACTGTTTTAACTTAAAACATTTTGAATTTTATCTGTCAGTTCCATCTGGTCCAGTGTGTCATTCAAAGCCATTGTCTCTTTGTTTGTTTTCTGCTTTGATGATCTGTTCATTGCTGTAAGTGGGGCGTTTAAGACCACTGCTGTTATTGTATTATCACCAATGAGTTTCTTTATGTTTGTTATTAATTGATTTGTATATCTGGCTGTTCCCATGTTGGGTGCAAAAATATTTACAATTGTTAGATCTTCTTGTAGGATAGACTCCTTGTATATGAAATAGTGTCCTTATTCATCTTTTTTTATAATCTGTGGTTTAAAATCTACTTTGATATAATTATGGCTACTCTGATTTTCTTTTCACAACCATTAGCAAGGTAGATTTTTCTCCATCCACTCACATCCAGTCTGGAGGTGTCTTTACATCTAAAATGAATCTCTTATAAGCAGCATATAGATGCGTCTTTTTTAAAATCCATTCTGATACCCAGTGTCTTTTGATTGGGACATTTACTCCATTTACATTCAGAGGAATTATTGACATATAAGAATTTAGTCCCATTTGGGGGCACCTGGATGGTTCTCTCAGTTAAATGTCTGCCTGTAATTCAGGTCATGATCTCAGGGTCCTGAGATTGAGCCCCACTTGGTCTCCTTTCTCAGCGAGAAACCTGCTTCTCCCTATGTCTCTTCCCCTCCCTTAACTCCTTCTCTGTATCTCAAATAAATGAATAAAATTAAAAAAAAAATAGTGCCATTTTATTGCCTATAACATTAGTGTTTCTGGAGATTTTCTCTGTTCCTTTCTAGTCTTTATTGCTTTTCGTCTTTCTTTCCCTCTCAGAGTCCCCCTTAATATCTCTTGCAGGGCTGGCTTAGTAGTCATGAACTCCTTTAATTTTGTTTTGCCTGGGAATTTTTTGTCTCTCCTATTCTGCATGACAGCCTTGCTGGATAAAGTATTCTTGCCTACATAGATTTCCAGTTCTGCATGTTGAATATATCATGCTACTTGCGGCCTACCACATTTCTGAATAAAAGTGTTATGTATGACATCCTTGTCTTTTGCCTAACCTTAGGGTGAATGCTGTTACTTTTTACCCATGGAGCATGATGTTTGCTCTCAATTTTTAGTATATGGCTTTATTATGTTGAGGTATGTTCCCTGTAATCCTATTGTGCTGATTTTTATCATGAATAGATGTTGTGCTTTGTCAAGTGCTTTTCTACATTGGTTGAAATTATATTTTTCCCTTTCTCTTATTGATGTGTTGTATCATTTTAATTGTTTGCCGAATATTGAACTGCCTTCTTAAAATAAATTTTACATGATCACTGTGAATGATTTTTTAAATATAGTGTTGGATTCTGTTTGCTAGTATTTTGTTGAGGATTTTCATCAGAGACATTGGCTTGTAGTTTTGTTTGTTTGCTTGTTTGTTTGTTTGATTTTCTAGTGGTGTCTTTATCTGGTTCTGGATCATGGTGATAGTGGTCTCATAGAGTGAATTAGTAAGTTCTCCTTTTTCTTCACTTTTTTTTTGGACTGCTTTCAGAAGAACAGTTATTAACTCTTCTCTAAATATTTGAGAGAATTTACCTGTGAAGACTGTTAGTCCTAGACTTTTGTTCATTTTGAATTTTTTTTTAGCTTCAGTGGTAGAATTTCATGATTCCTTAGTTGCACAAAACACACAGTGCTCATTACTTCAAGTGCCCCCTTTAATGCCCATCACCCAATTACCCCATCTCCTCAGCCACCATCCTTCCAGCAACCTTCAGCTTGTTTTCTATAGTTAAGAGTCTCTTATGGTTTGCCTCCCTCTCTCTTTTCATCCTGTTTTGTTTTCCCTTCCCTTCCCCTGTGTCCATCTGTTCTGTTTCTTAACTGCCATAATGAGTGAAATCATAGTGTATTTGTCTATGTCTGACAGACTTATTTTGCTTAGCATGATACCCTCTAGTTCTATCCACATCATTGCAAATTACAACATTTATTTTTGATGGCTGAGTAATATTTCATATATATTGATATATACACACACACACATATACCACATCTTTTTGTCCATTCATCTGTCATAGGACATCGGAGCTCTTTCCATATTTTGACTATTGTGGACATTGCTGCAATAAACATTGTGGTGCATGTGTCCTTTTGAATCACTGTGTTTGTATCATTTGGATAAATACCTACTAGTTCAATTGATGGGTCATAAAGTAACTCTGTACTGGTTTTGCACAACATAACCATACTGGTTTCCAGAGTGGCTGCACCAGTATGCATTCCCACCAATAGGGTAAGAAGGTTCCCCTTTCTCCACATCCTTGCCAACATCTGTTGTTTCCTGACTTGTTAATTTTACCCATTCTGACGGGTATGAGGTGGTATCTCATTGTGGTTTTGATTCATATTTCCCTGATGCCAAGTGATGTTGAGCATTTTTTCCTTTTATGTGTTTCTTGGCCATTCGTATGTCTTCTTTGGGGAAATGTGTGTTCATATCTCCTGCCCATTTCTTGACTGTATTGTTTATTTTGGGGGTTTTGAATTTCATAACTTCTTTGTAGATTTTGGATACTATCCCGTTATCTCATAAGATATTTGCAAATAACTTCTCCCATTCTGTAGATTTCCTTTTAGTTTTATTGACTGTTTCCTTTGATATGCAAAAGCTTTTTTAGCAACTTCTTGCTAGACCTGTCTCCAAAGGCAAGAGAAACAAAAGCAAAAAAGAAGTATTGGGACTTCATCCCAGATAAAAATCTTTTGCACAGCAAAGGGAATTATTGATTACTGATGCAGCCTCCTTGCTGATAATTGGTCTGTTCAAATTCCCTATTTCTTCCTGCTTCGGTTTTGGTAGGTCTTATGTTTCTAGGAATTTATTTGTTTCTTCTATGCTCTCTCGTTTGTTGGCATATAGTTTTTCATAATATTCTCTTACACATTTTTATTGCTGTGTAGTTACTTATATTTACTTTCTTTGTGACTTTGAGTTATTCCTTGCTGTTTCTGATGAATTGTTTATATTTTCAAAGAGACAGCTCTTGCTTTCATTTTTCTGCTATGTTTCTATTTTTAATTTTTATATCATTTACTTGATCTCTAGTGTTTATTATTTCTTCCTCCCCATTGTATTAGGTTTTGTTTGTTCTTCTTCTGGCTCCTTGGGATGTAACGTTAAGTTGTTTTTTTGAGATCTTTCTTGCTTCTTAGGGTAGTCATGTCTTGCTCTAAACTTCCATCATAGAACAACTCTAGCTGCATCCCTTTTTTTGGACTGTTGTGTTTTCCTTTTTGTTTGTTTCCATCCACATTTTGATTTCTTTTTTTTTTTTTTTAATTTCTTGGTTGACCCATTCATTGTTTAGAAGCATGCTGCTTAATCTCCATGTATTTGTGGTCTTTCCAGGTTGTTTCTTGTGGTTGGTTTCTAGTTTCATAGTATAATGTGATGCTCAGAAAAGATGGATGGTATTAGGTTGATCTTTTCAAATTTGTTGAAGTTTTGTTTTGTTTTGATTTGTTTTTATTGTGGTGGTGGTGGTGGTGTAAGATATGATCTGTTCTGGGGAATGATCTGTGTGCTTTTGAAAAGAATGTGTATTCTGCTGTTTTAGGATGGATTATTCTGAATATATCTGTTAAATTCATCTTGTCCAATATGTCATTCAAAGACACTCTTTCCTTATTAATCATCTGTGTTCATGATTTGTCCATCAAAGTAAGAAGGTTATTAAAGTCGCATACTATTATTCTATTACTATCAATTTCTTTTTTATGTTTGTTATTAATTATTTTATATATCTGGGTGCTCCAATGTTGGGTGTGTAAATATTTACAGTTGTTATGTTTTCTGATTGGATTGTACCCATTAATGTTGTATAGTGTCATCTTTTTTTTCTTTTCTTATATTCTTAGTTTTAAAGTCTGTGTGTCTGATATACATATTGCTATTCCAGCTTTATTTTGATATTATTTTGCATAAAAATATTTCTCCATCCTCTCACTTCCAATCTGCATGAGTGTTTAGATCTAAAATGACCTAAATGAAGAGGGTGTTATTCAAAAACACTACTCATAGATGTAGGTGTCTGTACTCACCAGATTTGACATGACCAGGAGATCATAGTAGACATGGTTGATGGCTCTGATTTGGCAATATAGATATGGAGGGTATATACTGTGCAGGAAAAGGTGTTTGTAAAGCCTATTTTCCATGATCCTGTTTCATCAGAACACAAACTCATATGAATGGGATAGTAAAGAGGGAAAAATAAAAACATAACAACCATAGCCATAAAGGCCAAGAGTAACCATTCTGAACCACCTAAAATACTGATGAAGAAGCTCTGAACTTCACACTCAATGAAAGAAATACAGGTTTTCAAAAACAGGTCATCAGAAGCCACTTTGGGGACAATGATGGAGATGTATTTCAGGTCCATGCAGAGAGCTGACTAAGTAGAAAATACATGGGTTTGTGAAAGTCGGTGTCCAGGAGGATGAGGATGATCATGGACAAGCTGCCAAAGAAAGCCATTAAGAAAATGAGTACAATGAAAATGAAAAGAAAAACGCCAATACTTTATGATGGAAACAACCCCACAAAAGAAAATCTGTTAATATTTGGTTGTACTTTTCCATTTTCTATTCACTGCTTTTTCTTTTTTTTTTTTTTAAAGATTTTATTTATTTGACAGAGATAGAGACAGCCAGAGAGAGAGGGAACACAAGCAGGGGGAGTGGGAGAGGAAGAAGCAGGCCCATAGCAGAAGAGCCTGATGTGGGGCTCAATCCCAGATCGCCGGGATCACGCCCTGAGCAGAAGGCAGACGCTTAACCGCTGTGCCACCCAGGCGCCCCTATTCACTGCTTTTTCTAAAGGAAGGGAAAAACTCATGTGTGGTAAATAAATATGAGAAATTTACTTATTTTCCTTCAAATTATTTTAGGTTAATTGTGAAGTTTTCATGAAATTCTCATTTCCCACACATGCCCTCCTTAATAACCATCACCCAGTAATGAGCACTGGGTGCTATACCCAACTAATAAATTGTTGATCACTAAATCAAAAACTAATGATGGACTGTATGTTGGCTAATTGAGCATAATAATGATAAAAAGAAATACTCACTTCCCTAAATAAATCATCAAAATACCTTATTTTGAGAAAAACGTTCTATGGAGTTCAAAAGACACAATGTAAGGTGGTAAGTGTATGAATTCAAAATCTGTAAATTGTCCATAGAGCAATAAAAATAAAATATCTATACCTACCTGAATAGGATGTGGATAATTATATTCCCTTCATATATTCACATATCAAAAGTATCAAATGTATGAATTAAACAAAAAATAATTCTTATTGAAAAACAGAGCACATGCAGAATATCTATTCAAATGAATGTGGACTTGGTTCATGTCTATTTTTTTATACCACTTAGACTAAATTCATTAAAATGAAAGATCTCCCCAGCAAGAATTCAATCATATCCACTAAATGTTTATTCTTAATGTTGACAGGACATTTTTTAAATCCCCATCACCTATTTAACCCGTGTCCCCCACCCACACCACTTCTGGTAGCTGTCAGTTTGCCCTCTATATTGACAGGACTGTATCATGTTGTGTCTATCACTCTCTCTGTCTTTTTATCCCCCATTAATCATTTTGTTTCTTAAATACTGCATATGTATGAAATCATATGGTATCTGTCTCTTTTCTGATGTATTTATTTCACTAAGTGTGATACTCTTATTTACTTATTTCACTTAGTGTGATACACTCTAGCCCTAACCACGTCACTGCAAATAGCAAGATTTCATTCTTTTTAATTTTTATGGCTGAGTACATATTTATAAGAATGCATATATCTTCTTTATGTATTCTTACATAGACACTTGGTCTGTTTCCATAATTTGGCTATTGTAGATAATATATTGTAAACATTGGGATGCATGTATCACTTTGATTTAGTACTTATGTATTCAATGGTAAATATCTAGTGTTGCAATTGCTATATTGTGGGGTAGTTGTAATTTTAACTTTTTCGGGAAATTTCCACAGTGGCTATACCAGTATGCACTCCCACCAAGAGGTCAAGAGGATCCCCTTTTTCCACATCCTTCCCAACACCTGTTGTGTCTTCTGTTGCTGATTTTAGCTATTCTGTCAGGTGTTAGATGATATCTCATTGCAGTTTTGATTTGTATTTCCCTGATGACGAGTGATTTTGAGTCTCGCTTCATGCCTGTTAGCTGTGTGTAAGTCCCCTTCGGAAAAATACCCATTCATATGTTCTGCCCATTTTTAAATTGGATTACATATTTTTAGGCGATGGAATTTATAGGTTCCTTTTTTTCCTGAAATTAAGCCTTTATCCGATATGTCATTTGCAAATATCTTCAAGCATTCTATAGTTTGCCTTTTCATTTTGTTGATAGGTTCCTCCACTCTGCAGAAGTTTTTGGTTTTGTTGTTGTTGTTGTTGTTGAATAAGTCCCATTAGTTTATTTTTGCTTAATTTTTCCTTTGCCTCAGGAGACATATTTAGTAGTAAATTTTTATGGCTGATGACAAAGAGCTTACTGCATGTGTTCTCCTCTAGGATTTTGATAGTTTCCTGTCTCACATTTCGGTCCTCAATCCATTTTGAATTTATTTTTGTATATGGTGTAATAACGTGGTCCAGTTTCTTTCTTCCTTATGTTCAAAGTTTTTCCAACACCAACCATTTCTTGAAGAGACCTCTTTCTCCTATTGGATCTTCTCTCCTGCTTTGTTGATTAGTTGACCATATAGTCATGAGTTCATTTCTGGGTTTTCTATTCTTTTCCATTGATCTATGTGTCTATTTTTATGCACATACCATACTGTTATGATCACTGCAGCTTTGTAATGTAACTTGCAGTCCAGAATCATGATGCTTTCAGCTTTTTTTCCCCTCAAGGTTGTTTTGACAAGTTGAGGTCTTTTGTGTTTCCGTACAAATTTTAGGATTGTTTGTTCTAGTTCTGTGAAAAATGCCCTTGTTATTTGACAAAAACATTTTTGAATGCATAAAGAAATTTCTACTACCTTAGTTTAACCCTATTATTCTACTTCCAGATACTGAACCAGAAATAACTAACCTATGTACAGTCTATTTATAAAACCTCTCACCTGTATTCATTAGTATTAGTCATTCAAAAAACTTTGACTCTTAAGCATTACTGTGAATTTTATTGTGGACAGATGAAAATTGATAGCATCGGTTCGAAGTTACATACACAGGGCAAAGTAAGAGTTAGTCTTGCTCCTGGGCCATTTCCATATGTGGAAGGGAAATCTCAGATGTGGACTTTACTGAACATCTCACTAGCATACTGGACAAGTGTCAGAAATTATGCTAAGTTGAAACAACTTTCCAAGACTTGTATCACCACCCTCAATTACTAAATAAGTGGCATTCACAGAATATAAGTGCCTTATCAAGACCTAAGAAGATATCTTTGTCCACTGCCTCATGAAAAGCATGAACAGAAAAAAAAAAAAAAAGGATTGCTCACATTAGCCACCACAAACTTCCATTAAAACCACTATTTAAACGAATTCTCCATTCTGCCTGGGCAGTAGATGATGAAAAATGCATTTGATAAGTTATTTCAAATAAAATTATTTTTGATATTAAATTTATATCTTTTACATTTTCTTCTTAGAGACATGTTTTCTCAGTTCTGCTCTTTTTATATTCTCACTGTCTCCCTGAAAAAAAAACCAATAGTTCACTTCTGGCCTTTACTAAATGGAATAAGATAGTCTTCCCCATATTATTTACCAATAAATGTTATTTCAACATTTCAACTTCCTCCTCCAGTAGGAGGACCCTAGGCTTGCTTTGCCCCATGAACAAAAGTAGAAAAATAACAACAATGACAAAAACAATAAAAATCAAATCATCCTAAATAACCCAAAGATTGACATGGAGACTGAAAGTACAAACTTCACAACTGAAGGAGAAGAGACCACCTTAAAGACAGAATGACATTTAGAGACTTGGTTTGGTGAAAAAATGGATTGAAGGTGCTGCAGAGGGGAGGGGGTCATATTCACAGAGAAGGGTAAGAGAGAGTGGAGCATACACAGGAACACACAAGGAGAAACGTTCCCCAAAGCCTTTAGCTTGATAATTGTGATAGTTTGGCTTTCTTGGGTTCTTACAAATAGTGGTGCTTAAAGCTTAAATTTTAAAGGTCAGTTGGCTCAGCTGGGATGGAGAACTGAGGGTGCTTCCCTGCATCTGGAAATAAGGCAGGGAATTCACCTGGCGGTTGACAGTGAGGAAACAGCAATCTGAAGAGCACCTGGGACATAGTGGAGAGATTATTCACTATGAGACTGATCCTTCATAGAGATACTTCTCTAAGAACAAAGAAACTAGCCTTTGCCATTTCCCTCCCCCACCCTGTAGTTGAATGACAGAGCCACCTGCAGGAGTGTCAGAGTGTCAATTACAGCTGCCTAACTTGACCACACCAAGCCCAAACCTCCTGTACTCTTGTGGGACTGCTCTTCTCAGGCAAGCTTTGCTCAGTCCCAGCAGGGTAGGCACCTCACCCAGAAGACCAGCAGAGACCCCCTACCCACACCACATCTCCAAACCAGAGGGTTGTGCAAGGTCTCAGTTCTGGTAGAGGTGGCATAAAGTCTCATATCATAAGCAGAACAGAGCAACCTCATTAAAACTTGCCACACTCTGGTCAAGACAATAAATGGCCAAGAGCAGGCAATGAGAGCCTTTTCAGATGACTGACCTGAAGGAAAGAAGAGCTAAATCCCACAGGAGAGTGAATGGAGCATGCACAAGAGACATACCCTAAAGTGTCAGGCCCTGGGCGCTACATGATCTCTTCTTCATAAGGCCATTACGTTCAGGAGCAAGAGATATAAATGTCTTTTCTATCACAGAGAGAAAGGCAGAGACTTGGACAAAAAGTGAAGATGGGGGCACCTGGGTGTCTCTGTTGGTTAAGACTCTGACTCATTTTCTGCTGAGGTCATGATCTCAAGATCCTGAGATCAAGCTTCATGGCGCTCAGTGAGGAGTATGCTTCTCAGCCTTTCTCTCTTTCTTCCTCTTCCCTTCCTCCCTCATGCTTTTTCTCACTCAAACAAATAAATAAATCTTTTGAAAAAAACAAACAAAAAAGACAAATACAAAAACAAAAACAAGTGAAGGCAGAGAGTTTTATCTCAATGAAAGAACAGGATAAGGCCACAGCTGGAGATCTAAGTGGACAGATATAAGTAATATGCCTGATGGAGAACTTAAAACAATAATAAGGATACTCACTGGGCGAGAAAATAACAGCAGACCCTTACCACAGAGACAAAAGGATTAAAAATCAGTGATGAGTGCAATAAATGATATTAGAAATGTGCTTAATGTTTCCTTGGCTGTGCAGAATTTTTTTATCTTGATGAAGTCCCAAAAGTTCATTTTTTCTTTTGTTTCTCTTGCCTTTGGAGATGTGTCATGAAAAAAGTGGCTGTGGCTGATGTCGAAGAGGTACAGCCTATGTTCTCTAGGATTTTGATGGATTTCTGTGTCACATTGAGATCATTCATCCATTTGGAGTTTATCTTTGTGTATGGTGTGAGAGAGTGGTCAAGTTTCATTCTTTTGCATATAGCTGCCCAAAGTTCCTGGCACCATTTATTGAAGAGCCTGTCTTTTTTCCACTGGATGTTTTTTTTTTTTTTTCCTGCTTTGTCAAAGATTAGTTGACCATAGAGCTGAAGGTCCATTTCTGGAGTCTCTATTCTGTTCCATTGGTCTATGTGTCTGTTTTTGTGCCAGAACCATGGTGTTTTGGTCATCACAGCTTTGTAGTATAGCTTGAAATCAGGCAATGTGATGCCCCTAGCTTTGTTTTTCTTGTTCAACATTTCCTTGGCGATTCAGGGTCTTTTCTGGTTACACACAAATTGTAAGATTCTTTGTTCCAGCTCTTTGAAAAAATGGCATTGGTATTTTTATTGGGATGGCATTGAAAGTGTAGATTGCTCTGGGTAGCCTAGACATTTTAACAGTGATTATTCTTCTGATCCATGACCATGGAATGTTTTTGTATCTTTTTGTGTCTTCTTCAATGTCTTTCATAGTGTTCTGTAGTTTCCAGAACATACATCCTTTACCTTTCTGGTTAAGTTAATTCAGAGATATCAATGTCTTTCATAGTGTTCTGTAGTTTCCAGAACATACATCCTTTACCTTTCTGGTTAAGTTAATTCAGAGATATCTTATGATTTTTGGTGCTATTGCAAATGGAATTTATTCCCTAATTTCTCTTTCTTCAGTCTCACTGTTCCTGCATAGAAATGCAACTTGATTTTTCAGCCTGCCTTCTGGGGGAGAGGCCTGCTGCGCAGATACTCAGGCCACCCTGTTTGGGTAGAGTCTCCCTGTCCACTGCTAGGGGGGATGGGGATGGGCACACTGTGAGCTGGTATTTCCAGGCTTTTGTTCTCTGGTGGCTTTCCCTGGCAGTTTGCTGTGCCTCCTCTGAGAGTCAGAGCAGCATTAGCCAAATCCCAGCCTCTGTCTCAGAACAGAGGGATCGCAGTCTGCTCTCCACTGAGCTCCTCTAGCCACTCTAACTCTGCTTCTGTTGGTGCTGCTAAACCCTGCAGCATCCTGGGATATGCGCCCTACAGCCGGTGTCCCAGCCCTCACTTCCAGGGACTGCACGTCTCTGTCCTTTGTGTTTCTAACACCGCCAGCTGACAGCCGCCCCCGCATGCTCCGGAGCTCCTTTTCAGTGTGGTTCACATGCAATCCGGAGCTCTGGTTTTCAGTCTGTTCGTGCATGTTCCCCGGCTCATGGTCTCGGTCTGCTCTCTCATGGGTGCTGGTCCACTAGTCAGCCTGCTCCCCAGTGCAGGTGGCTACCACTTCCCAGCGCCCGAGCATGGAGCCTCCCTCTCCCTTCCGTTTATCTTCCAATATCTGTACATGGATTCACAGCTCCCCGCTTCATACCTCAATACTCAGTACTGGAGATGTTCATTTGTAGAGATCCAGATGTATCTTCCTGTGTTTCAGGCTGATTCCGTGGGTGTTCAGGATGGTCCGGTACCTATCCAGCTCTACTCAGGGGACCATCTGAAAAAGGGGAACCCTACTCCTCCGCCATCTTAACTCCTATCAATTGATTTCTGAGCATTGATTTTGTATCCTGCCACATTACTGATTTGCTCTATGAGTTCCAGTAATTTGGGGGTGGAGTTTTTTGTGTTTTCCATATAAGGTATCATGTCATCTGCAAACAGAGAGAGTTTGGCTTCTTCTTTGTCAATTTGAATACCTTTTATTTTATTTTTTGTTGTTGTCTGATTGCTGTTGCTAGGACACCTAGTACTAGGTTGAACAATAATGGCGAGAGTGGGCATCCTTGTTGTGTTCCTGATTTTAAGGGAAAGGCTCTCAGCTTTTCCACATTGAGAATGATATTCACTGTAAGCTTTTCATAGATGGTTTTTATGAAATTGAGGAATGTGTCTTCTATCCCCATACTTTGAAGGGTTTTAATCAGGAAAGGATGCTGTATTTTGTAAAAAGGTTTTTCTGCTTCAATTGAAATGATCATATGGTTCTTGTCTCTTCTCTTATTAATGTGATCTATCACACTGATCGATTTTGAATGTTGAACCACCTTGCATCCCAGGGATGAATCCCATTTGGTTGTGATGGATAATCCTTTTAATGTACTGTTTGATCCTTTTAGCTAGGATCTTTTTGAGAGTTTTGGCATCCATATTCATCAGGGAAATTGGTCTGTATTTCTCCTTTTTGGTGGGGTCTTTACCTGGTTTGGGGATCAAGGTAATTTTGGCCTCATAGAATGAGTTTGGTAGTTTTCCTTCTGTGTCTATTTTTTGAAACATCTTCAGGAGAATAAGTATTATTTCTTCCTTGAATGCTTGGTAGAATTCCCCCGGGAATCCGTCAGGCCATGGACCCTTGTTTTTGGGGACATTTTTGATCACTGCTTCCATCTCTTCATTATTAATCGGTCTGTTTAGCTAACCCACTGCACGAGAAGGCAGTTGATCAAGATGAGCGCAGAGATCAATGAATTAGAAACCAGGAGCACAGTAGAGCAGATCAACAGAACTAGAAGTTGGTTCTTTTAAAGAATGAATAAGATCGATAAGCCACTGGACAGACTTATTCAAAAGAAAGAGAAAGGACCCAAATGATAACATTATGAATGAATGGGAGAGATCCCGAACAACACCAGGGAAATAGAAACAATCATTGGAAACTATTACCAACAACTATATGCCTGCGTTCAGGCGCTGGGAAGCTGTAACCACCTGCACGAGGGAGCGGGCGGACTCGCGGACCAGCACCCCTGAGAGAACAGACTGGGACCGTGAGCTGGGAGTGCGTACCACCAGACTTCTCACGGAACTCCAGTGTGCTCACTGGATTCAAACAGAGACCGGAAGCTCCAGGAGCGCACGGGGGTGGCTGGCGGCTGGTGGCTGACAGTGTTAGAAACACAAAGGACAGAGAAGCATCGGCCCTGGATGTAAGGGCTGGGACACCGGGTGTGGGGTGCACGTCCCGGGATGCTGCAGGGTTGAGTAGCACCAACAGAAACAGAGTTAAAGTGGCCAGATCATCAGAGAACGGCCTGCGATCCCCTCTGTTCTGTGACAGAGGCTGAGATTCGGCCACTGCTGCTCTGTCTCTCAGAAAAGGCACAGCAAACTGCCAGGGAAAGCTGCCAGAGAACAAAAGCCTTGAAACACCGGCTCACAAGGTGCCCATCCACATCCCCCATCGCAGGAGACACGGAGACCCTACCCAAACAGGGTTGCCTGAGTATTGGAGTGGCAGGCCCCTCCCCCAGAAGGCATGCTGAAAAATCAAGAAGCCAACATCCCTAAGATCCCTATAAAACAAGGGCGCATGGTCTGGCTCCCGGTCAATAATTTCAGCTCTGGACAACCCCGCAATCTCTCCTCATCAGAATGACGAGAAGGAGACACCCCCACAGCAAAGAAACGACAATGAGTCTGTGGCCTCTGCCATAGAACTAATTGATATGGATGTAATCAAATTATCAAAAATGGAATTCAGAGTAACAATGGTCAAGATGATGTGTAGACTGGAAAAAAGTATTAACGAAAATGTTAATGAGAATATAGAATCTCTAAGGGCGGAAATGAGAGCAAATGTGGCAGAAATTAAAAATTCTATGAGCCAAATGCAGTCAAAACTAGAGGCTCTGATGGCCAGGGTAAATGAGGCAGAGGAACGCATTAGTGAATTGGAGGATGGGTTAGTAGAAGAAAAAACGAAAACAGAAGCTGGACTTAAAAAAATCCACGCCCACGAATGTAGGTTACGGGAGATTACTGACTCAATGAAACGATCCAATGTCAGAATCATCGGCATCCCTGAGGGGGTGGAGAAAAACAGAGGTCTAGAAGAGATATTTGAACAAATTGTGGCTGAAAACTTCCCTAATCTAGCGAGGGAAACAAACATTCATGTCAGAAAAGCAGAGAGGACCCCTCCCAAGCTCACCCATGACAAACCTACGCCACGTCACGTCATAGTGCAATTCGCAAAGATTAGATCCAAGGATACAGTACTGAAAGCGGCCAGGGTCCTATAAAGGTAAAAAGGCCCCAAGTGTGATACAGAACAGAAAGTCACAACCGATACAAAGACTTTACTGGCAACATGGCATCATTAATAGTGTATCTCTCAGTATTCAGTCTCAATGTGAATGGCTTAAGTGTTCCCATAAATGCCACAGGGTTGCAGATTGGATAAGAAGACATGACCCATCCATTTGCTGTCTACAAGAGACTCATTTTGAGCCCAAAGATACATTCAGACTGAAAGTAAAGGGATGGAGTACCATCTTTCACGCAAATGGACCTCAAAAGAAAGTTGGGGTAGCAATTCTCATATCACATAGATTGGATTTTAAACTAAAGACTATAGTTAGCTACACAGAAGGGCACTATATTATTCTTAAAGGATGTAGCCAACAAGTGGATATGACAATTATAAACATATATGCCCCCAACATGGGAGCAGCAAGATATACATGCCACCTCTTAACCACAATAAAGAGACATACAGATAAAAATACATTAATAGTAGGGGACCTCAACACCCCACTCTCAGAAATAGACAGAACACCCTTGCAAAAACTAAGCAAAGAATCAAAGTCTTTAAATGCCATACTCGACGAGTTGGACCTCATAGATATATATAGAACACTACACCCCAGAACCAAAGAATACTCATTCTATTCTAATGCCCATGGAACATTCTCAAGAATAGACCATGTTCTGGGAAACAAAACAGGTCTCAACCTATACCAAAAGACTGAAATTATCCCCTGCATATTCTCAGACCACAACGCTCTGAAATTGGAACTGAACCACAAGGAAAAATTTCGAAGAAACTCAAACACCTGGAGACTAAGAACCATCCTGATCAGGAATGACTCAATAAACCAGGAAATCAAAAATCAATTTAAACAATTTATGGAGACCAATGAGAATGAAAACACAACAACCAAATCCTATGGGATACTGCAAAGGCAGTCCTAAGGGGGAAATACATAGCCATCCAACCCTCACTCAAAAGAATAGAAAAATCTAAAATGCAGTTTTTATATTCTCACCTCAAGAAGCTGGAACAGCAACAGAGGGACAGGCCTAATCCACTCACGAGGAAGCAGTTGACCAAGTTTAGAGCAGAAATTGATGAATTAGAAACCAGAAGTACAGTAGAGCAGATCAACAGGACTAGAAGCTGGTTCTTTAAGAGAATCAATAAAATTGACAGACCACTGGCAAGATTTATCCAAAAGAAAAGAGAAAGGACCCAAATTATTAAAATTATGAATGAAAAAGGAGAGGTCACGACCAACACCAAGGAAATTGGAAGCATTATTAGAAACTTTTATCAACAGCTATATGCCAATAAATTAAGCAATCTGGAAGAGACAGAGGCCTTCCTGGAAACCTATAAACTACCATGACTGAAACAGGAAGAAACTGATTTCTTAATCAGGCCAATTAATTATGAAGAGATTGAGTCAGTGATAATCAACCTTTCATATAATAAAACTCAAAGCCCGGATGGTTTTCCTGGAGAATTCTACCAAAAATTCAAAGAAGAAATAATCCATATTCTCCTAAAGCTATTTCAAAAAATAGAGACAGAAGGAAAGCTACCAAATTCATTCTATGAGGCCAATATTACCTTGATCCCCAAACCAGGCAAAGACCCCATGAAAATGGAGGATTACAGACCGATTTCCTAATGAATATGGACGCCAAAATCCTGAACAAGATCCTAGCTAATAGAATCCAACAGTACATTAAAAGGATTATCCATCATGACCAAGTGGGATTCATACCTGGGATGCAAGTGTGGTTCAACATTCGCAAATCGATCTGTGTGATACATCATATCAACAAGAAAAGACTCAGGAACCATATGATCCTCTCAACTGATGCAGAAAAAGTATTTGCCAAAATACAGCATCCTTTTCTGATTAAAACCCTTCAGAGGGTAGGAATAGAGGGTACATTTCTCAATCTCATAAAAGACATCTATGAAAAGCCTACAGAAAATATTATTCTCAATTGGGAAAAGCTGGAAGCCTTTCCCTTAAGATCAGGAACACGATAAGGATGTCCACTCTCACCACTATTATTCAGCATAGTACAAGAAGTCCTTGCAACAACAATCAGACAACAAAAAGCGATAAAACTATCCAAATAGGCAAAGAAGAAGTCAAAATGTCTCTCTTCGCAAATGACATGATACTCTATATAGAAAACCCAAAAGAATCCACTCCCAAACTATTAGAAGTTATAGAGCAATTCATGTAATATGGCAGGATATAAAATCAATGCTCAGAAATCAGTTGCCTTTCTATACACGAATAATGAGACTGAAGAAAGAGAAATTAGGGAATCCATCCCATTTACAATAGCACCCAAAACCATGCGTTACCTTGAAATTAACTTAACCAGAGAAGTAAAGGGTCTATATTCTAGAAACTATAAATCACTCTTGAAAGACATTGAGGATGGGGCGCCTGGGTAGCGCAGTCGTTAAAGCGTCTGCCTTCGGCTCAGGGCGTGATCCTGGCGATCCGGGATCGAGTCCCACATCAGGCTCTTCCGCTATGAGCCTGCTTCTTTCTCTCCCACTCCCCCTGCTGTGTTCCCTCTCTCGCTGGCTGTCTCTCTGTCACATAAATAAATAAAATCTTAAAAAAAAAAAAAAGAAAGACATTGAGGAAGACACAAAAAGATGGAAAAATATTCCATGCTCATGGACCAGAAGAATTAACATAGTTAAAATGTCCATGCTACCCAGCGCAATCTACACTTTCAATTTTATCCCAATCAAAATGCCAAGGACATTTTTCAAAGAACTGGAACAAATAGTCCTTAAATTTGTATGGAACCAGAAAAGGTCCCGAATCTCCAAGGAACTGTTGAAAAGGAAAAACAAAGCTGGGGGCATCACAATGCCGGATTTCGAGCTGTACTACAAAGCTGTGATCACAAAGACAGCATGGTACTGGCACAAAAACAGACACATAGTCCAATGGAACAGAATAGAGAACCCAGAAATGATCCCATGGCTCTTGGGGCAAGTAATCTTTTAAAGCAGGAAAAAACATCTGGTGGAAAAAAGGCAGTCTCTTCAACATATGGTGCTTGGAAAATTGGACAGCTACATGCAAAAGAATGAAATTGACCACTCTCTCACACCATACACAAAGATAAACTCCAAATGGATGAAAGACCTCGATGTGAGACAGGAATCCATCAAAATCCTAGAGGAGAACATAGGCAGCAACCTATACGACACTGGCCAAAGCAAACTTTTTAATGACACATTTCCAAAGCCAAGAGAAACAAAAGATAAAATGAACTTGTGGGGCTTCATCACGATAAAAATCTTCTGGACTGCCAAGGAAACAGTCAAAAAAAAACTAAGAGGCAGCCCACGGAACAGGAGAATATATTTGCAAATGACACTACAGATCAAAGACTGGTATCCAAGATCTACAAAGAAATTCTCAAACTCAATACACGAGAAACAAATAAACAAATCAAAAAATGGGCAGAAGATATGAACAGACACTTTTCCAATGAAGACATACAAATGGCTAACAGACACATGAAAAAATGTTCAAAATCATTAGCCATCGGGAAATTCAAATCAGAACCACACTGAGATACCACCTTATGCCAGTTAGAATAGCAAAAATAGACAAGGCAAGAAACAACAACTGTTGGAGAGGATGTGGAGGAAGGGGATCCCTCCTATATTGTTGGTGGGAATGCAGGTTGGTGCAGCCACTCTGAAATAGTGTGGAGGTCCCTTAAAAAGTTAAAAATTGAGCTACCCTATGACCCAGCCATTGCAATACTGGGTGTTTACCCCAAAGATAGAGACGTAGTGAAGAGAAGGGCCATATGCGCCCCAATGTTCATAGCAGCATTGTCCACAATACCCAAAGCATGGAAGGAACTGAGATGCCCTTTAACAGATGACTGGATTAAGAAGTTGTGGTCCAAGGGCGCCTGAGTGGCACAGTCGTTAAGCATCTGCCTTCGGCTCAGGGCGCGATCCTGGCATTATGGGATCGAGCCCCACATCAGGCTCCTCTGCTGGGAGCCTGCTTCTTCCTCTCCCACTCCCCCTGCTTGTGTTCCCTCTCTCGCTGGCTGTCTCTATCTCTGTCAAATAAATAAATAAAATCTTTAAAAAAAATAAGTTGTGTTCCTTATATACAATGGAATATTACTCAGCTATCAGAAAGAACGAATTCTCAACATTTGCTGCAACATGGACGGCACTGGAGGATATAATGCTAAGTGAAATAAGTCAAGCAGAGAAAGACAATTATCATATGATTTCTCTCATCTATGGAACATAAGAACTAGGAAGATCAGTAGGGGGAGAAAGGGATAAAGAAAGGGGGGGCAATCAGAAGGAGGAATGAAGCATGAGAGACTATGGACTATGAGAAACAAACTGAGGGCCTCAGAGGGGAGGGGGTGGGGGAATGGGATAGACCGGTGATGGGTAGTACGGAGGGCACGTATTGCATGGTGCACTGGGTGTTATACGCAACTATGAATCATTGAACTTTACATCGGAAACCAGGGATGTAATGTATGGTGACTAACATAATATATTTAAAAAAACATTAAAAAAATAAATAAATAAAGCAAAGATTATAGTAAGAGATGAAGACGGACAGTATTTCATATCAAAGGGGTCAATCCAACAAGAACATCTAACAAATGTAAATATTTATGCCCATAAAATAACAGTCAAATGTATAAATTAATTAATAATAAAAGTAAAGTATCTCATTGATAATAATATAAGAATAATAGTGGACTTTAACACTCCACTCATACCAGTGACCAAATTATTTAGGCAGAAGCTAACCAAAGAAACAAAGGCTTTGATGACACACTTGACCAGCTGGACCTAACAGGTATATTCAGAGTATTTCATCCTAAAGGAGCAGTATTTACATTCTTCTTGTGTGCCCATGAATCATTCTCTAGAGTGGATTACATACTGGGTCATAAATCAGGCCTCAATTTCTTGAAAAAGTTTGAGAGCATGCCCTGCATATTTTCAGACCACAGTGCTATGAAACTTGATGTCTAACATGAAAAATGGAAGGACTGCAAATCCATGGAGGTTAAAAAGCATCCTACTGCAGAATGAAAAGGTCAACCAGACAATTAAAGGAGAATTTTTTAAAAAGTACATGGAAGCAAATGAAATTGAAAGCACAACAGTTAGGAACCATTAGGATGCAGCAATGGCAGTTCTAAGAAGGAAGTATATAACAATATAGGCCTCCCTGAAGAAACACGTATTAAATGCACAACCTAACCTTACACCTAACGAAGCTGGAGAAAGAACAGCAAATAAACCCTAAATCCAGCAGGAGCTGAGAAACATTAAAGGTTAGGGCAGAAAGCAATGATACAGAAATAAAAACAGAACAAAACAGTAGAACAGATCAAAGAAGCTAGGAGCTGGTTCTTTGAAAGAAGTAATAAGATTGACAAACCTCTAGTCAGACTTACCAAAAAGAAAAGAGAAAGGATCCAAATAAATAAAAGCATAAATGAAAGAACACAACAAACACCCAATAAATGCAAAGAACTATATGGAAATATTATGAGCAATTACATGCCAACAAACTAGGCAATCTGGAAGAAATGGATACATTCCTAGAAACATGTGAACTACCAAAACTGAATCAGGAGAAATAGAAAACCTGAACAGTCCCAAAACCAGAAAAAATTGAATTAATAATCAAAAATCACCCAAAAAACAAGTGTCCAGGGCCAAAAAGCTTCCGAGGGGAATTCTACCAAACATTCAAAAAAGAATTAATACCTGTATTTCTGAAATTATTCCAAGAAATAAAATGGAAGGCAAACACCAAACTCATTCTATGAAGCCAGCCTTACCTTGATCCCCAAAACCACTCAAGTACACCCACTAAAAAGGATAATTACAGACCAATATCCCTGATGAACAAGAAGGCACACATTCTCACCAGGATACTAGCCAGTAGGATCCAAAGGTCCATTGAAAGGATTATTCATCACTATAAAATGGGATTTATTCCTGGGCTGCAAGGCTGGTTCAACCTCTGCAGCTCAATCAAGGTGATACACCACATTAGAAAAGAAAGGTCAAGAACCATATGACACTCTCAATAGATGCACAGAAAGCATTTCACAAATCACAGCATCCTTTCTTGGGGGGGGCACAAAAAACTGCCATGTAGAGAGAGAGGGAATATACTCAACATCATAAAGACCATATAGGAAAGACCCATAGCAGATATCATACTCAACAATGGGAAACAGATATTCCTTTAAGGTCAGGAAGACGAGAGCTTTGTCCAGTCTCACCACTGCTGTTCAAATGTTCAGCATGGACCTGTGTGGCTCCTCTTATAGAGAATCTGCTATGGGGCTGACTTGGCCACCCTATCCCAGGAAAGCAATCCCACAACCATGCAGTGGTTAGCAGTTCATGGCAACACAGAGCAGAAAACTGGCACCTAGACTCACTGTTCTCAGTCAGATTTCCCACTCCTAAAGCTGGGTCATAAGGTAGCTCTAGTTTTTTTTTTTTTTTTTAACTTTTGAAGTCTGGGAACTCTGTCACACTCAGGCACCACTCATTTTCATGTGACCCCAGGGATCCTGGGAGCACTCTGTCAAACCCAGGACTCCCACATGGCTTCCCCTCCTGAGAACCTCTAAACCAGGCATACCCACAAATTAGCAGACTACTAAATGGTACTATTTTGTTATCTGCTGCTTATAATACATTGCGGTAGCTTCCTCAAGCAGATTCCCTCCATTAAGCCATATTTGTGGCTATATCACACCAGATTCAAGTCTCCACACCACCTACCTTTCTAATGGTGGTCTCTTTTTGGCTTGCAGACCTGCAGCATTTATTTTCTCAGATCTTCAACTCATTTTTTGGGTGTTCAGAATTATCTGATAACTATGTAGTTGTATTCAAGGGAGAGGAGAAACTGAACTCCTTGCCCTAGAACTTTCTGATTGGAGGTTGGACATGAATACTGTGAACCTGCTGACGGGATGGATTTTGTTTTCCCCCTTCTGTGAGGCTGAATGTTGTTTTGGCAACAGGTTATGACTTGTGACACAGCTTCATCCCTTCTAAGTTTAGGTTTACTGTGGGAAGATATACCAAACATAATTGCTACACTTTCTACACTTATATTTAAGCTTTAATGGACGAGTGGAGAGTAGCATTACTCTAGTGCCACGGTATCGACTTCCACTGAAGTGTGAAGTTTCATGAGGTCTAATGGCCCATGTCTTCATTAATATTGGTGTTAACATTTTAGGAAATGGTGACGCTGACTGACACATTTAGCTTTGCACTGGTTGAGTCTTTCAGCCTCCCCATGACCTTTTCTAAAAATTCATCCCAAATATAAATTTTTCATCTTGAAGGAAAGTTAATGTTTCCCATTAAAACATGGATTCCAGGCAATGATGTCTTCAGGGTGCTGAGAAAGCCTTTGGTCATTGGCGAGCTGAGCTACCTGGTGATTGGCCACCTGAATGAGGCCAACCTGCAAGTGCCCTGGTGATTGGCCAAGAGATAGTGGTGACATCACAAGAAGGCATTGTGATGCCCCAGGGCTGTTAGAAAAGCCTGGAAACAGCTGAAGCTGCACTAAGGCAAGAGATGGCACTTCAGCCACAGCACTTCCTGCTACTCCTCAAGTTTTTGGCCCTGTTCTCTGCCCCTGCCCATGGCAAGCATCCTGCCCACACCTCCTGCCCTGCACCTGGCAAATCCTGGATCCGTTTCCCACTGCCAGGATGGCCCATGTGCTCAAGAACACATTCCCATTTGGCACATGGGAGTGGGACACTGGAAATCAGAACACCATGGATTCTCAGCCACCTGGCTCCCACACCTCTGGGGTTACAACCAGGCTCAGTACAGGACAGCTGAGTCCATGTCCTGAGGGAGCACTGGGCCCACTACTATGCTGGAGCCCTCCAACCCGGCTCCAACATGAATTCCCTGAACATTCATCCAACCCAGATGTGCGCTATGTGTACAATGTCTCCAGACACCTGGCAGAGAGGGAATTTTATGAAACAAGTAAGTACTGGAGAAGGAATCACCACATCATTGGACACAGTGGGAGTCCTTGAAACACAGGCCCTCAGACCAAAGGCTGCCTGACCCAGCTCAGTAGTGGAAATACTAATCCCCCAGACACCTGGCTGACCAGGAGCCTAGGGACAACAAACTCTCAAACACAGCAAAACACAGAGAAATTCATTCCTGCCAACAGAGTCCCACAGGGACCCAAAGACGTGAAGCCTTCTGAACCCATTTGACACTGGGCAGATGAGACACATACACACTGGGTGGACTAGGAACCTTCGCACTACAAGCTGGCCAATCCAGTTCAGCACAAGGCAAGTATGTCCATAGAACTCTGGGCTTGCCACATGCCAAGAAACCATGAGTGCTTCATCCTAGGTCAGCGCTGGGAAAAAGACTCACCTGGCTAGGAGCATCACCATGTGCCTGTGAACACGGAATTCAACAACTCTGTTCTGTACTAGGCCAATCAGGAACCTAGAGAGGAGGTCACCATGTCCCTTTAAACTGGGGCCCTGCAACAAAGCAGAGCACAGGACAATCAAGTCTCCAGTACACTGGGCTTTCCAGGAGTCTTCAGACCATGAGCTCACCAGGAGAGCCCTGCAATAGGCCCAGGAGTCACCCAGACAGTGGGCTCACCATGTGCCCTTGGACATGGAGACAACCTATGTTCACTGTTGTGGAAGATTAATTGACCATAGAGTTGTGGGTCCATTGCTGGGTTCTCTATTCTGTTCCATGGATATATGTTTTGTTTTTGTTTGTTTTGGTTTTGGTTTGTTTTTTGTGTGTGAGTACTATATTGTTTTGATGATTACAGCTTTGTAATATACCCTGAAGTCTGGAATTGTGGTGGCTCCAGCTTTGGTTTTCTTTTTCAACATTCTTTTGGCTATTTGGGATCTTTTCTGGTTCTATACAAATTTTGGCATTGTTTATTTCAGCTCTGTGAAAACGGCTGAGGGCATTTTGATAGGGGTTGCATTGAATATCTAGAATGCTTTGGGTAATATAGATATTTTAATAGTATTTGTTCTTCCAATCCATGAGCATGGAAAGTTTTTTCATGTCTTTGTGTCTTCCTCAGTTTCTTTTATAACCATTCTATAGTTTTCCGAGGACATCTCTTGACTTCTTTGGTAGGTTTATGCCTCAGTATCTTACAGTTATTGGTGTAACCACAAATGAAATTGATTCTGCTGCTTCATTGTTAGTGTATAGAAATGCAACTGACTTCTGTGCAATGATTTTATATCCTGTGACTGCTGGATTCCTGTATCAGTTCTAGCAATTTTGGTGGCGTCTTAGGGTTTTCTACACATAGCATCATGCCATCAGCGAAGAGTGACGTTTCATTTCTTCTTTGCTGACATGGATGTCTTTCATTTCTTTGGTTGTAGGATTGCTGAGGTTAGGACTTCCAGTTCAATGATGACCAACAGTGTTGAAAGTGGACTCCCTTTCATGTTCCTGATGTCAGAGGAAAAGCTCTTATTTTTTTATTTATTGTTATCACATGCAGGCTCTCATATGTAGTTTTTATGATACTGAGGTATTTCCCTCTATCCTTACAAAGCAGAGGGATCTTGTCAAGAAAGGATGCTTCTCTTGTCATGCCCACTGGTGTCCACAAGTCCCTCATGCAGGTTCTGCAGCCAACCCCCAGCTTCTGCATCTGGGCCATTGCAGTCTTCTGCAGAAGACTAGTTTGCATAACCAGCTCACTTAGGCCACTGGTTCAGGGGCAGGAGGGCCTTCCAGGTAGGGTGCATCCAGGGCACCCTGAGCCTCTGGCTGGCAGGAGTATCTTGTGTCCAGAGCCCCTCAAGATCAGATGGTGACCATGCACAGCATGCAGGACACAGCCTCTGGCTTGTTTTGCAGGTGGACTTGGAGGCCATTGGGGATGCAGCTCTGCCAGCCAAGATGACTGTGAGGACACTGCAGACACAGATGAGGCTGGAGAAGTCTCCGCATTTGTCCGGTCCCCACATCCTAGGCTTAGTGGTTCCTTCTACATAACCCAGTGCACAGAACAGGAACTTGGGATAAGAGGGGTGCGGCAGCACGTTAATTGGCTTCTCATACTTTGTAATGAACAAATAGGTATTTTAACTACTCTAGTGCCTATTTTTCATAACCTAAACATCCCCTGCTTGTAAGATAAGATGGTGATCTCTTATCTCATATTTCCTCAACCACATGTTCATTTAGGAAATGTCTTAGATGATTTGTGACCTTTCAAGCTTCAGTAGGCCTAAGGTCAGGTGGCTGTTACCGGGAGTACATGAAGAGCTTGTTGGGCAGGTTAACTAGATCTCACAGTGGGGTCTCCATTGCTGCCTCTGAGCCCTGCTGAGCCCTGCTTCTGGAAGGAAGGGAGCTCACAGCACTGAGAACCAGGACAGAGGCTCACACCCCCACAGCCTGGTTGGCCGCTTGTCCCTCATCATTCCTTCACCTACACATCCCCTAACAGAGACAGCCAGGAACCCGTGAGAGATCCAGCACTATCAACATCAGTAAAGGAAAAATAACTCACTCATTTATGGAACATAAGAAGTAGGAAGATTGGTGGAACAAGAAAGGGAAGAAGAAGGGGGGATAAACAGAAGGGGGAATGAACCATGAGAGACTATGGACTCTGGTAAACAAACTGAGGGCTTCAGAGGGGAAGGGGTGGGGGATTGGGATAGGCCGGTGATGGGTAGTAAGGAGGACACATATTGCATGGTGCACTGGGTGTTATACCCAAGTAATGAATCATGGAACTTTACATCAAAAACTAGGGATGTACTGTATGGTGACTAACATAATATAATAAAAAAGTATTATTAAAAAAAGAAATTAAAAATAGAAAAAAAATAACTACTAAATGAAAAACCCAGCCCCTTTCTCATCCGGGAAATTCAAATCAAAACCACATTGAGATACCACCTTACACCAGTTAAAATGGCAAAAATTGACAAGGGAGGAAACAACAAATGTTGGAGAGGATGTGGAGAAAGGGGATCCCCCTCTTACACTGTTGGTGGGAATGCAAGTTGGTACAGCCACTTTGGAAAACAGTGTGGAGGTCCCTTAAGAAGTTAAAGGTTGAGCTACCCTATGATCCAGCAATTGCACTACTGTATATTTTCCCCAAAGATACAGATGTAGTGAAGAGAAGGGGCATATGCACCCCAATGTTCATAGCAGCATTGTCCACAATAGCTAAATTGTGGAAGGAACCGAGATACCCTTCAACAGATGACTGGATTAAGAAGATGTGGTCCATATATACAATGGAATATTACTCAGCCATCAGAAAGAATGATTACCGAACATTTGAAGAAACGTGGATGGGACTTGAGGAGATTATGCTAAGTGAAAGAAGTCAAGCAGAGAAAAACAATTATCATGTGGTTTCACTCATTTATGGAACATAAGAAATAGCAGGAAGATCAGTAGGAGAAGGAAGGGAAGAATGAAGGGGGGTGTAAACAGAAGGGGGAATGAACCATGAGAGACTATGGACTCTGGGAAACAAACTGAGGGCTTCAGAGGGGAGGGGGTGGGTGATTGGGATAGGCTGGTGATGGGCATTAACGGGGGCACATATTGCATGGAGCACTGGTTGTTATATGCAAATAATGAATCATGGAACATTACTACAACAAAATACACAAATAATGAATCGGAAATAATGAATCATGGAACACTACTACATCAAAAACTAAGGATGTACTGTATGGTGACTAATATAACAAAATCAACATTATTAAAAAAATAAAAAATAAAGACATTAAACAAGAAAGAAAAAGGAAATGAAAACCCAACTGAATACACAAAGAAAGAAAGAAAGAAAGAAAGAAAGAAAGAAAGAAAGAAAGAAAAGAAAGAACTACTAAATGAAAAACCCAGCCCTTTCTCTCGACACCTTGTAAAGCAAGCACTTTACCTGGGGTTATCTTGCAGGTGTGGTGGGCAGGGGGTGCAGGGGGCCTGCTGCTGAGACAGAATTAGCTGGATACCATGACATTGTTGTTTTCTTTCTCTCTTGTCTCTGTAATGACAGGTTGTTTTTTTGTCTTTTTTTTTGTTTTGTTTGTTTGTTTGTTTTTGCACAGGGCTTCCATTTACTTTTCCAGAACAGACGTTATTATAATTGAAGAAATTCTTGACAGCAGCAACAACACATCCTGATGTGTTGAAATGTAAAATTATGACCAAGACATAACCCTCTGAGACAGGGTCCAGGATTTCTGTTTACCCTACCCCCTGGTTCCCACAGTCCCGCCAGGGTATCATCTTATGGAACACACTACACTGAGATCACAGTGAATGTGAGTTCTCCAGGATGCGGGGAGAGCTTCTCTGACATTGGCACAGATGGTGGCCTTTACTGGGCACAGCCTGAGTTGTTCACACAGACTATCAGTGATGAGGAAAGAATGCCCTGCCTGGACACACAGCAGACCAAGGTCACAAGGCTCCAGGCAGGTCTGGGAAGCTGTATTCCCAGAATCTGTCCTAAGGACACACAGATGGTCTCCACTAAATATGCCTGATGTGTCAAGTACCTTAAATTCCCTGTTTGACTGAAGAACAAATAGCATCCTCACCTGGTCAGAGATCCACCTTCTCCTGAGGTGTGACAGCAGGGAAGGAGGGAGGCTGTGTGTGGGGCCTGGCCTCACCAGGGAGAGACAGGCAAGGGGTGGTGCATTAGTTCCAACTGACCTCCAGGTCTTCAGATGTCAGAGGGCTCACATGACACCTCACTTACTCCTGCAGGGGCGTCTCCACATCAGTCTCCAGGCTGCACCTGGAAGAACAGGGGCAGTTGATGGGTGTCCACAAGGCCACCTGCAAGTAAGTGGAGGAGCCTGGTATGAGTGGGCCTCACTTCCTGCTGTGGCCCATCCACTCAGAAGGTGGGTGCCAGCATTTCTCAGCCCTGGGCTTGCCTCAGCAGTGCTTTCAAGGCCTTCCTCAGCCTTCAGAGTGTGTTATTCCCTCTGACTGGATGAGCACAGGCATCACCATTTCCATCCAGTTGCTTCCTGGACCCTCCTCTCTGTTCCAGGGCCCACCCCAGCAGGGCCCATAACCTCACTCACCTCCAGCCGCAGTGTTTCCGCTTCACACTGACATCACACCAGAAATTAAAGATAAACTTAGATTCACCAAATCTATTGGGTAACCTGAAATTTTTATTTCTGGTGAAGTTAAAGGATGAGCTCAGTCAAATTCACTGCATATCTAGATGATTTCCAAATAATAATAAAAAAAAGTTACTGAACTTAGGTTTCTTGATTTTTGTCCTCTTCATTATAGAGAAAGAAAAGAGAAATTAGGGTCTCTTAGTGAACATGTTTTGTGCTTTAATTAAGGATAACAGTTTAAAAAAAACATTTTATGGGAATTATGAAGGGTCTTCGTAAATTTACTGATCTAAACTGGTACAGCACGTAGTTCACAAATGCTTACTACTTAGTTTTGGCTAGAATTTAAGGACTGAGAATTTTTTCCCCCGAAATTCAGAAAGTTAGTGAGTATTCCCATTTTCATCCTAACATTTATTTGCATAAGTTCAATAAGAACATGTTCTTCTTGTGACAGAACACAAATCAAACTTTTGTCATGTTACCTAGGCTTTCACTGGAATGGCATATTTAACAGAGGTGCATAGACTCAGATCTGACCAGAAAGCTTGAAGGAATAAGGTTCACTTTATGGAGCTGCTCCAGCCCCTTGGAAACAGCAGCTGACACCTTGTTTGAAAGGTTCCCAGCAGCAACAGGTGAGGGAGGAAGCCCACTTTCAGAAGGGCAAGTGCAAGAATCTCAGGATAACAGAGACCTTGACTAGAAAAATGTTAACTCAAATCAATGGGGCCTGCAAGCAAAATCTGATAGCAAGAATTTGGCTGGGCTTCTGGCCTTGAGAAGGTGCTTGAATTGAATCTGAGAGGAGGGGAGCCAATATGGCAGCATAGGATGGGACCTCGTTTTATCTGGTGCCTCGAATTTAGCTGGATATCTATGAAACCATTCAGAACACACACAAATTCAACCTGAGATATAAGAACACATATCTGGAAATCAATAAGAAGAAAAAACAACTGCTTTTTGCAAGGTATGAGGTGACAAATCATGGATCTGTGTATGTAAACATTGGAAGAAAAATGGGAGGTGCCTCCATAAGCCAGCTACTGAAAATGATATAACACGGGAAGTTAAAATTGGAACCCTTAGAAATCTGCTCCACTGGAACATACTGCTAAAGAATGATTGGGTCAACCAGGAAATAAAAGAAGAACATAAACAATGTATTGAAAATAATGAACATGAAAACACATCAGTTCAATACCTAAGAGGAAATGAAAAGGCAGTCCTTAGAGGAAAGTGCATAGCCATCCATGCCTCTCTCAAAATTAGAAAAATCCCAAATGCACAAGCTGAATTTACACCTAAAGGACCTGGAGAAAGAACAGGAAATAAAGCTGAAACTAAGCAGGAGAAGAGAAACTATAAAGATTAGACCAGAAATCACTGAAGTTGAACTGGAAGAACAGTAGAAGACATCAATGAAGCTAGAAGTTGGGTTTTTTTTGAAAGAATTGATAAGATTGTCAATCCTCTGGCCACATTATCCAAAAGAAAAGAGAAAACACCCAAATTAATTAAATCATGAAGGAAAGGGGAGAGATCACAATAATACAAAAGAAATAGAGAATTGTTAGAACATATTATCAGCAACTATGTGCCAACAAATTTGGCAACCTGGAAGAAATGGATGCATTCTTGGAAACTTATAAACTACCAAGACTGAAACCGGAAGAAATAGACAATCTAAATAGACAAATAACCAGCAAGAAAATTGAAGCAGTAATCAAACACTTCCCAAAAACAAGGGTCTAGGGCCAGATATCTTCCCAGGGGAATTTTGCCAAACATTTAAAGGAGAAATCATACCTATTCTACTAAAGCTGTTTCCAGAAAATAGAAATGGAAGGAAAATGTCCAAACTTGTTCTATGAGGCCAGTATTACCTTGATCCCAAAACCAGGGAAAGAACCCATCAAAACGGAGAATGACAGACCAATAACCCTGATGAATGTGGATGCCAAAATACTCAACAAGATACTAGACAATAGGATCCAACAGTATATTAAAAGGATGATTCACCATGCCCAGGGTGGGTTTATTCCCGGGATGCAAGGGTGGTTCAACATTCACAAATCAAGCAACATGATAGAACACATTTTTAAAAAGATGGGACAGGAAGTATATGACCCTCTCAATTGATGCAGAAAAAACATTTGACAAAATACAGCATCCTTTCCTGAATAAGTTTCCTCAAAATATAGGGATAGAGGGAACATATCATATACCATAAAAGCCATCTATGAAAAGCCCACAGAGAGTATCATTCTCAATAGGGAAAAATGGAGAGCTTTTCCCTTAAGGTCGGGAACATGACAGGGATGCCCACTTTCAGATCTTTTGTTTAACATATTAATAGAAGTCCTAGCCTCAGCAATCAGACAGGGAAAAACAAACAAACAAACAAACAAAAAACAAAAGTCATTAGGGGTACCTGGGTGGCTCAGTTGGTGAAGTATCTGCCTTCAGCTCAGGACATGATCCCAGGATCCCTGGATTGAGCTCTGGATCCAGCTCTCTGTTTAGCGGGGAGATGGTTTCTCCCTCTCCTGCTTCCCGATTGTACTCACGTGGTCTCACTCTGTATCAAATAAATATATAAATAAATCTTTTTAAAAAAGAGAGAGATAAAAGACATTTAAAGTAGCAAAGAAGAAGTCAACCTCACTCTCCTCAAAGATGACAAGATACTTTATGTGAAAAACCCAAAGATGGCAACTCCGAAGTACTAGAACTCATACAGCAATTCAGGATCTTGGCAGGAGAGAAAATCAATGCACAGAAATCAGTTGCTTTTCTATACAATAACAATGTGACTGAAGAAAGAGAAATTAAGGAATCAATTCCATTTACAATAGCACCAAAACCCATGAGATACCTAGGAATAAACCTAACCAAAGATGTAAAGGATCTATACTCTAGAAACTTGTGAAAGTACATAAGAACACTTATGAAAAAAATTGAGGAAGACACAAAGACATGGAAAAGCATTCCATGCTCAGAGATCAGAAGAAAAAGCACTGTGAAAATGTCTATGCAGCCCAGAGCAATCCACACATTAAATTCAACCCCTATCAAAATACCATTGACTTTTTCACAGAGCTGAAACAATCCTAAAATTTGTATGGAACCAGAAAAGACAGGAAATCACCAGGGTATTGTTGAAAAAGAAAACCAAAGCTGGGGGCGTCACAGTGTCCTACTTCAAGCTATATCAGAAAGTTGTGATCATAAAGAAAGCATGGTCTCAGCATAAAACAGACACATAGATCAATGGAAGAGAATAGCGACCCCAGAAATGGACCCTTAATCCTGTTGTCAAGAAATCTTCAACAAATCAGGAAATAATATCCAATGGAAAAAAAAAACAGTCTCTTCAATAAATGGTGCTGGGAAAATTGGACAGCCACATGCAGAAGAATGAAACTGGATTATTCTCTGACACCATACACAACGTTAAACTCAAAATGGACGAAAGACCTCAATGTGAGACAGGAATCCATCAATTTCTTAGAGGAGAACATAGGCAGTAACCTCTTTGACATAGGCCACACTGATTTCTTGCAAGACAAGTCTCTAAAGGCAAGGGAAACAAAAACAAAGCTGAAATTTTGGGACTTCTTCAAGATGAAAAACTTCTGCACAGCAAATGAAGAAGTGAACAAAACTAAAAGGCAATCCACAGAATGGGAGAAGATATTTGCAAATGATGTTATGAATAAAGGATTAGTATCCAACTTTTATAACAGCAACATCCACCATAGCCAAACTGTGGAAGGAGCTGGAATGCCCCTCAATAGATGAATCGATAAAGAAGATGTGGTCCATATATGCAATGGGATATTACTCAGCCATCAGAAAGGATGAATACCCAGTATTTACATCAACATGGATGGAACTGGAGGAGATTATGCTCAGTGAAATAAGTCAAGCAGATAAAGACAATTGTCATATGGTTTCACTTATTTGTGAAACATAAGGAATAGCAGGGAGGACATCAAGAGAAGGAGGGGAAAAAGAAGGGGGAGAAACAGTGGGGGTACAAACCATGCGAGACTTTGAACTCCCAGATACAAACTGAGGGTTTTAGAGGGGAGGGGTGGGGGGATGTATTAGCCCAGTGATGGGTATTAAGGAGGACATGTATTGCATGGAGTACTGGGGGTAATGAGTCATGGAACAGTACATCAAGAGAGAATGATGTACTGTATGGTGATTAACATAACATAATCAAACATTAAAACCACAAATGCATAGAATTCAGTATAATTTAATCTCTGTATTATAATATTTGAGGTGGGCAATCTAATACAAAAGGTAGATATGGGTTTAAGTTAATTTTAAAGTAGATGTTTATCCCAAAGCCAAAGGAATCCTTCAGTAAATTCTCCTTTAATATGGAGAATACATTTCAATTGTAAATTTTCAAGTTCTCAATATTACTATTTGCGAGTTCTGAACAGCAGAGCGACTGGGTGGCCCATCTGGGAATGTGCCCGCGTGGTTCCCAGATGGCACCTCATCTATTCCCCTCCCCCAACCCCACCCTCAGCCCTACCATGCCACACCTGCCCACCCCCACCCACCCCTACCGACCCACACCTCCACCCACACCACCACCCACATCCACCCCCACCCCCACACACCCGCTCAACCCCCCACCCCACACCCTTCCACACCCCCTACACCACCAAGCCAACCCTCCATTATTCCCCCACGTCTCTTTTTGTCAGGAACCATCCTTCTGATTCCGACTAGGATATCACACTTCACTGTAGCAACACCCACCAGGAAATATTGGGGAAATCCAGGGGTATTACTTAGAAGTCCTGGAAATTAGTCAGCACCTGGGGCTGGGCTTCTGGTGTTATTGGGGTAGTGGATGGGGGCCGACAGTTTCAGGGCTCACTCTTTATTGGCGAGCTGAAATGGAATTGTGATAATTTTAAGAACAGGATGAGAAAAGGCAAGTGTCCCAAATGGTCAGGTGCCTAAAATACACCAGATTCTCTAAAACAAACGACCGTCAGGGTGGGAAGATGGCCTGGAAGTCCAGTGGCTAGAAATGTGTTTTTTGGTACAGCCACTCTGGAAAAGAGTATGGCGGTTCCACCAAAAGTAGAAAAATAGTGTTACTCCATGAACCAGCAACTGCGTTACTAGGTATTTATCTAAAGGACACAAACTGAGTGATTCAAAGGGGCAGCTGCTCCCCAATGTTTATAGCATCAATGTCCACAGTAGCCAAATTATGGGAAGAGCCCAGGTGTCCACGGACAGACGAATGGATGTAACCACGTGAATAGAACTGGAGAGTATTATACTAAGTGAAATAAGTCAGTCAGAGAAAGACCATTATCATGATTTCACTCATACGTGGACATTAAGACAGAAAATGGATGAACATAGGGGAAGGGAGGGAAAAATAAAATAGGACATCAGGGAGGGAGACAACCCTTCAGAGACTCTTAACACTAGGAAAACGTGTGGGTTGCTGGAGCAGGGCGGGTTGGGGGATGGGGTAACTGGGTGATGGGTATTAAGCACTAGTGTTATATGCAACTGATGAATCACTAAATTCTACCTCTGGAATTGAAAAAAAGACCTAGTGTGGTTTGCAATGAATAGGGTTAGAATCTAGGTTTAGAATCCACACACTAATGTTGTGAATCATAATTTTCTCTAAATTTATCACACCAAAGTGTAGTTTGAAGGTCTCAAATGTCCCCACAGTCACAGTTCTAATCTCTGTCATATGCAGACTGCATGTCAGGGCTGAGGACCTCTGGGCTCTCTCCACTTGTACTCTACCCATCTTTATCAATTGAGGATATTCTTTTTTAGGAAAGTGGAATGCTTTGTATGCATAAGAGACTATTTCCAAATATTTGTTTGATTATAACATTAAATGAGAAATACTAAAACCTGAGAAATACTAAAACCTAAATTAATCAGCTAACTTCTAAGCACAGCCAGATTTACATTAATTGGTTTTCAGATTAAGTCTAGTTCCAATACACTTCGCCTGGTTATTTGCATAAGTGCCACCCAGAATAGCAATTCATCATGAAGGCAGTTTTATTAATCCGTTTCTATAATTGGCCCACGATTGGGGCATAAATATTTACAGTTGTTAGATCTTCTTCTTGTATAGACCCTTCAGGTTTGATATGTTGTCCCTTTTCATCTCTTACTACAGTCTTTGGTTTAAAATCTAATATGTCTGATATGAGGATCAGTATCTCACCTTTCTTTTGAGATCCATTAGCATGGTAAATGGTTCTCCATCCCCATACTTTCAGTCTGCAGGTCTCCTTAGGTCTAAAATGAGTCTCTTATAGACAACATAAGGATGGGTCCTGCTATTTTATCCGGTCTGATACCCTGTTTCTTTTGGTCGGAGCATTTAACCCACTTACATTCAGAGTAACTACTGAAAAGTATGAATTTATTGCCATTGTATTACCTGCAAAATCCCTGTTGCTGTAGATTATCTCTGTTACTTTCTGGTCTATGTTCCTCTTGGGGCCTATCATCGCTTACAGAATCCCCCTTATTGTTTCTTGCAGGTCTGGCTTGGTGGTCACATATTGTTCCAGTTTCAGTCTGTTCTGGAAAATCTTTATCTCGCCTTCCATTCTGAATGACAGCCTTGCTGGATAAAGTATTCTTGGCTGCATGTTCTTCTTATTTAGGATCCTGAATATGTCTTGCCAGCCCTTTGTGTTTTGCCAGGCTCTGTGGATAGGTCTGATGTTATTCTCATGTTCCTCCCTCTATATGTAAGAAATCTCTTCATCCTAGAAGCTCTCAAGATAGCTTCCTTGGCTCTTAAGATTTGCAGGTTTCACCATTATGTGCCGGGATGTTTTCTATTTTTATTGATCATGAGAGGGGTCCTCTCTGCCTCTTAGATATGAATGCTTGTTCCCTTTCCCAGATCATGGACGTTCTCAGCTACGATTTTCTCAAATATACCATCTGGTTCTCTCTCTCCCTCCCCACAGGGATCCCAATAATTATGACACTGGAACATTTCTCGGCGTCTTTGATCTCTCTAAGTCTGTTCTCATGGGCTTTCAGCTGCCTATCCCTATTCTCTTCAGGTACCTTCCTTCTAGGAGCTTATCTTCTAGATTACTAATTCATTCTTCTGCCTCATTACCCTGGCTGTTAGAATATCCCCTTTAGACTGCATCTCATTCATAGCATTTTTAAGTTAGACCTGATGAGATCTCATTTCTGCCCCTACAGATTCTTTTTTTTAAATATTTATTTGTTTGATGGAGAGAGAGACAGCCAGTGAGAGAGGGAACACAAGCAGGGGGAGTGGGAGGGGAAGAAGCAGGCTCCCAGAGGAGGAGCCTGATGTGGGGCTCGATCCCAGAACGCCAGGATCACGCCCTGAGCCAAAGGCAGATGCTTAATGACTGAGCCACCCAGGTGCCCCTGCCCCTACAGATTCTATGTTCTCTCTAATGCTTTACTCAAGTCTAGCCCTTGACTTCATAATTGCTACCCTGAAGTCTGTCTCTGACAACTTGCATATATCCATATGCATTAGATCTGTGGCAGAGGACATTTTCTCTGGTTCTTTTCCAGGTTGGGAGTTCCTTCTCTTAGTCATTCTGTTGAGGGATGGTTTAGAGAATGTACAGAGTCCAAAATATCAAGCCGACCCAAACGAGTTTCACCTATGAAAAAGCCCGACACGGTCAAAATCTACCCCAGACTTTCCATCAAAGCCAAGATGCTCCAAAACAATAAAAAAGAAAGAAAAGAAAACAGAAAACAGAAAGGAGGGGTCAGGGAAAGAGATTATCATCTCTCAGGGTGGATCTGCCTGTTCCTGCTTGAGGTTTTAGTCTGTGTAGAAGACACTGTATCCCAAAATTGCAAAGAGATCAGAACTTACATAAATAGCAAGATAAAATTGAATAGAGTGAAAAACTAGCTAATTTGGGGCATAAATCTATAAAACATATATGCAAAAAAGAAATAAAAGTTAAGCGACTTGAAAACATAGGTTGGGAAATACGAATCTATTTGAAATGGGAGCAGGGTTTTTAAAAAAGGAAAGAAAAATAGAATAAGAAACTGAAAAAGAAACATCAAATTGTTGGGGGCCTGGGTGGCTCAGGCATTAAGCGTCTGCCTGTGGCTCAGGTCATGACCCCAGGGTCCTGGTATCGAGCCCCACATTGGGCCCCCTGGTCAGTGGAGTGCCTGCTACTCCCTCTCCCTCTGCTGCTACCCTACTTGTGTTCTCTCTCTGTCAAATTAATTAATTAATTAAATATTAAAAAAAGAAGAAAGTAAAATTGTACCCTGAATTATAAGTGAGTTGTGAGGGAACACCGGGAGATCCCTATATTATTGTCCCCTGGTGCTGGGGTTGTACCATTCTGTGGGATATAATCTTATCATTACCCTGTTCTTCTAGTCTGTCTTCTGTTGGAGAGGCCTGCTGCTTGACTTCTCAGCTATCTTTGCCTGGGTGGAGTTGCCTCTTCCTTTGTCAGGGGATGGGCTTAATGTGAGCTGGTTGGCTGCTGGGCTTTTGTTCCTTGGTGTCTTTCTGCTTCTCTTTAGAGGGTCAGAGGAAACATGGCTGTACAGAAATATCTGGCCCAGAGCTGCAGTGTTGCAGTCTGCCCCACCACCAGCAAAACGCCAGGTCATTCCATGTCTACCTCTGGGTGTACCAAACTCTACAGACTCAGGCATTTCGTGCCACCAACACGTCTGGGGGGCTGGTGTTCATGGGGACCTGTGTGCATCTCTGCGATTTGTGGCTTTGCAATTGCTAGTGGCTGAGGTCTCACACATGCACCCTTCGTAGCTCCCAGGTCATGCTGAGTGCTGCCCCAGTGTCCCTTGCGGGTCATACCGCCCTGAGAGCTGTTACCCAGGCCCAGGCACTTTCTGTGCCAAATTGCCAAATCCTGTGGCTCCTGGAAGCCACAGAAACCTGAGAGAGACTCTTCCTTGTGATGCACAACTGCCAGGGGCCATGGGCTCAGGCATGCACTCTCCTTCGCAGCTCCTAGGATACAATGAAGGGAGCCTCCCCAGCATCTCCTCATGGGTCACACCGCCCTGAGAGCTGTCCTTGTCCTTGGCGCAAGCAGTTCTATATCTCCCCTAGGATGTCAGACAGCCTGCAACTTCTAGTCCTTTTCTGGGTGGTCATGCAGAGGGCAGTCTCCCTACCAGCTCGGTTCACAGTTTATCGTGTCTGGAGCTGAAAGTCCCCTCTGGGCTTGCTGACTATGATCAGTCTCCACATTCCATTGCTTGGGAACTCTATTGGTTTGGGCTCCCCCGTTTTTTCCATATCTCCTAGAATCCTGAGACCACAATGACCCCCTGGAGTTCTGCCCAGCTTACCCCTTGTACTCTTTTCAGAAACGGGTGCCTCTAACTAGTGTAGATTTCCAAGGGTTTCAAATTTTTTGCTCTGGTGTTTTATCACTTTCCAGCGGCCAGCTTATGGAGTCTCCCTCCCCAATCTGTTTATCTTCGGATATTTCCCTGGAAGTGTCAAGTTTCCGCATCTCCTACTTCAAAAAAAAAACCAAACAGTTATTTTTCTGGTTGTGGAGATCCAGATAAATATTATTACATCTCAGGTTGAATTTGTGTTTTAAGAATGGTTTGATACATACCTAGCTAAATTCAAGGGAGCAGATAAAACAAGGTCCCTACTCAGCTGCCATCTTGCCTCAACAAACAATGTTTTCTAATGTTAGTCCTATGGAAATGTCTACACTGTGCATAGATATGGATATAGTATGATTTTTTTTTCATTTTGAGGATTTTTGTCAATTCAAAAATTTATAAATCTTTTTTTTAATAATTTTTATTTTGTTATATTAGTCACCATACAGTCCATCCCCAGTTTTTGATGCAATGTTCCATGATTCATTATTTGCATATAACACCCAGCGCACCATGCAATATGTGCCCTCCTTAATACCCATCACTGGCCTATCCCAATCCCCCATCCACCTCCCCTCTGAAGCCCTCAGTTTGTTTCTCACAGTCCACAGTCTCTCATGGTTCATTCCCCCTTCTGCTTACCCCCCTCATTCTTCCCTTCTTTCTCCTACTTATCTTCCTATTTCTTATGTTCCATAAATGAGTGAAACCATATGATAATTGTCTTTCTCTGCTTGACTTATTTCGCTTAGCATAATTTATAAATCTTAATGTCTAAAACAAATAGTTGAATGGATAAAGAACAGGTGGTATATATACACAATGGAAAATTACTCAGATTAAAAAAAAAAGATGAGATTTGGAACATGGATGGACCCAGATGGCATAAACATAAGTGAAATAGGTCAGACAGAGAAAGACAAATACCATAGGATTTCACTCCTATATGGAATATGAAAAACAAAACAAATAAAGAACCAAACATAAAGCAGAATCAGACCTGTAAATACAGAGAACAAAGTGATGGTTGCCAGAGGATAGATGAGTGGGGTATGGGAGATAATGGGTGAAGGGAAGTGGGATACACAGGCTTCCCATTATGGGATGAACACTTCACAGGACTGAAAGGAACATCATAGGGTATAGGGTCGATGATATTGTAATACTGTCTCTGGTGACCCATGGTAGCCACACTTGTGGTCAGCATAGCAGAAGGCAAAAACTTGTCCAGTCACTCTAATGTTCAACTGACGCCAACATGATATTGTGTGTCAACTATGCTTCAGTTTAAACAAACAAAGAGTCAGAAACTATATATATAAAACAGAAATGGGTTTGTTTGATCGGGATGGAAACCCAAATGCAGTCCAGCTGGAACTAGCCTCATTCAGTCTGTCTAGGGGCCACAGGTAACTCTGGACTCTTGGGAACACCTTGCCCTTCACTTCTCTGATAATTTTACTTCCAGTTCCCTTCTTTGCTCATTTCTGTTTCAGCTTCCTTTTCCAGCTTTTTCGTGTGTGCCCCTATGGTTGGTTTTCAGTCCTAGGCCACATGTTCTTCTTCTCCTCACAGTCCTCATGGGGAAATACATCTATCCCCCAGTTTCAGAGAGCACCTCTCTGCTCATTACTCTTCTCTCTCCTGAGCTCCACACCCTGTGTATCTATCTGCTCAGTGATGAGCTCCATCTGAGCTGTCTTTCAACAAGTAATTAAAGTGAGCTTCCTGTGTGCTGGTGGGGAAAAATTACATAAGGTTCCTAAACACATTCTTTTTGTTGTTGTTGTTGTTAGTTTCAGGGGTGCAATTTAGTGATGCATCAGATGCATACAATCCGTAGTGCTCCTTCCATCAAGTGCCCTCCTTAATGCCCATCACCCAGTTACCCCATTCCCCCAACCGCCTCCCCTCCAGCAACCCTTAGTTTGTTCCCTACAGTTAAGAGTCTATTATGGTTTGCCTCCCTCTCTGGTTTCACCTTATGTTATTTTTTCTTCCATTCCCCTATGTTTATCTTTTTTTTATTTCTTAAATTATACTTATGAGAGAAATCATATGATATTTGTCTTTCTCCAACAAACTTATTTCACTTAGCCACATACCCTCTAGTTCCATGCATATCATTGGAAATGGCAAGGTTTCATTCCTTTTGGATGCTGAGTAATATTTCAGTGTTATGTACACACCACAGCTTCTTTATCCAGAATTCAAAAAGTTCTGATTTTGCAACCCACTGCCTATAATTCTTTGTGGCATCTTTCTCAAGCAGACTCCCTCCCCTCCACTGTCCTCGGCCATGTCACACCAGATTCACATTTCCAACCTCCTTACTTCCAAATGGTGGTCACTTTCCTACTTGTAGCCTTGCAGCATTTGTATTCTCAGATCTCTGATTGATTTCTTGGGTGTTCAGAATGATTTGGTAAGGATGTAGTTATATTTGAGGGAGGAAACAAACTTAACACCTCCCCCAGAACTTGCTGACTGGATGCTGGATACGAAGACTGCGAACCTGTTCACAGGCTGGATTCTGTTCTCCCCCTTCTATGAGGCTGGATGTCATTTTGGCAACAGGTTATGACTTGTGACACAGCTTCATCCTCCCCAGGTTTAGGTTTATTGTGGGAAGATGTACCAAACATAATGCCTACAATTTTCTGCACTTATATTTAAGCTCTGAAGGATGACATGAGAGTACCATTTGAAGTAGTGAGACGTTGTCTGACGTACCCCTCAAGAGTGACCTTTCATGGGGCTTGATGGCCCATTCTTCGTTAACATCGGTGTCTGTGTTTTAGTGAATGGTGACTGTGAGTGACCCATTTAGCTTTGTATTGGTCGAGACTTTCAGCCTCAGCATGACCTTCACACTAAATACAACCGAAATATTATTTTTTAATCTTGAAGGAAAGTTTACCTATTTTCCTTTAAAACATGATTTGCACGTGACGATGTCATGAGGGTCATTGAGATAGCCATCAGTCATTGGGCAGCTGAACTGCCTGGTTATTGGCCAACCAAATGAGGCCAATCTGATGATTAGCCAGGGCATGGTGGTGACATCACAAGAAGGCATTGTGATGCCCCATGGCTGTTATAAAAGCATGGCAACAGCTAAGGCTGCACTGAGGAGAGAGATGGCACTTCAACCACAGCTCTTCTGGTGCTATTCCTCGAGTTCTCTGCCCTGTTCTCTGCCCTTGCCCATGGCAAGCCCCTGCCCACTCCTCCTGCCCTGGGCCTCTTGCCAACACTCTGCACTCCACCTTCATGTTTGCACCTACGTTCGTGCCCCTCTGTGGGCACACTCCTCGAACTTGCACACATTGACTCCTGTACCCTTTCCCACTATGAGGATGGCCCAGCTGCTCAGGGACACATTCCCATTTTGCACGTGGGAGTGGGACACTGGAAATCTGAATACCGTGGATTGTCAGCCACTTGGGCCCCCCACCTCTGGGGTCACAAATGGGCTCAGTATAGAAGAGTTGAGTCCATGTCCTGAGAGAGCACTGAGAACTGTACAACTCTGGAGCCCTCCATCCTGGCTCAGCACAGGGCACATGAATGCCCTGAACATCCAGCCGACCCAGATGTACACAAAGTGTACAATGCCTCCAGACACCTGGCAGAGAGGGAATTTTAAGAAACAAGTAAGTAATGGGACAAGGAATTACCCCATCTCTGGACACTGTGTGAATCATTGGTACACAGGTCTTCAGACCGTGAGCTGTCTAAACCAGGTCAGCGGTGGACAAACTAATAATTACCCAGATACCTGGCCTACCAGGAGCCCACAGACCTGAAACTCTCAAACATTCCATAACACACATAAATTCAGTCCTCAGTACAGAGCACCTGCCAGAATCCCAAGGACTGGGATCAGTCCGGGATCTAATCCCCACCTTCTGATCCCATTTGACACCGGGCAGATGAATCACACAGGCGCTGGGTGGATAAGGAGTCCACATACCTCAAGCTGGCCAGCCCAGTGCAGCATAAGGCAAGAAAGACCAAAGAACACTGGGCTTGCCACGTGTGAAGAAACCATGAGTCCTACATCTCAGCTCAGTATTTGGAAAATGATTCACCTGAACAGAAGCATTACCATATGCTTTTGGACCTGGAGTCCAAAAACTCAGCGCTCTACTAGACCAAGCAGGCACCTGGACAGCAGGCTCAGCATGTGCCCTTGGACCAGGAGACCAACTCAGATCTCTGCTAGGCCAAACAGGCAGCTAGATAACAGGCTCACCCGGTGCCCTTGGACCTGGAGGTTAACAAAGAAGCTCAGCAGTAGGCCAAGCAGACACCTGGATAGCAGGCTCACCAGGTGCCCTTGGGCTTGGACACCAGCAATGCAGTTCTGAAACAAGCTAAGCAGGCACTTTTACAGTAGGATCACTATGTGCCCACTGACCTGGACACCAAAAAATCAGCTTTCTAGTAGGCCAGGCAGACACCTGGACAGCAGTCTCACCATGTGCCCTTGGACCCAGAGCCCAACAAATCAGTTCTGTGCTAGGACAAGCAGATACCTTGACTGTGGGCCCACCATGTGTGCTTGGACCTGGAGATTAATAGCTGAGCTGTATGATAGGCCAAGTCAGCACCTGGACAGTGAGTTCACCATGTGCCCTTGGACGTGGATTCTCCCTTCCACCCAGAGCACAGAGCACTTGGTGGGCTTGCCAGTTGGTGTCAGATTATGAGACCTCTAACCCTGCTCAGCATTGCACCAGTGTGTCCACTGGAGCCATGGCCACCTTGGAACCTTCAAACCATGAGCCCTCCTACCCAGGATAGCACTGGGTTAAGAAGCCACTGGGACACCAACTTGACCCAAAACTCTATGACTTGGTGCCCTTCGACTCTGCAGAGAAGTGAGCATTCCAAGTCCCTTCTCACCTTGGATTTACTTCAGCCTGAGGTCCTTGTGGCCTGCTATCAGGGCATTATTCATTTTGGGGGGAGTTTTCATCCTCAGAAGAAAACTACACCATGCCCTGGGAGATAAAATAGTCCATGGTTTGTAGACATTGTATTAAAACTTAGGGCACAAAATGAGAAGGCATGGTAGAGGAGACCCAGGCCCTGATCACTGTGGAGTCTGGCTGAGATCCTTTCGTTGAAGGAGAGGTACTCCATCCTCATTGGAGATGTGGAGGCCTTAAAACAAGAGGCCAAGCAGTGCAGTGAGAGACAGGCTCAGCTCCTCGAGGTGGAGAGGTTCTTCATGCAAATGAAGGTCTTCCTGGATGTTTCTGCCTTACAAGGGTTAATGTTTGTGCACCCACCCACTATGGCATAGAAGGGGAGTTGGGAAATGTGTGGTCATCTCCAGGAGTAGTGGTGTGCTATGAATTTGAATATTAGGCAAATAAACAATTTTAAATGATTATTTCTGAATAATAATTTATAAGAAACATCTCCTGGGTGATTGTAATGTGCAGCCTCTCTCAGAGTCACTACTGCCCCTTATGAGTCATCATATTCTCCTGATGTTGGGGTCTCCATGGCTCTAAGAATATGTCAGGGAAGCATGCAGAGCTGACACTGAGCATAACCTGCCCATCCCCATCAACGCTTTCAGACATACTGATCTCTAGAACCCAAGCACAGCTGCTGAGATGACTACAATTCTGATTGGAGGGAAAAGAGAAGTGGTATGTATGTTTGTACATAGTTATTCCTGCATAAAGCTGAGACCAATTTTAGCAGATTTTTGCTAAATTTGAGGTTGGAGCCTGATGTAATGGCTTCAGACTGTGGCCGTGACAACAAGTGTTTCTCCACGAGAGGTACCTGTGTGATGCAGTTTTTGGAAGAACAAATGTGACAAGGCCAGGGAACAAGGGTGGAGCAAGTCCACAGGCATAGGACCATTCCCTGTCTCTAAGTGAGAGGGTGTGGTGTCAGGACTGTAGGCAAAGTGGTGTGAGGGCCAGGATGGTAGGTTCTGTTCTGACCAAAGAAGCAATGCAGGAATTCTGGGAGAGATTTGTGGGATTCACATTGGGTGCTTCAGGTGCCCTGGTGTTTGCACAGAGTAAGACACAGTGTGAGAGGTGGGGACAGGTTCACCTTGGAGACTGTATTGTCTGCTTTGGCAGGAAGGAAAGGGGCCACTTCCAAGAGGCAGTGCTGAGATTCTATGATGAATTGGACACTGGGGGTCAGAAAGGAGTTGGAAGGTGAGGTTCCTTCTTAGCTCCAGGGATGTGGACTGGAAGCTCAGGTGATGTGCAAATCCCAGTAAGCTGGTGTCCACCTGTGGCTCTAGCTGAGGTTTCAGGGGGAGCACCTAGAGCTGTGGCTCCTGGGCTGAGATCAGTCAAGGAAGTATCCTCATAGAACCTGGGTATACACAGATGGGAGCCATGAGAACGCTTCCTCTGGGGGTGGGAAGTGATCCTCAGGGGGACTTGGGAGGTGGGAAGCTTGCATCCCTAAAACAGATGGTGTCAGAGCTGATATGAGGGTGCTGTTTTCAGGAGTCAGTCTGGAGGCTGGTCGAGTCCAGGTCACTAAGGTGTAAGGGGATGTGGGTTGCTTATGTGATCCCAACACTTAGAACATCCTGTGCTTAGCTGCTCAGACCCTGCTCACCATACCCTGGGTTCCACAAACATCAGGCTCCTGGATGGGCTGGCGCCCAGAGCTGCTCACCCTTTGAGTCGCAATCTTTCATCTGTAAAATGGGGGCAACTTTGGTGGGGTGGTTATTGTGTGATCAGGAGGCAGGAGATGGCAGGTTTGGGGAGGGGATCTACAAGGGCAGGGGACAGATGCATTCCAGAGGTGGGAGGGAAGAGTAAGGGTAGACTGTGAGCTGGGTCCTTGTCCTGGCCTTTCCTCCCCAAAGGTAAACATCAGCTTTGGGAGGACAGCAGTGTGGGAGCTGCCTCTGTCCCATATCTGGCCTTTCATGCACATTAGGGCTACAAGGCATCACAGCCCAGTACCTGCCAGGTCACAGACCAGTACCAGACCCCTCCTGCCTCCTTCACTGCTGCTTGACACCCACACCTTAGGGTCCTGGGGCCTTTAGGGAGGATTGGAGCTCCCATGAGCCAGGGTGGGACTGCTAGTCTTAGGGACTATTCTGATGTGTGCTGACAGGTAGAGCGCTGCTACAGATAGGTAGGGTGGTACAGAGGTAGGTTTGTAGATTCATAGGTAGCTGCAGGTCAGAATGTTCCCTTCACAGAGGCATCCTTCACCCAGTTTGGTTGTTTTCTGTCTTTCCACTATTACAAACAAACCCACAGTGATCATTTGTGCACAGTGTTTCATGGAATCTTACATTTTTGTTCTCTGGGATAAACGTCCAGGAGAGTGCTTGCTAGGTTATAGGGTTTATGTTTTGATCCTGTAGAGGCTATCAGACTGTCTTTCATTTACATTCCTACCAGCAGTGTAGGAGAGCTGGCTCTTTCCAACATTGATGTTTTTGCAGTGTTTCATATTAACCCACTGTCCTAACAGGTGGGTAGTAGTGAGAACTCTCAGGTTTTATTTTGCATTTTTCTCATGGCTAGAGATGTTGAACATTTTTTTCTTGTGCTTATTTTCCATCTGCACGCTCTCTTTGATGTAATGTCTGTTCATGTCTTTTTGGCCATTTTCTTTTGGATATTTTTTCTTTTTTTTCTTCTGCTTCATTGTTGTTGCTTTGTTTTGTTTTTTTCCTGTTGAGTCTTGAGTTATTTATATATTATAGATCGAAGTTCCTTGTCACATATGTGGTTTGCAAATATGTTCAAATAGTCTATAGCTTTTTTTTTTCATGCTCCAAATAGAAACAGAATTTCTTAGTAGAGTAAAACTTTCAGTTTTTTTTGTAAATTCCAACTGAGCCAAATAAGCTTCATTTTGTTTTGATTTGTATTCCCCTAATGGTAAGTGGTGTTGCACATTTATTCATGTGTCCCTTAGCCTTGTGTATGTTTTCTTTGGAGAAGTATTCATTCATGTATTCTGCCCATTTCTTGACTGGATTATTTGGTTTTTTTGGATGCTGAATTGGAGAAGTTCTTTATAGATTTTGGATACTAGCACATTTATCTGATAAGTCATTTGCAAATATCTTCTCCCATTCTGTAGGTTATCTTTTAGGGTTTTTTTTTTTTGTTTTTTGTTTTTTTAAGTAATATTTTCTATTATATGTTGTTAGTCACCATACAGTACATCCCTAGTTTTTGATGTAAAGTTCCATGATTCATTACTTGCATATAACATGCAGTGTGCCATGGAATACATGCCCTCCTTGATACCCATCACCAGCCTATCCCATTCCCCCACCCCCATCCCCTCTGAAGCCCTCAGTTTAGGAAGATTGGTAGAAGAAGAAAGGGAAGAAAAAAGGGGGGGACAGAAGGGGGAATGAACCATGAGAGACTATGGACTCTGGGAATCAAGCTGAGGATTATCTTTTAGTTTTGTCGACTGTTTGCTTGCCTGTGCAAAAGCTTTTTATCCTGAGGCAGTCCCATTACTTCATTTTGCTTTTATTTCCCTTGGCCTTAGATATGTATCTTGCAGGATGTTGCAGTGGGTGAGCCCAAAGACATTGTTGCCTATGCTCCTCCCTAGAATTTTGATGGATTCCTGTCTCACATTCACAGCATTCATCCATTTTGAGTTTATCTTTGTGTAATGTGTGTAATGATGGTCTGGTTTCATTCTCTTGCATGTGGCTGTCCAATTTTCCCAGTACCACTTGTTGAAGAGATTATCTTTTTTTCTATTGGGTATTTTTCCTGCTTTGTTGAAGATTAGTTGACCACAGAGTTGAGAGTCATTTCTGGGTTCTCCATTCTGTTCCATGGATCTGTGTGTCTGTTTTTGTGCATGTACTTTAGTGTCTTGATGATTACAGCTTTGTAAAACAGCTTGAAATCAGGTACTGTGATGGCCCAGCTTTGTTATCCCTTTTCACATCCCTCTGTCTATTTGGGGTCTTTTCTGGTTCCATACAAATTTTACAATTTTTTCTTCCAGCTCTTTGAAAAATACTGATGGTCGTTTGATTGTAGTTGCCTTGAATGTTTAGAATGCTTTGGGTAATATAGGCATTTTAACAATATTTTTTCTTCCAATCCATGAGCCTGGGATGTTTTTCCATGTCTTTCTGTCTTCCTCAATTTCTTCATAACCATTCTATAGTTTTCAGAGTACATTTCTTGACCTCTTTGGTAGGTTTATGTCTCTGTGTCTTATAGTTTTTGATGTAATCATAAATGGGATCAATTCCTTGATATCTCCTTCTGCTGCTTCATTGTTAGTGTATAGAAATGCAGCTGAATTCTGTGCATTGATTTGATCTCCTGTGACTTTGCTGGATTCCTGTATAAGTTCTAGAAATTTTTGGTGGAGTGTTTTGATCTTCTACACACAGTATCACGTCATCTGGGAAGAGTGAAAGTTTGATTTCTTCTTTTCGATTTGGATGCCTTTCATTTCTTTCTGTTGTCTGATGGCTGAGGCTAGGACTTCCAGTAGAATGTGGAACAGTGGTGAGAGTGTGCATCCCTGTCGTGTTTCATACATTAGGAGAAAGTTTTTAGTTTTTCCCCATTGAGGATGATATTCACTCTTGGCCTTTCATATGTGACTTTTACTATATTGAGGTATATTCCCTCTATCCCTACATGGGGAGGGATCTTTTCAAGAAAGGATACTGTGTATTTCTGTATTTTTTTTCTGCATCTACTGTGAGGGGATCACATGGTTCTTGTTCTTATATTAATGCGGTGTATCACATAGATGGATTTGCAGTTGTTGAACTCCTCCTGCAGGCCAGGAATTAATAGGGATTACTTGTTTTCATGGTGAATAACCCTCCTAATGTACTGTCGGATCCTGTTGGCTAGTATATTTGTGAGAATTTTTACATCCCTATTCATCAGGAATATTGGTGTATAATTCTTCTTTATGGTGGGGTCTTGGTCTTGTCTGGGGATCAAGGTATTATTGGCATCATAGAACAATTTTGGAAGTTTTCTATGTTTTTTGTTTGTTTTTTGTTTTGTTTGTTTTTTGTTTTTTGTGTTTTTTTTTGGAAATCTTTTAGAAGAATAAGCATTAATTCTTATTTATTTTTTTAATTTTCTTTTTTAAAAATAATATATTTATTATATTTTGTTAGTCACCAAAGAGTACATCCCTGGTTTTTATGTAAAGTTCGATGATTCATTAGTTGAGTAAAAAACCCAGGGCACCATGCAATACTTGCCTTCCTTACTACCCATCACCAGCCTATCCCATTCCCCCCTCCCCCTCCCCTCTGAAGCCCTCAGTTTCTTTCTCAGAGTCCTTAGTCTCTCATGTTTCATTCCCCCTTCTGATTACCCCCTTCCTTTATTTCTTTCTTCTCCTACTGATCTTCCTACTTCTTATGTTCCATAGATGAGTGAAACCATATGATAATTGTCTTTCTCTGCTTGACTTCTTTCACTTAGCATTATCTCCTCCAGTGCCGTCCATGTTGCAGCAAATGGTGAGAAATCATTCTTTTTGATAGCTGAGTAATATTGCATTGTATATATGGACCACATCTTCTTAATTCAGTCATCTGTTGAAGGGCATCTCAGCTCCTTCCATGATTTAGCTATTGTGGACATTGCTGCTATGAACATTGGGGTGCATATGGCCCTTCTCTTCACTACGTCTGTATCTTTGGGGTAAATACCCAGTAGTGCAATGGCTGGATCATAGGGTAGTTCCATTTTTAACTTTTTTTTTATTTTAATGATTTTTTTATTATATTATGTTAGTCACCATACAGTACATCCCTGGTTTCTGATGTAAGGCTCGATGATTCATTAGTTGTGTATAACACCCAGTGCACCATGCAATACGTGCCCTCCTTACTACCCATCACCGGTCTATCCCATTCCCCCACCCCCCTCCCCTTTAAAGTCCTCAGTTTGTTTCTCATAGTCCATAGTCTCTCATGTTTCATTCCCCCTTCTGATTACCCCCCCTTTCTTTATCCCTTTCTTCCCCTACTGATCATCCTAGTTCTTATGTTCCATAGATGAGAGAAATCATATGATAGTTGTCTTTCTCTGCTTGACTTATTTCACTTAGCATTATCTCCTCCAGTGCCGTCCATGTTGTAGCAAATGTTGAGAACTCGTTCTTTCTGATAGCTGAGTAATATTCCATTGTATATATGGACCACAACTTCTTAATCCAGTCATCTGTTGAAGGGCATCTCGGCTCCTTCCACGATTTAGCTATTGTGGACATTGCTGCTATGAACATTGGGGTGCATATGGCCCTTCTCTTCACTACGTCTGTATTTTTGGGGTAAATACCCAGTAGTGCAATGGCTGGATCATAGGGTAGCTCAATTTTTAACTTTTTAAGGGACCTCCACACTGTTTTCCAGAGTGACTGTACCAACTTGCATTCCCACCAACAGTGTAACAGGGATCCCCTTTCTCCACATCCTCTCCAACAATTGTTGTTTCTTGCCTTGTCAATTTTTGCCAATTTGAATTTCCCTGATGGCTAATGATTTTGAAAATTTTTTCATGTGTCTATTACCCATTGGTATGTCTTCATTGGAACAGTGTCTGTTCATATCTTCTGCCCATTTTTTGATTTATTTGTTTCTTGTGTATTGAGTTAATAATAATAATTTTCTTATTATGTTCAGTTGGCCAACATATAGTGTATCATTAGTTTTTGATGTAGTGTTCAACATTTCATTAGTTGACTATAACACCTAATCCTCAATTCCTCTTTAAATGTTTGGTAGAATTCCCCTGGGAGGTCGTTGGACCTGGACTCTTGTTTTTTGAATAATTTTTGATTACCAGTTCCATTTCATTGCTGGTTATGGGTCTGTTCATATTTGCTATTTCTACCTGATCAGTTTTGGTAGTTTCTGTGTTTCTAGGAATTTGTCCATTTCTTCCAGATTGCCCAGTTTCTTGACACATAATTTCTCATAAAATCTTCATAATCGTTTGTATTTCTGTGGTGATGGTTGTAATCTCTGCTCTTTCATCTTGATTTTGGGCCCTTTCTCTTTTCTTTTTGATAAGTCTGCATGGGGTTTCTCAATCTTATTTATTCTTTCAAAGAAGCTGCTCTTGGTTTCGTTGATCTGTTCTACTGATTTTTAAAATTTCTATGTAATTGATTTCTGTTCCAAATGTATTATTTCTCTTTACCTTCTGGATTTTGGCTTTCTTTGCTGTTCTTTTTCCAAATCCTTTCTGTTACATTGTGTATTTCAGGTGTTTCTTGCTCTTGGCTTGTACTGCTTGATACTTCCCTCTTAGGACCACCTTTGCTGCAGCCCAAAACTTTGGACTGTCATGTTTTCATTTTCATTCAAGTATGCTTACTATTCTCTTTAATTTCCTGGTTGTCCCATTCATTCTTTAATAGGATGCTCCTTGACATCCATGTATGTAGTCCTTCCAGTGTTTTCCTTGTTGTCGACCTCAGGTTTTTATAAATAATGGTCTGAAAAGATGCATGGTATGATCCCGATTTTTTGTACCAGTTGAGACCTGACATTTGACCGGGTATGTGATCTATTCTGGAGAATGTCCCATGTGCACTCGAAAGAATGTGTATTCTGTTGCTTAGGTTGAAATGCTCTGAATGTATCTGATAAGTCCCTCTGGTGGAGTGTGTCATTCAAAGCCCCTGTTTCCTTGGTGATCTGCTTAGATGATCTGTCCCTTGCTGTGAGTGGGGTGTTAAAGTCCCCTACTACTCTTTTATTATTATCATAGTGTTTCTTTAATTTTGTTATTAATTGGTTTATGTATTTAGCTGCTCCCAAGTTAGGGGTATCACTATTTATAATTGTTAGATTTTCTTGTTGCATAGAACTCTTTATTATAATATAGAGTCCTTCTTTATCTCGTATTACAATCTTTGATTTACAACCTAGTATGTCTGATATAAGGATGATTATTCCACTTTCTTTTGATGTCCACTAGCATGATAAATGGTTCTCCACACTTTATGTTCAATCTGGAGGTAGCTTTGGTTCTAAGATGAGTCTCTTGTAGACAGCATATTGATGGTTCTTTTTTTATGCATTCTAGTACACTGTGTCTTTTGATTGGAACATTTCATCCATTTACATTCAGAGTAATTATTGAAAGATACGAAGTTAGTGCCATTGTATCACCTGTAAAGTCACAGTTTCTGTAGATTATCTCTTTTCCCTTTTGGTCCTTGTTACTTTTGGACTATCACCACTCAAAGGATCCCCTTTAATATTTCTGCAGGCCTGATTTAGTGTTCAGTAATTCCTTTCAAAAGTGTTTGTCCTGGAAGGTCTTTATCTCTCCTTCTATTCTGATTGACAGCCTTGTTGGATACACTATTCTTGGCTCCATATTCTTCTCATTTAGAAGGTTGAATATATCATACCAGTCCTTTCCGGCTTGCTAGGTCTCTGTGGATACATAGGTCTGCCACCAGCCTCATGTGTCTACCCTTGGAGTTGAAGGACATGTTGTCCTGAGCTGCTTTCAGGATTTTCTCTTTATCTTTGAAATTGCAAGCTTCAGTATTTATGCTGAGGTGTTGACCTCTTTTTATAGATTTCAAGGGGGAGATTCTCTGTGCCTTCAGGACTCGAAGGCCCATCTCCTTCTCCAAATTAGGTAAGTTCTCAGCTATAATTTGTTCAAATAAACCTTCTGCCCCTTTCTCCTGGTCCTCATCTCCTGGGACCCCTCTAATATGGATATCATTTCACTTTATGGAGTTGCAGAGTTCTTGAAGTCTCCCTTCATGATCTAATAGTTTTCTTTCTCCTTTCAGCTTTCTTACATCCCATCATTTTATTGTATATCACTGATTTGTCTTCTGCCTCATTCATCCACTTTGTATAGCCTCCACTTGAAGTACATCTCAATAATAGCATTTTTAATGTTGTCCTGAGTAGATTTTAATTCTTTTATGTCTACAGTAAGGGATTCTCTAGTGCCTTCTATGCTAGTTTCAAGCCCATCTAGTATTTTTATAATTATTGCTTTCAATTCTAGTTCAGACATCTTCCTTAAATCCATATTCATTACATCCCTAGCAGTGAGTACTACCTCCTGTTCTTTCTTTTGGGATGAGTTTCTCCATCTCCTGATTTGGTCCAGAAAAAAGGAAATAAGAAAGACATAAAACAGCAATAACAACAACAGCAACAGAGAAAAACAACAAGGAACAAAAAATGAAAACCAAAACAAAGAAACAAAAAAACAAAAACAAAAATCTAGATCCTGAATGTGTTTCGGACTGTTTGTTAAAAGAAATTAGATGACAAAATAAGAAAAAATAATTAGATATTAAAAATTTCACTGAAAAGAAATACAAAAAAGAATTGAAAAATTTTAAAAAAGACTGAAAAAAATAATAAAAGACTAAAGAATAAACTTGGAAAGAATGCTATATTCTCTGTTCCCTAAGAGCTGAAATTTGCAGCCTGTGTGATCAGTAAACTAGGTGTGAGTGAGTTGTTTGTGCTGAATTTCTGGCCTGAATTCCTCTGAACTTGTCCTCCTGAAAACAGCATCTTCAATGTTAAGGGAGGCAGAGTTTGGGGTAAGATGCTCCAACCTCCAGTAGGTGGCCATGTTTTGCTCTCTATAGGCTTTCAGTCCTGTTGAGCAGGATGAATATGGCAGAGCGCCCCTCTCTAGCCCTGCAGCTAAAAATTCACGCCCGAGTCTTCAGTGAGTCCTTTCAGAAAAGCGGTCAATCATTCTGTCTCCCTGGTTTCTGGGGAAACTGTGTTCAACCCTGTTTTTGTGTGAGTTTTTTTTTTTTGTTGTTGTTGTTGTTTGTTTGTTTGTTTAAATCTCGGGCACACAACTCAATTTCAAAACTCCAAATTTGACAGACTCGTTGAGTGAAGACCCACTCTGTTCCTCCCGGGGAGGGCAGGGGGTCTTGCCAAGCTTCTGCCTTCTGCTGAGCCACTGCCAGGAAAGTGATTGGACGACCACCCAGCAGTTCCCAGTTTATGGCAACACAGAGCAGAAAACAGGCCCCTAGATCACTGGTTCGTCCAGCTTCCCTGCTCCTATGCTTGAGAACTCTGGACACCACCTGTTCTTCTTGTGACCCCAGGGATTATCAGTCCAAGCTGTCACATCTGGGATTCTGCCTTGATTCACCACCTGAACACCTTTAAGCCGGGAAGATCCCCCATGTAGGAGACCTCTAGGAGTTCTGATTTTATGCTCTGTTGCTTATAATACTTTGAAGTGGTATCCTGAAACGGACTCCCTTCCCTCCACCATATCCTCAGCTGTATCACACTGGACTCAAGTCTCTCCACTCCCTACCTTCTAATCAGTGATGCCTTTTCTACTTCTAAACTTAGAGCATTTGATTTCTAAGATCTCTGATTGATTTCTAGCTGTTCAGAATAATTTGATAACCTTCTAGTTGTATTCAAGGGACAAGACAAACATAGGGCCCCCCTTCACCTCCACCGTCTTAACTCTGCACATACATTGTAACCACTGGAATTCTGATTCTGATTGGGGAAAAGACATTAGGCCTGATGAACTAGAACTCCATTTCTCCAAGGCAGAGATCCATTATACATGCCCTGAAGATGTTCACAGCTACCCCATAGGCCCAGGAATCTCTCCTGTCTTGAACCTAGGCCATGTCACCTGGCACTTTCTGCTTGTGGCTTAGAGTAACAAGATTCAGGAACAGATGGGCTGAATTTTTGTCTCAAACTGGTTTCTAACTCACTTTTCCTATTAGTTTCTCTTTATTTAAATTCAATTAGCCAACTAATAGTACCTCATTAGTTTTTGATATAATGTTGAATGACTCATTAGTTGCATAAAACACCCAGTGCTCATCACATCACGTGCCTAATCTACTTGGTTTCTAGATGTTATCTGACTAGATCTAAATAGGGCCACATGAAAACTCTGAATGTTGTAATTAGTCCGATCTTTGAAAACAAAAGAGTAGAGAGCCACCGACATGGGTAATGGGCGGCATTTGTGAAAGGTGTTTCCCTGCACTGAAATGTCAGTCATAACACTTTCTTTCCAGGTCATTTTTTGAAATAGTGGTACTTTACAGTGTTCTGTTACTTTCAGGGCTACAACACAGTGATTCGACAATACTGCACCTTACTCAGTGCTCATCATGATAATTGTGCTCTTCATCCCTTTGTCTCTTTCTCTCATCCCCCACCCACCTGCCCTCTGAGAACCATCTGATTGTTGTCTAGTTCAGTCTGTTTCTTGGGTTCTCTCTTTCTTTTTCCCTATGTTCATTTGTTATGTTTCTTACATTCCCCACATGAGTGAAATCATAGGGTATTTGGCTTTCTCTGACTTATTTGGCTTAGCATTATACCCTCTAGCTCCATTCATATCATTACAAATGGCAAGATTTCATTCTTCATGGTGGCTGAGTAATATTCCATTGTGTGTCTATACCACATCTTCTTTATCTGCCCTTCAGTCAGTGGACACATTACCTGCTTCTATAATTTGTCTATTTCAGATAATGCTGCTATAAACATAGGATTGCATGCAATCCTTTGAGTTTTGGGGTAAATACCCAGTACTACGATTACTGGGTTGTACAGTAGTTCTATTATTACCTTTCTGAGGAACATCCATACTCTTTTCAAGAGTGCCTGCAACAGTTTGTAATCCCACCAGGAGTATAAGAGGGTTCTTTCTCTGCATCCTCTCCAACATCTGCTGTTTCCTCTGTTGTTTGTTTTAGCCTTCTAAACTGTGTGAAGTGGTTTCTCATTGTGGTTTTGATTTCCATTTCCCTGATGGTGAGTGATGGTGAGCATCTTTCCACATCTTTGTTGGCCATTTGGATATCCAAAATATCCAAATTCCTTGGAAGGTGTCCATTCATATCTTCTGCACAACTTTTGAAGGGATTGATTTTTTTGGTTTTTGGGTTTTGAGTTATATATAAGTTTTTTATATATTCTGGATATTAACAAATACACTACAATAAAGATGTAGAGTCAATTAAGTAAATTCTCAAAATGATTTAAAAACTATTTCCTTTTTTATTTTGGGGGATGACAGACATTTTTAGCAACTTTGGGGAAATTTGGAGAAATTTTTAATGCTCCTTCAGATGGACATATACATTGGTGAATTTGTTGCTTCACTTGTGAACTAACACTCAGTGAGAACTTTCACCAATGAAGGCATAGTTTTTGTTTTTGTTTTTTTTTCCAATCCCCCCCCCCAAAAAAATGAACTCTATTTTTCTTCTTTTGTGCCATTAGCCAACAGTGGTCACATAAACAACATGGAAATAACACATGACTGATGACATCAGTCTTCCCTACAAGGGGCTGATGAAACCTGGCATTTCTTCTCTCTGTAACACCAGGTTCCTGGAGGGAGTGTTATATAATCCTGCTGATGATGACTAGAACTGCCTGAGGGTAAATCAGCCCTGAATTGTGTGACCCTCCCCATTGGTCATCTAGGTGCCATTCCTTGAGCAGAACAATAATGCTCCCCAATTATGGGATTCACTAAGATATTCTCACTCCCTCTAACCTTTGGAAGCACAGTCACTCCCTTGTCAGCATAGGCACTCATATTATCATGCTTCTCTTGCAGCATCTGAGGGCCCACTCAGCAGCACTTGTGTCCACTCCCAGACTCATTATGGGCATTTCCCCAGACTGAAAGGACTGAGCTCCCAATGACAATGCCTGACATGCAACAGGTGCTCAAAGCTGAGTGACATGAAGACAGACATGAATAAACCAGTACATCTTCTGTAATGGGATACAGACGAGCCTCCAGTTTGGATCTGTGTCCTGCTTGTGAGCTTCCTGTGCACTGAACCAGCATGTCAGCATCTGGTTCCTTGTCCTATCCTTACCTCCCACAGCCTAGGACATTCTCGGCCAAAGTAGACACTATTAAATTAATCCTTATGGGATGAGTGAGCATACCCTTACCTTGCTGATTTCATAATTCCCAACTGTGCAAGCATTCCAAGGACTGATTGTCAGTCCAGAATAAACTTTGTCAGAAAGCCCAGGTTCCTGCTTCCTTGCTCAGACTCCCAGATCCTCCAGCAGGGGCTCTCAGGTCTCCCTCTTTTTCACAGTAAGAACCTCTTTACTTTCCAGGTGCAAATCCTCCTCCACAATCAGAGGGATCTTTCTGCCTGGGTTTTCATCACCCCATGCCCCTGCTCAGCAGCTGACTGCACCCACAGGAACTCAGCCCTGCCAATGTCTGCTGAAGATGCTCCTAACCACTTGGCAAGGACCATGCCAGGGACCAGAGGGTTATTGTCATTGTTATTGTCACAGGACAAAACTATTCTGAATGAAGAGAGAACCAAGTACCTGCTTCTGCACTTAACAAGCATATGTGCCTTAAAGACAGAAGCTAAGTTGTGAACATGAATAAAAGTGGTTTTTTATGAGGACTGTAGTTAATGGTGACTGTACTTAATGATGTTTGATTGTATATTGTACATTGTATTGTCTATTTGAATGTTTTTATGACAGATGATCTTAAATTTATTATCACAAGCAAACGTGTAACCGTGGGTAGAGAGACTGAATAAAATACTCCAACCACCACCACCTGTTTACCACTTTGCTGTTTTTAAGTTAAAAGAGGCACTAGAAAACAGAAGCAGATGCCCCACTACACTTACCTCAGCTAAGGACTGAAACTGGAGCCTCCGCAAGCACTTTCGACAACAGCTCCAACCAGAGGACAGTGGCAAACATAGTGGACACCAAACAACCCCGATGTGTGAGTATTGGGCATGGAAGTGGCCCTGTCCCCTGCACTGAACAGGCTGACTGCATCTGGCTATGACAGGCAGTAGTCTCAGCAGTAACAATGGCCAGACCTTCCTTTTATTCAGTTTCCACCTGAGGTCCTAAATAGAGTAACAATGTCTGCAAGTGGCTAAAGGCATCGATAAGGGAAAGCACGTCCCATGAACTTTAAGCAATGACTAGGGGCTGTAAAAGGCAGAGGACGACCCCCACCAGAGTTTTCCCACCCCCAAAAGATGCTTTCGTCAATCAGGCAGGTAACTGTGGTGCTGGCCCAGGTGTACCCAGGTCCTCTGGCTTCCTGCCCTGCCCATCTCCCCAGAGGACAGGAAGGGAGGCTTAAGCTAGTGCATCCCTGGTGCAGTTCCTGGTGTGGGGGATGATCTGGTTAACAACCCAGAGATACTGGGGAGAACCCCCACCTCTTGAGCACTTCCTTTGTTTCATTGTAGGCACTGGTCAGAACTGGGCGGCTGGACCAGAAAGGAAGTGGGGGCTGGGTAATGAAGTGCTCCTGGTGGTCTGTGCAGGAGCCCTGCCCTGGGACACGGGACAGTTGTCCCCATGGGTAGAAGTGGGCAGATGGGGGACACCTGCCCTAACAGGACACAAAAGCCAAATATCCATGTCCACCGGGTGCCCTAAAGGTCATTCAGGACTCCAGGGAGTCCACCCTTGACCCTCACCCTGTGCCAGGGTTGACGGGGCTCCTCTCAGCCCAGGAAACATTTTAAGTGATAGTCTACCTGTTTGGGGCTCATCCGTCCTGAGGGGGCAACAAGTGGCAACTCTGGTACCAGGGAGCGAGGTGAACTTGTGGAAAAGAGAGGGGAGTTTGTGCTGACACCATCCCCACTGTCCTCTGTCCGCAGTGGGGGCCCCCTAGGATGATGAGCATGTCCCTTAGCCAGCAGGATCTGGGCACTGTGCTCCTCCTGCCCCAGAGCTCAGGGTCTTCCAGGGACTGCTGTGCTGCTTGCCATGGCAGGACTGATGGGCTTGCATTCAAGTGCATCTCTCTCCTAATTTGTTCCCTGGGAAGGAATTCCAGGAGTCCTGGCTGCTTCCTGCCAGAACTCTCCCCACTCCCACAGTGCTTCCCCAGCTGAGGAGTCCCCCCTCCAACTGCTTCTCTCTGCATACTCTCTGTCCTGCTCCCCCTTCTGGTTCTGCAACCTCCCCTGTGATGCACTTTCCTGGTTCCTGACTTCGCTACCTGTCCGTCCTTGAGTTAGGACGTCAAAATAAAGACAAGCAAACAAGATACATACATACATGCTAACTCTTTCCAGTGGGGAAAACCAGTATCTCCTGAACTGCTCCACCTGTTGGAGATTGAGTGGGAACCTGCTACTGAGCTCCTGCCCTCACAGAACTCCCAGTCTTCCTGGTTCATGCTAGACTTTCACAAAGCTTTGTTCCCAGGTTACAGACCCACTTATCAAGTCACTTGTTCGGTTTACAATCAAGAGTAGCTGGTAACTGAAGACAATATTTTGTGAATTTTCAATTGGATTTAATTTCATGGAGGTGTCTTGGGTTAAATTCAAGTCTGCAAATAGTAGCTGGAAGGTACAAAATACTGATTTGTTGCCTCTAGCAAGAAATTCAATAATTTAACATGATTAGCAAAAATAATTTCCAAAATTTGATCTTTTTGGTTTGCTGTTGACTAACATAAACCAAGAAATGAATGGGTTTTGTTTATCAAGTTAGACTGGTTATTTGGTCGAAGCATAATTTGGTGTTGTTATCAGAGAGATAAATGTAAAACACTTTGCTGAAGCAGTTTTTCAGTTAGGAGCCATGATCATGGAAACATATAAAACCAACACAGACAACCTGTGTCAGATGCTGTAATCAGGAACAGTGATGTGGGGCAAACAAAGGAAAGGGAAGCATGAGGCAACTGCACAGAGGAGACATTTAAGCACATGGGAGGAAGTGGTGCACTTAGCTTCATCCCCTTTTCACATGTTGATGCTCAAAACTTTACCATCTTGTGGTCTTTCTGTGGAAACAGCACACCTTAGGGGACCCCTTGGCATACCTGCTTCCCAAAGGTATGAAATTCAAGTGGGACCCAGTAGGTGGATGAGAACTCCCCTCCCTTTAGTTCCCTGAGCACAGGCAGCATTTCTGGTGAAGGACAAGGGCTTCAGTCACTGCCCTATAACCCCAGTCCTGTGCAGTGGTGCTCATCATGAAAGGATCTCAGTCTCAGTGTCCAAACTTCATTGTGTTCCCAGCACAGAAAGAGTGAACGGCATTTCTGGTTTCACCAGGCCCCTTAAAAACAAATCACGGCTAATAAGATTCTAAATCAATGAATTCTGGATTGAAAGCCAAATAGAGTGAATTTATATCACCATGTTTATCCCCTTAAAAAAAACAACAATTATTATCATAACATGATTATTGACCATATTTGTCTTACATTTGTGAAAACAGAAACACTGTTTTCCTGGGCTAGGTTTAAGTAAGGGAAGTGTTGTACCAAAAAAACAGGTGACCAGGCCAGGGAACCTCATCCTGGATTAAATGGAAATCTGTGTGTGCCCCGTGCTGACAACATATGATTATGCAAAGAGCTGGCATCTCTTAAATGATACTATAATCCAATGATGTTACAATGTCATAAAAATTTTGTTTGCTTCAATGTGTTAAGTATGGATTATAGGAACTTTTTATATACCTATATAAAATAATAATTCAATAAACATAGGAGTCTTTTTTAAAAAAAATGATACTGCTTATTTATATATAGGAACGTAAGCATCTATACATTTTTAATTTTTTTTAATTTTTAGAGGTGTGGGGGGAGAGACAGAGAAAGAGGGAGAGAGAATCTTAAATAGGTTCCACACCTCGCTCAGAGCCCAGCATTGGGACTCCATCACATATGACCAGAGCTGAAATCAAGAGTCAGACACTTAACCCACTGACTCACCCAGGGGCCTGAAGCAATGGTACACTTAACAAAAAATGTTGGAAACACCATTGTACTAAATCTCTTTTATGAGAATCGCTGCAGATTACAGTGAAATGGCCACATTGGTGAGCATCATAAGGTTTCCAATGGTACATTATGAACAATGGGCTTTAGAACTCTGATGGTTACTAGGCATTTTCTATTTATAATTCAACTGAATCTGACAAGCTCTAACCAGCAAAGTTGATACTGTCCAGACAGACAAGTAAGGATGGTTATTGTTAGGATAGGAACCATGGTTGTCATGGAGAACAAAGAACCCTTTTCTGAAGGTCATCAGAACGTAACAGAACCATGACAGTTCTATATCATGTCTGTCTACTGTGGGTGGTAATGAAATCTCACAAAACCTTAGCTAAGATAGTGATCAGCTTTAATCCAGGAATTCTTCACTTTCAAATGTGCTAAATTTATTTGGTTCTTTATGGTTTGGTGTTTTGCATTTTATGTTTGTGTTATATATATGTTACATATATGTATATATGTTACATATGTGTATATATGTTATATATGCTACATTTATGAATATATATGTTAATTTTTCCAGGGAGAATTATTAAGTTATATTGCTTTATTAATTGATCAATAACAGGATTTGTCATTGATACAGTTTTTAAACTCCTGTTTCCAAACATATACACTGAGAACCATTTGCAACAATTAAATGCAAAGTGAATTCTTTACACACTTCAGTGTCACAGAAGGGAGTTATTTTAACAGCATTCTATGCTTGCTACACACAGATTGTCCATTGAACCTAAAATTTTATCATTTGTCACCACTTAACTTTTTTTAGGATTTTATTTTTATTCCAATTAGATAACATACATCACAATATTAGTTTCAGGTGTACAATGTAGTGATTCAACACTTCCATACAATACCTGGTGCTCATCACAGGTGCACTCCTTATACCCATCCTCCATTTAACCCATCCCCTACATCCTCCCTTCTGGTGACCATCAGCTTTTTCTCCAGAGTGAAGGGTCTGTTACTGGTTTGCCTCTCTCTTTTTTTCCCCCCTTTGCTCCTTTGTTTCTTGAATTCACTGAAATCATATGGCATTTATCTTTCTCTGACTGATTTACTTCACTTAGCATAATACTCTCTAGCTTCATTCATGTCATTGCAAATGGCAAGAATTCATTCTGTTTTTATGACTAAGTAATATTACTATATATCTATATATCTATACACATAGATTTATACGTATAGATTTCTGTACACATCTACGTATAGATTTATATAATGGTGTATTTATACCATAGCTTCTTGATCAATTCACCTATTGATGGACATCTGGGCTCTGTCCATGTTTTGGCTAACATGGTCTTACTTACTGTATTGCTTAGGTACTTGTATTATTGAGAATATCTCTGCCCTTTAGACTTCTGTTTAGAGAAAAAAATATTTGTAACAAAAAGGAAGTAAAAAAGAAAAATTGCCACAAAATCAGAGTGATTGGGAATATATAATTATTTCATCAAATCTCTATTGTTTTAATTTTCTAGATTAATGTAATCCCTGTATTCAATCCTGGAGTGACCTTGTTCTCAAGGAGGGTACAAGGTGAAATTAGGCAGCAGGACTAGTGAGAACTTTGTTACGTTTCTACAGAGCAGAACCTCTGAATCACTCTTCTCATTGCCCCAGTCACCTCCTTGTTTCTAAGGCTGTAGATGATGGGGTTGAGCATTGGGGTCAGAATGGTGTAGAAGACAGCCAGGACCTTGTCCTCTGTGGGAGATCTGAAGGATCTTGGGCGTAGATAAGTGTAAGCAAAGGGTGCATAATAGAAAGTCACCACAGTGAGGTGGGTGCTGCAGGTCAAATAGGCCTTCCTTCTCCCCTCTGTGGACTGCATGCGGCAGATGGCAAGGAGAACCTGGCCATAGGAACACGCAATGCAAATGAAAGGAAACACAAGGAAGAGGGCGATGCTTACAAACACCGTGTACTCATAGACCCAGGTGTCCATGCAGGCCAGAGTCAACATGGCCGGAACATCACAGAAGAAATGGTTGATGGCTCTGGATCGACAATAAGGGATACCGAAGGCATATACAGTGTGGGCACAGGAGTTGATTGAGCCCATGATCCAAGATCCTGTTATCATCAGCACACACACTGTTTTGCTCATACGAATGGGATAATGGAGAGGAAAGCAAATAGCCACATAACGATCATAGGCCATAGAGACCAATATTAAGCCTTCTGCACTAGCTAAAGTGATGAAGAAGAAACTCTGAACTCCACACCCAATGAATGAAATAGACTTGTTTCCAGACAGATAATCAGAAGCCATCTTGGGGACAATGGTGGAGATGAAGTTCAGGTCCATGAAGGAGAGTTGACTAAGTAGAAAATACATGGGTGTGTGGAGATGGGTATCCAGGAGAATGAGGATGATCATGGACAGGTTACCAAACAGAGCCATTAGGAAAGTAAAAACAATGAGAATGAAGAAAAACAGGCCAATTCTTGATGGTGGGAATAACCCCAATAAGAAGAAATCAGTAGATGTTTGGTTAATATTTTCCATTAGTTTTCCTAAGGAGAGACACATGTTAAGTACACAAAAATAAGCTCTTATTAATTCATTATTTTTTTCCACTGTGCTTTATTCAAACTACATTTGCAGCTCTTAAAAAAGTTAACATGGATTCTGAAAAAACAATTTTAACCTTGTAGATAAAATCTTGATGACACAAACATGTCTCCAAAATATTTCATAGAAATGTGTAATTTGTAAGAATAATATATTTCTGTGACTTTATTAAGGTACATATCTTACTTTTTTATGTAAATTTAGTTATCAACATCCTAACTTACACTTTTTAAGTGTGCATTGTAAGTCAATGTAAATGCATTAATTACAGAACCATTGTTGAATATATTTTATGACCCTTACACAATGATTTTTTTCCTTTTATATTTAAGCCCTAATATTTCTGAAACTACAGTAGCCTACCAGTTCATGCTATAGATATACTTTCTTTTTGTTTGATCGTTTGTTTATTTTCCTTAGAAAGCTTGCCAAATCAAGCTTTTTAGGTGCCAAGCATTATTATCTGCTGCTGTTTCCCCAGAAACCTACAATGAATAGTTATTGCCAAATATAACTTATATGAAGCTGATTTCTTTTTACTCCTCAATCAATATTCAAATGCTTTAGTTTAAGGAAACTCTTTATCTGATAACTTATTCTAAATCTTTAGTGTAGCTCCATGACTCTGCTCAAGCTCTCTGAAAAGACCTGTATTGTGTTCATCTGCTTCTCAATAATTATATAACGTTATGCATTGGTTTCTGGCACCTTTTCTTATTCTGTTTTACCTCTTGCTTTTGTGTATTTAAAACTCTTTCCATTTTCAGATAAGTGTGAGAGTTTAGTCCCAAATATATCACCCCCATCATAAGACTGAACTAACATAATAACAAAGAATAAATCTGCATCAGGTTAAAGAAAGTAAGAAAGAGAATAGAACCGGGTGGAATTAGAGGGGCAAAGGTTAAGAATGTTTTGGGAGAAGAATTTTTCTGGAACAGACGCTTAAAAGAAGAAGGAGTAATGGCATTTTGAGAGTGTTCTAAGTGGGAATGAGTGGAGGGCATCTTCTCCAGAAGGAATACCATCAGTGAGTATATCCCAGTATGTTAGGCCTACAAAGGACTGTAGTGCTTCAGTCTCTCTTACTTTGCTAGGACCAAAGCCATTGGACTGTTGAGGAACTCTTTTTTTAAGATTTATTTATTTATGTATGTATTTATGTATTTATGTATTTATGTATTTATGTATTTATTTATTTATTTTACAGAGATAGACACAGCCAGTGAGAGAGGGAACACAAGCAGGGGGAGTGGGAGAGGAAGAAGCAGGCTTCCAGCGGAGAAGCCTGATGTGGGGCATGATCCTGGGACGCCCAAAGACTGAGCCACCCAGGTGCCCCAAGGAAGTCTTTATATGGAAAACAGATACACACACAAACGGAGTTACAAATGATTGGCATCAGTGCAAGAAACTTTACAAAAATCTGATGTCTTCAGAAAAATATCAGAAGTTGATAAATCCAAAGTAAAAATACCATGTGCTATGTGAAATGAAGTGCCAAATAACAATAATAATAATAAAAAAAACTTCTGGAAATGTAAAGGATAATAATTTAATAAATTTAATGAAAATCTCACAACATAAGTTGATGAGAATTCACCAGAAAGCAGCAATGAAACACAAAATTTGACATTCAGAACAGATAAGAAAATGAAATGAATAATACAAATGACCCAGCATATACTATGGGCATTCCTGTACATGCATATGACATTGGTTTATTTTTGACAAAACATTTATTTAAGTGAATATTATTATACAAACTTTTTTTAAAAATTTGGAACCACTGTATATGAGCTACAATATTCAAAGGTGGTGCAAAGTATGCAGAAAAATAAAAGAAATAATATATTAAATAGTATTTTCTTGAAAATATGAAATATTGTCTTGATAATTCCCAATATCGAAATTCTTGAGAGAAATATGGTAATATGAGAAGAAATATATGCAGTAATGCATAGAAAATAACATCATGTTTCACAATACTGTTATATAATTTATATGGAAACAATAAATTCTAGGAGATGGAAGAAAGCTGTCAATGCATGTCCTCAAACATAACCTGGGATGTAACTATGTTTACAGAATGGGGAGGGGAGGGGAAAAGGTTGATGATGTAGGGAGGGGATGACACTTCATCCACCATGGCCTGAATTACAAATCGTGGCCTGATATTTGGGATTTAGGAATCAAGCATTAGAAGATGAGCATATTGTTTAAATATTGAGGAAGTATTAGGGAAAATTATTAAATAATTTGAAGTATTTGCCTTGGGTGTCAAGAAGAATGGGTTACGGGACTGTCGTTTTACCCTGTGGTTTGTTGATGCCATGTTCATGCATTCTTGGAATAAAATATTAAAGTGATATAAAAGTTATTTCAGTTAGTAATGTACATGTACTCAAATTGTTGCAAATGTGAATCTCCAAATCTGTGAAATACCTACAGCAGGGCTCTGGGTCTACATGAAGCTATTGATCTTCAATTATTGTGTGTTCACTGTCAACTTGCAGAGGCAAAACTGGGAGAGCTGGTTTTGTTTATAAGTTTAAGAAGTATTGCGTCTGGCATGGAAGCCACAATAGATATTGAATATCTGTTTCAAGGTCTAATGTAAAGAACTGTATGTTTATGTAAAAATAATTAGATTATTTCCCTGTTATTTTCAATTTACCTGATGATATAATGAAAACTTATCTACTTACACACTATTTGCAAAAGATCTGAACCTGCCTCAGTCTCTTAAACTTCACTAGAACTTTTTGGTTTGGCATCAGCATTCCTGACAAAATACAGCACTATACAGAAAAAGGGAATGAGATGATTTCTTAATTTGTTGAAGAACTAAGGCTTGAATCTGAACAAGGTCCTTGAATGGCAGACAAGATAGAACTATACACTTTATTGAATATTTCCACTGGGTGGAAACTAACATGTGTCAAATTGGTGCAGGGATAAATCTCATTTTATCCTGACCCATGGCTCTTCAGGTTGATACAGTCATCCATATTGTTATAGAAATTTGCAGATGGTAAATCAAGTTTCAGAGATTTAAGGGAATTCTTTGGATTTCCTGTCTTAACTTAGATGCTAGACAGATGCAGATATTTATATATTTTTTATTTAAAATTAATACTATCTTATCACTAAACATTTTTACCAACAATGATGTAATAAAAATAGTTATTTTTAAGTGCTCAAAACTAAACAGAAATAAAAAGATAAATATAAAAGCTGTTAATTAAAAATTTACTATAGATGAAACAGAGTCAAGAATGTATATAAGTTGCTTTATGTGTAAATAAATTGGTTGAGAGCTCATATTTTGTTCATTTCAAGATATTTCTTGTTTCCTCTTATTTGGAGTGTTAATCATATTTTCACTTCTCCCCTGCAACAATACAAATTTAATCAATGGTGTAGAGAATACACACATCACTCCCAGATCCTCTAAATGAGCTCTAACCCATGTCTTCAACCAGTACCAAAATTTCCGTAGGCTATTTTGCTTACAAAGAAACATCCTTCTCTGTATTATCTCCTCTGTTAATTGCTTTGTAAATGCATATATTCAGTTCATTCCTACATCATAATGAGGAAGATTTTCTAATCAATATCCAGTTTAGAAATAAATTCCATATTACCGGTGCAAGTGGGAAAGGCAGCCGCCGTGGGAAATACGGGCAAACATCTGTGCTCTGATTTGAATACAGGTTCTTCCCAAATTTCTAAAAGTAGGAGCCAGGGTTCCATCGCCTTCTCCTCCTCCGTGCGCACTTCAGACACTGTCCAGCTCTAGTTCTCTTGTGGGCTGAGCTTCCTGCCAGGCTCAGTGATAAAGCCACCACTACCAGCCTTCTTCCCCCATTCTCAGAGACTTAAGCACTGGATCTCCTCCACCCTCAGATTTCCTCCGCTCGCACAGGACTTTGCTATGGCATTGTGACTTAATGCATTTCCAACAAGATGCTTTGCTACATGATGAGACAGCCAAGAACTCTGAATGATATGTCATCCTGTGGAGAGATCTTCTGGGAACAATAGAGAGTGCACAAGCAGGGGAGCGGGAGAGAGAAAAACAAACTCCCCACTGAGGAGGGAACCAGATGTGGAGCTGGATCTCAGGACCCTGAGATCATGACCTGAGCTGAAGGCAGACACTTAATTTACTGAGCTACACAGGCACCCCAAACAATAGGTATCAGCTGCAAGCAGCTAGACACAGCAGCACATACTAATCAAATTGAGAGGAGGAGTTAAAATGGAGGAGGAGTAGGGGTCCCCTTTTTCAGCTGGTCCCCTGAGTCAAGCTGGATAGGTATCAGACCATCCTGAACACCTACAGAATCAGGATGAGATGCAGGAATATACATCTGGATCTCTACAAATGAACATCTCCAGCACTGAGTATTGCGGTACGAAGCAGGGAGCCGAGAATCTGCGCACAGATATGAGAAGATAAACAGAAGGGAGAGGGAGCCTCTGTGCTTGTGTGCCGGGAAGCAGTAGCCACCTGCACTGGGGAGTGGGCTGACTCCCAGAGCAGCACCTGCAAGACAGCAGACTGAGACGTGAACCTGGGAACGCATGCGAGCAGTCTGAAAACCGGAGCTCCGGAGTGCGCGCGAACCACACTGAAACGGAGCCCCGAAGTGCGTTGGGCGGCTGGTGGCTGGCGGTGTTAGAAACACAAAGGACAGAGACGTGCTGGCCCTGGAAGTCAGGGTTGGGATGCCAGCTGTGGGGCATACAACCTGGAACACTCCAGGGTTTAGCAGCACCAACAGAAACAGAGTTAAAGTGGCCTAAAGAGCTCCGTGGAGAGTGGACTGCAATCCCTCTGTTCTGAGACATAGGCTGGGATTTGGTCACTGCTGCTCTGACTCTAACAAGAAGCACAGCAAAATGCCAGGGAAAGCGGCAAGAGAACAAAAGCCTGGAAATACCGGCTCACAGTTTGCCCATCCCCATCCACCCTCACAGGGGACAGGGAGACTCTACCCAAAGAGGGTGGCCTGAGTATCAGCGCAGCAGGCCCCTCCCCCAGCAGGCAGGCTGAAAAATCAAGAAGCCCACATCCCTAAGGTCCCTATAAAACAAGTGCATGCTGCCTGGGTCCTGGTCAATAATTTGGGCTCTGGACAATCTTGCAACCTCTCCTCATCAGAATGACGAGAAGGAGAAATCCCCCCAGCGAAGAAAAGACAATAAGTCTGTGGCCTCTGCCACGGAACTGATGGATATGGATATAACCAAATTGTCAGAAATGGAGTTCAGAGTAACAATGGTCAAGATGATGCGTAGACTTGAAAAAATATTAACGAAAATATTAATGAGAATATAGAATCTCTAAGGGCGGAATGAGAGCGAATCTGGCAGAAATTAAAAATGCTATGAATCAAATGCAGTCAAAATTAGATGCTCTGATGTCAAAGGTAAATGAGGCAGAAGACAAATCAGCAAATCGGAGGATGGTTTCGTAGAAGAGAAAGCTAAAACAGATACTTGGCACAAAAAAATCCAATCTCAAGAATGTAGGTTACGGGAGATTACTGAGTCAATGAAACTTTCCATGTCAAAATCATCGGCATACCCGAAGGGGTGGAGAAAAACAGAGGTCTAGAAGAGATATTTGAACAAACTGTAGCTGAAAACTTCCCTAATCTAGCAAAGGAAACAAGCATTCATGTCCAACGGGTAGAGAGGACCCATCCCAAATTCAACCACGACGAACTTATGCCCTGTCACGTCATAGTGCAATTTGCAAATATTAGATCCAAGGATACAGTATTGAAAGTGGCCAGGGCAAAGAAATTTCTCACGTACCAAGGCAAAGGTATCAGAATTACATCAGACCTGTCTACACAGATCTGGAATGAGAGAAAGGGTTGGGGGGGGCATTTTTAAAGCTCTTTCAGAGAAAAACATGCAGCCAAGGATCCTCTATACAGCAAGGTTGTCATTCAGAATTGATGGAGAGATAAAGACCTTCCAGAATCACCAGTCACTGAGCAATTTTGTAACCATGAAACCATCCCTACAGGAGATATTAAGGGGGGGGGGGTTCTATAAAAGTAAAAAGGCCCCAAGCGTGATACAGAATAGAAAGTTACAATCTACAGAAGCAAAGACTTTACAGGCAATATGACATCATTAAAATCATATCTCTCAATAATTGCTCTCAATGTGAATGGCCTAAATGCTCCCATAAAACACCACACGGTTGAATTTTGGATAAAAAAGACATGATCCACCCATTTGCTGTATACAAGAGACTCATTTTGAAAGACACATGCAGACTGAAATTAAAGGGATGGAAAACCATCTTTCATGCCAATGGACCTCAAAAGAAAGCTGGGGTAGCAATTCTCATATCATACAGATTGTATTTTACACTAAAGACTATAGTTAGAGATACAGAAGGGCACTATATTATCCTTAAAGGATGTATCCAACAAGGGGATATGACAATTATAAATATCTATACCCCCAACAGGGGAGCAGCAAGATACACAAGCCAACTCTTAACCAGAATAAAGAGACATATAGATAAAAATAGGTTTATAGTAGGGGACCTCAACACTCCACTATCAACAAAGAAACAAGAGCTTTGAATGCCATACTAGACGAGTTGGACCTCATAGATATATATAGAACACTACCCCCCGAACAACAGAATACCTATTCTATTCTAATGCACATGGAACATTCTCCAGCATAGATCATGTTCTGGGTCACAAAACAGGTCTCAACTGATACCAAAGACTGAGATTCTTCCCTGCATATTCGCAGACCACAATGCTTTGAAATCGGAACTCAATCACAAGAAAAACTTTGGAAGAAACTCAAACTCTTGGAAACTAAGAACAATCCTGCTCAAGAATGATTCAATAAACAAGGAAATCAAAAATCAATTTAAACAATTTATGGAGACCAACGAGAATGAAAACACAATGGTCCAAAACCTATGGGACACTGAAAAGGCAGTCCTCAGAGGAAAATACATAGCCATCCAAGCCTCACTCAAAAGAATACAAAAATCTAAAATGCAGTTTTTATATTCTCACATCAAGAAGCTGGAACACCAACAGAGGGACAGGCCTAATCCACGTATGATAACGCAGTTGATCAAGATTAGAGCAAAGATCAATGAATTAGAAACCAGGAGCACAGTGGAGCAGATCAACAGAACTAGAAGCTGGTTCTTTGAGAGAATTAATAAAATTGACAGACCACTGGCAAGACTTACCCAAAAGAATAGAGAAAGGACCCAAATTAATAAAATTATGTATGAAAAAGAAGAGGTCACAACCAACAACAATGAAGTTGGAAGGATTATTAGAAACTTTTATCAACAGCTTTATGCCAATAAATTAAGCAATCTGGAAGAGACGGAGGCCTTCCTGGGAACCTATCAACTACCAAGATTGAAACAGGAAGAAATTGATTTTTTAAACGTACCAATTAATCATGAAGAGATTGAAGCAGTGATTAAAAACCTTCAAAAAAAACAAAACTCCAATGCCTGATGGATTCCTTGGGGAATTCTACCAAATATTCAAAGAAGAAATAATACCTATTCTCTTAAAGCTATTTCAAAAAAGAAAAACAGAAGGAAATCTACCAAACTCATTCTATGAGGCCAACATTACCTTGATCCCCAAACCAGGCAAAGACCCCATCAAAAAGGAGAATTACAGACCAATATCCCTGATGAATATGGATGCCATAATCCTCAACAAGATCCTAGCTAATAGGATCCAACAGTAAATTAAAAGGATTATCCGTCATGACCAAGTGGGATTCATCATTGGAATGCACGGGTGGTTCAACATTCGCAAATCTATCAGTGTGATAGATTATATCAAGAAAAAAAAAGTCAAGAATCATATGATCCCCTCAAGAGATGCAGAAAAAGCATTTGACAAAATACAGCATCCTTTCCTGCTTAAAACATTTCAGGGTGTAGGGATAGAGGGTACATTCCTCAATCACATAAAAAGCATCTATAAAAAGCCTACAGCAAATATCATTCTCAATGAGGAAAAGATGGAAGCCTTTCCCTTAAGATCAAGAACACGACATGGATGCCCAAACTCGCCATTATTATTAAACATAGTACTACAAATCCTTGCAACAGCAATCAGACAACAAAAAAGGATAAAAGGTATCCAAATCCACAAAGAAGAAGCCAAACTGTCTCTCTTCGCAGATGTCATGATACTTTATATGGACTATCCAACAGAATCCACCCCCAAACTATTAGAAGTTATAGAGCAATTCAGTAATGTGGCGGGCTACAAAATCAATGCTCAGAAATCAATTGCATTTCTATACATTAACAATGAGACTGAAGAATGATAAATTAGGGAATCCATTCCATTTACAATAGCACCCAAAATCATATGTTATCTTGGAATGAACTTAACTGGAGAGGTAAAGGAGCTATATTCTAGAAACTACAAATCACTCTTGAAAGACATTGAGGAAGACACAAAAAGATGGAAATATATTCCATGCTTATGGATCAGAAAAAATTAACATAGTTAAAATGTCCATGCTACCCACAGCAACCTACACTTTCAATGCTATCCGGATCAAAATACCAATGACATTCTTCAAAGAACTGGAACAAACAGACCTTAAATTTGTGTGGAACCAGTAAAGGCCCCAAATCTCCAGGGAATTGTTGAAAAGGAAGAACAAAGCTGGGGGCATCACGTTGCCAGATTTCAAGCTGTACTACAAAGCTGTGATGACCAAGACAGCATGGTATTGGCACAAAAACAGACACATAGACCAATGGAACAGAATAGAGAACCCAGAAATGGACCCTCGGCTCTTTGGGCTACTAATCTTTGATAAAGCAGGAAAAAACATCCAGTGGAAAAAAGACACTCTCTTCAATAAATGGTGCTGGGAAAATTGGACAGCTACATGCAAAAGAATGAAACTTGACCACTCTCTTACACCATACACGAAGATAAACTCCAAATGGATGAAATACCTCGTTGTGAGACAGGAATCCATCATTTCTATAGGAGAGCATAGGCAGCAACCTCTATGACATCGGCCACAGCAACATTTTCTTGACATATCTCCAAAGGCAAGAGAAACAAAAGATAAAATGAACTTGTGGGGCTTCATCAAGATAAAAAGCTTCTGTACAGCCAAGTAAACAGTCAAAAAAACTAAGACACAGCCCACGGAATGGGAGAATATATTTGCAAATGACACTAGAGATAAAAGACTGGTATCCAAGATCTACAAAGAACTTATCAAACTGAATACATGAGAAACAAATAAACAAATCATAAAATGGGCAGAAGATATGAACAGACACTTTTCCAATGATGACATACAAATGGCCAACAGACACATGAAAAAATGTTCAAAATCATTAGCCATCAGGGAAATTCAAATCAAAACCACACTGAGATACCACCTTATGCCAGTTAGAATGGCAAAAATAGATAAGGCAGGAAACAACAGATGTTGGAGAGGATGTGGAGAAAGGGAATCCCTCTTACACTGTTGTTGGGAATGCAAGTTGGTACAGCCACTCTGGAAAACAGTGTGAGGTCCCATGAAATTAAAAATGGAGCTTCCCTATGATTCAGCAATTGTGCTACTGGGTATTTACCCCAAAGATACAGACGTAGTGATGTGAAGGGCCTTATGCACCCCAATGTTCATAGCAGCATTGTCCATAATAGTAAATCATGGAATGAGCCAAGATGCCCTTCAACAGATGACTGGATTAAGAAGATGTGGTCAATATATACAATGGAATATTACTCAGTTTTCAAAAATAATGATTTCTCAACATTTGCTGCAACATGGACGGCACTGGAGGAGATAATGCTAAGTGAAATAAATCAAGCAGAGAAAGACAATTTTCATATGGTTTCACTCATCTATGGAACATAAGAAGTAGGAAGATCGGTAGGAGAAGGAAGGGATAAAGAAAGGTCAGTAATCAGAAGGGGGAATGAAGCATGAGAGACTATGGACTCTGAGAAACAAACTGAGGGCTTCAGAGGGGAGGGGCGTGGGGGAATGGGATAGGCTGATGATGGGTATTAGGAGGGCACGTATTGCATGGTGCACTGGGTGTTATACGCATCTACCGAATCATGGAACTTTACATCCAAAACCAGGGTTGTACTGTATGGGACTAACATAATAAAAAATATTATTATAAAAAAAAGAAATAAATTCCATATTACCATTTTTAATTTAGTTTAATATCATTTAAGAAGCAGTATTTATCTCACAGGTATTCTTTTTCCTATGTTTCCCATGTTCCTATTCAATTGGAAATAAAAGTTGAAAAACATCTCACTCTATCGATTCACATATTTACAGAATAAAGAGGTTTTCCAAATATAGGATCATTACTATAAAGATGAAAAGTGGATTCCATGTGACGAGAAATAAATTACTTAAAAATATATAGTGATCCTATGGCAAATTGGGAGATGTGTCCTCTAGATAGAAGACAATGTAGAATTTCTTCTGAAGCAAATTAATCTCAAAGTTCTTTCAGATAGCTAAATGAGGCTGTCCACATTAGATTTTGTCTGATTATTACATAGTTGCAACAAGAATGTGCATTTACCAAAGAAGCTTTCCATTATTTTGCTGAAAATTTTATAAGGCATTTCAGACTAAACTTTTAAAAGCATATGAATGTTAAAAAAATTTGCCACCAGTTCTCATATAAATTTGGGTTCCTTACTCTTTTTTCAAGAACTCTGTCACAGTTTTGAGGGAACTTTACCAAAAGGAACTTCCTTCACTCACCTGTAGGGGAAGAGTTCTATAACAGACCTATTAGATCTTTTCCCCCAAGGACTGCCTAGAACCTATTGGCTGCACAAAGTCTACCTCAGTTCTTTGAAAAATTTGTTCATAATTGTATCTGTATGTTCATAAATAATAATTATTTTGCATTGCTATAAGTTATCTAGATTTTACAGCCTTGTAAAATGGCTTTCCTAGAATGAATCAGATTACTGAGAGGAGAATCCTTTGGAGTCTAGCCAAGCACAGTTCTCTGCAGTGTCTGTGCAATGAGTCATACATGCAATTTTTCATGCCTTCTAATGTATTCACAATAGATTATATTAAAAAGGACAAACAGTATAGAGTTCGAATACTTTAGTGACTTAGGAATTAATACTGTTATTAAATATTTAACCAATGTGTATTTTTATTAGTTTAGATGGTTATAGAGCTTGTGATCCTAAGGATTTTATTGTATACAGAGATCTAAAATGCACAGTACTTGTGCATATATCTGGTGTTTCTATATACACCTTTATGAAATAGCACAGTGGTGAGTCAGCATTGATAATTGGAAAGTAGGTAGACACATATTTGGAGAGATATATATTTTATCAGTACATATTTTGAGTTTGGATTCAGATTGAAGAGAAGTTTATTTTGCTTTATCACAAAAAGATGATGCAGATTGTTTGGAGCCAATGCTATATCCAGTTCTAGTTCTGTCACTTACTAGAAATGTAAACTTGGATTAGTGAATTCAGATCTCTGAGCCTGTACCTCATAAGTAGAGCAGATCAGAATCATGAGATATGATCTCACACTTTTTAGAATGGCTATTATTGGAAAAAAATGATGAGTGCTGGAGAGAATGTGGAGAAAACACAACACTTGAGCCCTATTGATGGGAATATAAATTAGTACAGGCATTATGGAAAATAGTACAGAAGTTCTTCAAAATTTAAAATAAAAGTACCATATGATCCAACAATCCCACTTCTTGGTATATACACAAAGGAAATGAAATGAATTCAGGATTGAAGAGATACCTATACTCCTATAATCATTATTGCAGTGTTATACATAACAGATAAAATTGATAAAATATGGAAATTAATCTTATATATCCATTGAGAAATATATATAACGAACAATATATAGTATATATATTGTTCATTAAAACAACAGCAGCATGGATCAACCAGGAGGACATTAAGCTAAGTGAAATAAGCCAGGCACAGATATATGGAGTAGAATGGCGGTTGTCAGTGACTAAAGAGAGGGAGAAATGGGAAGATGTGGGTTAAATGCTACAGTTTCTAGTAAACATGTTCCATAAGATCTATTGTACAGCAGTTTATAGTTAACAACATTGTATATCTGAAATTTTCTGTTAGTGTGGATCTCACCAGGTGGTAGTAGTCTCACAAGCAAAGAAATAAAATGCTTAATGAGTGGGTGGATATACTAAGTTTGATTGCAGTGATTATTTTAAAGTGTAAGTATCTTAAATGAAGTTGTGCACCTTAAATATGTACAATTTTTGTCAATTATACATAAATCTGAAAAATACCACTAGTCATTAGAAGACTGAATGGGATAATTTATACTGGATATGTCAAATGTGAGTTTCATGAGTGACCAGTGAACAGTAGCTGTGACCTTTTTTTTTTTTACCATCTTAATCATCACTATTGCCATTAAAATCAGCATAGTTACGATGATATCATTTTTATCCACACACCTGTCATCCTTGGATTTCTCAGTGATATGTTCCCAAAAGTTTCAAAGCATTAATTGATTTTCACAAAGCATCCTAATTTGCTAACACAGATGTAATTATTACTGCACTGGAAAGTTAGTGGGAAGCAAATAATTTTTTTTAAATGCAGTAGTTAAACACAGCAGTACAATGGGGCAAAAATTGTGTTAAAAATGATCATAACACATCACTATTCCAATGAATGCCTGAATTATTTCCAGAAGGTGTCATTTACATTCAGAAAATATAGCTTCCATACACAGATAGATTTAGTCATTACTATTTGACTATTATTGTAAATTTCATCTTATAGTTTTGAATAAAATCTAGGCAAGAAGTCATTTAATTAGAAATGACAGCAGCGTAGATGGAAAAACACTGCATAAGCCGCAATATGTTTATCCTGGGAAACATTTAACCACTTTGTACTCATTGGCAAAATAGCTCCCACTTCAAATCCAGGAAAGAAATAGGAAATGCTTGTTTTTTACAATCACTATTGATGATTTGGACTCCTACGTGCTAGCTTTAGTCATTGAATTTCATGTGAGCCCATCTAAAGCCTATCCTAATATGACTCAACCCTATCTCTTACAAAGACCCTCATTTCCTTCCCATCCAGAGAGCACATTTATGAAGTAGCTCCTAAACCATTTTCTATTGTAAACAGTGCAGCTATGTTCACTCAAACTCCAGTTAAAATCTTGTATTTCCAAACTTGAGCAACTCTTACATAGATTACATCACTCATTTCCTAAACTGGCAACCTTAAATCTGGAATGATTTCAGTCCAGTCAATAATACACAATGCTGAAAGAATTAACCCAATAGGATGAACAGCAACGTGATCACATCATATGCATGAAAACAGCCTACTTCTGTAAAATAAAATTTATGCCACATATGCCATCCTAAAGCATTCTTTATTTAGCTGCAATCTCCCCCATCTTCAGGGGTGCCTTTAGTCTCTAGACTCAATGTATGTTTCTTTTCTCAATGGATAATATGTTTACTTCAAATTCAATTATTTTTCTAAAAATGCTTTAGTCCAGATAACATTTTCAGTTCCATTTGCATTCATATGTTGAGTATATAATATATAATATAATTAATATAATACAGAGCGAATTATTATTTTTAGTGAGCATATTTACATGAATATAGTATCATTTAATGTAGACCTTAGTTTAATTTACCATAAATTGAGAAAAGAAGTTCATAGATGCTGATATATAATATCAGCCATTGAATAGACTATCAATTCCACCGTATTTACTACAATTTCATAATACATATGGTATAGCACCAATCCTTTCAAGAATTCTATAATGTCTTGTTTTAGGTTTAAAGAGAAGAAGGGAGGGGGCTAAACAGAAGAGAATGAACCATGAGAGACTATGGAGTCTGGGAAACAAACTGAGGGCTTCAGAGGGGAGGGGGAATGGGGGATTGGGATCAGCCGGTGATGGGTATTAAGGAGGGGAAGTATTGCATGGAGCACTGGGTGTTATATGCAAGTAATGAATCATGGATCATTACATCAAAAAGTATGGATGTACTGTATGGTGATTAACATAACCTAATAAAAAAATTATAAAAAATAAAGAGAGCTTTATGTATTTTTAAGTATACAAGTATGTAAGCAATCCATGTACTTTTTGAATTTTAATTATATATCTAATATAAAAATATACAGTATATTAAAAATATAAAAATATATAATTTAAATTGACTTTAGTCAAATAAAATTTTCCTTTGAATTTCCATAGTTAGATGCTTGATTGTATCAATTGTTTAATAGTTTATTAAAATAGTTTTTTATTAATTCCAATCAAAATTATCTTAAGCATTTGCAGAAGTATCTCAAACTTAAAGGATAAATAAAAATTAAAATACAATTAAAACATAACACCTTTTATTATTTTGCATATTTACAAACTTACTGGCTTGGGTAGCTAACATTGGTCCTCCACTCATCACATGAATAAAGTCATTTTTCTGAATAGACTTCTTTGAATATTTCTCAAACCAGTGTTTTTACTTATCTGTCATCCCTGCCCTTGACATTTTAAATAACTCCATAAAGAATAAACAGCAATCATGATTTCAGGACATCTTTGGAGATTAAGGATAACACGTGGTGTTTTTCTGTGTGTATTCACTTGGGAATGTCCACTGAGACATGAATAATGCAGGTTAAATCACCAATTTCTCAGCATGGCCTTAGGCCAAAGCTTAGAAATGAGTTCTGATAACTTGTGTAGATGTTTTAATAGCTGTGTTAAATTCAATGGGTAAAAAAATATATATGTTTTCAGATTTTTTGAATATTACATCTCTCACGTGTAACTTCTTTATATATTTGGGATATTCACCCCTTATTGGATATATCATTTGCAAATAACTTCTCCCAATCAGAAGATTGCCTTTTTTGTTGTTGAAGATGATTTCTTTCACTGCAAATTTTTAAAAAATTGCTGTAGTCCCAAGATTTTAATGTGGAATTTTGCTTCAATTGCTAGAGAAGTCATATCTAGAAATATGTTTCTACGACCGATGTCAAGTCATTAATTTCCTTTTTGAGAAATTTTTGAGACAATCCATTTTGAGTTTATATTTGTGTATGGTGTAGAAATTGGTTCAGTTTAATTCTTTTGCATTAAACTGTACAGTTTTCACAGCACCGTTTACTGAAGAGACTGTCCTTTCTCCCATTTTATATGCTTGTCCCCTTATCTGTAGATTAATTAAGCATATATGTGTGGGTTTATTTCTGAGCTATTTTGTTTTATAGATCTATGTGCACCACATTTTTTAAAAAAAATATTATTATTATTTTAGCTTCGTAGTAGCTTGAAACCTGGGATTGTGAGACTCCAGCTTTGTTTTTTTTTCTCAAGATGGCCTTGGCTGTTGGGGAACCACTGTTTTAATTACTATTGTTTTATATTTAATTTTCAAAACAGGAACTCTGAGTCTTCCCATCTTAATCTTTTTCAAAGTTGTTTTGGTGCATGAAGCTTCCTCAATTCTGTTACCGTGGTGCATTATACATATTTACTTTCGCATGTTGCACAAACCTGGTATTCCAGGATTAAATCCAACTAGGTCACAGTGTATAATACTTTTCATGTACTGATGAATTCTGAGTGCCAGTATTTTATGAAAAGCTCACATAAAGACTGATACCCAGACCAATATCATGTCTGGCTTTGGTATCATGACAATGTTGGCCTCATGGAATGAGTTAGTATGTATTCTCTTCTCTTCTGGCTTTTGCAAGTGTTTGAAATGAATTGGTGATAATTTGTTTTTGTACACGTGGAAAAAATAGACCAGTGAAGTCATTTGGCTCAAGGACTTTCTTAGTTGAATGGATTTAATTACGTATTCAATTTTCTTACTAGTTATAGGTCAACTCAATTTTTATATTTTTTCATGACTCAGTCTTGGTAGTGTGCTTGTTTCTAGGAATTTGTCCATTTATTCTTGGTTATCCAACTTGTTAATGTATGCTTATTTATAGTTGATTCATAATTGTTTTATATCTATAAAATTTACAATGATGTACCCACTCTCATTGCTGATATTGATATTTTGAGCTTTTTTTTTCTTGTTTAATATAGGTAATGTTTTGTCAATTTTCAAAGAACCCTACTATAGTTTTGATGTTTTTCTTTGCTGCTTTTTCTATACCATTATTAATTATCTCTGCTCTAATCTTTATTATTTCTTCCCTTTCATTAGCTTGGGATTTAACTTTTTTTCCCTTTATCTAGTTAACTTATAGCATTTAGTTGTTGATTTGAGAATTTTCCTGTTTTTTTAATGTATATGTTTACTGAAATTAATTCTTCCTTAGCACTGCTTTATCTGATCTTCATAGGTTTCGGTATCTTTGTTTCTGTTTCTATATGCCTCAAGTTGTTTTTATAATATCCATTGTGATTTCTTAAACCTCTTATTTCTCACAGTGTATTGTTTAATAGTCATATAATTATGAGTTCTAGTTTTTCTTCTGTTATTCACTGCTAAGCCTCATTACATTTTTATCGGAAAAGATACTTTATGTTTTTGTGGTGCCTGGGTGGCTCAGTCGTTAAGCGTCTGCCTTCAGCTCAGGACCTGATCCCAGAGACCTGGAATCGAGCCCCACATCAGGCTCCCTGCTTATTCTTCTCCCACTCCCATTGCTTGTGTTCCTTCTCTCGCTGCCTGTCTCTCTCTGTCAAATAAATAAACAACATCTTAAAAATAAATAAATAAAAATAAATAAATAATAAAAGATACTTTATATGTTTCAACATTTAAAGCTTATTTCAACCTATTTCATGGTCTAGCATATGGTCAATCCTGGAGACTAGTCCATGTGAATTAAGAAAATTGCATATTCATATGTTGTTTAGCAAAGTATTTTATGTATATGTGTTAAGACTGATGAGTTTATAATGTTTTAAAAGAACCCCCTTCATTTTTTTTCAATTTGCCTTCTGTCTGGTTGTTAGATCCATTATTGAAAGAGGGTTACTGAAGTTTCCAACTATTATTGTAGAACAATCTCCAACTAGTTTTCCATTCAATTTTTTCAATATCTGATTTATATATCTTGGGAATCTGATATTTGGTGCAGATGCACTTATAATTGCTGTATCTTTTTAGTCAAATACAACTATAAATAATATATAATGTCTTTATCTCTTACAAATAGTTTTTACTTAAATTCCACTTTATCTGATGTTAGTATAAATCCATATTTTTCTGGCTATACTTTGCATGGATAACCTTTTTTTTTTCGCATCCTTTCATCTTCACACTATTGAGACTTTGTAAATATAAATATAATTTATACATTGTAAATTTATAAATTTAGAATTGGGGTATTGATCCGCTTATTTTTACAGTAATTTCTGATGGATATGGAAGATATTTTGTCATTTTGCCATCTGTTTTCTCTATGTCTTATAACTTGTTTCTTAATTTCCCCAGTACTACTTTCTTTGTGTGTAGGTGATTTTATTTTGTAGTGGCATGGTTTGATTACCTTTAATTTCTTTTTTAACATATTCTATTGAGATTTTCTTTATGGTTATCATGAGGATTACATATAACATATTAAAAGATTGAAAATTTTAATTTGAAATGACACTTAAATTTTATGTTTGTTTCAAGTGTTTATTTAAATTCTTGCTAGTTAAAATATAGGGTGATATTGGTTTCAGGAGTAGAATTTAGTGATTCATCTCTTACATATGACAGCCAGTGCCCATCACAAGTGCCCTCCTTAATGCCCATCACCCATTTAGCTAACCCCCACCCACCTCTCTCCATCAACACTGTTTGCTAACTATAGATAAGAGTCTTTTATGGTTTGCTTCCATCTCTTTTTTTTTTCTCTTCCCCTATATTCATCTGTTTTGTTTCTTAACTTTAATCACATGTATAAACTCTATTAGTATACATAATTCCTCCTCATTTTAGTTATTGATATCACAAATTAATTCTTTACATTTCATGTACAAACTAATATATTCTCATACATGTATCTTCTAATTTCTTTAGGAAATTAAAATCAAGTTTACAAATCCATATTGCAACATTATTTAATTTCAACCTGAAGGTCTCCCTTTGACATTTCTTATAACACAGGTTTAGTAATAATAAGCTTTCAGTGCTTTTATGTATCAGAAAATGTCTTAGTCTCTTTCTTCCCTTTTGAAGGAAAAGTTTCCAGTTATAATATTTTCAGTTAACAGTTTTTATTCTATCATCACTTTGAAAATATTTTTCACTGTGTTTGGTTCTCAATTTCTGCTGAGAACTCAGAAGATAATCTTACTGATACACTCTTGTACATGACAAGTTACTTATTTCTTGCTACTTTTAATATTTTTTTCATCTTTTGATACTTTGATTATATCTTTTTGTGGGTCTTTTTGAGTTTATCCTACTTGCAGTTTGTTGAGTTTCTTGGATTTTTATATTCATGTCTTCATCAATTTTGAGATTTAGCCATTTGTTTTTATTCAAATGATCTCTCTGCCTCTTAACTTTAATCTTCCTTGAATCCTATGATTTATATATTGTTCCATTTAATGAAGTCCCACTTAATACCATTGGCTATCCTCACATTTCCCCATTCTTTTGTCTTTCTGTTCCTCAGAACCTACAAATATGGCCCTGCCTTAATTTTCATTTGTGCATTTTTTTCTGACTGTTCAAATGTTCCACTGCATCTCCCTAGCAAATTTCCCATTGTAGTTTCATTTCTTTATACTTTTCAGCTTTGGAATTTCAATTGCTTTTTTTTCTTTTTCTCTTTTTTTAGAATTCACATTTCTTTGGTGATATTCTCATTTTATGTACATGACATTTTAAACAAAATTCCTTGAGTTATTTGTGTTTTTATTTACTTATTTGGTCATATTAAAGTCCGTTTAAACTTTTTTGTCTAGCACTTCTTACCTCTGTGTTTCCTCAGGGATAATTTCTTTCAACGTATGTTTCAACCTATGGGCTAGGTTTTCCTAGTTCTTTGTAAGCCTTGTGATTTTTGTTGTTGTTGTTATTGTCAAAAAATAGGCATTGGAAAAAACAAGACTATTATCATATGGTTTATTATCATATGGTTTCACTCATTTATGGAACATAAGAAGTAGAAAGACTGGTAGGAGAAGAAAGGGAAGAAGAAAGGGGGTAAACAGAAGGGGGAATGAACCATGAGAGACTATGGACTCTGGGAAACAAACTGAGGGCTTCAGAGGGGAGACGGTGGGTAATTGGGATAGGGTGGTGATGGGTATTAAGGAGGCATGTATTGCAAACAAAATAGCCATCTCTCCCTGTTTATGCAGACTGCTTTTGTCTGTTATTATTGTACCATTCAAGTAGTTTTATTTCTCTGCCAATTTATTCCTCTCCAACCCATGATCCTGGCAGCTACCAAACTTTTAATGTCTTCATAGCGCTGCTCTTTCCAGAATATATTATGGTTGGAATTACACATTATATAGTGTTTTCAGATTGGCTTCCCCACTTACGAATATGCATATGAAGTTCCTACATGCCCTAACAATGATTGATAACTTACAACTTTTTATCACTCAATAATAATCTATTGTTTGGATGCACCACAGTTTATCAGTTAACCAAATGAAGAACATCTTGTTAGCTTCCAAGTTCTTGCAATTATTAATATAGATGCTATAAACATCCATGTATAGATTTTTCTGTGGATAACTTTAGTTTGTTAAGAAAGTGTCAAACTATCTTCCAAAGTGACTGTATCATTTCACAACCCTGCAGGTAACAAATAATCACTTCTGTTGTGCCACATCATCTGCAGCATTTAGTGTTGTTGTTGCCTGGATATTGACCTTTCAAATAGGTATGTAGTAATATATTATTTATGTTTTAATTTGCATATAACTGATGACATACAATGTGAAACATTGTTTTATATCCTTATTTGCCATATATCTTCTCTAGTGACGGGTCTATTATGGGCCTTAGTGTGTTTTGGTAATTAAGTTACTTTCTTCATTGTTAGTTTCAAAAGTTCTTTGTATATTTAGAAAACAATTTTTTATCACATGTATCTTTTAGAAAGATACACTTTTCTTCAAGATTTTCTGAGTCTGGGGCTTGCTGTTCATTTTTGATTTTTTTCTTTCATAGATCATAAGATTTTAATTTTAATAAATTGCAGCTTATCAATTCCTTAAAAAATAAGTTATGCCTCGGGGACTATGGCTGTCTCAGTTAGTGAAGTTCATGGCACATGACCTCAGGGTTATAAATTTGATCCCACTATTGGATGTAGAGATTTCTTTTAAAAAGTCCTTAAAAATAAGTTATGTGTTGGCATTGTATCAAATGGTTATTTTCTTTTTTTATACTAATTTTTTATTATGTTACATTAGTCCCCTTACAGTATATCCTTAGTTTTTTATGTAATGTTCCATGATTTATTATTTGCGTATAACACACAGTGCACCATGCAATATTTTCATACTCAACATCATCTAGATTTCTCCCACATTATCGTCTACAAACTTTGTAGTTTTGCATTTTATGTTTAGGTCTACAATGGATTTTGAATTAATTTTGGTGAAGGATACAAAGTGTTTTTCTGGGTTTACTTATTTGCATCAGGATGTCCAGTTGTTCCAGCATCACTTTGAAAAGAAAATACTTGCTTTATTGTGTCATCTTTGTTTCTTTGACAAAATTCAGATAACTGTATTTATGTGGGTCTTTTTCTGGGCTATTTTTTTCTCATCAATGTCTTCCTGTGTTCTCACACCACATCACCAGTCATGATTTCTGCAGCTTTGTAGAAAATCTTGAATTTGGTTATCATCCATCTTTCAACTTTTTTTCCTTTTCAGTATAGTGTTGACTATCTAGCTCTCTTTTCTCCCACATAAGTTTTATAATCACTTTGTCAATGTCCACAGAATAACTTGATAGAGTTTTGTTTGGGATTTCATTAAATCTATAAATCAAAATAAGTAGAACCAACATCTTCACAACATTAAGTCTTCCTATCCATGAACATGGATGAACAAGGAATATCTAATCATTTTTTCAGTTCTAATTGCATTCATCAGAAATTTGTAGCATTTTCCATAAAGATCTGGCACATATTTTATTACATTTATACCTAACATACATCCATTCATCCTTCCTTTCCTTTTTTCTTTTCTTTCATTCTTTCCTCTTTTTTCTTCCCTCAGCACCTATGTAAATGATATTGTGTTTTCCATTTCATATTACACTTGTTCATTGATGGCATAGGCCATGGTTGCATTTTTTACATTAAAATTTGGACTGCAAATTTGCCTAATTACTTATTTTTTCACAAGTGCTTTTGTCAACTCTTTTGGATTTTTTACCCAATTAATAGCTCATGTAGAACAAAAGCATTTTTAATTTTCCTTCTCAATTTATATACATTTTGTTTCTTTTACTTGTCTAATTGCATTTCCTTAAACCTCCCATGCAATGTTGAATAGGAGTAGTGAGAGAGAACATACCTGCCACGCTTCTGATCTTAGTGTCAAAGTTTCTGGTTTCCCACCCTTACTATAAATTTGGCAGTAAGTTTCTTGCAGGTATTTTTCTGTCAAGTGGAACTGTTACCTCTATTCCTAGCTTACTGAGAGTTTCAATTTCGAGTGGGTATCAGATATTGTACAGTACTTTTCGTGTATTTATTAATATGGCCATGTGATTATTTTCTAATTTACTCTGTGGATGTAATAAATTGCATTAAATAATTTTGGAATGTTGAATCAATCTTGCATAACGGGAATAGATCCACTTCATTGTGGTGTATAATTCTTTTTATACATCATTGCATTCAATTTGTAATATTTTTTGAGAACATTTGCATCTAGGTTCATAAGAGACACTGATGTGTAGTTTTTTTTATATCATTGTTGGAATTATACTAGGGCAATGGTGATATCATAGAAGGACTCAGAAGTATTTTAAATTGTTTTATGTTCTGAAAAGAATTGTAGATAATTAATATAAGCAGTTCCTTCAAAGTTTAATAGAATTCACCAGTGAACCCACATGGTTTCTGTTTTGAAAGATTATTTATTATTGATTCAAATTATTCAATAGATATAGACCTATTCATTTTGTCTATTTCTTCTTCATGAGTTTTGGCAAATTGTGTCTTTCAAAGAATTTGTCCATTTCCACTAAGTTATCAAACTTGTCAAGATAGAGTAATTCATAGTATAACTATACTATCCTTTTAATTTCAATGGGATCAGTATTCATGTCCCCTCTTAATAAATTGTGCCTTCTCCCTCTCTTTTTACTTAATTAGCCTGATTAACGTATTAATTTCATTAATAATTTTTGTAAGTAATTAAATTCCACTTAATTAACATATAATGTAATATTAGTTTCAGGTGTATAATATAGTGATTCAGCACTTCCATACCTTACCTAGTGCTCGTCACAAGTGCACTCCTTAATCCCAATCACCTAATTTCAAAGAATGTTTTTTTTAATTTTATTGATTTGCTCTATTGTCTTCACTGATTTCTGCTCTAGGTTTTATTATTCCTATATTCTTTTCTTCCTTTTTTATTACATTGTATTTAATTTGATCTAGTATTTATATTTCCTGAGATGCAAATGAAAATTTATTGATATTAGAATTTTCCTTTTTAATACATGCATTCAACACAACGCATTACCATGTAAGCACTGTGTCTTTGCGTCCCATTAAATTAAGTTTTGTTTTATTTTTTATGTATTTCAACATTTTAGCGGCAATTGATTGGTTCAGTCAGAAGAGCATGTGGCTCTTGACTTAGGGATCATGAGTTCAAACCTTATGTTGGTTATAGAGATTATAAATAAGTCCTCCAGCAGATTTCCTTCCCTAAGCCATATCCTTGGCTATATTACACCAGATTCAGTCTCCACAATACCTACCATCCCAGTGGTGGTCCCTTTTCTACTTGCAGACCTGCAGCATTTGTTTTCTCAGCTCTCTGATTCATTGCTTGGGTGTTCAGAATTATCTGATAACTATGTAGTTGTTTTTGAGGGAGGAATTGTAGTTGTATTCGAAGGAGAAACTTAACTCCTTCCCCCAGAACTTTCTGATTGGAGGCTAGACATGAATACTGTGAACCTGCTGACGGGATGGATTTAGTTTTCCCTCTTCTATGAGGCCGAATGTTGTTTTGGCAACAGGTAATGACATGTGACACAGCTTCATCCTTTCTAAGTTTAGTTTTACTGTGGGAGGATGTATCAAACGTAATTGCAACACTTTCTACACTTACATTTAAGCTTTAGGTGGAAGAGTGGAGAGTAGCATTACTCTACTGCCATGGTGTCGACTTACACTGAAGTGTGATGTTTTATGAGGTCTAATGGCCCATGTCTTCATTAATATTGGTGTTAACATTTTAGCAAATGGTGATGCTGACACATTTAGCTTTGTACTGGTTGAGTCTTTCAGCCTCTCCATGACATTCACTAAAGATTCATCCCACATATAAATTTTTCATCTTGAAGGAAAGTTAATCTGCTTTCCATTAAAACATCGTTTCCAGGTAAGGATGTTTTCAGGGTCACTGAGAAAGCCTTTGGTCATTGGCGAGCTGAGCTACCTGGTGATTGGCCACCCGAATGAGGCCAACCAGTGAGTGCCCTGGTGATTGGCCAAGACATAGTGGTGACATCACAAGAAGGCATTGTGATGCCCCAGGGCTGTTACAAAAGCCTGGCAACAGCTGAAGCTGCACTAAGGCAAGAGATAGCACTTCAGCCACAGCTCTTCTTGCTACTCCTCAAGTTTTTGGCCCTGTTCTCTGCCCCTGCCCATGGCAAGCACCCTTCCCACACCTCCTGCTCTGCACCTGGCAACTCCTGGACGCATTTCCCACTGCCAAGATGGCCCAAATGCTTAGGAACACATTCCCATTTGGCACATGGGGGTGGGACAGTGGAAATCAGAACACCATGGATTCTCAGCCACCTGGCTCCCACAGCTCTGGGGTCACAACCGGGCTCAGTACAGGACAGCTGAGTCCATGTCCTGAGGAAGCACTGGCCCCACTACTACGCTGGAGCCCTCCAACCCAGCTCCAACATGAATGCCCTGAACATTCATCTGACCCAGATGTGCACAATGTGTACAATGTCTCCAGACACCTGGCAGAGAGGGAATTTTATGAAACAAGTAAGTACTGGAGAATGAATCACCACATCATTGGACACAGTGGGAGTCCTTGAAACACAGGCCCTCTGACCAAAGGCAGACTGACCCAGCTCAGTAGTGGAAATACTAATCCCCCAGACACCTGGCTGACCAGGAGACCAGGGACCACAAACCCTCAAACACAGCAAAACACAGAGAAATTCATTTCTGCCAGACCCCCCACAGGGACCCAAAGATTGGAAGCCTTCTGAACCCATTTGACATGGGGCAGATGAGACACATATACTGTATCTCATTCATAGCAGTTTTATTTTGGCCTGATTATATGTCATTTCTGCCTTAGAGATTTTCTACTGTTATATGTGCTTTTTTCAAGCCCACCGATTAACTTTATAATTGCTATCCTGATTTCCATCTCTGACATCTTTCTTACATCCATATCGATTAACTCTGTGGCAGAGAATATTGCCTCTGGTTCTTTCTTTTGTTGTGAATTCCTCCTTCTAGTCATTTTTCCCAGAGATGGATGGGTCAGTGAGTGAGCAGATTCTCAAATACCAACCACGACCCAAGAATACCCCTAGACAAATCTGAAGAACCTGGAAACCACCATAGAAAAGACAAGAAAACCAAATGACAAAAAAAAAAAAATGGGGGGAGAGACTTTATTCTTACAGGGTGGACAAAGCAGGGTGATCCACTTCTTCCTGATTGACTTTTGGTTTCTGTGTTAGAAGAAAATACATCCCAAAATTACAAAGAAAACAAAACTATACATATACATATACACAGTGAAAAAGGACTAAAATGAAGCATATATCTATAAAATGCAGATGTAAAAAATAAAAGTTAAAAAACAACTTAAAAACATAAGTTACTAGTATGAGAATCTAGTTCAAACTGGGAAAAAGTAAAACAGAAATGGAAAGTTTTAGCCTGAAAGATAAATGAATCATGAGAAATCACCTGGAGCTCAATATACTATTTTCACCTGGTGTTGGAGTTTTACAGTCTTGTGGGATCCATAAATTTGTCCACCTGTCCTTCCTGTCTGTCTTCTGGGGGAGAGGCTGCTGTGCTACTTTCAGGTGTATTTGCTTAGGTGGAATTTGCCTAGGATTCATTTGCTGCGCAGAAACTTTTTATCTTGATGAAGTCCCACAAGTTCATTTTTGCTTTTGTTTCTCTTGCCTTCGGACATGTGTCATGTAAGAAGTTGTGGCGGCCAATGTCAAAGAGGTTGCAGCCTATGTTCTTCACTATGATTTTGATGTATTCCTGTCTCACATGGAGGTCTTTCATCCATTTGGAGTTTATCTTTGTGTATGGTGTGAGGGAGTGGTCAAGTTTCATTCTTTTGCATATAGCTGTCCAATTTTCCCAGCACCATTTATTGAAAAGACTGTCTTTTTTCTGCTGATGTTTCTTCCTGCATTGTCAAAGATTAGCAGTCATTGGTATTTTGATCAGGATCACCTTGAAAGTGTAAATTGCTCTGGGTAGCATAGACATTTTAACTATGTTTATTCTTCCCATCCATGAGCATGGAATATTTTTCCATCTTTTTGTGCCTTCTTCAATGTCTTTCATGAGTGATCTGTAGGTTCTAGAATATAGATCCTTATTCTTTTCATTTTGGATCCAGAAGTATTTAGGTTTAAATCCATTCACCCTTGTTTGTAGCTTGGGATTTTTGGCAGTAACATCAATAATAGTAAAATTAAGAACAGACAATATTTCTTGAGTGTTTACTGTGTGCCAGAAACTCTGGTAAGAGTTTTAGGTTGGCAGTGACATTTCGATCTTCAACCACATTTATAGGGTAGGCACTGGTCTCTCTATGCTGCAGATGAGGTGACTGAGAATCAGAGAGGTTCAGGAATGTACTCGGTGTCACACAGCTAGGAGGTGGTGGAGCTATGATGGGATCCCTGACCCACTAGGCTCTATAGTCTCCATCCATGTGACATGTTATCGCACTGCTACATGCTAAAGTAAGTCCAAGCAATGTCACTTTCCTCAGCTGCAAAATAAGGACATTCAAGTGCATGACCAGTCTGTAGAATTTTTACCAGGTTTTGAGAAAAGTCCTATATCAATGGCCTGGCCCAGGGAAACATCCACTCTGGGCACTCAGCAAATATTACTTCCTTCTATCTTTCCATTTCATGTCTGACTCTGGCTGCCAGATTGATGGAAACTTGCCTCGGGATGTGATCCTCCTAATCCACAGATGTACGTTAGTTAAACCTACACTTCTCAACCACTAAGACCCTCCTAGGCCCTCCACTGGAATGTTCTCCAAAATCCAACCATCAGCAGTGGATTTCTAAAACCCTTGGGAGGCCTGGCCCAGTGGCTCAGCATTTCCCTTGGCTGCTAAGTATTCATGATCCTTGATGGATTCTGAAGTTAGCCTCCCCCCAGGGAGGAGGATTTACAGAGGAAGGTAGACCCAGGTATGTTCACCCCTCAGTTGAGTAGGTGGAGAGAATGCAAGAAAGTGGTAAGGGTAAGGTTACCAGAGTGACCTGTGAGGTGCCAAGCCCAAGAGCAGGGTGGGTTTTCCCAAAATGTGCTCAGAAATTTCAGACCTCAAGGGTGGGAGGAGCAGATTGCCTGCCGAACCAAGGATATTTGTTTTGGAGAGCACAGTGTTGGATGAGAGGAGGGAGAAACATTTAATGAGCACCTACTGTGTGCCAGGCACATAAGCCAAGGAAGGCTATTGGAACCTGGAAGAAAAAGAGACTATTTTACAGTCAGGAAATGGAGACATTGACAAGTGGGATAATTTGAGTAAATTTATAAAGATAAGAGTCCAAGATGGGGACCTAACTCACCTCACCTAAAGTGAGAACTGAACTCACCTCCTCCATGGACCCATCAAATCTACACCTATTTATAGAGCAGATCCTCCTGAAGAAGAACTGAGGGCCAATGGAACAGCGTCTGCACAACACACGACAGAGACCCTCACCATCCTGCAAACTGCAGTGGGAGACATAGTTCTGGGGGCTGGAAGCTGATCTGTATGCCCTGGGTCACAGAAAATAAGCTGAAGTTTAAAGGGAAACTAGGATATGAAGCCTCCACCCTTCAAGCCCCCAAAATGTGGAGGGGGTGGTGCAGGATCTCTTTTTGTGCTGAGGTGCTGGAAAGAGCCATGGTTCTGATTCCCTTCCATCTTGATAACATGGACAGAAGCAGGGTCAGAGCACCTCAGCCAGCCTACAACCTCGCTGAGTCCTGGGTCGCCAGCCCACTTAACCCCAGCTGTGCCAAGAAGGCAGCCCCAGCATCGTGCACACTTGGACATCCCGGGTCAGCATCCTTGACAACTCCTAACATTACACTGAGCAGACACAGGTGGTAAGCATCCCAGAACACTCCAGGCTTGCAGACCCCAGCTTGCTAGGACACATCTCATGGAGGGCCACATGACCTTGATTGCTTCAGCTGCAATTTCCCTGACAAGGAGACCCCTATGTGGAAAGCCCAGGACCCCCCAGCCTGCACTCTGTCAGGACACTCACAGGACTGAAGACCCCAGGACACCCCAGCTTTCACCCACTTGAGCCTCAGCCATTCTGCTAGGAAATCCCATGTACAGATAAGCCCCACCAATCCTGAATCCACTTCAGCTACTGCTAGCCTCCCAGTGTTCCTTCTCGTGGAGACCCCTCGTACACTCCACCTCACACCCACTTCAGCTACAGCTGCCCTGCCAGGGCACCCCCTGTGCAGAGCACCCCAGAAAACATTAGCTCCTGATCCGTCTCCACTCCAGCCACCTTGCCAGGGGGCCCTCTGAACAGAGAGCCCTGTGACACCAGCTTGTATCCACTTCAGCTTCAGCCAGGTGGCCTGGGTGCCCTCAGTGTGAAGATGCATGCACCCCTACATTTCCTGTAGCATGACTTACAGTACCAAGGTGTGGAAACAACCCAGGTATCCACCAGAGAGGAATTGATAAGGGCTGCTCTTCATCAATCCACCACCTCCCTGCTTGCTTAGCCAGGAGTCTCTGCCTGCTCTGATAGATCCCCCACTATGTCTGCACCATCTTGAGGGTCACAGGGCACACGATGGTGTCCTCACTCCCCTAGCTACAGAAGCACCTAGAAGTACCTGCAAATCCTGGGCCTCTTCCTCTTTGGTAGCAGTGGGTTGCAGCCCCTGGATCAGGAAGCCAGCATGTGGGAAAAATTCCAGTTGGAAGAGGAAGCACAAGATTCAGAACATGGGTTTTCATGCACTTCATGGGATCACACAAGGATCACCACATCTTTCTAACTCTTCAAAGTGTGTTGTCATTGATACTACAAGTTAGAAAGCCTTCTGTGCCTTAGAAGCCAGTGGTGTTCCAGCAGCGCCACTGCGGGAGAGGACAAAACAAAGTTTTGTAGGAATGCTAACAATTACAGAGTTCATAAATACACCACAGACATGGCATAAGTCAACCCTGGTACACATTTATGAATTAGAGGCACATAAGATTGAATCAGGGAGGGAACTTCATCCCCAAGGATGAAGCCTTCAGGGAATATAGCTCAAGATGCAAACATCTTCCATGCTGTACACTCACTGATCACAAATGAAATCCACTCATTGCCTATTACTGATCCCATCAGTGGAATGCACTTTATCCACGTACCCACAAAGGAATCCTAAGGTTCCTCCAGCATTTATGTCTGTTCTGCCAAAGCCTGCCTTCATGAAGCAGAACCTGGATGTTCTTGCATTTGGGACCCACCACAACATCCCTTCATCCACAAGGACACTCCCATCAGTACAGCCTTGAATGTCTTTGTAGAAAGACAGTTGCTGGCCTTCCCTGTGGTGCACGAGTCAGGAGAAGTTGTGAATATTTATTCCAAGTCTGATGTAATTAAGCTTGCTGCTGAGAAATCGTTCAGCAACCTAGATATCACAGTGACCCAGGCCCTCAGCACCGCTCACAGAGTCTTGAGGGTGTTGTGAAGTATTGTAAGCTGGAAATCCTGGACAGATTAGCGTGGGCTGACCTCTGGGCTGCTGGTCACAAGTGAAGCAGATAGCATCGTGGGAGTCATTTCCCTGTCAGACGTGTGGTAAGCCCTGATACTCATGCCTGCAGGTGCCAAGCAGAAGGAGACAGAAGCAGAATGACCACTGTGCATGGAGAAGCCCTTGGAGAAAACGTGAACAAGGATTCTGGGTCAGGCTTCGTCTCCTGAACACTGACTGTGATAGAAGATGGTGAAATGGCTACGAATGTGTATCAGGGTTTAGTGATGGGTATTTTTTCCAGTGATGTTGAAACCGAACATAAGAAGATTCAGGCTTGTATTAGAAGACTGTTTTCAGACCTTTGAACAGTTTCAGATGCTATATATATTATCAAAGTGCACTGTGTCCTGAAATTATTAGTATTTTTCATCACAGAGAATTCACTGGTGTGTAACAGGTAATAGAACATAAGGAGAGAGCATGGCCAAATCAGTCCTCGTGCCTTCTGTTAATACATGGGGTATTTCATTGCTATGGCCCGTGGGAGCTGGAGGCTCATGGGGCTGGGGTGTGAACATCTTTGAACCTTACTCAAGCCAGTTTCTTTTCCTTAGATTTGTGGAACAGCTGTAATTTGAATACAAGTAACAAATTTGTAAAACTTAATAGGATTTTTATGTTGTGTCTTTTCTGATCCTTAATGTAAACAAGAATGTTTTACAACACTTTATTTATTTTTACTCACTGCAATATTTTACACATCGTGGAGGGTAAATTTCATCATTCCCATCAATAAACCATTGGTTGATATTGTAAATGGCAACTTTCTCATTTATATTTGGATCTGAAAAGGAGAAGTCTTCTACTATACCCAGTGTTAGAGTTCAAAAGCTGAAATTTCCAAAAGCATGTGTGGAGACCTGCTCTGCTAGAGGGGAAAAAGGCAGCCATTATAAGGAAAGAAAGTTATGGGAAAATGTGGATTTTTCTCCTCATTTATTGAAGTATAAAATCATGATGTCTGTATGACTGCTGATGGATTACTGTTGTAAAGTGTTGTTATGGCATGTGCGATATTGTCATGGTGTGAAGAGAAACAATGTTTTCCAATGTAAGTCCTCTGAACTTGTTCCTACTGTGCATACATATGAATATAGTGTGATTTTTTATTCTTTTTTTGGCAGATTGAAATACTAAAATAAATCTTACTGTCTACTACAAGTAGATGAATCAATAAAGAAAAGGTGGTATATAGACACAATGGAAAATTACTCAGGCATAAAAAACGATGAGATCTTGCCATTTGGAAAAGGAGGGACCCAAAGGACATAAACTTAAGTGAAATTGGTTAGAGAAAGACAAATACCATAGGATTTCACTCCTAAGTGGAATCTGAAAAGCAAACAAATAAACGAAGAAGCAAACAAGCAGAATCAGACCTATAAATACAGAGAACAAAGTAATGGTTGCCAGAAGGGAGGTGAGGGGGGCATGCAGGAAATGGGTGACGGGAAGTGGGAGACACAGACTTCCCATTATGGGATGAATAATCATGGGGCTGAAAATCACAGCATAGGGAAAAAGGTCCATGGTATTGTAATAGTGTCTCTGGTGACCCATGGTAGCTACACTTGTGTTCAGCATAGCAGAAGGCAAAAACTTGTCCAGTTACTCTAATATTCAACTGACGCCAATGTGATATTGTGTGTCAGCTATGCTTCATTTTATGAGTCAATCTGTATACATAAAACAGAATTGGGTTTGTTTGACAGTGATGGAAACCCAAATGCAATCTAGCTGGAATTAGCCTCACTCAGCATGTCTAGGGGCAGCAGGTAACTCTGGACTCTTGGGGACACTCTGCTCTTCAGTTCTGTGATGATTTTACTTCCAGTTCCCTTCTTTACTCATTTTTGTTTCCTTTCCCAGCTTTTTCCTTTGTGCCCGTTTGGTGGGTGTTCAGTCCTAGGCCACATGCTCCTCTTCTCTCCATGGTCCTCACAGGGGAAGCCCACGTGTCCCCCAGTTTCAGAGAGTACCCTTCTGCTCTGTCCTCTTTTCTCCCCTGAGCTCCAGACCCTGTGTAATTGCTCAGTGATGAGAGACCTCTGAGCTGTCTTTCAACAAGTAATTGATGGGAGCTTCTTTTGTGCTGGTGGAGAACCAAATAGAAGGTTCCTGAGCACATTCCTTTTTTTTCTTAAATTAGTTTCAGGGGTAAATTGTAGTGATGCATCAGTCACAAATAACACCTAGTGCTCCTTCCATCAAGTCCCCTCCTTAATGCCTGTCACCCAGTTATGCCATTCCCCCAACCGCCTCCCTTCCAGCGACCCTCAGCTTGTTCCCTGCAGTTCAGAGTCTATTATGGTTTGCCTCCCTCTCTGGTTTCATCTTATGTTATTTTTTCTTCCCTTCCCTTATGTTCATTGATTCTGTGTCTTAAATTATGTTTACGAGAGAAATCATACGGTATTTGTCTTTCTCCAACAAACTTATTTCACTTAGCCATATACCCCCCAGTTCCATGTATATCATTGCAAATGGCAAGGTTTCATTCCTTTTGGAGGCTGAGTAATATTTCAGTGTATGTACACACCACAGCTTCTTTATCCAGAATTCAAAAGGTTCTGATTTTACAACCCGCTGCCTATAATACTTTGTGGCATCTTACTCACGCAGACTCCCTCCCCTCCACTGTATCCTCAGCCATGTCACACCAGATTCACTCTCCAACCTCCTACCTTCCAAATGGTGGTCACTTTCCTACTTGTAACCTTATGGCATTTGTATTCTCAGATCTTTGATTGATTTCTTGAGTGTTCAGAATAGTTTGATAAGTATGTAGTTATATTTAAGGGAGGAGACAAACTTAACTCTTCCCCCAGAACTTGCTGACTGGATGTTGGATACAAAGACTGTGAACCTGTTCACAGGCTGGATTCTGTTCTCCCCCTTCTTTGAGGCTGAATGTCATTTTGGAAACAGGCTATGACTCGTGACACAGCTTCATCCTTCCCTGGTTTAGGTTTATTGTGGGAAGATGTACCAAACATAATGCCTACATTTTTCTATACTTATATTTAAGCTCTGATGGATGACTTGAGAGTAGCATTTGCTCTAGTGACATGTTGCTCTAGTGACATTTGCTCTAGGTTTATTGTGGGAAGATGTACCAAACATAACGCTTACATTTTTCTATACTTATATTTAAGCTCTGATGGATGACTTGAGAGTAGCATTTGCTCTAGTGACATGTTGTGTGACTTACCCCACAAGTGTGACCTTTCATGGGGTCTAGTGGCCCATGTCTTCATTAACATCGGTGACAGTGTTTTAGTGAATGGTGACGCTGACTGACACATTTAGCTTTGTACTGGTTGAGTCTTTCAGCCTCAGAATGACCTTCACTATAAATACAACCTAAATATTAATTTTTAATCTTGAAGGTAAGTTTACCTGCTTTCCTTTAAAACATGGTTTCCAGGCGATGTTGTCATGAGGGTCGTTGAGATAGCCATTGGTCATTGGCCAGCTGAACTGACTGGTGATTGGCCACCCACACAAGGCCAATCTGAGCAATCCCTGATGATAGGCCAGGGCATGGTTGTGACATCAAGAAGGCACTGTGATGCCCCACGGCTGTTATAAAAGCATGGCAACAGCCGAGGCTGCACTGAGGAGAGAGATGGCGCTTCAGCCACAGATCTTCCTGCTATTTCTTCCGTTCTCTGCCCTGTTCTCTGTTCCTGTCCATGGCAAGCCCCCTGCCCACTCATCCTGCCCTGGGCCCCTCACCAACACTCTACACACCACCTTCATGTTCGTACCTACCTTTATGCCGCTCTGTGGTCCTGAGAGTGTTCAAACCCACATGTGGCAACTCCTGAACCCGTTTCCCACTATGAGGATGGCCCAGCTTCTCAGGGACACATTCCTATTTGGCATGTGGTAGTGGGACTTCGGAAATCAGAATACCATGGATTCTCAACCACTCGAGCCCCACACCTCTGGAATCACAACCAGGCTCCTTACAAGAAAGCTGAGACCACATCCCGAGGGAGCACTGGGCACACTACTACTCTGGAGCCCACCAATCCGGCTCAGCACAGGGCACATGAATGCCCTGAACATCCAGCCAACCCACATATGTGCAATGTGTACAATGCCTCCAGACACTTAGCAGAGAGGGAATTTTACAAAATAAGTAATGGGACAAGGAATCACCATATCACTGGACACTGTGTGAGTCATTGGAATACAGGTCCTCAGACCACAAACTATCTGAACCAGCTCAGCAGTGAACAAACTAATTTACCAGAAACCTGGCCAATCAGGAGCCCACAGAACACAAAGCATTGAAAACAGCATAATACACACAAATCCATCCCCCTGAATAGAGCACCCACCAGAAACCCATTCTGATCCCATTTGACACTGGGCAGATGAGTCACACTGACACTGGGTGGACAAGGAGTCCTCATAACACAGCTGGCCAGCCCAGAGCAGCACAAGACAAGTAAGACCAGAGAACACTGGCCTTGCCATGTGCGAAGAAACCACAAGTCCTGCATCCAAGCTCATTATTTGGAAAATGATTCACCTGAACAACAGCATCAGCATGTGCCCTCGTATCTGGAGCCCAACAACACATATCTGCATTAGGCCAAACAGGCACCTGGAAAACAGGCTAACCAATGTGTCTTTCAGACCTCGCAACCAAAAACTCAGCTTTCTACTAGGCCAGGAAGGCATCTGGACAGCAGACTCATCAGTTGCCCTTGGGCATGGAGCCCAAAAAAGGAGTACTGGGCTAGGCCAATCAAATACTTTGACAGTGGGATCACCATATATTCTTGGATCTGGAGAACAATAACACAGCTCTGTGCTAAGGCAAGAGGGCAACTGGATAGCAGACACTTGGAGAGTGGGATCATAATGTGCCCTTGGACCTGGAAGTCTACAACTCAGCCCTATATTGTGCCAAGCAGGAACCTGGACAGTGGGTTCACCATGTTCCCATCAAGTTGGCGACCAACAATGCAGCTCTTCTCTAGGCCAATTTGGCTCACCATGTGCCCTTGGAACTGGAGACTGACAATACAATTCTGTCCTAGGTCAAGCAGGGACCTTGACAACATGCTCACCATGTACTCTTGGACCTGGAGACCAACAGTGGATATATAGTCTAGGCCAAGGACACACCTGGACCAAGCGCATACTATGTGCCCTTGTACCAGGAGACCAACAAAACAGCTCTGCACTAGGCCAAGCATGATTCTGGATAGCAGGCTGACCATGTGCCCTTGGACCTGGTGCACAAAAAAGGAATACTGTGCTAAGCCAGCAGACACCTTGAAAGTGGGATCATTGTATACCCTTGTACCTAAAGAAAAATAAAACAGCCTTGTTCTCAGTCAATAGGGCACCTGACAACAGGATCACCATGTGTCCTTTGACATCAATAACAACAACTGTGCTCTATCCTGGGCAAGCAGGCACTGGGAACGTGAGCTGGCCATGTGCCCTTGGACCTGGACACCAACAACTCAGCTCTGTGCTAGGCTAAGCAGACTCACCATGTGCCCTTGGACCTTAACACCAAGAACAGAACTCTGGGCTAGGCCAAGCAGGCATGTGGACAGCAGTCTCACCATGTGCCCTAGGAATTCAAGACTAGCAACTCATATTTTTGCTTGGCCCAAGCTGGCACCTTGACAGTGAGCTACCATGTGTTCATAGACCTAGAGACCCACAGATCACCTCTATGCTAGGCCAAGCAGGCACCTGGATAGCGAGTTCACCATGTGCCCTTGGACATGGAGCCTTCCTTCCACCCAAAGAACAGATCACGCAAAAACTGGACTTGCCAGTGGGTGTCAGATTATGAGACCTGCAAACCTGCTTAGCATTGCACTGATGTGTCCACTGGACTAATGGCCACCTTGGAGCCTTCAAACCATGAGCCCTCCATCCCAGGATAGCACTGGGCTAAAAAGCCACTGGGATACCAGTCTGACCCAAAAGCCTCTGACTACGTGTCTTTCAACTCTGCAGATAAGTGAGCATTCGAGTCCCTTTTCACCTTAGATTTACTTCAGCCTGAGGTCCTTGTGGCCTGCTATCTGGGCATTATTCATTTTGGGGAGAGTTTTCCTTTTCAGAAGAAAACTACACCATGCCCTAGGAGATGAAACAGTCTAGATTGTTGAGGACTTTGCATTAAAACTCAGGGCAGGAAATGAGGAGGGGCGATGGGAGGAATTTGTAGAGGGGACCCAGGCCCTGATCACTGTGGAGTCATTGTCTGTGATCCTCCTGTTGAAGCCGAGGTGCTCCATCATCAAGGGAGATGTGGAATCCTTAAAACAAGAAACCAAGCAGTGCAGTGAGCAGCAGGCTCAGCTCCATGAGGTGGAGAGGTACTTCATGCAAATGAAGAACTTTCTGGAAGTTTCTGCCATCCACTCAGTGCCTAAGGGGTAACATCTATGCCCCCAAACATGATGGCATAGAGAGGAGTTGAGAAAAGTATGGTATATCTAAGAGTGGGTGTGTGGTATAAATTTAAATATTAGGTTAAATAAACAATTTAAAATGATCATTTCTGAAAGAGTAATTTATAAGAAACAACCCCTGGATGATTGTAATGTGCAGCCTGGCTTACATTCACTACTGCACCTTATGAGTCATCCCATTCTCTTGAACTGGACAGTGGTCTCCACAGTTCTGAGAAAGTGTTGTTGAAGCAAGCAGAGGTGACACTGAGCACAACCTGCCTGCCCCCATCAAAATGATCAGACTTACTTATTTCTAGACCCAACCAAAGCCACTGAGATCAGCACCATTTTATGACTGGAAGAAAAGAGAAGCAGTATGTCTGTACAGAGGTATTTCTGCATAAAGCAGTTATACTTGAGCCCTCCCAGCAAATTACAGGATAAACATGAGGTTGGAGCCTGATGTTATGTTTTCAGACTGTGGCCACAACAACAGGTGATTCTCCAGAACATTTACCTGTGTGATGCAGTCCTTGCAATAACAAATGTGATGAGTCCTGGGAAGCAGGGTGGAGCAAGTCCAGAGGTATGGGGCCATTCTCTGTCTCCGGGTGAGGAGGTATGGGGTCAGTATGGAAGGCAGAGTCATGTGAAGGTCAGGATGGTAGGCTCTGTTCCAACCAAAGAAGCAATGCAGGAATTGGGGAGACATGTGGGATTCACATTTGGTGCTTCAGGTATCTGGGTGTTTGCATAGATTAAGGCACAGTGCAAGAGTGGTGAAAAGATGGTCTTTAGATTAAAGTACATAACCATCCAAGCCTCTCTCAAAAAATTAGAAAAATCCCAAATGCACAAGCTAACCTTACACCTAAAGGACCTGGAGAAAGAATAGCAAATAAAGCTGAAACCAAGCAGGAGAAGAGAAATAATAAAGGTTAGATCAGAAATCAATGAAATGGAAACTGGAAGAACAGTATAACAGATCAACAAAACTAGAAGCTGGTTCTTTGAAAGAATTATCAAGATTGAGAAAACTCTGGCCAGACTTATCCAAAAGAAAAGATAAAGGATGCAAATTAATAAAACCATGATGGAAAAGAGAGAGATCACAATAAATACAGAGGAAACAGGGAAAATGTTAGAATGTATTATCAACAACTATATGCCAACAAATTAGGAAATCTGAAAGAAATGGATGCATTCCTGGAAACTTATAAACTACCAAGACTGAAATGGGAAGAAATAGACAATCAGAACAGACCAATAACCAGCAAGGAAATTGAAGCAGTCATCAAAAACTTCCCAAAAAACAAGAGTCAAGGGCCAGATAGTTTCCCAGGGGAATTCTACCAAACATTTAAAGAAGAAATCATACCTATTCTACTGAGGCTGTATAGAAAAAAAATAGAAATGGAAGGAAAACTTCCAAACTCATTCTATTAGGCCAACATTACCTTGATTCCAAAACCAGAGAAAGATGCGATCAAAAAGGAGAATTAGAGACCAATAACCCTGATGAACATGGATAGAAAATTCTCAACAAGATACTAGCCAATAGTATGCAACAGTACATTAAAAGAATTCTTCACCACGACCAGGTGGTGTTTATTCCAGGGATGCAAGGTTCGTTCAGCATTCACCAATCAATCAATGTGATAGAGCATATTAACAAAAGAAAAGAAAAGAACCATATGATCCTCTCAATTGAAACAGAAAAAAACATTTGATGAAATACAGAATCCTTTCCAGATTCAAACTCCTCAAAATATAGGGAAATAGGGAAAATATCACATATCATAAAATCTACCTATGAAAAGCCCATAGAGAATATCGTTCTCAATGGGGAGAAACTGAAAGCTTTTCCCTTAAGGTAAGGAACTAGACAGGGACACCCACTCTCACCACTTTTGTTTAACATAGTAATAGAAGATCTAGGCTCAGCAATCAGAATACAAAAATAAATGCAATGCATTCAAATTGGGAAAGGAGAAGCTAAACTGTTTCTCTATGCCGATGAGAAAATACTTTATGTCAAAAACCCAAAAGACACCACTCCCAAATTACTTGAACTCATACAGCAATTCAGGAATGTGGCAGGGTACAAAATCAGTGTCCAGAAATCAGTTGCTTTTCTATACAATAACAATGTGACCGAAGAAAGAGAAATTTAGCAATCGATTTCATTTACAATAGCACCAAAACCCATGAGATACCTAGGAATAACCTTAACCAAAGAGGTAAGAGATCTATACTCTATAAACTACAGAACAATTATGAAAGAAATTGAGGAAGACACAAACATATGGAAAAACATTCCATGATCATGGATTGGAAGAATAAATATTGTGAAAATGTCTATGCTGCCCAGAGCAATCTACCCATTCAATGCAATCTCTATTAAAATACCATCGACAATTTTCATAGAGTTAAAACAAAAATCTTAAAATTTGCGTGGAAGTAGAATAGACTGCAAATCACCAGGAGATTGTTGAAAAAGAAAAACAATCCTGGGGGCATCACAATGCCTAAACTTCAATCTATATTATAAATCTGTGTTCATCGAGACAGCATGGTCTTGACACAAAAACAGACACATAGATCAATGGAACAGAATAGAGAGCCCAGAAATGGACCCTCATCTCTGTGTTCAACTAACCTTTGACAAATCAGGAAAGAATATCAAATGGAAAAAAGACAGTCTCTTCAATAAATGGTGCTGGAAAAATTGGACAGCCAAATGCAGAAGAATGAAACTGGACCATTCTCTTACACCATACACAAAGATAGACTCAAAATGGATGAAAGACCTCAGTGTGAGACAGGAACCCATCAAAGTCCTAGAGGAGAACACAGGCAGTAACCTCGTTGACATTGGGCACAGTGATTCCTTTCAAGACATGTCTCTAAAGGCAAGGGAAGCAAAAGCAAAAAATAAACTTTTGGGACTCCATTAAGATAATAAGCTTCTGAAAAGCCAATTTAACAGTAAACAAAACTAAAAGGCAAACCAGGGATTGGGAGACAATATTTGCAAATGACATGAATAAAGGACTAGTATCCCACTTCTACAGGAAGCCAAACTGTGGAAGTAGCAGAGATGCCCTTCAACAGACAAATGGATAAAGAAGATGTGGTCCATGTATACACTGGAATATTACTCAGCCATCAAAAAGGATGATTACCCAACATTTGCATCAACATGGATGGAATTGGAGGATATTAGGTTAAGTGAAATAAGTAAAGCAGATAAAGACACTTATCATATGATTTTGCTTATATGTGGAACATAATGAATAGCATGGAGGACATTAGGAGAAGGGGGGAAGGGTGAAGTGGGGGAAAACAGAGGGGGAGACAAACCCTGAGAGACTATGGTCTCCCGGAATCAAACTCAGGGTTTTAGAGGGGAGGGGGGTGGTGGGATGGGGTAGCCTGGTGATGGATATTAAGTAAGGAGGGCAGGTATTACATGGAGCACTAGGTGTTATATGCAAACATAAATCATGGAACAGTACATCAAAAATTAATGATGTACTGTATGGTGACTAACATAATGTAATAAAACAAACAAGCAAACAAAAAAAAAAAACCCACTGAAAACAAATGCAAAGAATTTAGTATAATTTGATCTTGAGGTATGCAATCTCATACAAAAGGTAGATATAGAAGAGTTAAGATGGCAGAGGAGTAGGGGACCCCTTTTTCTGCTGGTCCCCTGAGACGAGCTGGATAGGTACCAGACCATCCTGAACACCCATGGAATCAGCCTGAGACGTAGGAAGATACATCTGGATCTCTACAAATGAACATCTCCAGCACTGAGTATTGAGGTACAAAGCAGGGAGCCATGAATCCGCGCACAGATATCGGAAGATAAATGGAAGGGAGAGGGAGCCTCTGCGTTCGGGTGCCATGAAGCAGTAGTCACCTGCACTGGGGAGCAGGGTGACTCGCAGACTGGCACCCGCGAGAGAGCAGACTGAGAACGTGAGCCTGGGAACGCACCAACCAGTCTGAAAACTGGAGCTCTGGAGTGCGTGTGAACCACACTAAAAGGGAGCTTGGGAGCATGCACGGGGGCAGCTGGTGGCTAGCGGTGTTAGAAACACAAAGGACAGAGAGGTGCCAGCCCTGGAAGTGAGGGCTGGGATGCCGGCTGTGGGGTGCACAACCTGGGACACTGCAAGGTTTCTAGCAGCACCAAGAGAAACAGAGTTAAAGAGGCCAGAAGAGCTCAGGTGCAGAGTGGACTGCGATCTCTCTGTTCTGAGACAGAGACTGGGATTTGGCCACTGCTACTCTGACTCTCAGAAAAGGCACAGCAAACCGCCAGGGAAAGCTGCCAGACAACAAAAGCCCGGAAATACCGGTTCACATTGTGCCAATCCCCATTCCCCCTCGCAGGGGGACAAGGAGACTCTACCCAAACAGGGTTGCCTGAGTATCAGTGGGGCAGGACACTCCCCCAGAAGGCAGGCTGAAAAATCAAGAAGCCCACATCCCTAAGATCCCTATAAAACAAGTGCACACTGCATGGGTCCTGGTCAATCATTTGGGCTCTGTTCAACCCTGCAACCTCTCCTCATCAGAATGACGAGGAGGAGAAATCCCCCCCCCCCAGCAAAGAAAAGTTAATGAGTCTGTGGCCTCTGCCACAGAACTGATGGATATGGATATAACCAAATTATCAGAAATGGAGTTCAGAGTAACAATGGTCAAGATGATGTGTAGACTTGAAAAAAATATTAACGAAAATATTGACGAGAATATAGACTCTCTAAGGACGGAAATGAGAGTGAATCTGGCATAAATTAAAAATGCTATGAATCAAATGCAATCAAAACTAGATGCTCTGATGATCAGGGTAAATGAGGCAAAAGAACGAATTAGCGAATTGGAGGATGGGATGGTAGAAGAGAAAGCTAATACAGACACTTGGCTCAAAAAAATCCAATCTCAAGAATGTACATTACGGGAGATTACTGACTCAACGAAACATTCCAATGTCAGAATCATCAGCATCCCCAAGGGGGTGGAGAAAGATAAAGGTCTGGAAGAGATATTTGAACAAATTCTAGCTGAGAATGTCCCTAATCTAGCAAAGGAAACAAGCGTTCGTGCCCAAGAGGCAGAGAGGAGCCTTCCCAAATTCAACCACGACAAACCTAAGCCATGTCACGTCATAGTGCAATTTGCAAATATTAGATCCAAGGATACAGTATTGAAAGCAGGCAGGGCAAAGAAAGTTCTCATGTACCAAGGCAAAAGTATCAGGATTACGTCAGACCCATCTACACAGCCCTGGAATGAGAGAAAGGGTTACGGGGGCATTTTTAGGCTCCTTCAGACAAAAACATGCAGCCAAGGATCCTTTATCCAGCAAGGCTGTCATTCAGAATTGATGGAGAGATAAGGACCTTCCAAAATTGCCAGTTACTGACCAATTTCATAACCATGAAACCATCCCTACAGGAGATATTAAGGGGGGGTTCTATAAAAGTAAAAAGGCCCCAAGAGTGATACAGAACAGAAAGTTACAATCTATAGAAACAAGGACTTCACAGACAACGTGACAACATTAAAATTATACTTCAGAGTGTAGGGGGGTGGAGGAATGGGATAGGCTGGTGATGGGTAGTAAGGAGGGCACGTATTGCATGGTGCACTGGGTGTTATATGCAACTAATGAATCATCGAACTTTACATAAAAAACCAGGGATGTACTATATGGTGACTATCATAACATAATAAAAAATATTATTAAAAAATTATATCTCTCAATAATCACTCTCAATGTGAATGCCCTAAATGCTCCCATAAAACCCCACAGGGTTGCAGGTTGGATAAAAAGACAGGACCCATCCATTTGCTGTCTACAAGGGACACATTTTGAACCTAAAGATACATCCAGAATTAAAGTGAAGGGATAGAAAACTATTTTTCATGCCAATGGACCTCAAAAGAAAGCTGGGGTAGCAATTCTCATAGCAGACAGATTGGATTTTAAACTGAAGACTGTAGTTAGAGATACAGAGGACACTATATTATTCTTAAAGGATGTATCCAAGAAGTGGATATGACAATTATAAATATCTATGCCCCCAACAGGGGAGCAGCAAGATACACAGGCCAACTCTTAATCAGAATAAAGAGTCATATAGATAAAAATATATTAATAGTAGGGGACTTCAACACTCCACCCTCAGCAATAGATAGATCACCTAAGCAGAAAATCAACAAGGAAACAAGAGCTTTGAATGACATATTAGACCAGATGGACCTCACAGATATATATAGAACACTACACCCCAGAACAAAAGAATACTCATTCTATTCGAATGCACATGGAACATTCTCCAGAATAGATCATGTTCTGGGTCACAAAACAGGTCTCAACTGGTACCAAAAGACTGAAATTATCCCCTGCATATTCTCAGACCACAATGCTTTGAAACTGGAACTGAATCACAAAGAAAAATTTGGAAGAAACTCAAACACTTGGAAACTAAGAACCATCCTGCTCAAGAATGATTTGATAAACCAGGAAATCAAAAATCAATTTAAACAATTTATGGAGACCAACGAGAATGAAAACACAATGGTCTAAAACCTACAGGACACTGCAAAGGCAGTCCTAAGGGGAAAATACTTAGCCATCCAAGCCTCACTCAAAAGAATAGAAAAATCTAAAATGCAGTTTTTATATTCTCACCTCAAGAAGCTGTAACAGCAACAGAAGAACAGGCCTAATCCACTCACAACAAAGCAGTTGATCAAGATTAGAGCAGAGATCAATGAATTAGAAACCAGGAGCACAGTAGAGGATATCAACAGAACCAGAAGCTGGTTCTATGAAGGAATAAATAAAATAGATAAGCCACTGGCAAGACTTATCCATAAGAATAGAGAAAGGACCCAAGTTAATAAAATTACGAATGAAGAGGGAGAGGTCACAACCAACACCAATGAAATAGGAAGGATCATTAGAAACATTTATCAACAGCTTTTTTGCCAGTAAGTTAAACAACCTGGAAGAGATGTATCCCTTTCTGGAAACCTATAAACTACAAAGACTGAAACAGGAAAACTGATTTTTTTAAACAGACCAATTAAGTATGAAGAGATTGAAGCAGTGCTTAAAAACCTTCCAAAAAACAAAACTCAGGGGCCTGATGGATTCCCTGGGGAATTCTACCAAACATTCAAAGAAGAAATAATACCTATTCTCCTGAAGCTGTTTCAAAAAATAAAAACAGAAGGAAAACTACCAAACTCATTCTATGACGCCAATATTCCCTTGATCCCTAAACCAGGAAAAGACCCTGTCAAAAAGGAGAATTATAGCCCGATATCCCTGATGAATATGGATGCCAAAATTCTCAACAAGATCCTACCTAATAGGATCTAACAGTACATTAAAAGGATTGTCCAACATTACTCAGTGGGATTCATCCCTGGGATGCAAGGCTGGTTCAACATTCGCAAATCTATTAGTATGATAGATTATGTCAACAAGAAAAGAGTCAAGAAACATATGATCCTCTCAATAGATGCAGAAAAAGCATTTGACAAAATACAGCATCCTTTCCTGATTAAAACCCCCCAGACTGTAGGGAAAGAGTATACATTCCTCAATATCATAAAAAAACATCTATGAAATGCCTATAGCAAATATCATTCTCCTTGGGGAAAGCTGGAAGCCTTTCCCTTAAGATTGGGAACACGACAAGGATGACCACTCTGTCCATTATTATTCAACATAGTACTAGAATTCCTTGCAACAGCAATCAGACAACAAAAAGGGATAAGAGGTATCCAAATTTGCAAAGAAGTAGTCAAACTGTCTCTCTTCACAGATGACATGATACTCTATATGGAAAACCCAAAGACTCCACCCCCAAACTACTAGAAGTTATAGAGCAATTCAGTAATGTGGCGGATACAAAATCAATGCTCAGAAATCAGTTGCATTTGTATACACGAACAATGAGTCTGAAGAAACAGAAACTATGGAATCCATTCCATTTATAATAGCACCAAAAATCATACATTATCTCGCAATTAACTTAACCAGAGACTTAAAGGATCTATAGTCTAGAAACTACAAAACACTCTTGAAAAACACATTGAAGAAGACAGAAAAAGATGGAAAAATATTCCATGCTCCTGGATCGGAAGAATTAACATAGTTAAAATGTCCATGGTACCCAGAGCAATCTACACTTTCAATGCCATCCCAATCAAAACACCAATGACATTTTTCAAAGAACTGGAACAAACAGCCCTTAAATTTGTGTGGAAAAAGAAAATGCCACAAACTGCCAAGGAATTGTTGAAAAGGAAAAACAAAGCTGGAGGCATCACATTGCCGGATTACAAGCTGTACTACAAAGCTGTGATCACAAAGGCAGCATGGTACTGGCACAAAAAGAGACACACAGACCAATGGAACAGAATAGAGAACCCAAAAATGGACCCTCGGCTCTTTGGGCAACTAATCTTTGATAAAGCAGGAAAAAACATCTAGTGGAAAAAAGACAGTCTCGTCAATAAATGGGGATGGGAAAATTGGACAGCTACATGCAAAAGAATGAAACTTGACCACTCTCTCACACCATACACAAAGATAAACTCCAAATGGATGAAAGACCTTGATGTGAGACAGGAATCCATCAAAATTCTAGAGGAGAACATAGACAGCAACCTCTACGACATCGGCAACAGAAACTTTTTTCATGACACATCTACAAAGGCAACAGAAACAAAAGAAAAATGAACTTGTGGGACTTCATCAAGATAAAAACCTTCTCAGCCAAGGAAACAGTAAAATAACTAAGAGGCAGCCCATGGAATGGGAGAAGATATTTGCAAATGACACTACAGATAAAAGACTGGTATCCAAGATCTACAAAGAACTTCTCAAACTCAATACACGAGAAACAAATAAACAAATCATAAAATGGGCAGAAGATATGAACAGACACTTTTCCAATGAAGACATACAAATGACTAACAGACACATGAAAAAATGTTTACAATCATTAGCCATCAGGGAAATCCAAATCAAAAGCACACTGAGATACCACCTTATGCCAGTTAGTATGGCAAAAATTGAGAAGGCAAGAAACAACACTTGTTGGAGAGCAGGTGGAGAAAGGGGATCCCTCCTACATTGTTGGTGGGAATGCAAGTTGGTACAGCCACTCTGGAAAACAGAGTGGAGGTCCCTTAAAATGTTAAAAATTGAGCTTCCCTATGATCCATTCATTGCACTACTGGGTATTTACCCCAAAGATACAGGCGCAGTGAAGAGAATTGCCATATGCACCCCAATATTCAAAGCAGCATTTTCCACAATAGCTAAATTGTGGAAGAAGCCGAGATGCCCTTCAACAGATGACTGTATTAAGATGATATAGTCCATATATACAATGGAATATTACTCAGCCACCAAAAAGATAATTTCTCAACATTTGCTGCAACATGGATGGCACTGGATGAGATAATGCTAAGCGAAATAAGTAAAGCAGAGATAGACAATTGTCATATGGTTTCATTCCTTTATGGAACATAAGAAGTAGGATGATTGGTAGAAGAAAGGGAAGAAGAAAGGGATGGTAAACAGAAAGGGGAATGAACCATGAGAGACTATGGACTCTGGGAAACAAACTGAGGGCTTCAGAGGGGAGGGGGTGAGGGAATGGGATAGGCTGGTGATGGGTAGTAAGGAGGGCATGTATTACATGGTGCACTGGGTGTTATAGGCAACTAATGAATCATCAAACTTCACATCATAAACCAGGGATGTACTGTATGGTGACTAATATAATATAATAAAAAATCATTAAAAATAAATAATAAATAAAATGGAGACTACATTTCAATTGTAAATTTTCAAATATTCAGTATAACTATTTGGTTCTTTATATTTTACTATTTTAAAGTGATATATCCTGGGGCACTACAGTGGCTCAGTGAGTTCTTCATCTGTCTTCAGCTCATTTCATGATCACAGAGTCCTGGGATGTGGACCCACATCAGGCTCCCTGCTCAGTAGGAAGTCTGCTTCTCCCTCTCCCTCTGCCTGCTACTCCCTCTGCTTGTGGTCTTTCTCTCTGCAAATAAATAAATAAAATCTTAATAAATAAAATAATAAAAGAACATATCAAACTCAACACCCAAAAAACCAAATAATCCAGTCAAGAAATGGGCAGAATACATGAGCAGATGCTTCTCCAAAGAAGACATACAAATGGCTAATAGACACATGAAATAGTGCTCAACATCACTAACTTCCAGTGAAATTCAAATCATAACCCTGGTCCTCTGGTAAAGTCTTTCATTCCTGTCTCTTTTGTATATCAAAGTATAAAGCAGATGTTTTAATTTTTATTTCATTTTTTAAGGATTTTATCTATTTATTTGATAGAGAGCACAGAAAGGCAGAGTGGCAGGCACAGGGAAGGGAGAAGCAGGCTCTCTGAGGAGCAGGGAGCCCAACATATGACTGGATCCCAGGACTGCTTAACCAACCTAGCCACCCAGGTGCCCCAAAATAGAGATTTTTTAAAACTTTGATGCTTTTCCACAAACATTGTGAGGGAATTCATTAGCTTAAATTCTTTCTTGCAGAGTTATTTATTACTGTTCTTCCTTGTGGTAAAAGCCATTTGTATGAATTTGAGGTTTCCACCCAATTCTCTTAAGGTTTTATCCGTGGCTTTGTTCCCCATGGACAGCTCTCCCAGCTGCTGGTCTTTCTCTTATCTTTAGTCTTGGCTTCCTTTGCTCGCTCAGAAGAGACTTCCCCTAAAGATAAAGGCTCCCTAAGAGATATGTTACCAGCATGTCAGGCTGAAGTCATCCCCACCCCAGAACCTGCAGGCCATGGAACCACCAGCCCCTCGGCACAGTGACCCCACATGGGTACTGCACTCTGTGGCTGCAAGCACCAGCCAGGTCTTGGCAACCAGCCATGAACCTCTGACATTTGGGAGTAAGCCCCCAACAGAGGGAACAGCCTTTACCATCACAGACCATACCACATCTGGACTCTGTACTGGAGAGGGGGATTAGTGCCTGGGGAGTAGCCTCAAATTTCTTATGTCTGGGTAAAGATACCCCATTTTTCTGGGTTTGGGTGGTTCTTCGTGCTCCGTGTCCTGACCTTCTGTGTGTCTTACAGAGTCACTGAATGAGTTAGGGCAGGAGGGTCCATGGGCCAGTCCTTCCCTGTCTGGCAATGGGGGCACCACTTGGGAGCCAAAAAAGTAGTCATGGTGTTTGCCAGGAGGCACTGGAAGCTTTCTGAGTCCAGAGCATGTATGCATCCTAGGGGATCACATTCTTGGAAGGCAGCATGGAGTGGGGTGCATGGGGACTGGTGGCCAACGCTTCCAGCCAGCTCACACAGGTCAGGCAGAGATGCTGAGTTCCACAGCAAGGGGAAGCCTGGGGCTAGACTTCCACGATGCATGTGGGTGGGTGTCGGAGAGTGGGGAGTGGGGTTGCTGTGTGGAGGGTCTGCAGGGGCTCAGAGGTGTCCTTGATTCTCCGTGTGGGTCACACGTTTCCCTTTGCTGAGCATGGAGGCTGTTTGCAAACCAGGGCATTAGAGAAGGGAGGGGGGCAGGCATGCATGGCTATCTGAGGGAGGCCGGGGGCTGCTCCTTGCTGCGGGCGCAGTCAGGTGCTAGTGGCATAAGTAAGGGAGGAGAGGTGGAAGCGTCTCTGTCCCTGTGGAGTGCTGGGCACCTGGCATTTCTAATTGCCTGCACCAGGACCCCTAAATCACCACACGGCCCCTGGCCAATCGTCAGGGGGCTGTCCTCAACCTGCTCTCCCTGGCCAATCACCAGGTGTCTGTCCCCGCCCCTCACTCCCTGGCCAATCACCAGTTCGCTGTCTGGGCCCTTCTCTTTCTGGCCAATCACCAGGCCGTGTTCAGCTGTTATCTCGTCCAGTGGCCAATCACCAGGCAGCTCTCTCCTGTGGCCTCCTGCCCTCCTCCACCAACGGCCATCATGGACTCATGAGCTAGTGCGCTGAGTCCACTGCTGGTCCTTTCTGGGACAGAGCCTGGCAGCCTCTCCTCTGTAGTGCAGCCTTCTTTTCCCAGGTAAGAAATGGGAAGCGGGCGAGGTGACCTGCTACTCACAGGTCCTGAGATGTAAGAACATCATGGGCCACCAACCAGGGTTTTCCCTGCTGACGGAGGGAGCCTGGATCTGTCAGCTGCTCCATCTGACAGCCTGTTCTGAGCCCAGGGCCCTGGGGTGGGCTTCAGGCGGACTGGGGCAGGGACAGGAGAGGGGGGACTCAGAGGAGAGGAAGGGTCTGCCCACCGTGGGTTCTGAGCAGCAGAGCGACTGGGCGTCCTCTTTGGGAATGTGCCCGCGTGGTTCTCAGATGTCACCTCATCTGCTCCCCTCCCCCATCCCACCTCCACCCCCCACCTCCACCCACCCACCAACCAATACCCACCCCTACTGACTCACCCATCAATACCCCACCCCCACCTCACCACATGTGCCCCAACATCCCCCCACACCACCACCACCACCACACCCACCCAATCGCTTCACCTCCCAACTATCCAGCCCCCCACATCCCCATCCCCGCCCCCCTACCAGACTCCCCAAACCCCCAAACAAAACCCCATCCCCTCCCACCCCCATCCCACCAACCCAACAACCAAACCCACCCACTCCCCAACCAAAACGCCTCACGCCCTCCCACCCCCTACCCCCCGCCCTCTCTGCCTGTCGGGAACCATCCTTCTGCTTCTGACTAGGATTTCACACTTCGCTGTAGCAACACCCACCAGGAAATATTGGGGAAATCCAGGGGTATTACTTGGAAGACCTGGAAATTAGTCAGCACCTGGGGCTGGGCTTCTGCTGTTATTGGGGTGGTGGATGGGGGCCGACCGTTTCAGGGCTCACTCTTTATTGGCGAACTGAAACGGAAGTGTGAGAATTTTAAGAACAGGAAGAGAAAAGGCAAGTGTCCCAAATGGTCAGGTGCCTAAAATACACCAGATTCTCTAAAACAATCGAGTGTCAGAGTGGGAAGGTGGCCTGGAAGTCCAGTGGCTAGAAATGTGTTCCTTGGTACAGCCACTCTGGAAAAGAGTATGGCGTTTCCACAAAAGGTAGAAAAATAGCATTACTCCATGAACCAGCAACTGCATTACTAGGCATTTATCCAATGGACACAAACTGAGTGATTCAAAGGGGCAGCTGCTCCGCCATGTTTATAGCAGCAGTGTCCACAGTAGCCAAATTTTGGGAAGAGCCCAGGTGTCCACGGACAGATGAATGGATGTAACCACGTGGATAGAACTGGAGGGTATTATACTAAGTGAAATAAGTCAGAGAAAGATCATTAGCATGATTTCACTCATGTGGACATTAAGACACAAAATGAATGAACATAGGGGAAGGAAGGGAAAAAATAGGACATCAGGGAGGGAGACAACCCATAAGAGACTCAACACTAGGAAAACGTGTGGCTTGCTGGAGCAGGTCAGGTGGGGGGATGGAGTAACTGGGTTTGAGTATTGAGCACTGGTGTTATATGCAACTGATGAATCACTAAACTCCACCTCTGAAACTGAAAAAAAGACCTAGTGTGGTTTGCAATGAATAGGGTTAGAATCTAGGTTTAGAATCCACACACTAATGTTGTGAATCATAATTTTCCTAAATTTATCACACCAAAGTGTAGTTTGAAGGTCTCAAATGTCCCCACAGTCACAATTCTAGTCTCTTTCATATGCAGACTACATGTCAGGGCTGAGGACCTCTGGGCTCTCTCCACTTGTACTCTACCAGTCTTCATCAATTGAGCATATTCTTTTTTTAGGAAAGTGGAAAGCTTGGTACGCATAAGGGACTATTTCCAAATGTTTGTTTGATTATAACTATTAAATGAGAAATACTAAAACCTGAGAAATACTAAAACCTAAATTAATCTACTAACTTCTAAGCACCGTCAGATTGACATTAATTGTTTTTCAGATTAAGTCTAGTTTCAATACACTTCTCCTGGTTATTTACGTAAGTGCCAGCCAGAATAGCAATTCATCATGAAGGCCATTTTATAACAGGTATGCTGAAAGTTTTCATATGGAATCTCAGAATGAGTTTTTTAAATCATGTTCTGCCAAGGAACGGCGGCGATTTGAAGAAGGATGAGGCACAGACAGGTTAGCTGTGAAAGAAAAGAGGGAGCAGGGGACAAAGACAGGGGACAAAGACAATCAAGGGTAATCAAAGGGAGTCTCATGGTCTGTAGCACATCATGGTTGAATGAGCGCACTCCTTCAAACTTAATGATTCTTCAGGAAGTCTTCAGTGAATAGTAGTACATCATGGTGAAAGTCACGCAGAGTAAATGATGTAAAGTGAAGAAAGTGAAGCCTGTTCTTATTCATGTTTCTGTGGACCCTGTGGTCTCTCTTCAGGAGTAATTAGGTTTCAGGGGAGGGCGGTGTTCCACCCCGAGCAGACCAGGTGTTCCCAGCCACTCATGCTCTGACATCCATGCTAAAGCCCACAGGGCTCACAAACACATTCTCCTATTATATCTTTAGCATAAGCTCTTGGGCCGCTGCAGTGTTCCATTAGGAAATATAAGCACATCATTAGTTTTTGGTGTAGCGTTCCATGAATCATTAGTTACATATAACACCCAGTGCTCATTACATCCCATGCCCTCCTCCTTAATACCAAACACCTAGTTACCACACACCCTAACCACTCCCCTCTGCAATTCTTATTTGTTTCCTAGACTCCAGACTCTCTCATGGTTTGTCCCCCTCTCTGATCTGTTCACATTCAGTTTTACCTTCTTTCCCTATGGTCCTCTGCACTATTCCTTGTATTCCACATATGAGTGAAACCATATGATAATTGTCTTTCTCTACTTGACTCTTTTCACATAGCATAATCCCTTCCAGTTCCATTCATGTCTGTACAAATGGTAGGTATTCATCCTTTCTACCAAATGAGTAATATTTCATTGTATATATCACCACATCTTTATCCATTCATCTGTTGAAGGACATTTAGGCTCCTTTCACAGTTTGGCTATTGCGGACAATGCTGCTATGAACATTGGGGTGCATGTGCCCCTTCTTTTCACTATATCTGTACTTTGGGGTAAATACCCAGTAGTGTGATTGCTGGGTCATTGGGTAGCTCTATTTTTAAAGTCTTGGGGAAGCCCCTTACTGTTTTCCAGAGCGGTTATACTACCTTCCATTCCCAACAACAGTGCAAGAGGTGTCCCTTTTTTCCACATCCTCGCCAGCACTTGTTGCTTCCTATCTTGTTAATTTTAGCCATTCTAACTGGTGTAAGGTGGTATCTCATTGTGGTTTTGATATGTATTTCCCTAATGGCTAGTGATGTGGAGCATTTTTCCATGTGTCTCTTAGCACTTTGTAGGTCTTCTTTAGAGAATTGTTTGCTCATGACTCCTGCCCATTTCTTAATTGGATTATTTGTTTTTTGGGTGTCAATTTTGATAAGTTCTTTATAGATCTTGGCTAAGAGCCCCTTATCTGTTATGTCATTAGCAAATATCTTATCCCAGTCCACAGGTTGACTTTTAGTTTTGTTGATTACTTCCATTACTGTGCAGAAGCTTTTTATCTTGAGTCACAGTAGTTCATTTTTGTTTTGTTTCCCTTGCCTTTAGAGACATGTCGTGCAAGAAGTTGCTGTGGCTGAGATTGAAGAAGTTGCTGCCTGGGTTCTCCTCAAGGATTTTGATGGATTCTTGTCTCACACTGAGGTCTTCCATCCATTTTGAATTTCTCTTTGTGTATGGTGTCAGAGAATGGTCCTGTCTCATTCTTCTGCTTGAACACAGGCATTGTGATGCTGCAGCTTTGGTTTTCTTTTTCAACAACCCCCTGCTGATTTGCAGTCTTTTCTGGTTCCATACAAATTTTAGGATTGCTTCAGGTCTGTGAAAAATGTCAATGGTATTTTGATACGGATTGCATTGAATGTGTGGATTCCTCTGATTAGCATAGACATTTTCACAGTGTTTCTTCTTCCGATCTATGAGCATGGAATGTTTTCCATCTTTTCATATCGTCTTCAATTTCATAAGTGTTCTGTAGTTTCTATAGTATACAACCTTTACATCTTTGGTTAGGTTTATTCCTAAGTATCACATATTTTTTGGTTCTATTGTAAATGGAATTGTTTCCTTAATTTTTCTTTTTTTAGTCACGTTGTTAGTGTATAGAAAAGAAACTGCTTTCTGGGCATTGATTTTGTATCCTACCAAGTTCCTGAATTGCTGTATGAGTTCATGTAATTTTGGGGTGGAGTCTTTTGAGTTTTCCACATAAAGTATTTTTTTTCATCAGTGAAGACAGTGAGTTTGACTTCTTTGCCAATTTGAATGCCTTTTATTTCTTTTTTTATAGGTTTTATTTATTTATTTGACAGAGAGTGAGAACACATGCTTACAATTGGGGAGCAGGAGAGGGAGAAACAGTCCCCTGCTGAACAGGGAGCCAGATCTGGGGCTCGATCCAGGGATCTTGGGATCATGACCTGAGCTGAAGGCAGATGTTTAACCAACTGAGCCTTCCAGGTACCCTGAATTCCTTTTTGTTCTTTTTGTTGTCTAGTTGCTGAGGCCAGGACTTCTATTACTATGTTAAACAAAAGAGCTGAGAGTGGACATCCCTGTCTTGTTCCTGACCTTAAGGGAAAAGCTATAGATTTTCCCCATTGAGAATGATATTCTCTGTGGGCTTTTTATAGATGGCTTTTATGATATGTAACATGTTCCTTCTACCCCTATATTTTGAGGAATTTTAATCAGGAAAAGATGCAATATTTTGTCAAATGTTTTTTTTCTGCACCAATTGACAGGATCATATAGTTCTTGTCTATTCTTTTGTTAATGTATTCTATCACGCCGATTGATTTGTGAATGTTGAACTACCCTTGCATCCCAGGAATAAACCCCATGTGGTCGTGGTGAATAATTCTTTTAATGTGCTGTTGGATCCTGTTGCCTATTATTATGCTGAGTTTTTTGGCATTCGTGATCATCAGGGTTATTGGTCTCTAATTCTCCTTTTTGATGGGGTCTTTCTCTGGTTTTGGGATCAAGGTAATGCTGACGTCATAGAACAGGTTTGGAAATTTCCTGCCATTTCTGTGTTTTCAATGCAGCTACAGTAGAATATGTATGATTTCTTCTTTAAATGTTTGGTAGAATTCCCCGGGGAAGCCATCTGGCCCTGGACACTGGTGTTTTGGGAGGTTTTTGATTACTGCTTCAATTTCCTTGCTGGTTATTTGTCTGTTCAGATTGTCTATTTTTTTTCCATTTCAGTCTTGGTAGTTTATAAGATTCCAGGAATGCATCAATTTTTTTTCCAGTTTGCCTAATTCCTTAGCATATATTTGTTGATAATATGTTCTCTTTCTCTATTTCTTCGGTATTAGTTGTGATTTCTCCCCCTTCATTCATGATTTTATTAATTTGTGTCCTTTATCTCTTCTTTTGGATAAGTCTGGCCTGAGTTTTATCAATCTTATTAATTCTTTCAAAGAACCAGCTTCTAGTTTTGTTGATCTGTTCTACTGTGTTTCCAGGTTCTATTTCATTAGTTTCTGATATAATCTTTATTATTTCCCTCCTCCTTCTTGTTTTCAGCTTTATTTGCAGTTCTTTCTCCAGGTCCTTTAGGTGTAAGGTTAGCTTTTGCATTTGGGATATTTCTAATTTTTTGAGAGAGGCTTGGTTGGCTATGTACTTCCGCCTTTTCAGTATCCCATAGGTTTGGAACTGATGTCCTTTCATTTTCATTTGTTCAATATGTTGTTTATGTTATTCCTTAATTGCCTGGTTGACCCATTCTTTTTTTTTAAGATTTTTTATTTATTTATTTGACAGAGATAGCCAGCAAGAGAGGGAACACAAGCAGGGGGAGTGGGAGAGGAAGAAGCAGGCTCCCAGCAGAGGAGCCCGATGTGGCACTCGATCCTGGAACGCTGGGATCACGCCCTGAGCTGAAGGCAGACGCCTAACGACTGCGCTACCCAGGCGTCCCAACCCAGTCATTCTTTAGCAGGATGCTCTTTAACCTCCAAGTTTTTTTTTAACTGAGTTTACTTATTGACTGAATATTCTTTGATTATTATAATATGTTAGTCACCATATAGTACATCATTAGCTTTTGATGTAGTGTTCCATGATTCATTGTTTGTCTTTAACACCCAGTGAGTTCCTTCCAAATTTCCTGTTCTGAGTAGGTTCAAGTTTCAAAGCATTGTTGTCCGAAAATATGCAGGGTATCATTTCAATCTTTTGGTATCAGTTGAGAGCGGATGTGTGACCCATAATGTGATCTAGTCTCGAAAAATGGTATGTGCACTGGAGAAGAATAGTTATTCTGTTGTTTTAGGATGGAATGTTCTGTATATATCTTCAATGTCTGTCTGTTCCTGTGTGTCATTCCAAGCTCTTGTTTCTTTTTTGATTGATCTTCTGCATGGATGATCTGGCCATTGCTGTGGGTGGGGTGTTGAGGTTTCTTAGTATAAATGTAATATTATCAGTATGTTTCTCTATTTTGGTTATTTATTAGTTCATATGACTTCTCTCATTTGGGGGGACTAGATATCTACAGTTGTTGGATCTTGTTGGATAGACCCTTCAGGTCTGACTTATCATCCCTTTTCATGTCTTACTACAGTCTTTGGTTTAAAATGTAATATGTCTGATATGAGGATCGGTACCTCAGCTTTCTTTTGAGGTCCATTAGTGTGGTAAATTGTTCTCCATCTGCATACTTTCAGTCTGGAGGTCTCTTCAGGTCTAAAATGAGTCTCTTATAGACAACATATGGATGGATCCTGCTGTTTTATCCACTCTGATGCCCTGTGTCTTTTGGTCGGAGCATTTAGCCCATTTACATTCAGAGTAAATACTGAAAGGCATGAATTTATTGCCATTGTATTGCCTGCAAAATCCCTATTTCTGTAGATTATCTCTGTTACTTTCTGGTTTATGTTCCTCTTGGGATCTCTCATCGCTTACAGAATTCCCCTTAATATTCCTTGCAGGTCTGGCTTGGTGGTCACATATTCTTTTAGATTCTGTCTTTCCTGGTAAATCTTTATCTCGCCTTCCATTCTGAGTGACAGCCGTGCTGGATAAAGTACTTCTGGCTGCATGTTCTTCTTATTTAGGATCCTGAATATGTCTTGCCAGCCATTTGTGGTTTGCCAGGTCTCTGTGGATAGGTCTGATGTTATTCTGATGTTCTTCTCTCCATATATAAGAAATCTCTTCATCCTAGAAGCTCTCAAGATAGCTTCCTTGGCTCTATGATTTGCAGGTTTCACCAGTATGTGCCGGGATGTTTTCTATTTTTTCATTGATGATGGGTGGGAGCCTCTCTGCCTCTTGGATATGAATGCTTGTTTCCTTCCCCAGATCATGGAAGTTCTCAGGTATGATTTGCTCAAATATACCATCTGGTTCTGTCTTTCCTCCCCCACACGAATCCCAATAATTCTGACATTGGAATATTTCCTGGCATCATTGATCTAAGTCTGTTCTCATGGGCTTCTAGCTGCCTATCCCTATTCTCCTCAGCTTCCTTTCCATCAGCTTATCTTCTAGATCACTAATTCGTTCTTTGGCCTCATTTACCCTGACTGTTAGAGTACCCCGTTTAGACTGCATCTGATTCATAGCATTTTTTAAGTTAGACCTGATTAGATCTCCTTTCTAGCCCTAGAGAGTCTATGTTGTCAGTGTGTTTTTCTAAGCCTAGCTATTGACTTATAATTGCTACCCTGTAGTCTGTCTCTGACAACTTGTGTATATCCATATGCATTAGATCTGTTGCAGAGGACCTTTTCTGTGTTTTTTCTCTAGGTTGGGAGTTCCTCCTCTTAGTCATTCTGTTGAGGGATGGTTGAGGGAATGTACAGAGTCCAAAATATCAAGCAAGCACCAAGCAAAATGTACCTGTGAAAAAATCTGAAGTGGTTGAAAGATATTCCAGATACACCATTAAATCCAAGATGCTCCAAAACAATAAAATAGAAAGAAAAAAGAAAAGATAAAACAGAAAGGGAGGGTGGGGGAAGAGATTATCATCTCTCAGTGATCTGCCTGTTCCTGCTTGATTTTTTCGCTGTGTTAGAAGACACTATATCCCAAAATTGCAAAGAAATCAGAACTTACATATATATAACAGGATAAAATTAGAGTGAAAAACTAGCTAGTTCGGGGCATAAGTGTACAAAACACATGAAAAAGAAAATAAAAGTTAAGAAGCGACTTAAAAACATAGGTTGGGAAATACGAATCTATTTGAAACTGGAGCAGGGTTAAAAAAAAAAGAAGAAAGAAATAAGAAGAAAAGAAACTGAAAAAGAAATGTAAAATTGTGTGGCTCCTAGATGGCTCAGTCATTAAAGGTCTGCCTTCAGCTCAGGTCATGATCCCAGGGTCCTGGGTTTGAGCCCCTCATTGTGCTCCCTGCTCAGTGGAGAGCCTGCTAATTCTTCTTCCTCTGTCTCTCCCTCTGCTTCGCCCTGTGCTGTGCTCTCTTTCTCACTGTATCTCTCTGTCAAATAAATGAAAAATAAAATATTTTATTTTTTTATTTTATTGTTTTTTTTAATTATATTTTGTTAGTCACCATACAGTACATCCCTGGTTTCTAATGTAAAGTTCGATGATTCATTAGTTGCGTATAACACCCAGTGCACCATGCAATATGTGCCCTCCTTACTACCCATCACCAGTCTACCCCCACTCCCTCTAAAGCCCTCAGTTTGTTTCTCAGAGTCCATAGTCTCTCATGCTTCATTCCGCCTTCTGATTACCCCCCTTTCTTTATCTCTTTCTTCCCCTACCGATCTTCTTAGTTCTTATATAGATGAGAGAAATCATATGATAATTGTCTTTCTCTGCTTGACTTATTTCACTTAGCAATACTGGGTATTTACCCCAAAGATACAGATGTAGTGAAGAGAAGGGCCATATGCACCCCAATGTTCATAGCAGCTTTGTCCACAATAGCTAAATCGTGGAAGGAACTGAGATGCCCTTCAACAGATGACTGGACTAAGAAGTTGTGGTCCAAATAAAATATTTAAAAAAAAAGAAAGTAAACTTGTACCCTGAAGTATAAGCAAGTCGTGAGGGAACACCTGGAGCTCCTTATATTATTGTCCCCTGGTGCTGGGGTTGTACCATCCTGTGGGAAGTAAGCTTATCATTCCCCTGTTCTTCCAGTCTGTCTTCTGTGAGAGGGGCCTGCTGCGTGGCTTCTCAGCTATCTTTCCCACGTGGAGTTGCCCATCCACTTGTCAGGGGGATGGGCTTATTGTGAGCTGCTTGGCTGCTGGGCTTTTGCTCCTTGGCGTCTTTCTGCTTCTCTTTAGAGGGCCAGAAGAAACATGGCCATGCAGAAATATCTGGCCCAGAGCCACAGTGTCAAAGTTTGCCCCACGACAAGCAAATTCTCCAGGTCAAACCTTGTGCAACATTGGGTGTACCGAATTCTACAGACTCACACATTTTGTGCCCACCACAACTCAGGAAAGGGGTTGTTCATGGGGACCTGTGAGGATCTCTGCAATTTGTGGCTTTGCAATTGCTTGTGGCCATGGGCTTACACATGCACCCTCTTCCCCAGCTTCCAGGTCATGCTGAGTGCAACCCCAGTGTCCCCTCAGGGTCACACTACCCTGAGAATGTTGCCCTGTCCCACATGCTTAATGCGCCAAATTGCCAAATCCTGCGGCTCCCACTGGATGGAATTTTCCCTGGGGAGCCATGGAAACCTGAGAGCGCCTCTGTGCCTTGTGATCCACAACTGCCAGAGGCCATGGGCTCAGGCGTGCACTATCCTCTGCAGCTCCGAGGCTACAATGAAGGGGGCCTCCCCAGTGTCTCCTCATGGGCCACAATGCCCCGACATCTGTCCCTGTTGTGGGCACAAGAAGTTCTATATCTCCTCTAGGATGTTAGACAGCCTGCAACTTCTAGTCCTTTTCAGGGTGGTCATGCAGAGGGCAGTCTCCCTACCAGCTGGGCTTGCAGTTTATGGTGTCCAGAGCTGAAAGTCCCCTCTGGGCTTGCTGACCATAACCAGTCTCCACATTCCATTGCTTGGGCACTCTATTGGTTTGGCTTCCCCCATTCTTTTTGTATCTCCTGTAATCCAGAGATCACAGTGATCCCTTAGAGTTCTGCCCTACTCAGGTCCTGTGCCCTTTTCAGAAGGGGGTGCCTCTAGATTTCCAAGGGTCTCAATTTTTTGCTCCAGTGTTTTATCACTTTCTGGCTGCTGACTTATGGTGGCTCCCCCCACCCCATTTGTCTTTGGATATTTCCCTGGAAGATTCAAGTTTCTGCACCTCCTACCTCAAAAAAAGTGGTCATTTATCTGCTTGTGGATATCCAGATAAATCTTATTACATCTCAGGTTGAATTTGTGTGTGTTCAGAATGGTTTGATAGATATCCAGCTAAATTCATGGGACCAGATGAACCAATGTCCTTACTCAGCCACCGTCTTGCCCCAAGAAACAATGTGTCCTATAATGTAAGTCATCTGGAAATGTCCACATTGTACATAAATATGAGTATAGTGTGATTTTTTTTTCTTTTTTGTTTTTGTCAATAAAAATTAATAAGTATTAATGTATACAATGAATAGATGAATGGATTAAAAAAGTAGTGGTATATATACACAATGGAACATTTCTCAGCCATATAAAAGAATGAGATCTTGCCATCTGGAACAAGGAGGGACCCAGAGGGCATAAAATTAAGTGAAATAGGTCCTACAGAGAAAGACAAATACTGTAGGATTTTACTCCTATGTGGAATCTGAAAAACAAAACAAAGGAATAAAGAACCAAACATAAAGCAGAATCAGACCTATAAATACAGAGAACAAAGTGATGGTTGCCAGAGGATAGACGAGGGGGCATGGGAGAAATGGGTGAAGGGAAGTGGGAGACACGGACTTCCCATTATGGGATGGATAAGTCACGGGGATATAAGGCACAACATAGGAAATAGGGTTGATGGTATTGTAATAGTGTCTCTGGTGACCCATGGTAGCCACACTTGTGGTCAGCATAGCAGAAGACAAAAACTTGTCCAATCACTCTAATGTTCAAGTGACACCAACATGATATTGTGTGTCAGCTATGCTTCAGTTTAAACAAATAAGGAAGAGTCAGCATATGTATACAGAATTGGAGTTGTCTGTCAGTGATGGAAACCCAAGTGCATTCCAGCTGAAATTAGCCCCACTCAGCCTGTCTGGGGGCTCAGGTAACTCTGGACTCTTGGGAACACCCTGCCCTTCACTTCTCTGATAATTTTACTTCCAGTTCCCTTCTTTGCTCACTTCTGTTTCAGCTTCCTTTTCCAGCTTTTTTGTGTGTGTCCCTATGGTTGGTTTTCAGTCCTAGGCCACATGTTGTTCTTCTCTTCATGGTCCTCACAGGGAAACCCATCTGTCCCCCGGTTTCAGAGAGCATCTCTCTGCTCATTACTCTTCTCTCTCCTGAGCTCCAGACACTGTGTCTATGCTCAGTGATGAAACAGCTCTGAGCTGTCTTTCAACAAGTAATTGATTGGAGCCTCTTTTGTGCTGGTGGAGAACAAAATTGAAGGTTCCTGAACACATTCCTTTTTTTAAATTTTATTATTTTCAGGGGTACAATTTAGTGATGCATCACTAACCCTAACCCATAAAGCGCCATCCTTAATGCCCATCACCCAGTTACCCCATTCCCCCAGTGGCCTCCCCTCCAGTAACCCTCAGTTTGCTCCCTACAGTTAGTTAAGAGTCTATTATGTTTTGCCTTCATCTCTGGTTTCATTTTATGTTGTTTTTTTCTTCCCTCCCTTATGTGTCTTAAATTACACTAATGAGAGAAATCATACAGTATTTCTCTTTCTCTGACAAACTTATTTGCCTTAGCATTATACGCTCTAGTTCCATGCACATCATTGCAAATGGCAAGATTTCATTCCTTTTGGTGGCTGAGTAATATTTCAGGGTATGTACACACCACAGCTTCTTTATCCGGAATTCAGAGAGTTCTTATTTTGCAACCCGGTGCATATAATTCTTTGTGGCATCTTCCTCAAGCAGACTCCCTCCCCTTCACTGCATCCTCAGCCATGTCACACCAGATTCATGTCTCCAACCTCCTACCTTCCAAATGGTGGTCACTTTCCTACTTGTAGCCTTATAACATTTATAATCTCAGATCTCTGATTGATTTCTTGAGTGTTCAGAATACTTTGATAAGTATGTAGTTATATTTAAGGGAGGAGACAAACTTAATTCCTCCCCCAGAACTTGCTGATTGGATGTTGGATACAAAGACTGTGAGCCTGCTGACAGGATGGATTTTGTTGTCCTCCTTCTATGAGGCTGAATGTCATTTTGGCAACAGGTTATGACCTGTGACATAGCTTCATTCTTTCTAGGTTTGGTTTAGTGTGGGAAGATGTACCAAACTTAATGCCTACAATTTTCTACACTTATATTCAAGCTCTGATGGCTGACATGAGAGTAGCATTTGCTCTAGTGACATGTTGTGTGACTTACCACACAAGTGTGACCTTTCATGGGGTCTAATGGCCCATGTCTTCATTAACATCGGTGACAGGGTTTAGTGAATGGTGACTGAGTGACACATTTAGCTTTGAACTGGTTCTTTCAGCCTCAGCATGACCTTCACTAAAAATACAACGTAAATACTATTTTTTTTTATCTTGAAGGAAATTTTACCTGTTTTTGTTTTTGTTTTTTTTTTAACATGGTTTCCATTCAATGATGTCATGAGGGTCATCTGTCATTGGCCAGCTGAACTGCCTGGTGATTGGCTACCCAAATGAGGCCAATCTCAGTAATCCCTGATTGACCAGGTTATGGTGGTGACATCATAAGAAGGCATTATGATACCCCGTGGCTGTTATGAAAGTGCGGCAACAGCCGAGGCTGCACTGAGGAGAGAGATTGCGCTTCAGCTACAGCTCTTCCTGCTATTCATTGCATTCTCTGCCCTGTTCTCTGTTCCTGCCCATGGCAAGCCCCCTGCCTACTTCTCCTGACCTGGGCCTCTCACCAACACTCTACACACCACCTTCATGTTCATACCTACCTTTGTGCCCCTCTGTGGTCCTGAGAGTCCATGAACCTGCACTTGGCAACTCCTGGAACCGTTTCCCACTACGAGGCTGGCCCTGCTACTCAGGGACACATTCCCATTTGGCTCATGGGAGGGGGATTTCGGAAATGAGATTACTGTGGATTCTCAGCCACTTGGGCCCCACACAGCTCTGGCGTCACAACTGGGCTCAGTATAGTAAAGTTGAGTCCACATCCTGAGGGAGCACTGGTCACACTGTGGTCACTGTGGAGCCCTCCAACCCTGCTCAGCACAGGGCACGTGAATGCCCTGAACATCCAGCCAACTCAGATGTGCACAGTGTGTACAATGCCTCCAGACACCTGGGAGAGAGGGAATTTTATAAAACAAGAAATCACCACATTGCTGGTTTCTGTGTGAGTCATTTGAACTAGGTCCTCAGACCACAAACTGTCTAAACAAGGACAGCCGTGGACAAATTCATTCCCCAGACACCTGCCCAACCCGGTGCCCACATACCACAAACCCTCAAACATGGCATAACACACAGAAATTCAGTCCTCAGAACAGAGCCCCATCCAGGAACCCAAAGACTGGGAGCCTTCTGATCCCATTTGACACTGGGCAGATGAATCACATGAACACTGGGTGGACAAGGAGCCCACATACCTCAAGCTGGCCAGCCCAGTGGCCCATAAGGCAAGTAAGACCATAGAACACTGGCCTTGCCATGTGGGAAGTAACCACGAGTCCTGCATCCCAGCTCAGTATTTGGAGAATAATTCACCTGAACAGAAGCAATACCATATGCCTTTGGACCTGGATTCCAAAATCTCAGCTCTCTACTAGGCCAAGCAGCCACCTGGACAGCAGGCTAACCAGGTGCCCTTGGACTTGGAGAACAAAAATGCAGTTCTCTATTAGACCAAGCAGGCAACTGGGCAGCAGGGTAACCATGTACCTTTGGACCTGGAGACCAATAGAGCAGTTCTGCAACATGCCAAACAGGCACCCTTATACCAGGCTCACCATGTGCCCACCAAACTGGACATCAAAAAACAGCTCTCTAGTAAACCAGGCAAGCACCTGGACAGCCGGATCACCATGTGCCCTTATACCTAGAGACCAAAAACTGAGCTCTGCACTAGGCCAAGGAGGCACCTTGACGGGGTGGGGGGGGTCACCATGTGCCCTTGGATCTGGAGACCAACATTTGAGCTCTCTGATAGGCCAAGCAGGTACCTGGACAGTAGGCTCACCATGTGTTCTTCAATCATGACACCAACAATGCAGTTCTGTGCTAGGCTAAGCTGGTACCTTGACAGCAGGCTGCCTGTGTACCCTTGGACCTTAAGACCAAGAACGGAGCTCTGGGCTAGGCCACACAGACACCTGGACAGCTGGATCACCAGGTGCTCTTGGACCTTGGGGCCAAAAACTCAGGTCCGCACTAGGCCAAGCAGGTACCTTGACCGTGGGCTTACCATGTGCCCTTGGACCAGGAGACCAACAACTCAGCTATCTGATGGGTCTGATAGTCCAAGCAGGCACCTGGACAGCAGGCTCACCATGTGCTCTTGGACTTTGAGAGCTCAAAACTCAGCTCTGTATTCAGTCAAGCAGGCACACTGATAGTGGGATCACCCTGTGTCCTTGGACCCAGACACCAACAACACAACTTTCTAATAGGCCAAATAGGCACCTGCATAGCAGGCTCACCATGTGCCCTTGGACCTGGAGATCAATAGCTGAGCTGCTCAATAGGCCAAGCAGGCACCTGGACAGGGAGTTCACCATGTGCCCTTGGACGTGGATACTTCCGTCCCCCTAGATCACAAAGCACTCAAACACAGGGCTTGCCAGTTGGTGTCAGATTATGAGACGTCTAAACATGCTCAACATTGAACCAGTGTGTCCACTGGAGCCATGGCCACCTTGGAGCCTTCAAACCATGAGTCCTCCATCCCAGGATAGGACTGGGCTAGGAAGCCACTGGGACATCAATTTGACCCAAAACTCTAGGACTGGTTGCCCTTCACCTCTGCAGAGAAGCGAGCATTCGAGTCCCTTCCCACCTTAGATTTACTTCAGCCTGAGGTCCTTGTGGCCTTCTCTCTGGGCATTATTCATTTTGGAGGGAAAACTCCACCATGGTCTAGGAGATGAAATAGTTTAGTAGTTTGAAGGCTTTTTATTAAAACTTAGGGCAGGAAATGAGAAGGCACAATGGGAGAAAGATGTAGAGGAGATCCAGGCCCTGATCACTGTGGAGTCTTTGGCTGAGATCCTCCAGTTGAAGGAGAGGTACTCCATCCTCAGGGGAGAGGTACAGACCTTAAAACAAGAGGCCAAGCAGTGCAGTGAGAGGCTCAGCTCCACGTGGTAGGGAGGTTCTTCATTCAAATGAAGTTCTTCCTGGATGTTTCCACCTTACAAGGGTTAATGTTTGTGCACCCACCCACTATGGCATAGAAGGGAAGTTGGGAAATGTGTGGTCATCTCCAGGAGTAGTGGTGTGCTATGAATTTGAATATTAGGCAAATAAACAATTTAAATGATTATTTCTGAATAAGTAATTTATAAGAAACATCCCCTGGGTGATTGTAATGTGCAGCCTTTCTTAAAGTCACTACTGCCCCTTAGGAGTCATCATATTCTCCTGATGTTGGGGACTCCACGGCTCTGAGAATATGTCAGGGAAGCATGCAGAGCTGACACTGAGCATAACCTGCCTGTCCCCATCAACACTTTCAGACATACTGATCTCTAGAAACCAAGCACAACTGCTGAGATGAATATGATTCTGATTGGAAGGAAAAGAGAAGCAGTATGCATGTCTTTACACAGTTATTTCTGCATAAAACATTTGGCTGAGACCAAATATAGCAGATTTTTGCTAAATTTGAGGTTGGAGCTTGATGTTGCGCTTCAGACTGTGGCCATGACAACGGGTGTTTCTCAGCGAGAGGTACCTGTGTGATGTAGTCCTTGAAAGAACAAATGTGACAAGGCCAGGGAACCAGGGTGGAGCAAGTCCACAGGCATGGGACTATTCCCTGTCTCTGAGTGAGGAAGTGTGTGGTCAGGACTGTAGGCAGAATGGTGTGAGGGTCCAGGATGGTGGGCTCTGTTCTGACCAATGTAGCAAGGCAGGGATTGGGGGAAACATGGGATTCACATTGGGTGCTTCAGGTGCCGTGGTGTTTGCACAGAGTAAGGCACAGTGTGAGAGCAGTGCAGACAGGCACACCTTGGAGACTGTATTGTCTGCTTTGGCATAAAGGAAAGGGGCCCCTTGCAAGAGGCAGAGCTGAGATTCTTTGATGAATTAGACTGGAGTTCAGAAGGGCATTACGACGTGAGATTCCAGGCTGCCTCATCCTGGGAAATGTTCCTTCTTAGCTCCAAAGAGGTGGTCTGGACGCTCAGATGGTGTGTAAATCCCAGTTTGCTGGGGCCCACCTGTGGCTCCAGCCGAGGTTTCAGGGGAAGAGTCTAGAGCTGTGGCTCCTGGGCCGAGCTCAGTCAAGGCAGTGTGCTCATAGCACCTGGGCATACACAGATGGGAGCCATGAGGAAGCTTACTCTGGGGGTGGGAACTGATCCTCAGGGGAATTGGGAAGTGGGAGGCTAACATCCCTAAGGTGGCTGGTGTCTGAGCTGATGAAGGTGCTGTTTTCAGGAGTCAGTCTGGAGGCTGGTCTTGTCCAGATCACTAAGATGTAAGGGGATGTGGGTCGCTTATGTGATCCCAACACTTGGAACCTCCTGTGCTTAGCTGCTCAGATTCTGCTCACCCTACCTTGGGTTCCACAATCATGAGGCTCCTGGATGGGCTGGCACCCAGAGCTGCTCACCCTTTGAGTCCCCAATCTTTCATCTGTAAAATGGGGGCAACTTTGGTGGGGTGGTTATTGTGTGATCAGGAGGCAGGAGATGGCAGGTTTGGGGAGGGGATCTACAAGGGCAGGGGACAGATGCAGTCCAGAGGAGGGAGGGAAGAAGGAAGGGTAGACTGTGAGCTGGGTCCTTCTCCTGACCTTTCCTCCCCAAAGGTAAACATCAGCTTTGGGGGGACAGCAGTGTGGGAGCTGCCTCTGTCCCATATCTGGCCTTTCATGCACATTAGGGCTACAAGGCATCACAGCCCAGCACCTGCCAAGACACAGACCAGCACCAAAACCCTCCTGCTTCCTTCACTGTTGCTTGATACCCACACCTTAGGGTCCTGAGGTCTTTAGGGATGTTTTGAGATCCAGCAAGCCAGGGTGGGACTGTACCCTTAGGGAACTATTCTGAGGTGTGCTGGCAGAACAGTGCTACAGATAGGTAGGGTGGTAGAGGTAGATTTGTATATTCACCGGTAGCTGCAGGTAGTTCAGAAGCATCTCTTCACAGAGGCACCCTTCACCCATTTTGGTTGTTTCCAGTCTTTTGGCTATTACAGATAAACCCTCAATGAACATTTTTGCGTATAACACCCAGTGCTCCATGCACAGTGTTTCATGGGATATTGGATTTTCATTCTCTGGGATAAACGTCCAGGAGAGTGCTTGCTAGGTTATAGGGTTTATGTTTTGCTTCTGTTCAAATCTATCAAACTGTCTTACCCTAGTGGTTATTCTATTTATATTCCCACCATCAGGGTAGGAGAGCTGGCTCTGTGCAAGTTTGATGTTTTTACTGTGCTTTATATTAACCAGCTGTCCTAACAGGTGGGGAGTAGTGGTAACTCAGTCAGGTTTTCATTTGCATTTCCCTCATGGCTGGAAATTTGAACAGTTTTTTCTTGTGCTTATTTGCCATCTGCATGTTCTTTTTGATGTAATGTCTGTTCATGTCTCTTTGTCCTTTTTCTGTTTGGGTAGATTTTTTTGTTTGTTTGTTTGTTTTTCCTGTTGAGCATTGAGAGTTCTTTATACATTCTAGATTGAAGTTCTTTGGCAGATATTTTGTTTGCAAACATGTTCACCTAGTCTATAGCTTTATTTCTGTGCCCCTAATATGAGCAAAGTTCTTAGTAGTGCAAAAGTTTTCAATATTGGTAAAGTCCTGTTTATCAAATGTTTTCTTTTATGCAGTGTGCTTTCAGTATTATGGTTAAGAACTGACCAAACCCTATGTCCTGAAGATATTTTCCTGTGCTTCTTTTTAAAAAAAATTTATACTTTTATGTTTTATTTTGAATTGATGATGTCATAAGTTTGAGTTCACGTTTGTATAAGGGGTGAAGTTTAGTTGTAGGTACTTTGGTTTGCTTTGGATTTGTTTCTGTTCCAATTCATGTCTAGTGGCTCTGACACATTTTGTTGAAAAGACTGTTCTTCTCATCAAGTGGATTATTCACCACTGTCAAAAAACAGTGAATCATACTGGCATAGGTGTACTTCTGGATCCTTTCTTCCCTTTTATTGATCATTTCCTCTACCAATCTTCAGATGGAGCATACTGATTCCTCCCATTTCATTCCTTTTCTTTTATTTTTTACTTTTTAATTTTTTTAAATTATTTTAAGTTACATTCAAGTTAATGCATTTTGCATTTTTAGTTTTGGGGTAAAATTCAATGAGCCATCATTTGCATATAAATTGCATATGCATATATTGCCTAATATATATTTAACCTGTTCTGTATCCCATCATCTGTTGATGGACACCCTAGATTTTCCCATATTTGGCAACTGTGGACATTTCTGCTATAATCATTGGCTTGCAGGTACCACCTTGAATAACTAGGTTTCTATCCTTTGGATAAATAGTAGTGCAATTCTTCCATTGTAGAGTAGGTCTATACTTTTTTCCAGAGTGATGGCACCAGTTTGCATTCCCACCAATAGGATAAGAGAGCTCCCCGTTCTCTGCATCATTGCCAACATCTGTCATTTCCTTACTTTTTAATTTTAGCCACTCTGAGGGGTGTGACTTGGTATCTCACTCTGGTGTGTTTTTTTTTTTTTCTTTTTAATAATATTTTTTTTATGTCATGTTAGTCACCATACAGTACATCCTTAGTTTTTGATGTAGTGTTCCATGATTCATTATTTGCGTATAACACCCAGTGCTCCATGCAATATATGCCCTCCTTAATACCCATCACCGGCCTGTCCCAATCCCTCACCCCCTCACCTCTGAAGCCCTCAGTTTGTTTCCCAGAGTCTATAGTCTCTCGTGGTTCATTCCCCCTTCTGTTCACCCCCCTTCATTCTTCCTTTCCTTTTCCTACCAATCTTCTTATTTCTTAAGTTCCATAAACGAGTGAAACCATATGATAATTGTCTTTCTCTGCTTGACTTCTTTCACTTAGCATAATCTCCTTCAGTCCTATCCATGTTGCTGCAAATGTTGGGGAATCGTTGTTTCTGATGGCTGAGTAATATTCCATTGAATATATGGACCACATCTTCTTAATCCACTTGTCTGGTGAAGGGTATCTCACTCTGGTTTTGATTTGGATTTCACTCATGTTGAATGATCTTGAGCACTTTTTCATCTCTCTGTTGGCAATTTGTGTCTCTTGCCTGGGAAATGTCTTTTCATGTCTACTGCCCATTTCTTGACTGGATTCTTTGTTTTTTGGGTCTTGATTTTGATTAGTACTTTATAAATTTTGGATGCTAGCCCTTTATCTGATAAGTCACTTGCAAATATCTTCTCCCATTCCATAGGTTACCTTTTAGTTTTGTTGACTGTTTCTTTGGCTGTGCAAAAGATTTCTATTTTGAGGAAGTCCCAATAATTCATTTTTGCTTTTGTTTCCCTTGCCTCAAAAGGTATGTCTAGCAAGAAGTTGCTGTGGGTGAGCCCAGACAGGTTTTTGCCTGTGTTCTGTCTCAAATTAAGGTTTGTCATTCATTTTGAGTTTATCTTTGTGTGTGGTATATGAGAACGGTAGTTTCATTCTTCTGCATGTGGCTGTCCAGCTTTCCCAACACCACTTGTTGAAGGGACTGTCTTTTTTTTCCATTAGATATTCTTTCCTGCTTTGTTGAAGTTTAGTTGACCATAGTGTTGAGGGTCCATTCCTGGGTTCTCCATTCTGTTCCATGGATCAATGTGTCTGGTTTTGTTTGAGTACTGTACTGTGTTGATAATTACAGCTTTGTAATACAGCTTGAGTCCAGAATTGTTATGGCCCAGCTTTATTTTCCTTTTTCAACATTTCTCTGGACATTTGGGGTCTTTTCTGCTTCCATACACATTTTAGGATTGTTTCCACCAGCTCTGTGAAAAATGTTGATGGTATTTTGATTGGGATTGCATTGAATATCTAGAATGCTTTGGGTAATATAGAAATTTTAACAATATTTATCTTCTAATCCATGAGTATGGAATGTTTTCTCCATGTCTATGTGTCTTCCTCAATTTCATTCATAAGCGTTTTACAGTTTTCAGAGTACATCTCTTGACCTCTTTGGTAGGTTTATGCTTCAGTGTTATAGTTTTTGGTGTAATTATAAATGGGATTGATTCCTTGATATCACTTTCTGCTGTTCCAGCGTTATTGTATAGAAATGCAACTGACTTCTGTGCATTGTTTTTAAATCCTGTGACTGCTGGATTCCTATATCATTTCTAGCAATTTTTGTTGAAGTCTTTTGGGTTTTCTACACACAGCATCAAGACATCTGAGAAGAGTGAAAGTTTGATTTCTTCTTTTCTGATTTGGATGACTTTTATTTCTTTTTATTTTCTGATTGCTGAGGCTAGGAATTCCATTATAATGTTGAACAACAGTGGTGAGAGTGAACATCCCTGTCACGTTTCTGACCTTAGAGGAAAAGATCTTCATTTTTTCCCCATTGAGCATGATATTCACTCTTAGCTTTCATATCTGACTTTAATGATATTGAAGTATTTTCCTTCTATCCCTACATGGTGGAGGGATCTTTTCAAGAAAGGATGCTGTATTTTGTTATGTATTTTTTCTGCATCTAGTGAGAGGATCATATGGTTCTTGTTCTTATATTAATGTGGTGTATCACATTGATAGATTTACAGATGTTAGACCACTCCTGCAGGCCAGGAATTAATCCCACCTGGTCATGGTGAATAATCCTCCTAATGTCTGTTGGATCCTATTGGCTAGCAACTTCCTGAGAATTATTACATCCATATTCATCAGGGATATTGGCCTATAATTATCCTTTATGGTAGAGTGTTTGTCTGGTTTGGGGATCCAGGTAATGCTGGCCTCTTAGAATGAGTTGGAAGGTTTGTTGGCATATAATTGCTCATAATATTCTCTTATATTTGTTTCTATTTCTGTAGGGTTGGTTGTGATCTCTCTTCTTTCATTTCTAATTTGGGGTCCTTTCTCTCTTCTTTTTGATATGTCTGGCTAGGGATTTATCATCTTATTAATTCTTTCAAAGAAGGAGCTCTTGGTTTCATTGCTCTGGTCTAGTGATTATGTTTGCTTTCTATTTCATGGATTTCTGCTCTAATCTTTATTATTTCTCTCCTCCTGCTGGATTTTGGCTTTCTTTTCTGTTCTTTTTCCAGCTCTTTTATGTTATATTGTGTATTTCAGACTTTTCTTGTTTCTTTGCTGAAGGCCTGTGCTGCTTTATACTTCCCTCTTAGGACCGCCATTGCTGCAGCCCAGAGCTTTTGGACTGTTGTGATTTCCTGTTCATTTGCTTCTGAGTATTTTAAGTAGTCTTCTTTAATATTCTGGTTGACCCATGCATTCTTTAGGAGGATGTTCTTTGACCTCCACGTATTTGTGATTCTTCTAAATGTTTCCTTGTAGTTGAATTAAAGTTTTTAAGCATTGTGGTCTGAAAAGATGTGTGATATGATCTCAATTTTTTTGAACTGTTTGAGACCTGATTTTTGACCCAGTATGTGATCTATTCTGTAGAATGTTCCTTGTGCACTTGAGAAGAATGTGTATTGTGTTGCTTTAGGATGAAATGTTCTGAACATAACTGTGAAGTCCATCTGCTCCAGAATGTCATTCACAAAGAATTTTTTTTCTTGGTCATCTGCCTAGATAATCTGTCCCTTGCTTTGAGTGGGATGTTAAACTCCCCTGATATTACACTAATATTATCAAAGTGTTATCCATTGGTTTATATATTTGTCTGCTCCCAAGTTAGGGGCATCACTGTTTACAATTGTTAGCTATTCTTGTTACATAAAACACCTTTGTTATAATATAGCGTCCTTCTTTCTCTCTTATTACAGTTTTTGGTTTACAATCTGTATATCTGATATTAGGATGGCCACTCCAGCTTTCTTTTGTGGTCCACTGGCATTATAAATGGTTCTCCAACCCTCATGTTCAATCTGGAGGTGTTATCGGTCTAAAATGAGTCTCTTGTAAACAGCACATCAATGGGTCTTGTGTTGTTGTTGTTTTTTTCTTTCGCATTCAGATACTCTATATCTTTTCATTGAAACATTTTTTTTCCATTTACATTCAGATTAATTATTGAAATATACGAAGTTAGTGCCATTTTATTACCTGTAATGTCACTGTTTCTGTACATTATCTCTGTTTCTTTTTAGTCTTTGTGACTTTTGGGCTCTCTCTACACTCAAAGGATCCCCTTTAATGTTTCTTGCAGTGCTGTTTTAGTGTTCACAAATTCCTTTCATTTTTGTTTGTTCTGGAAGCTGTTTATCTCTCCTATTTTGAATGACAGTCTTTTTTTTGAGAAATTAAAAATTGGTATTTATTGAATATGTACATTTTGAACATTTAATAATTTTTTTTCCATTTAAAATTTAAGAAGTGGAGAGAAATACCATATTACACTGACTATGACCTTAAAAAATGAGATTCCCCCCCATATAGAAACTAATCCATTGGAAGTTAAAGTAAACTGATAATTAAAATTTGATTTTTAATCTTTTTCTTATTTTTTTCCTTAAATTTCCCTAATAGATTCTTTTTTTATTTAATAATATTTTTTATTATATTATGTTAGTCACCATACAGTACATCCCTAGTTTTTGATGTAAAGTTCCATGATTCATTACTTGCATATAACACCCAGTGCACCACGCAATACGTGCCCTACTTAATACCCATCACTGGCTATCCCATTCCCCCACCCCCCTCCCCTCTGAAGCCCTCAGTTTGTTTCCCAGAGTCCATAGTCTCTCATGGTTCATTCCCCCTTCTGGTAAGAATATGTGGTCCACGTATACAATGGAATATTAGTCAACCATTGAAAAGAAAGATTTCTCAGCATTTGCTGCAACATGGACGGGACTGGAGGAGAGAATGCTAAGCAAAATAAGTCAAGCAGAGAAAGAGAATTATCATATGGTTTCACTCATTCATGGAACATAAGAAGTAGGAAGATCAGTAGGAGAAGAAAGGGAAGAAGAAGGGGGGTGGTGAATGACAGTCTTGGTGGATATACTATCCATGGCTGCATATTTTTTCCCATTTAGCTCATTGAATGTATCATAACCGTCCTTTCTGGCCTGCTAGGTCTCTATGGACAGGTGTGCATCCATGCTCATATGTCAACCCTTGGAGGTGAAAGGCTTCTTGTCCCAAGCTGCTTTCAGAATTTTCTCTTTATCTTTGAAGTTTGCAAGCTTCCATATTATATATCAGTGTGTTGACCTATTTTTATTGATTTTGAGGGGTGTTCTCTGTACGTCCCCGCTTTGAATGCCAGTCTCCTTCCCCAGATTAGGGAAGTTCTTATGTATAATTTGTTGAAATAAACTGTCTGCCCCTTTCTACTTATCCTCATCTCCTGGGACACCTCTAATATGGATATCATTTCACTTTATAGAATTGCAGGTTTCTTTAAGTCTCCCTTCATGATCTAATAGTTTTCTTTCTCTCTTCTTCTCACCATTCTCATTTTCCATAATTTTATCTTCTATGTCACTGATTCATACTTCTGCCTCATTCATCAACTTTGTATAACCTCAATCTGAACTATATCTCAGTAATAACATTTTTAGTGTTGTCCTGAGTAGATTTTAGTTCTTTTATGTCTTCAGTAAGGGATTCTCTATTGCCTTCTATGCTTGTTCCAAGCCCAGCTAGTCTTTTTATAATCATTGTTGTCAATTCTAGTTCAGACATCTTACTTATCCATATTGATTAAATCCCTGGCAGTGAGTACTACCTTCTGTTCATTCAAATGAGTAAGAAAGTAAAAAAAAAAAAAAAAACAACACAAAAAACAAAACAAAAACAAAACAAAAAAAACAGTGACAGCAATGACAGCAGAGAAAAACAACAACAAAAATGAAAAACAAAATAAACAACAATAGAAAACAAACAAAAACTAGATCATGGGTGTGTTTTGGACTACTCTTTAAAAGAAAGTAGATGCCAACATAAGAAAAAAAAAGAAAGAAAAACTTATAAACCAATTAAATGAGAAGAAATAGAAAAAAATATATGTACATAACATATAAAACATAAACATTAAAAATTTTAAAAAGAATTAAAATTTAAAAAATAACAAAAATAATAAAAGACTAAAGAATACAAATGGAAATAATGCTATATACTGTGTTCTGTACAAGCTGAATCTTTGCAGCCCTTTATGATCAGTAAACTTGTGAATGAGTTGTTTGTGCTGGACTTCTGGGGGAGGGGATCTGTTAAGCTAATTCTCAGGTGGACTGACTTGTCCTGGGGGAATAGCTCTTCCAATGCACAGGGAGGCAGGCTTGGTGTAAGCTGCTCACGCCTCCAGTAGGTGGTGCTGTTTTGTTCCCTATAGGCTTTCAGCTCTGTTGGACAGGATGAATATGGCAGCACCCACTCTCTAGCCTTGGAGGTGAAAATACATCCTCCCATTCTTCAGTGAGCCCTCTTAGGAAAGCAATTTATCATTCTTATCTCCTTGGTTTTTCGGGAGAACTCTGTGTTCAACCCTGCCTTTGTGTGAGCATTTTTTATCTCAGGCACACAATTGAGTTTCAAAACCCCAAATTTGATAAACTCCTTGGGTGCAGACCCACTCTGTTCCTCCCAGGGGAGGGAGGAGGGTCTCGCCACACTTCTGCCTTCTGCTGAGCCCCTGCCAGGTGAGTGATTGGATGATCATGCAATGGTTCGTAGTTTATGCAACACAGAGCAGAAAACAGGCCGCCACACTCCATGGTTCAGCCAGCTTCCTTGCTCCTATGCTTGGGAAATCTGCTGCACCAAGACACCACCTGTTCTTGTGACCCCAGGGATCCTCATACCACACTGTCACACCTTGGATTCTTCCTCGTTTCAAACAACACCTCAACACCTTTAAGCTGGGAACGTCCCCCATGTAGCCAACTTCCAAAATTTCCAGTTTTGTGCTCTGCTGCTTATAGTACTTTGCGGTAGTATCCTCAAACAGGATACCCTCCATATCCTCAGCTATATCACACTGGATTCAAGTCTCCCCACCCCCTCATTCTAATCTGTGGTTTCTTTTCTATTTGTAGACTTGGAGCATTTGTTTTCTCAGAGCTCTGATTGATTTTTCAGGAGTTCAGAATGACTTTATCACCTCCTCATTGTATTCAAGGGACCAGACAAACATAGGGCTCCCCTACTCCTCCACCATCTTTACAATGCACATACATTTTAACCACTGTATTTCTGATTGCATTTGGTGGGAAAAGATGTTAGGCCTGACAACAAAGAACTCAATGTCCCCAAAGCAGAGATCCATCATACATGCTCTGAAGATGTGCACAGGTGTCCTAACCAAGGCATCCATCCACCACACAGGCCCGGCAGACATGCACAGGTGTCCTACAAGTCCTGGATACTTTCCTGTCTTGAACCCAGGCCATGTCACCTGCTTCAGCACCCTGCCAGGCCCCACAGACACTGTGGCGTCTACCCCCCGAAGCAAGCCTTGACAGCATCCTAGGGTTTGCTCAGCATCCCTAACACAACCAGGCACTCTCTGCTTGTGGCTTGAAGTACAAGTTTCAGGAATAGCCAGTGACTGGATTTTTGCCTCAAATTGGTTTCTAACTCACTTTTTCTCTTGGTTTCTAATCTAATTGGCTTCTACATGTTATCTGACTAGATGTAAATATGGCCACATGAAACCTCTGAATGTTTTAGTTACATTTAGTCTGACCTTTAAAAACAAAAGGAAGCAGAGCCACTGACCTGTGTAATGGGCTCTGTTTGTGACAGGTGTTTCCCCTGCATTGAAATGTCAGCCATTATGCTTTCTTTCTGGGTCATTTTTTTTTTTGAAATTAACATACAGTGTTATGTTATTTCAGTGGTACAGTACAGTTATTCAATTCTGTGTCTTACTCAGTGCTCATCATGGTAGGTATGCTCTTCATTGCTTTGTTTCTTTCTCCCATCCCCAACCCACCTGCCCCCTGGGAGCCATATATATATATATATATATATATATATATATATATATATTAAATCTAATCCAGTCTGTGTTGAGGTTTGTATCTCTTTGTTTTTTCCTTGGCCTGTTTGTTTTGTTTCTTATATTCCACATATGAGTGAAATCATAGGGTATTTGTCTTTCTCTGGTTCATTCGGCTTAGCATTATACTCTCTAGCTCCATCCATGTCATTGCAAATGGCAAGATTTCATTCTTTTTGATGACTGAGTAATACTGTGATATTACAAATATCTTTATTTGTTCATCAGTCAATGGACACATGAGCTGCTTCCATACTCTGGCTATTGCAGATAATGCTGCTATAAACATAGAGGTTCATGTAACCTTTTGGTTTAGTGTTTTTGTATTGTGATTACTGGGTTGCACAGTAGTTCTATCATTAACTTTTGAGAAAACTCCATACTGCACCAGTTTGCAACCCCACCAAGAGTGTGAGAGGGTTCCCCTTTCTCTGCATCCTTGCCAACATCTGTTGTTTACTGTGTTGTTTATTTTAGCCATTCTGACCAGTATGACGTGGTATCTCTTTGTAGTTTTAATTTGCATTTCCCTGATGATGAGTGATGGTGAGCATCATTTCATGTGGCTGTTGTCCATCTGGATGGCTTCTTTGGAAAATGTCTGTTCATGTCTTCTGCCTAAGTTTTGATGTGATTGATTATTTGGTTTTCGGTGTTAAGTTGTATAAGTTCTTTATATATTCTGGATACAAATCCTTATAATAATTTAAAGATGGAGAGTGAATTAAATAAATCCTCAAAATGGTTTATAAGCTAATGTTTAATTTTTATTTATTTTTTTCATTTTTAAGAATTATTTTTATTTAAATTCAACTATGAATCATATAGTACCTCATTAGATTTGTGTGTAGAGTTTAACAATTCATTAGTTGTTTATAACACCCAGTGATCTTCACATCATGTGCTCTCCTTAATGCCCACCACCCAGTTACCCATATGTCTACCTGTCTCCCTTTCCACAACTGTCATTTTCTTACCCAGCGTCAGAAGTCTCTCATAGTTTGTTTCCCTCTCTCATTTCTTCCCATTCAGTTATCCCTCCATTCCCCTATGATCCTCTTCACCATTCCTTGTATTTCACATATAAGTGAAACCATATGCTAATTGCCTTTCTCTGATTGACTTATTTCACCTAGCATAATACGCTCCAGTTCCACCCATGTCAATGGAAATGGTAGGTATTCATCCTTTCAGATGGCTGAGTAATATTCCATTGTATATATGAACCACATCTTTACGATTCATCTGTTGAAGGACATCTTGGCTCCTTCCACAGTTTGGCTATTGTGGACATTGCTGCTATGAACACTGGGGTGCAGGTGCCCCTAACTACTACTGTATATTTGGGGTAAATACTACTAGTGCAATTGCTGGGCCATAGGGTAGCTCTATTTTTAACTCCCTGTGGTACCTCCATTCTGTTTTCCACAGTGGCTGCACCAGCTTGAATCCAACCAACAGTGTAAAAGGGTTCCCCTTTCTTTGCATCCTTGCCCACATTTGTTTTTTTCCTGACTTGTTAATTTTAGCCATTTTGATTGGTGTAAGGTGGTATCTCATTGTGGTTTTCATTTGTATTTCCCTGATAACAAGTGATGAGGAGCATTTTTTCATGTATCTCTTGGCCATTTGTAAGTCTTCTTTCAAGTTGTGTCTGTTCATGTTTTCTGACCATTTCTTGACTGAATTATTTCTTTTTTGGCTGTTGAGTTCGGTAATGTCTTTAAATATCTTGGATACAAGTCCTTTTATTGGTTATGTCATTTGCAAATATTTTCTCCCATTCCATAGGTTGCCTTTTACGTTCTGTTCACAGTTTCCCTTGCTGAACGGAAGCTTTTTATCTTGATGCAAGACCTGTCACAAGAAGTTGCTGCTCCCTGGGTCAAAGAGGTTGTTGCCTGGGTTTTCCTCTAGGATTTTGATGGATTCCTGTCTGACATTTAGTTCTTTCATCCAGTTTGACTTTAGCTTTGTGAATGTTGTAAGAGAATGGTTCAGTCTCATTGTTCTGCATGTGGCTGTCAAATTTTCCCAGCACCATTTATTGAAGAGACTGTCTTTTTTCAATTGAATATTCTTTGTAGTTTGTTGAGGATTAATCGATCATTTAGTTGAGGGTTCATTTCTGGGCTCTCTATTCTATTCCATTGATATGCATCTTTTTTTCCTGCCAGTACTATGCTGCTGATGATCACAACTTTATATCATGCATTTAGGCACTGTGATGCCCCCCAGCTTTGTTTTTCTTTTTCAACATTCCCCTGGCTCTTGGGGACTTTCTAGTTCCATACAAATTTAGGATTGTTTGTTTCAGCTCTGTGAAAAAAATGTTAATGATATTTTGATAGAGATTGCATTGACTGTAAATTGCTTTGGGCAGCAAAGACATTTTAACCATTTTTATTCTTCCAATCCATGGAATGTTTTTCCCTGTCTTCGGGTCTTCCTCAATTTCGCTCATAAGTATTCAATAGTTTTTAGAGTACAGATTCTTTACGTCTTTAGTGAGGTTTGTTCCTTGGTATCTTATGGTTTGTGGTACAATTCTAAATGGGATTTAGTCCTTAATTTGTCTTTCTTCTGTCACCTTGTTAGTGTATAGAAATACAACTGATTTCTGTACATTGATTTTGTATCCTGCCACATTGCTGAATTGCTGTACGAATTCTAGCAATTTTGGGGTGGAGTCTTTTCGGTTTTCCACATAAAGCATCATGTCATCTGTGAAGAGAGAGAGTTTGACTTCTTCTTTGCCAATTTGAATGTCTTTTATTTCTTTCTGTTGTCTGATTGCTGAAGCTAGGACTTCCAGTGCTATTTTGAACAATAGTGGTGAGAGTGTGCATCCCCGTCATATTCCTGACCTTAAGGGAAAAGGTCTCATTCTTTTCCCATTGAGAATGATAGTCACTCTGCACTTTTCGAACACTTTCATACCAAACTCTCTCTTGTGATTAAGGTCCAGTTTTAAAACATTGTGGTTTGAAAATATGCAGGGAATAATCTTGATCTTTTGATATTGGTTGAGACTTCATGTGTGACCCAATGTGTGATCTATTCTGGAGAATGTTCCATGTGCATTGGAGAAGAATAAGTATTCTTTTGTTTTAGGATGGAATGTCCTGTATATATCTGTGAAGTCCCTTTGGTCCAGTGTGTCATTCAAACCCTTTGTTTCTTTGTTGATCTTCTGTTTCAATGATCTGTCCATTGCTGTTAGTGGCTTGTTGAAGTCCCCTACTAATACTGTATTGTTATTAGTGTCTTTTGTTTTACCTTGGTTATGAATTGGTTTATATAATTGGCTGCTCCCATCCTGGGAGCATAATTATTTACCATTGTTAGACCTTCTTGTTAGATCTTTTATGATTTAGTGTCCACTACATCTCTTGATTACAGTCTTTGGTTTAAAATCTAAGTTGTCTGATATCAGGATTGTCATCCCACCTTTATTTTGAGGTCCATTAGCAGGGTAAATGGTTCTCCACCTCCTCATTTTCAGTTGGAGGTGACTTTATGTCTAAAGTGAGAGTCTTGTAGACAGCATATGGGTGGGTCTTGGTTTTTTATCCAGTCTGATACCTAGTGTCTTTTGATTGAAGCACTTAGCCCATTTATACTCAGAGTAAGTATTGAAAGATATAAATTTAGTGTCATTGTATTGCCTGTAAAGTCCCTGTGTCTATTCCCTATTTTCTTCTGGTCTGTGTTACTCTTGAGCTCTCTCTTCACTTATAGGATCCCCCTTAATATTTCTTGCAGGGCTGGCTTGGTGGTCACATTACTTTCAGTTTCTCTCTCTCCTAGAAGCTCTTTATCTATTCTTCCATTCTGAATGACAGCCTTGGTGGATAAAGTAGTTTTGGCTGCACTTCCTTCTCATTTAGAATATATCATGCTTGAATATATCATGCCAACACTTTCTGGCCTGCCATGTTTCTGTGGATAGGTCTGATGTTCTGATGTTCCTCCCTCTGTATGTAAGGAACCTCCTCTCCTGAGCTGCTGTCAGGATATATTCTTTTTCTGTATTATTTGCAAGCCTCACTGTTATATGGCGGGGTGTTGATCTATTTTTATTGATTTTGGGAGAGGTCCTCTCTGCCTCCTGGAAAATAATTCTTGTTTCTTTCCCCAGATTAGTGAATTTCTAAGCTATGATTTGCTCAGATATACCTTCTGGACCTCTCTCTCCACTCCCTCAGGCATCCCAATAATTCTGATTTTTTTTTTCCTTTTCAGGCCATCATTAAATTTTCAAGGCCTTTCTTCATGGGCTGAGTTTTCTTTCTCTCTTTTCCTCAGCTGTCTTCCTTTCCATCAGCCTGGCCTCTAGATCACTTATTCTCTCTTCTGCATTATTGGCCCTAGTTGTTAGAGCATCCCATTTAGACTGCATCTCATTCATAGTACTTTTTATTTCGGCCTGATTAGATGTCATTTCTGCCTTAGAGATTCCCTGCTGTCATATGTCCTTTTATCAAACCCAGCTATTAACTTTATAATTGCTATCCTGAATTCCATCTGTGACATCTTACTTATATCCATATCAATTAAATCTGTGGCAGAGAATATTGCCTCTGGTTTTTCTTTTGTTGTGAATTCCTCTGTCTAGTCATTTTATCCAGAGAAGCAACATACACTCTAGACAAATCTGAAAGATTAGAAACCACCACAGAAAAGGTAACTAAACCAAATGAAAACAAAAAAAGGGGGGGAGGGGTATAATCTCATAGGGTGGACAAAGCAGGTTGATCCACTTCTTCCTGACTGACTTTTGGTCTCTGCGTTAGAAGAACATACATCCCAAAATTGTTAAGAAAACAAAATACAGTGAATACAGTGAACAAAGGACTAAAATGAAGCATATATCTATAAAATGTAGATGAAAAGAATAAAAGTTAAAAAGCAACTTAAAAACATAAGATAGTACAATGAGAATCTAGTTCAAACAGGGAAAAGTTAAATAAAGAAATGGAAAATTTTAGACATTTTCTGAATTTCTATTTTCTGAATATCTGAAAGATAAAAGAATCATGAAAAATCACCTAGAGCTCAATATACTATTTTCCCCAGGCGCTGGAGTTCTATAGTCTTGTGGGATCCACAAAGTTGTCCACCTGTCCTTCCTGTCTGTCTTCTGGGGGAGGGGCCTGCTGTGCTTCTTCTCAGGTGTATTTGCCTAGGTGGAATTGCCTCACCCCTTGTCAGGGGGCTGGATTCAGTGTAAGCTGGTTCTCTGTGTGACTTTTTTCCTTGGAGGCTCTGTGCCTCTTTAGAGGATTACACCTTTTTCTCTGGCCAGACCTGAATGATCACAGTCCCCCTCTTCGAAAACCCCCCTGGGACAAACAGTTTTCAGTTTTGTGTGTGGCAATCTCTGCAGACTCTTGTTGTGCGTGCCCACTGTAATTGTCCCGGGGGGAGTCCCAGGGACACACAAGTGTCACAGCCCTTTGTGTCCCTGGGATGGCGGTGGTTGCAGGCTTGTGTGCATACTGTGCTAAGCTCCTTCCTGGGCCATGGCTGATCTTTGCTCTGCTGTCCTTTCTGGGGCTACCCCCTCCCTGCAAGCTATTTTGCTGTAGTAAGCACAGCCATTTTGCCCCTCCCAGAGGATGGTAAGTGGCCCACACATTCCAGTCCTTTGCAGGGTGCTCAGGCAGAGATCGATCACCCAACTCACCAAGCTTGCAGTCTGTGGTGCTCTGAGCTGAGAGTCTCCTCCTGGGCTCACTGGCAGTAACAGGTTTCCCCACTCCCATGCTTGGGCACGCTGCTGGTTCAGGAAACATATACAGCCAACACATACAACCTGTGTCAGATGCTGTAATCTGTTAGGAACAGTGATATGAAGCAATGAGAAAAAGGGAAGCGTGAGGCATCTGCACAGAGGAGACATTTAAGCACATGGAAGGAAGTGTGGTACACTTAGTTTCATCCCCTTTTCACATTTACACTCAAGACTTTACAGCCTTGTGGTGTTTCTGTGGAAACAGCACCCCTCAGGGAACCCCTTGGCATGCCTGCTTCCCGAAGGTATCAGATTCAAGTGGGACCCAGTGGGTGGATGAGAACTCCCCTCCTTGTACTTCTCTGAGCACAGACAGCATTTCTGGTGAAGGACAAGTGCTTCAGTCACTGCCCTGTAACCCAAGTCTTGTGCAGTGGTGCTCATCATGAAAGACTCTCAGTCTCAGTGTCCAACCTTCAACGTGTTCCCAGCACAGATAGTGAACGGCATTTCTGGTTTCTCCAGGCCCCTTAAAAAAATAGCAACTAATAGGATTCTAAATCAAAGAATTCTGGATTGAAAGCCAAATAGAGTGAATTTATATCATCTTGTTGTCCTTTTTTTTTCTTTTTAAGAAATGGAATTATTATCATAAAATATTTATTGGTTATATTTGGCTTACATTTGTGAAAACAGAAACACTGTTTTCCTAAGATAGGTTTAAATAAGTGAAGTGTTGTACTAGTAAAACAGGTGAGCAGGCCAGGGAACCTCATCCTGAATTAAATGGAAATTTGTGTGTGCGCAGTGCTGACAGCAACATACGATAACATGCAAAGTATCTGGCATCCCTTTTAAATGATATTTTTAAAATTATATATGGGAATATAAGCATCTGTACATGTTTTAATTTTTTAAAAATATTTTTAGAGGGGTGAGGGGAGGGCCAGAGGGCCAGAGAATCTTATGCAGGTTCCACACCTGACTTGGAGCCCACTGTTGGGGCTCCATCTCACATCTCCTGAGCTGAAATGAAGCTGAAATCAAGAGTCAGATGCTTAACTGAATGAGGCACCCAGGAGCCCCAGTCATTGGTACACTGATTAAAAAATGTTGGAAATGCTGTTGTACTAAACCGCTTTTATGTGAATGACTACAGATTAAAATGAAGTAGCCACACTGGTGAATATCATAACGTTATCAATGATACATTATGAACAATGGGCTTTAGAACTCTGATGGTTACTAGGCATTTTCTATTTAAAATTCAACTGAATCTGACAAGCTCTAAGCCACAAAGTTGATATTGTCCAGATAAGTAAGGATGGTTATTGTTAGGATAGGAACCACTGATGGCACGGAGACCCTTTTCTGAAAGTCATTGAAATATAACAGAACCATGACAGTTCTATAACCTGTCTCTACCATGGGTGGTAATGAAATCTCACAAAATCTTAGCTAAGATGGTGATTGTCTTGAATCCGGGAATTCTCCGGTTTCAAATATCTAAATTTATTTCTTTATGATTCAGCTTTTTTTTCATGTTTATATGTTATATATATATGTGTGTGTGTATTATATTTATGGATATATAGGTTAATTTTTTCCAAGGATAAATAAGTCATGTGCTTTATTAATTAATCAATACCAGGACTGGTCATTGATACAGATTTTTCTTAAAAAAATCATAACTGTTTTCAAGCATGTAAACCGAGAACCATTTGCAACAATTAAATGCAAAGTGAATTCCATGTAACACTTTAATGTCATTGAGGGGAATTATCTTAACAACATTCTATGTGTGCCACACCAATTGCCCATTGCACCTAAAATTAGATCATTTCTTATCACTTAATTTTTTTTAAGATTTTATCTTAATTTCATTTAGTTAACATACAGCATAATAGTAGTTTCAGGTATATAGTGTAGTGATTCAACACTTGCACACAACACCTGGTGCTCATCAGAAGGGCACTCTTTAATCCCCATCCCCTATTTAACCCATCCCCCATACCCTGTCTTCTGGTGACCATCAAATTGTTCTCTAGAGTTACTAGTCTTTTTATTGCTTTGCCTCTCTCTTTTTTCCCGCCTTTGCTCCTATGTTTCTTAAATTCACATTTAAGTGGAATCATGTGGTATTTGTCTTACTCTGACTGACTCATTCTGTTTTATATATATACACAATTAAACATACATGTCACGTTTTCATTAATATAAATATGAGTCTATTTCTGGGTTTTCTATACTGTTCCATTCATCTGTATGTCTGATTTTGTGACAGTACCATATGATGTTGATTACTACACCTTTGTAATGTGTCTTCAAGACAGGAATTATGGAGCCTCCTCTTTTGTTTTTCTTTTTTAACATTGCTTTTGCTATTGGGGATCTTTTGTGGTTCCATACAAATTTTTGGATTGCTTGTTCAAGCTCTGGAAAAACTGCTGTTGGTATTTTGATAGGGATTGCTTTAAATGTGTGGATTGCTTTGGTAGTAAAGACATTTTCACAATCTTTGTTCTTTCAACCCATGAGCATGAAATGTGTTTCCATTTCTTCCTGTCATCTTCAATTACTTTCATCTTTGTTTTGTAGTTTTCAGAGTGCAAGTCTTTCACTTCTTTGGTTAGGTTTATTCTATGTATCTTATTTTGGGAACAATTACAAATAGCATTGTTTTCTTTTTTGTTTTGTTTTGTTTCTGCTGCTTCATTAATAGTATATAGAAATGCAACAGACTTCTGCACACCAATATTGTACCCTGTGATTTTAATGAATTCTTTGATAAGTTCTAATAGTTTTTTGGTGGGATCTTCATGGTTTTCTGTATCAAGTATCATGTCATCTGCAAATAGTAAAAATTTTACTTCTTTCCCAGTTTGATTGCCTTTGATTTCTTTTTGTTGTGTAATTGTGGAAGAGCCATGGGGAAGTCAAGTACCCAGAACCCCAGACTTGCCAGGAGCCCTCTGACCAAATCCCTCCAACCAAGCATGGCAGTAGGGAAACATATCATCTGGACAGTGGGGTGACCAGGTTCCATAGGACCATGAGCCCTCCATCTCAGCTTTGTACAAGGTAAAGGAATCACCAAGCCCCTGGGCCAAGTGCAAACCGTCTGGTGCAATAGAGAACAGGGCGATTGAATCCACAGAAAACCAGTCCTCCTGGTGAGTCTTAAGAATATGAAATCTCTAACCAAACACTGCAATGCCAAATGGGGGCCCTTAACAACAGGATGAGGGAGAGCCCTCTGAACACGAGCCCTCCAATTCAGCAGAGCACAAGAATGTCAAGTCCACAGAACAACCTGCTTGCCAGGACCTCCAGTCCATGAGCCTTCAAACCCAGTTTGGCACTGACAAAGGAGATCCCTGGACACTAGGCTGAGTGGGAGTCCTCTAACTGGGAGCTCTCTCTCCCAGAAGCAAATAGAACATTTGAGTCCTAACAACACCAGACCAAGCAGGAGCCTTCCTCCAACACCAAGCTCTGCACTTGGCAAATGGTTCATCTGGACACCTGATGACTAAGATCAGGAGCCCTTCATCCCAACAGAGCACAGGGACAGAGTCTTCCCTAGAATGCTAGGTCCTTAAGGAGTGCTAAAGTAAAAGAAGCTCAGCACTGGATGAATCCCCTGGACATGAGGCTGACTAAGAGCCCTCAGATCATGAGGCCTCCAACTCAGTTGAACACTGGGCACAAAAATTCTCTGGGTACCAGGATGACTAGGGGCCCTCAGACCACAAGCTCTGCAACCCAGCAGAGCACAAGACAATCAGGTCACCAGAAAATCAGGAGCCCTCAAGCTAGGAGCTCTGCAACACAGTTTGCTACTGGGTGAATGAATCACCTGGACTGTAGACTGAGAAGGAGCCCTCAGAACACAAGTTATCCAATCCAACAGAGCATAAGGTAATCAGGTTCCCAGAACACAAGGATTTCCAGGAGCCCTCTGAACAAAAATCTTCCAACCAGAGCTGGAAGTGGGTAAATGTATTATCTGGACAGTGGGCCCAGCAGGAGTCTTATGACCTCAAGGCCTCGAACCCAACTCTGCACCAGGGAAAGGAGTCACATGGACACTGGAACAAAGAAGGGGCATGTCTTCTAATGCAGTAGAGAACACAGCAACAATGTCCCCAGATCACCGGGCCCACAGGATACCCTGAGACCATGACACCCGAAACCCAGCTCCACACTGGGCAAAGGAGTCCCAGGGACACTTGTCTCAGTGGGAGTCTTCTGCCTGGGAGCTCTTCAGCCCAACAAAGTAGAGGGGAATTGAGTCCTCACAGCAGTGGGCCAACCAGAAAACTTCAGACACTCCAACTCAGGTTGGCAGTAGGCAAAGGGCTCACATGGACACCAGGATGACTGGACTCCCTCCAAATGGGGCCCACCAATGGAACAGACAACTTCCAATTGAGTCCCTAGACCACCAGACCCACTGGGAAACCTGGGACCCCAAGGCCTCTGTTTCAACTTGGCCCTGGGCTGAGTCTCTCAGACACCAGTCTGAGGAGATGTTTTCTGACCAAAAGCCCTCCAACCCAGTAGAGCACAAGACAGTTGGGTCTGCAGAACAGAACACAGGTTGACTGGGAGCCCTCTGGTCATGACTCCTCCAACTCAGCTCTGCACTGGGCCAACACCCTAAAACTCTAGGCTGACTGGAACCCCTTTAACTAAGGTGCTACCAGGGCAATTGACTCTCCACTGGCTTGAAATGTACTTCAACCTAAGGTCCTTGTAGATTGTCACCTGGGTAGCTTTCCAATTTTGGGGAGTCCTCCTCAGGAGAAAAGGATACCATGCCTGAAAAGGAACCAAACCGAAAGTTTGAAAAATTCAAAATAGAACTCATAGCAGAAGATGAGGTGGGGGGCTGGAGGTAATTGTAGAAGAGATCCCAGGCCTTGAGAACAGAGGAGTCTTTGACTAAGTACCTTCAGATGAAGGAGAGGTACTCCAGCCTGGAAGGAGATGTGGAGACCTTAGGAAAAGAGGCCAAGTAGTGGTGAGAGGCAGACTCACGTCTATGAGGTGGAGAGATTCTTTGGGTATATGAAGGACTTGCTGGAAGCTTTTGCCTTCCAGGCAATGTCTTCTAAGTGTTGATGTCCGCGCACCCACCCATCCAGGATGGCATAAAAGGGGAGCTTAGAAAAGTGTGGATATCTGTAGGAGTGAAGGTGTGGCATGAGTTTTACAATTTATCAAGGGACTAAATAAATAAGTTAAAGTCATCATTTCAGAATGAATAATTTACAGGAAACAACTCCTGGGTGATTGCGCTGTACAGCCCGGATTACACTCACCACTTCGCCTTAAAAGTAAGTCATTCTTCAGTTGGCGGGCAGGGGGCTCCATGGCTCTGAGAGAGTGTCAGTGAACTATGCAGAGCTGACCCTGAGCACAACCTTACAGCCCCCTTCAATACTTTCAGACATCCTGATTTCTAGAAACCATGTTTAGCTTCTGAGGTCAGCCCCATTCTGATTGGAAGGAAAAAATAAGCTGTATATCCATACATAGGTATTTCTGCAAAAATGAGTTTTGTCTCTATCCCTACCACTCACTCTTTGGCAATTAGAGTTTGGACCCAGACATGAAGAGTCCAACTCTGGCCACCACAGCAAGTATTTCCTGACTACATGTTCCTGTGTGATGCGGGCCTTTGGAGTGTAAATGTGACAAGAAGACGAGGGAACCATGGTAGAGGATGTCAGAGACATGGGACCATTCCCTATCTCTGGGTGATTTCCTGTGGTTTGGGGTAGGCAGGTACAGACTGGAGTGAGGATCCTGGATGGTGGGCTCTCTGCTCTGAACAAAGAAGCACTGCATAATTTGGGGGAGACACTCAGATTCCTACTGGCTGCTCCTGTGGAGGGGTGGATGGGCAGAGTAAGCAGAGAAGGAGACAGGAACAGGTATGAATAGGGGCATATGGAAAACTGAGGGTGTATGTGAATATGGAGGGAGGTGACTACCTCTAATAGGCAGAGCTGAGATTCTGCCATGCATTGGACAGAAGAAAGGAGGAAAGTAAGTTTCCGAGTTTGTCTTCTCCCTGGAGATTTCCCTTTCACCTCTTCAGGTGATGATATGGGAGCTCAATACCTTGTGACTACCAATGTGCAGAGGTCTGCCTGTGGCTGTAGCTGAGGTGGAGCCGAGTCTAGAACCATGGTCCCTTGGGAGAGCTCAAGTCACTGTGCTCATAACAGCTGGGCATAAATTAATGGGAGCCTTGCAGAAGCTGGTAGTTGGAGGGAAGGTAAAAATGAGGGGGACTTGAAAGGAGAAGGGTTAGCCTCTCTAAGATGGATTGTGTCTGAGCTTATAGGAGGGCTACTGCTTTCAGGAGCCAGTGGGGAGGCTGGTGAAGTCCAGGTCACTTGGATTTGAGGGGGAAGTGGATCACTTACGTGATCCCAGAGCTGTGAACCTCCAGTGGTCAACAGCTCAGACCCCCTTACCCCACACCTGTTTCTAGCCACAGCAGGCTCTTGGAGGTGCTGGAAACTATTCACCCAAGAGTCTCACACAGAACCACAAGTCTTTACTAAGTGTCTGTGCCTTAAAGTATTGTCCTTCTGAGAAGGAGCGTGTAGTCCCCTGGACCCAGAGTGGGCCTGCTTTGTTGCTGAGTAAACCATGCACTGTAACCAAATCCAGATGAGACCTGGAAGAGATGGAGCATCAGGACAGCAGGACCTTGTAGAAGGTTGGGGATTAAAGCCACATCTCCGAGAGACCCATGACCACACAAATTGCGAACCTTTCAGATCCAGGATGCTTCACCCAGACATGAAGTATGCACTGCTCAAACCCAACTTTCAGCCCATGCTCTGCATGGCAGCAGGGCTGCTGGGGATGATTTAGACACTGGTGTGCTTGAGTCCCTCATGCAGGTTCTGCTGCCAACCCCCAGCTACTACATTCTGGGGCATTGCAGTCTTCTGCAGAGGACTGAGTGGCTCTGGCAGCCAAGATGACTGAGGACACTGCAGACACAGGATGAGGCTGGAGAAGTCTCTGTCCTTAGACAGGACAGCCCAGCAGCTGGCAGGTCCCCACATCCCAGGCTTACTGGTTCCTTCTACACAACCCACTAAGCAGAACAGGAACTTGGAATAAGGTGGGTGGGGTAGCACGTTAATTGGCTTCTCACCCTTTGTAATGAATAAATAGGTATTTTAACTACTCTAGTGCCTGTTAGACAAAAGCTCAAATTCCCCTGCTTGTCACCATCTCTGATCCCTTTCTTCAACCGTGGGATTATTTAGGAAATGTCTTGGATAGTTTGTGACCTTCCAAGCTTCAATGTTGAGAAATCATTCTTTTTGATAGTTGAGTAATATTCCATTGTATATATGGACCACAGCTTCTTAATCCAGTCATCTGTTGAAGGGCATCTCAGTTCTTTCCACGATTTAGCTACTGTGGACAATGCTGCTATGAACATTGGGGTGCATATGGCCCTTCTCTTCACTATGTCTGTATCTTTGGGGTAAATACCCAGTAGTGCAATTGCTGGATTATAGGGTAGCTCAATTTTTAACTTTTTAAGGGACCTCTACACTGTTTTCCAGAGTGGCTGTACCAACTTGCATTCCCACCAACAATGTAGGAGGGATCCCCTTCCTCCACATGCTCTCCAACAAGTGTTGTTTCTTGCCTTGTTAATTTTTGCCATTCTAACTGGCATAAGGTGGTATCTCAGTGTGGTTTTGATTTGAATTTCCCTGATGGCTAATGATTTTGAACATTTTTTCAACATAAGTTTTTGGGTATTCTAACCCTATTCATTGTGAACTACACTAGGTCTTTCTCTTTTTTTAAGTTTCAGAGATAGTTCAGTGATTCATCAGTTGCATATAACACTCAGTGCTCATCATACCACTTTAACCCATCCCTCTACCCCCACCTTTCCAGCGACCCTTCAGTTGGTTTCCTAGAATTAAAAGTCTCTTATGGTTTATCTCCCTCCCTAATTTCTTATTTTATTTGTTCTTCCCTTCCCCTGTGTTCACTCTTTTTGTTTCTTAATTTCCACACATGAATGAAATCATAGGATAATTTTCTTTCTCTCGTTGACTTATTTTGCTTAACATAAAAACCTCTAGTTCCATCCACGTGTTAACAAATGAGAAGATTTCATTATTTCTGATGGCTGAGTACTATTCCATTGTGTTTGTAGACCATATCTTCTTTATCCATTCAGCTGTCAATGGGCATATTGGGTCTATAGTTTGGACGTTGTCATTATAAATTTTGGGGTGCATGTGCCCCTTAGAATCATTATATTTGTATCCTTTGGATAAATACCTAGTAGTGCAATTGTTTGGTCATAGAGTAGCTCTATTTTTTTCAGTTTTTTTATGAACAGTTTTCCAGAGTGGCTGCACCAGTTTGCATTCCCACCAACAGTGTAAGAGGGTTCTCCTTTCTCTGTATCCTCACCAATATCCGTTGTTTCATAAGTTGTTAATTTTAGTAATTCTGACTGGTGTGAAGAGGAAACTCGTTGTGGTTTTGATGAGCATTTCCCTGATAATGGGTGATGTTGAGCATTTTTTCATGTGTCTGTTAGCCATCTGTGTGTCTTCTTTAGAGAAATTTCTGCTCATGTCTATTTAGATGTGCCCTTTCTGGGTTGACCCATTCTAGTTGTGATTTTAGCATAGCAGCTACCCAGGCAGTGAATGTCCTCACCATGGACTCTAATGTGTCAGCATCACAGGGTAGATTGTGCTGTAAGACCTGAGAGTTGATTTTTTCCCCTCTTTTTGACACCATGCAAGATCCTGACTTAAGCTTTGATCGCAGATGTTTCCACCTCAGTAGGGTGGTCTCCAGTAAACACCTTGCTGGCCAATCAAGGAGAACTCCAGGCCACCTCCCCACCCTGAGACTCCTTTGTTTTAGAGAATCTGGGTGAATTTTTATACCAGACTATGTGGGAGACTTGGTTTTCTCTTCCTATGCTTGAAATTCTTAAACTTACATTTAAATTCACCAATAAAGGGGCGCCTGGGTGGCACAGCGGTTAAGCGTCTGCCTTCGGCTCAGGGCGTGATCCTGGCATTATGGGACTGAGCCCCACATCAGGCTCCTCCACTATGAGCCTGCTTCTTCCTCTCCCACTCTCCCTGCTTGTGTTCCCTCTCTTGCTGGCTGTCTCTATCTCTGTCGAATAAACAAATAAAAATCTTTAAAAAAATAAAAAAAAATAAATTCACCAATAAAGAGTGAGCCCTGAAACCTTCGGCCGCCAGCCACTATCCCAGTAACAGCAGAAGCCCAGCCCCAGGTGCTGTGTCATTTCCAGGTCTTGCAAGTGATACCCTTGGATTTTCCCAACGTTTTCAGGTTGCTGTTACTACAAGGCAGCATGAAATTCTAGTAGGAAGGACAAGGGTGGTTCCTGACTGGTAGAGAAGGAGCAGGGAGGATTGGGGTGCCATCTGGGAGCCACACCCACACATTCACAGATGGGACACCCAGTCTCTCTGTTGCTCAGAACCCACAGTGTGCAGACCCTTCCTCTTCTCTGAATCCCCCCTCTCCCTTCCCTGCCCCAGTCTGCCTGAAGCCCACTCTAGGGCCCTGGGCTCAGAACCAGCTTTCAGGTGAAGCATCTGCAGGATCCAGGCTCCCTCCATCAGCAGGGAAAACCCTGGTCGAGCTTCATGAGGGGTCGGCCCATCATGTTTTTCAGATCTCAGGACCTTTGAGCATCAGGTCACCTCCCCCATAGAATTGGGTTTGTCTGACGATGACAGAAACCCAAATGCAATCCAGCTGGAAGTAGCCTCCCTTAGCCTGTCTAGGGGCAGCAGGTAACTCTGGACTCTTGGGGACACCCTGCTCTTCACTTCTGTGATAATTTTACTTCCAGCTCCTTTTTTAAAATTATTATTATGTTATGTTAGTGACCATACAGTATATCCTTAGTCTTTGATGTAGTGTTCCATGATTCATTGTTTGCATATAACACCCAGTGCTCCATGCAATACAGGCCCTCCTTAATACCCATCACCGGGCTATCCCTTCTTTGCTCATTTTTGTTTCAGCTTCCTTTTCCAGCTTTTTCTGTGTGCCACTTTGGTTGGTGTTCAGTTCTAGGCCACATGCTCTTCTTCTCTTCATGGTCCTCATGGGGAAGCCCTTCTATCCCCCAGTTTCAGAGAGCACCCCTCTCGTCCTTACCCTTCTTTCCCCTGAGCTCCAGACTCTGTTTATCTGCTCTGTGAGGAGACAGCTCCATCTGACCTCAGTCTTTCAGTAAGTAATTAATGGGATCTCACTGTATGCCAGTAGGAAACAAATAAGGAAGGTTCCTGAACACCCCCCCTTTTTTTTTAGTTTCACAGGTACAATTTAGTGATGCTTTAGTTGCTTGTAACACCTAGTGCTCATTCTGTCAAGTGCCCTCCTTAATGCCCATCACCAAGTCACCCCATGTCCCAGCCACCTCCCCTCCAACAACCCTGTTTGTTCCCCTACAGTTTAGAGTACCTTATGGTTTGCCTCCCTCTCTGTATTCATCTTTTTTTTTTAATTCCCTTACCTTATGTTCTTCAGTTTTGTTTCTTAAATTATACTTAGGAGAGAAATCATGTGGTATTTGTCTTTCTCTGACTGACTTATTTTGCCTAGCATAATACATTCTAGTTCCATGCATATCATTGCAAATTAGAAGATCTCATTCGTTTTGGTGGCCGAGTAATATTCTACTGTATGTATATAACAAGACTTCTTTATCCAGACTTCCAAAATTTCTGATTTTGCAACCCGCTGCTTATAACACTTTGTGTAGCCTCCTCAAGCCAACTCCCACCCCTCCTCTATATCCTCAGCTGTATCACACCCGACTCCAGTGTCCACACTTCCTATCTTCCAGGTGGTGGTCCCTTTTACAGATTTGCAGCACTTGTGTTCTCAGATCTCTGATTGATTTCTTGGGTTTTCAGATTGATTTCATAAGTATGTAGTTGTATTTGAGGGAGCAAACTTAACTCCTCCCTCCAGTACTTTCTGATTAGAGGCTGGACATGAAGACTGTGAACCTGGGGACAGACTGGATTTTGTTGTCCCCCTTCTATGAGGCTGAATGTAGTTTTGTCAACAGGTAATGACTTGTGAAACAGCACCATCCTTTCAGGTATACATTTATTGTGGGAAGATGGACCAAATTTGGTATCTAACATTCTGTACACTTCAATCTAAACTCTGATGAATGAGTTGATAGTACTATTTGCTCTAGTGACATATTGTCTGACTTACCCCGCAAGTGTGACTTTTCATGGGGTCTAATGGCCCATGTCTTCTTTAATATCAGTGTCAGTGTTTTAGTGAATTGTGACTCCGTGTGACACATTTAGCTTTGTAATGGTTGAGTCTTTCAGCCTCACCATGACCTTCACTATAAATACATCCCAAATACAAATTTTTCATCTTGAAAGAAATTTAATGTTTTCCTTAAAAACATGGTTTCCAGGCAATGATGTTATGAAGGTAATTGATAAAGCCATTGGTCATTGAGCAGCCAGACTGCATGGTGATTGGCCACCTGAATGGGGCCAATGTGACAGTGCCCTAGTGATTGGCTAGGGTATGGTGGTGACATCACAAGAAGGCATTGTGATGCCCCAGGTCTGTTATAAAAGCACAGCAACAGCCCAGATTGTACTAAGGAGAGAGATGGCCCTTCAGCCACAGTTTTTCCTACTATTCCTCGCATTCTCTGCCCTGTTCTCTGCCCCTGCCCATGGCAAGCCCCCTACCAACTCCTCCTTCCCTGGGCCTCTCGCCAACATTCTGCACACCACCTTCATGTTTGTGCATACTTTTGTGCTCCTTTGTGATCCTGAGAGTCCTCAAACCCGCACATGGTGACTTCTGGACCCGTTTCCCACTTTGAAGATGGCCTGTCTGCTCAGGGACACATTCCGTTTGGTATGTGGGAGTGGGACTTTGGATATCAGTGTACCATGGATTCTCAGCCAGCTGGGTCCCATACCACTGGGATCACAACTGGGCTCAGTACAGTAAAGTTGAGTCCACATCCTGAGGGAGCACTGGGCACACTACTACTCTGGAGCCCTCCAGACCGGCTCAGCACAAGGACGCTGAACATTGAGCTGCCCCAGATGTACACAATGTGTACAATGCATACAGACCCCTGGAAGAGAGGGAATTTTATGAAACAAGTAAGTACTAGGAGAAGGAATCACCAGTGGGAGGGAGAGAATTTTATGAAACAGTTAAGTACTGGGAGAAGGAATCACCACATCACTGGGAATAGTGGGAGTCCTTGGAACACAGGTCCTCAGACCGTGAGCTGTCTAATCCAGCTCATCAGTGGATGAACTAATTTCCCAGACACCTGGCTGACCAGGAGCCCACAGATCAGAAACTCTTGAACACAGTATAACACACACACATTCAGACCCCAGAACAGAGCTGCAACAGGAACCCAAAGACTGGGAGGGTTCTGAACCCATTTGACACTGGGCAGATGAGTCACACATACACTGGGTGGACAAGGAGTCCTCATAACACAGCTGGCCAACCCAGTGCAGCACAAGGCAAGTGATTCCAGAGAACACCAGGCTTTCCAAGTGCCAAGAAACCACAAGTGCTGCATCCCAGGTCAGTTTTGGGAAAATGATTCACCTGAATAGCAGCATCACCATATACCGTGGACCTGGAGACCAAGAAAGGAGCCCTGGGCTCAGCCAAGCAGACAGTTGAAGAGCCGGCTCACCATGCACCCATTGACTTAAAGACCAACAAATCAGCTCTCTACTGGCCAAATAGGAACTTGGATAAGTTCACCATGTGCCCTTGGACCTGGAGACCAATGTAGCTCTCTGCATGAGGCTAAGCAGACACCTGGACAGGAGACTCATCAGGTGCCATTGGGCCTGGAGACCAACAACACAGCCCTCTATTCGGCCAAACAGGAACCTGGAGAGTATGCTTACTATGTGCCCTTGGACCTGGAGCCCAAAAAAGGAGCCCTGGGCTGGGCCAAGCAGACACCTTCACAGTGGGATCACCATGCACCCTTGCACCTGGACACCAACAAGACAGATCTGTGCTAGGCCAAGAGGGCACCTGGACAGCAGGCTCACCATTTGTCTTTTGACATCGATAACAACTCAGTTTTACACTAGGCCAAGCAGGCGCCCGGAGAGGGGATCATTATGTGCCCTTGGACCTGGAAACCAACAGCTCAGCTCTATCTTGGGCCAAGCAGGCACCTGGATGGTGGGCTCACTGTGCACCCATCGAGCTGGAGACCACCAACCCAGGTCTGCTCTAGGCCAAGCAGGCACCTGGACAGCAGGCTCAGCATGTGTCTTTGGACCTGGCAATCAACAACTGAGCTCTGTGCTAGACCAATCAGTCACCTCGGCAGTGGGGATCACCATATACTCTTGGAACTGAAGATCAACAACTGAGCTGTCTGATAGGCCACACAGACACCTTCACAGAGGGCTCACCACGTGCCCTTATTCCTTGAGACCTAGAACAAAGCTCTGTGCTAGGCCAAGCAGTCACCTTGGCAGTGGGATCACCATATACTCTTGGACCTGGAGACCATCAGCTGAGCTGCCTTATAGGCCAAGCAGGCACCTTTACAGCAGGCTCACCATGTTCCCTTATTCCTTGAGACCTAGAACATAGTACTATTCTAGCTAGGGCCCAGCAGGCACCTGGTAAGGAGGCTTACCCTGTGCCCTTGGACCTCAAGACCAACAAATCACCTCTGTGATAGATCAAGCAGGTGCCTTGATAGCAGGCACACCATGGGCATTGGACCTGAGACCAATGATGCAACTCTGCGCTAGCCCAAGCAGGCACCTGGACAGTGAGTTCACCACATGCCCTTGGATGTGGATCCTTCCTTCCCTCAGAGCACAGAGCTGTCAAACACTGAGCTTGCCAGTGGGTGTCAGATTATGAGACCTCCAAACCTGCTCAGCATTGCACTGATGTGTCCACTGGACAGATGACCACCTTGGAGCCTTCAAACCATGAGCCCTCCATACCAGGTCGGCAGTGGGCTAAAAAGCCACTGGAACACCAGCCTGACCCAAAACCCAATGACTTTCAACTCTTCAGAGAAGTGAGCATTGGAGTCCCTTCTCGTCTTGGATTTACTTCAGCCTGAGGTCCTTGTGGCCTGCTATGTGGGCATTATTCATTTTGCGGGGAGTTCTCCTCCTCAGAAGAAAATGACACCATGCCGTAAGAGATAAAATCGTCCAGTGGTTTGAAAACTTTGTATTAAAACTCAGGACAAGAAATGAGAAGGGGCGTTGGGAGGATGTTGAGGAGACCCAGACCCTGAGCACTGTGGAGGCATTGCCTGAGATCCTCCAGTTGAAGGAGAGGTGCTCTATCCTCAAGGGAGAGGTGGATGTCTTAAGAAGACAAGCAGTGAAGTGAAAGGCAGGCTCAGCTCCATGAGTTGGAGAGGTGGTTCATTCAAATGAAGATCTTTCTGGAAGTTTCTGCCTTCCACAGAGTGACCAAGGGTGACGTTTATGCACGTCTGGAGTGGGGGTGTGGTACAAATTTGAATATTAGGTTAAATAAACAATTTAAAATGATCAATTTTGAATGAGTAATTGATGAGAAACAACTTCTGGGCTATTGTAATGTGCAGCCTGGCTTACAGTCACTACTGCCCCTTATGAGTCATCATATTTTCCTGAGGCTGGGGTCTCGGTGGCTCTAAGAAAATTTGGTGAAGCATGCAGAGCTGATACTGAGCATAACCTGCCTGTCCCCATCAACACTTTCAGACATACTGATCTCTGGAAACCAAGCACAGCTGCTGAGATCAGCACCACTATGATTGGAAGGAAATGAGAAGCAGCATGTCTGCACACAGGTATTTCTGCATAAAGCATTTCTGGCTGAGACCTCCCAGCAGATTGTTGCTAAACCTGAGGTTGGACCTTGATGTTATGGCTCAAACTGTGGCCACAACAGCAGGTGTTTCTCCACTACATGTTCCTGTGTGATGCAAGCCTTTAAAGAGCAAATGTGACAAGGCCAGGGAACCAGGGTGAGGGAGTGCAGAGGCATGGGACCATTCCCTGTCTCTGGGTGAGGAGGTGTGGGGTCAGGACTGTAGGCAGAATGGTGTGAGGGGCCAGGATGGTGGGCTCTATTCTGACCAATAGCACTGCAAGAATTGGGGGAGACATGTGGAATTCACATTGGGTGCTTCAGGTGCCTGGTTGTTTGCACAGAGTAAGGCACAGTGCAAGAGACTTGGGAAAAGCTGCACCTTGGAGTCTGTAGGGTCTACTTGGGCAGGAAGGAAAGGGGCCAATTCCAAGAGGCAGAGCAGAGATTCTATGGTAAATTGAACACTGGGTGTCAGAAGGGAGTTGAAAAGTGAGGTTCTAGGTTCATCCCCTCCTGGGAAATGGTCCCTCTTAGCTCCTTGGATGTGGGGTGGAAGCTCAGGTGAGGTGCATATCCCAGTGAGCTGGGACCCACCTGTGGGTACAGCTTAGCTGGAAGGGGAAGAGCCTAGAGCTGTGGCTCCTGGACTGAGCTCAGTCAAGGCCGTATGCTCATAGCATACACAGATGGGAGCCATGAGGAAGCTTCATCTGGGGGTGGTAGGGGAACTTCAGGGGGCTTGGGAATTAAGAGGCTTGCATCTCTAAGATGGATGGTGTCTCAGCTGATGTAAAGTGCTGCTTTAAGGAGCCAGTGTAGAAGCTGGTGGAGTCCAGGTCACTTAAATATAAGGGGGATGTGTGTTGCTTATGTGATCCCAGCACTTGGCGTCTCCTGTGCTTAGCTGCCCAGACTCTTCTCACCATACCCTGGGTTCTACAAACATCAGCCTCCTGGATGGACTGGCACCCAGAGTTGCTCACCCCTTGGGTCCCCATTCCTTCACCTGTAAAATGGGGGTAACTTTGGTGGGAGGTGGTTGTGTGAACAGGAGGTAGGAGATGCCAGTGTTGGGGAGGAGATCTACAAGGGTAGGGGACAGATGCAGTTCAGAGGAGGGAGGGAAGAAAGGAGGGTAGACTGTGAGCCAGGTCCTTGTCCTGGCCTTTCCTTCCAAAGGCAAAACATCAGCTCTGGGAGGACAGCAGTCAGGATGCTGCCTCTGTCCCTTAATTGGCCTTCTCTGCCCCTACAGGGTGTCACAGCACAGCCCCTGCCAAGTCACAGACTGGCACCAGACCCCTTCCTGCCTCCTTTACTGCTGTTTGACACAGGGTCTTGGGGCCTTTAGGGATGTTTGGAGATCCGGCGAGCCAGGGTGGGCCTGCTAATCTTAGGGACTATTCTGAGGTGTGTTGACAGGTAGAGCACTGCTACAGGTATGTAGGGAGATAGGTAGATTTATAGATTCACAGAAGCTGTAGGTAGTTAAGAAAAATTCATTCACAGAAGCAACCTTCATCCATTTTGGTTATTTCCAGTCTTTCTGCTATTTCAAATAAACCTGCAGTGAACATTTGTGCACAATGTTTCATGGGATCTTAAATTTTCATTCTCTGGGTTTAAAGGTCCAGGAGACTGCTTGCTAGGTTATAGGGTTTATGTTTTGCTTCTGTAGAACCTATCAAACTGTCTTACCTGAGTGGCTACTCTATTTACATTCCCACCAGCAGTGTAGGAGAGCTGCCTCTTTCCAACAGTGATGTTTTTACTGTGTGTTATATTAAACAACAATCTTAACAGGTGGGGAGTAGTGATAACTCTCAGGTTTTCATTTGCATTTTTCTCATGGCTAGTGATGTTGAACATTTTTCTCTTGTGCCTATTTGCATCTGCCTGTGTCTTTGATATAATATCTGTTCATGTCTTTCTGTCCATTTTCTGTTTGGATAGTTTTGTCTTGTGTTTTTTTTTTTTCCTGTTGAGTTTTGAGTTCCTTATATATTATAGATAGAAGTTCTTTGTTAGATATGTCTATTGCAAATATGATCACCTAGTCTATAGCGTTTCTGTTCGTTCCATCTTTGTGTGTGTGTATGTGTGTGTGTACCTAATAGAAACAATTTCTTGGTAGAGTAACACTTTCAGTTTTTTTTTTTTTTGGTACATCCCAGCTTAGCCACCTAAACAAGTTCATTGTGGTTTTGATTTGTATTTCCCTGGTGGCAAAGTGGCATTGAGCATTTATTTATGTGCCTGTTAGCCATTTGTATATCTTCTTTCGAGAAGTACCTGTTCACGTCTTCTGTCTATTTATTGATTGGATTATTGGTGTTTTTTGGGTGTTGAGTTTGAGAAATTCTTATAGATTCTGGATACTAGCCCTTTATCTGATAAGTCATTTTCAAATATCCTCTCCCATTCTGTATGTTCCCTTTTAGTTTTGTTGACTGTTTCCTTGGCTGCACAGAAGCTTTTTATCTCGATGAAGTCCCAATTTCCCTTGGCTTTAGAGATGTGCCTTGCAAGATGTTTCTATGGGTGAGCACAAAGAAGTCATTGCCTTTGCTCCTCTCTAGCATTTTGATGGATTCTTGTCTCACATTTAGGTCTTCCACCCATTTTGAGTTTATCTTTGTGTATGGTCTATGACAATGGTCCAGTTTCATTCTTCTGCATGTGGCTGTCCAATTTTCCCAACACCACGTGTTGAAGACACTGGTATTTTGTTTTTGTATTTGTTTTTGTTTTCCCATTGGATATTCTCATCTGCTTCATTGAAGATTAGTTGAACATAAAGTTGAGGGTCCATTTCTGCGTTCTCCATTCTGTTCCATGGATCTGTGTGTCGGTTTTTATGTGAGTACTGTACTGTGTTGATGATTACAACTTTGTAATACAGCTTGAAGTCCAGAATTGTTATGGCCCAGCTTTGCTTTTCTTTTTCAACATTTCTCTGGCCATTTGGGGTCTTTTCTGATTCCATACACATTTTAGGATTGTTTCCTCCAGCTCTGTGAAAAATGCTGATGGTATTTTGACTGGGATTGCATTGAATATTTAGAATGCTTTTGGTAATATAGACATTTTAACAATATTTTTTCATCCAATCCAGGAGCATGGAATTCTTTTCCATGTCTATGTCTTCCTCAATTTCTTTCATAAACATTTTGTAGCTTTCAGAGTACATCTCTTGACCTCTTTGGTAGGTTTATGCCTCAGTATCTGATAGTTTTTGCTACAATTGTAAATGGGATAAATTCCTTTATATCTCTTTCTGCTTCTTCATTGTTCTTCTATAGAAATGCAACTGACTTCTATACATTGATTTTATCTCCTGTGACTTTGCTGGATTCCTGTATCAGTTTTAGCAAATTTTGGTGGAGCATTTTGGTTTTCTACACACAGTATCATGTCATCTGGGAAGAGTGAAGATTTGATTTCTTCTTTTCTTGTTTTTGTAATAATATTTTTTATTATACTATGTTAGTCACCATACAGTACATCCCTAGTTTTTAATGTAAAGTTCCATGATTCATTACTTGCGTATAACACCCAGTAGAGCATGCAATACGTGCCCTCCTTAATACCCATCACCAGCCTATCCCATGCCCCCACCCCCCATCCCCTCTGAAGCCCTCAGTTTGTTTCCCAGAGTCCATAGTCTCTCATGGTTTATTCCCCCTTCTGTTTACCCCCCTTCTTCCCTTTCTTCTCCTACTGATCTTCCTACTTCTTATGTTCCATAAATGAGTGAAACTATATGATAATTGTCTTTCTCTGCTCGACTTATTTTGATTTCTTCTTTTCTGATTTGGATGCCGTTTATTTCTTTTTATTGTCAGATTGCTGAGGCTAAGACTTCCAGTAGAATGTTGAACAACAGTGGAGAGTATGTACATCCCTGTGGTGTTCCTGATGTTATCCCCATTGAGGATGATATTCACTCTTGACCTTTCATATGTAACTTTTATGATATTGAGGTATATTCCCTCTATTCCTACATGGTGGAGGGATCTTTTCAAGAAAGGATGCTGTATTTTCTTATATGCTTTTTCTGCATCTATTGAGAAGATCACCTTGTTCTTGTCCTTTTTTATATTAATGTGGTGTATCACATAGATGGATTTGTGGATGTTGAACTACTCCTGTAGGCCAGAAATTAATCCCTCTTGGTCATGGTGATTAATCCTCCTAATATACTGTTGGATCCCACTGGCTAGTATCTAGCGAGAATTTTTGCATCCATATTCGTCAGGGAGATTGGCTTATAAACTCCTTTTTGGTGGAGTCTTTGTCTGGATTGAGAATCAATGTAATGTTGGTCTCATATAATGACTTTGGAAGGTTTATGTTGCATTTATATTTTTTGGAACCCTTTCAGAAGAATAAGCATTAATTCTTTATTTTTTAAAGTTTTTTTAATAATGCTCAGTTTGAAAACATATATTATATCATTAGTTTTTGATGGTAATGTTCACCATTTCATTAGTTAACACCCAATCCTCAATTTCTCTTTATATGTTTGTAGAATTCCCCTGGGAAGCCATCTGGACTGGACTTTTGTTTGGTGGATGATTTTTGATTACCAATTCAATTTCATTGCTGATTATGGGTCTGTTTGGCTTTTCTGTTTCTTCCTGATTCAGTGTTGGTAGTTTCTATGTTTCCAGGAATTGGTCCATTTCTTCCAAATTGACCATTTTGGGGGCATATAATTGTTCATAATATTCTCTTATAATTGTTTGTATTTCTGTGGTGTTGGCTGTGATCTCTCCTCTTTCATTCATGATTTTGGGTCCTTTTTCTTTTCTTTTTGATAAGTCTGCCTAGGGGTTTTTCAGTCTTATTAATTCTTTCAAAGAAACTGCTCTTGGTTTTGTTGGTCTGTTCTACTGATTTTTAAAATTTCTATATCATTGATTTCTGCTCAGTATTTATTATTACTCTTCTGCTGGCTTTTGGCTTTCTTTGCTGTTCTTTTTCCAGCTCTTTTATTATACATTGTGTATTTCAGACTTGTCTTATTTCTCGAGGAAGGCCTGTACTGCTTTACACTTGCCTCTTAGGACTGTCTTTGCTGCAGCCCAAAGCTTTTGGACTATCATGTTTTCCTTTTCATTTCCTTCCAAGTACTTTAAATAGTCTTCTTGAATTTCCTGGTTGACCCATGCATTCTTTAGGAGGATGTTCTTTGACTTCCATGTACTTGTGTTTCTTCTAAATGTTTCCTCGTGGTTGAATTCAAGTTTTTAAGCATTGTGGTCTGAAAAGATGCATGGTATGATCTCAGTCTTTTTGAACCACTGAGACCTGATTTTTGACCCAGTATATGACCTCTTCTGGAGAATGTTCCATGTGCACTCAAAAAGAATGTGTATTCTGTTGCTTAGGATGAAATGCACTGAATGTATCTATTAAGTCCATCTGGTCCAGTGTCTCATCCCAAGCCCTCGCTTCCTTGGTAATCTGCTTAGATGATCTGTCCTTTGCTGTGAGTGGGGTGTTAACGTCCCCTACTATTGCTGTATTATTATCAATGTGTTTCTTTAATTTTGTTATTAATTGGTTTAGATATTTGGCTGCTCCCAAGTTAGGGGCATCAATATTTACAATTGTTAGATCTTCTTGTTGCACAGAACCCTTTATTATAGTACAGTGTCCTTCTTTATCTCTCATTACAGTCTTTGGTTTACAATCTAGTATGACTGATATAAGGATGGCTACTCCACTTTTTTTTTTTTTATGTCCACTAGTGTGATAAATGTTTCTGCACCCCTTATATTCAATCTGGAGCTAGCTTTGGGTCTAAGATGAATCTCTTGCAGACAGCATATTGATGAGTCTTATTTTTTATCCATTCTGATACCCTATGTCTGTTGATTAGTACATTTCATCCATTTACATTCAAAGTAATTATTGAAAGATATGAAATTAGTGTCATTGTATTACCTGTAAAGTTATTGTTTCTGTACATTGTCTCTGTTCCGTTTTTGGTCTTTGTTACTTTTGGGTTCTCTCACCACTCAAAGGATGCCCTTTAATATTTCTTGCAGGGCTGGTTAGTGTTCACAAATTCCTTTCATTTCTGTTTTTCCTGGAAGCTCTTTATTTCTCCTTCTATTCTGAATGACACCCTTGCTGGATACAGTAATCTTGGCTGCATATTTTTTCCCATTTATCATGTTGAATATATCATATTAGTCCTTTCTGGTCTGCTAGTTCTTGTGTACCCGTCTGCTCCCAGTCTCTTGTGTCTGCCCTTGGAGGTGAAGGACCTCTTGTCCCAAGCTGCTTTCAGGATTTTCTCATTATCTTTTAAATTTGCAAGCTTCAGTATTACATGTTGAGGTGTTGACCTATTATTGATTAGGAGGGTGGGGTTTCCTGTGCCTTCTGACCTTGACTGTCTATCTCCTTCCCTGGATTAGGGAAGTTCTCAATTATACTTTGTTGAAATGCTCCTTTCTCCTGGTCCTCATCTCCTGGGACCTCTATAATACAGATATCATTTCACTTTATGGAATTGAAGATTAGTCAAAGTCTCCCTTCATGTTCTAATAGTTCTCTCTCCTCTTTTCAGCTTTCTTATTTTATATCATTTCATCTTCTATATCACTGAATTATTCTTCTGCCTCATTCATCCACTTTGTATAGCCTCCACTTGAAGTACATCTCAGTAATAGCTTATATATAAATATAAGACATAGGATGAGATGAACCATGAGAGACTATGGACTCCAGGAAATAAACTGAGGGGAGGGCCTCGGGGAATGTGATAGGCCGGTGATGGGTATTAAGGAGGGCATGTATTGTATGGAGCACTGGGTGTTATATGCAAACAATGAATCATGGAACTTTACATCAAAACCTAATGATGTACTGTATTGTGACTAACATATCATAATAACAACAACAACAAAAATTACAAAAGTTAAAAACATTGAAAAAAACAAAAAAATAATAAAAGACTAAACAATACAATTGGAAAGAATGCTATATCTTGTGGTCCCCAAGAGTTAAAACTTTGCAGCCCTCTATGATCAGTAAACTTGGTGTGAGTGAGTTGTTTGTGCTGGACTCTTGGGGAGGGGCCTGTTGAGCTCATTATATGATGGACTTGTCCTAGGGGAACAGCTCCTCCAGTGCCTAGGGAGGCAGGACTTAGTTTAAGTGCTCCAAAGTCCAGTAGGTGGTGCTGTTTTGCTCCCTATAGGCTTTCAGCCCTATTGGGCAGGATGGCTATGGCAGGGACCGCTCTCCAGCCCAGTCCTTTCAGAAAAGTAATCATTCTGTCTCCCTGGTTTCTGGGGAAACTGTGTTCAACCCTGCCTTTTTGTGAGTTTTATTTTATATTTTTAAAATTGTTATCATTGTTGTTGTTATTATTATTATTAATTTTTTCTAAATCTCAGGCACAAAACTCAATTTCAAAACTCCAAATCTGACAGACTCCTTGGGTCCAGGGTCTTACCACCCTTCTCCCTTCTGCTGAAGCCCTGCCAGGGGAGTGATTGGATGATCATGCAGTGGTTCCCAGTTTATGGCAACACAGAGCAGAAAACAGGCCCCTAGATCACTGGTTCGTGCAGCTTCCCTGCCCCTATGCTTGAGAACTCTGGGCACCACCTGTTCTTCTTGTGACCCCAGGTATCCTCAGTCCAAGCTGTCACATCTGGGATTCCACCTTGTTTCACCACCTGAGCACCTTCAAGCCAGGAACATCCCTCATGTAACAGAGCTCTGAAAGTTCCAATTTTGTGCTCTGCTGCTTATAATACTTGGCAGTAACCTCCTCAAACAGGCTCCCTTCCCTCCAACACATCCTCAGCTGTATCACAATGGATTCATATCTCTCCACCTCCTACCTTCCAATCAGTGGTGGCTTTTCTACTTCTAGACTTAGAGCATTTGATTTCTCAGATCTCTGATTGATTTTTCATCGTGGTTTTGATTTGCATTTCCCTGATGATGAGTGATAGTGGGCACTTGTCATGTGTCTGTTGGCTATTTGAATATCTTTTTTGGAAAATGTCTGTTCATGTCTTCTGCCCAACTTTTGATGGGATTGATTATTTGGTTTTGGGTTTTGAGTTGTAATAGTTTTATATATATATAATCTGGATACTAACCCTTTGGGAAAATTTGGAGAAGTTTTTAATGCTCCTTCAGATGGACATACACATTGGTGAATTTGTTGCTTCACTTGTGATATAACGCTCAGTGAGAACTTTCACCAGTGACGGCATAGTTGTTTTCTTTTTTTTCCAATTTCCAAAAAAAATGAACTCTATTTTTCTTCTTTTGTGTCATTAGCCAACAGTGGTCACATAAACATGGAAATAACACAAGACTGATGACATCAGTCTTCCCTACAAGGGGTTGATGAAACCTGGCATTTCTTTTCTCTGTAACAGCAGGTGTCTGGAGGAGGTGCTATGTAATCCTGCTGACAATGACTAGCACTGCCTGAGGGTAAATCAGCCCTGAAATGGGTGACCCTCCCCATCGGTCATCTAGGTGCCATTCCTTGAGCAGAACAATAATGCTCCCCAATTATGGGATTCACTAAGATATTCTCAGTCCTACTAACCTTTGGAAGCACAGTCACTCCCTTGTCAGCATAGGCACTCGTATCATCATGCCTCTGTTGTAGTGTCTGAGGGCCCACTCAGCAGCATGTGCTGTCCACTCCCAGACTCGTTCTGGGCATTTCCCCAGACTGAAAGGACTGAGCTCCCAATGACAATGCCTGACATGCAACAGGTGCTCAAAGCTGAGTGACATGAAGACATACATGAATAAACCAGTGCATCTTCTGTAATGGGATACAGACGAGCCTCCAGTTTGGATCTGTGTCCTGCTTGTGAGCTTCCTGTGCACTGAACCAGCATGTCACCATCTGGTTCCTTGTCCTATTCTTACATCCTACACCTTAGGACATTCTCAGCCAAAGTAGACACTATTAAATTAATGCTTATGGAATGAGAGAGCATACTCTTACCTTGCTGACTTCATAATTCCCAACTGTGCAAGCATTCCAAGGACTGATTATCAGTCCAGAATAAACTTTGCCAGAGAGCCCAGGCTCCTGCTTCCTTGGTCAGACTCCCAGATCCTCCAGCAGGGCCTCTCAGGTCTCCCTCTTTTTCACAGTAAGGACCCCTTTACTTTCCAGCTGCAAATCCTCCTCCACAATCAGAGTGATCTTCCTGCCTGGGTTTTCATCACCCCATGCCTCTGCTCAGCAGCTGCCTGCTCCCAAAGGGACTCAGCCTTGCCAATGTCTGCTGAAGATGCTCTTAATCACTTGTCAAGGACCATGCCAGGTATCAGAGGGTTATTGTCATTGTTATTGTCACAGGACGAAATTATTCTGAATGAGAAGAGAACCAAGGACCTGCTTCTGCCCTTAACAAACATATGTGCCTTAAAGACAGAAGCTAAGTTGTGAACATGGATAAAAGTGTTTTTTATGAGGACTGTAGTTAATCGCGACTATACTTAATCATACTTGATTTTATACTGTACATTGTATTGTATATTTGAACGTTTCTATGACAAAAATCTTAAATTTCTTATTACAAGGAAACGTGTAACTGTGGGGAGAGATGTCAACCAGAATTAAGTGGTGATTATTTCATGATATATACGTATATAACTCTGATGTACACCTGATGGGAACAGAATGTTACATGTCAGTTATATTTCCATTTTTTAAAGTAAGTGAATAAACTGGAATTGGCAAAACATAAAGTCTGTGCCACCTGAAATAATTGCTTTTACACATGCACTTTTAGGTGAAGCAAGAAAAGGGGAAGTCAAAGGAAAGTATTCCGGTTGTGAAAATCAGGGAAGACTTCACAGAGGAGGAATTACACTGATTTAAGAACAGAAGTTTTCCAATTTGGGACAGTAGGGCCTGGTGGGAGAGCACATACACCTGCACATCTCAATCCGGACACTGTAAGTAATGTTCTTTTGCTCTAAACGAGTTATAATCATTCCTTGAGAGACATGAAAGCCCCTTCTCCCTCCTAGGCTCTCCCATCTCTTCTTTTTCCCAGCTAATACGTGCAATATCCACTCCTCAAGACTCGGCCCAAGACCCAACTCTCTGTGTGTCCTCTTCTGGTCATCCCCCACCCCCCCAGACACTGCCTCACATGGCTGGCAATTCCGTGTAGAGTGTTGTAGTCTCCAATCCCGTTTATTAGTTCCTTGCTGTAACCTGTTGTTCTGTTTGTGTTGTGTGCTTTATCTCCCTAATGCACTGAAACCTCAAGTTTTTAGTGGTTTGTCTAAGAAGATACAAACATACACAGTAGATAATTTGTTATAAAAATGACACTTTTATTAACAAAAGTAAGGATGAATTAGAAGTGTAATTTAAGCTACAATTCACACAAGTATTGCACTGAAATAAATAGGTGGTAAGGCTCACCTTGGGTTCATCCTGTGAACTTCAAAATACACTTATGTCTCCTTAACATGAAAATTAAGGGAGTTCTTCAAATTTCCTTGATTGCTTCTTCACAAGTTCACCTTCCCATAGCTTCCTTCCTTAGAAAACAGATTGGTGGCTCGTTGTCAAGGTAGAGCTACTGCTGAACATCCACACTGTCAAGGGCTATCTGCATTACAAGCTTCCCAATGTACCTCAAATCTGAAAGAAACTCAATAGCAGAGTTTTAAAATAAATTTTATTTATTTATTTATTTATTTATTTATTTATTTATTTATTTATAATAATAATTTTATTATGTCATGTTATTTATTTAAATTCAATATAATTAACATACACTGTATTATTAGTTTCAGAGGTAGAATTCAGTGATTCATCAGTTGCATATAACACTCAGTGTTCATTACAGCAAGTTTCTCGTTAATGCCCATCACCCAGTTACCCCTTCCCCCACCTACCTCCCCTCCAGCAACCCTCATTTTGTTCCCTACTGTTAAGAGTCTCTTATGGATTGCTTCACTCTGATTTCCTCTTACTTTATTTGTCCTTCCCTTCCCATATATTCATCTGTTTTCTTTCTGAAATTCCACATAAGAGTGAAATCATATGGTATTTGACTTTCTGTGATGGACGTTTCAGCTAGCATGACACCCCCTAGTTCCATCCATTGGTTGCAAATAGCAAGATGTCATTCTTTTTGATGGTGGAATACTATTCCATTGTGTATGACCAACAGACACATGAGAAAATGTTCAACATCACTCAGCATCAGGGAAGTACAAGTCAAAACCACAATGAGATACGACCTCACACAGGTCAAATTAATAAGACAGGAAATTACACATATTGGCAAGGATGCAGAGAAAGGGGAACCCTCTTACGGTGTTGTTGGGAATGCAAGCTGGTACAGCCACTCTGGAAATGATATGGAGGTTTTTCAACAAGTTAAAAATAGAAGTACTTGGGGCTCCTAGGGGTCTCAGTCAGTTAGGTATCTGTCTTTAGCTCAGGCCATGATCCCAAATTGAGCCCCACAATCGCTCCCTGCTCATACTATCACCCAGCAACTGCACTATGAGGTATTTATCCAAAGGATACAAACATAGTGATTCAAAGGGGTACTTGTTTCCCCAGTATTTATAGGAGAAATGTTCATAATGGCCGAAGTGTGTAAAGAGCTCAGATGTCCATAGGCAGATGAATGGAGGAAGAAGATGTGGTATATATATTCAATGGCAGTTTTAAGCTCACCTTTCCTACTTCACACTTACACTCCACCTGAGTACAGCAGAGTCCAACCCATTTGGATGCTCCAGAGCTCTCTCGTCTTTCAATCCTTCTCCTAATTCCAGTATTCCAGGAGGAGCAAGCGGAGTTGGCATTTTTACCACCTGGCGAAGGACTAAATGCATTCATAGTCCATATCACCAAGACCGAAGAACAAACTCCAACCACCAACACCTGTTTGTCTCTTTACCCTTTTTTAAGTTAAAAGGGAGAACGAGAAAACACCAACAGATACCCCAAATGACATATTTCAGCTAAGGACCAAAACTGGAGCCTCCGCAAGCACTTTCTACAACAGCTCCTAACCTAGTGGAGACCAAACAACCCCGAAGTGTGAGTCTTGGGCATGGAAGTGATCCTGTCCCCTGCACTGAGCAGGCTGACTGCATCTGGCTATGACAGGCAGTAGTCTCAGCAGTAACAATGGCCAGACATTCCTTTATTCCACTTACACCTGAGGTCATAAACAGAGCTAGAATGTCTGCAAGTGGCTAAAGGCATGGATAAGGGAAAGCACATCCCATGAACTTTAAGCAATGACTAGGGGCTGTAAAAGGCAGACGACGACCCCCACCAGAGTTTTCCCACCCCCAAAAGATGCTTTCGTCAATCAGGCAGGTAACTGTGGTGCTGGCCCAGGTGTACCCAGGTCCTCTGGCTTCCTGCCCTGCCCATCTCCCAGAGGACAGGAAGGGAGGCTTCAGCTAGTGCATCCCTGGTGCAGTTCCTGGTGTGGGGGATGAGCTGGTTAACCCCCCCACAAATACTGGGGAGAACCCCCACCCCTTGAGCACTTCCTCTGTTTAACTCTAGGCACTGGTCAGAACTTGGGGGGCTGGACCAGAAAGTAAGTGGGCCTGGGTAATGAAGTGCTCCTGGTGGTTTCTGCAGGAGCCCTGTCCTGGGACACGGGACAGTTGTCCCCATGGGTTGAAGTGGGCAGATGGGGGATACCTGCCCTAACAGGAAACAAAAGCCAAATATCCATGTCCACCGGGTGCCCTGAAGGTCATTCAGGACTCCAGGGAGTCCACTCTTGACCCCCATCCTGTGCCAAGGTTGACGGGGCTCCTCTAAGCCCAGGAAACATTTTAAGCAATAGTCTACCTGTTTGGGGCTCATCCATCCTGAGGGGGCAACAAGCGGAAACTCTGGTACCAGGGAGTGAGGCGAACTTGTGGAAAAGAGAGGGGAGTTTGCGCTGACACCATCCCCACTGTCCCCTGTCCCCAGTGGGGGCCCCCTAGGACAATGAGCATGTCCCTTGGCCAGCAGGATCTGGGCACTGTGCTCCTCCTGCCCCAGAGCTCAGGGTCCTCCAGCGACTGCTGTGCTGCTTGCCATGGCAGGGCTGATGGGCTTGTATTCAAGTGCATCTCTCTCCTTATTTGTTCCCTGGGAAGGAATTCCAGGAGTCTTGGCTGCTTCCTGCCAGACCCCTCCCCACTCCCACAGTGCTTCCCCAGCTGAGGAGTTCCCCTCCAAGTGCTGCTCTCTGTGCATCCTCTCTGTCCTGCTTCCCCTTCTGGTTCTGCAACCTCCCCTGTGATGCACTTTCCTGGTTCCTGACTTTGCTACCTGCCCATCCTTGAGTTAGGATGTCAAAATAAAGACAAGCAAACAAATAAGTTACATACATATATACATGCTAACTCTTTCCCAGCGGGGAGAACCAGTATCTACTGACCTGCTCCAGCTGCTAGAGATTGAGTAGGAACCTGCTACTGAGCTCCTGCCCTCACAGAACTCCCAGTCTTCCTGGTTCATGCTAGACTTTTGCAAAGCTTTGTTCCCAGGTTACAGACCCACTTATCAAGTCACTTAGTTTGGTTTACAGTCAAGATTAGCTGGTAATTGAAGACAATATTTTGTGAATTTTCGATTGAATTTACTTTCATGGAGGTGTCTTGGGTATAAATTCAAGTCTGCAAATAATAGCTGGAAGGTACAAAATATCAATTTGTTGCTTCCAGCAATAAATTCAATAATTTAACTTGATTAGCAAAAATAATTTCCAAAATGTTCTTTTTGTTTTGCTGTTGATGAACATAAACCAAGAAATGAATAGGTTTTGTTTACCAGGTTAGACTGGTTCTTTGGTCAAAGCGTAATTTGCTGTTGTTATCAGAGAGATAAATGTAAAACACTTTGCTGAAGCAGTTTTTCAGTTAGGAGCCATGATCATGGAAACATATAAAACCAACACAGACAACCTGTGTCAGATGCTGTAATCAGTGAGGAACAGTGATGTGGGGCAAACAGAAAGGAAAGGGAATCATGAGGCATCTGCACAGAGGAGACATTTAAGCACATGAAAGGAAGTGGTGCACTTAGTTTCATCCCCTTTTCACATGTTGATGCTCAAAACTTTACGGTCTTGTGGTGTTTCTGTGACAACAGCACACCTCAGGGGAACTCTTGGCATACCTGCTTCCTGAAGGTATGAGATTTGAGTGGGACCCAGTGGGTGGATGAGAACTCCCCTCCCTGTACTTCCCTGAGCGCAGACAGCATTTCTGGTGAAGGACTAGGGCTTCAGTCACTGCCCTGTAACCCCAGTCCTGTGCAGTGGTGCTCATCATGAAAGGATCTCAGTCTCAGTGTCCAACCTTCATTGTGTTCCCAGCACAGAAAGAGTGAACGGCATTTCTGGTTTCACCAGGTCCTTAAAAATTAGTATTAATAAGATCCTAAATCAAAGAAGGCTGGATTGCAAGCCAAATAAAGTGAATTTATATCACCTTGTCGCCCCCCCTATTTTTGAAATAGAATTATTATTATAACATGTTTATTGAATATATTTGTCTTACATTTGTGAACACAGAAACAGTTTTCCTGGGCTAGGTTTAAATAAGGGAAGTGTTGTACCAATAAAACAGGTGATCAGGCCAGGGAACCTCATCCTGGATTAAATGGAAATCTGTGTGTGCCCAGTGCTGACAACAACATATGATTATGCAAAGAGGCTGGCATCTCCTTTAAGTGATATTGCTTATTAAATTATATATGGGAATATAAGCACCTGTACACTTTTTACATTTAGTTTAATTTAATTTTTTGTTTTTAGGAGTGTGGAGGGAGGGGCAGAGGGAGACGGATTGAAAATCTTTACCAGGTTCCACACCAAGCTTGGAGCCCAACATTGGGGCTCCATCTCACATGACCTCAGCCGAAATCAAGATATGGATGCTTAATCCACTGAGCCACCCAGGGAACCCAATCATTGGTAGACTTGCAAAAAAAAAAAAAAAAAGTTGGCAATGCTATTGTACTAAATCTCTTTTCTGTGAATGGCTGCAGATTACAATGAGGTAGCCACATTGGTAAGTATCATAAAGTTTCCAATGGTGCATTATGAGCAATGGGCTTTAGAACTCTGAGGTTACTAGGCATTTTCTATTTTAAACTCAGTTGAATCTGAGGAGCTTTAAGCAGCAAAATTGATGTTGTCCAGATAAATAAGGATGGGGATTTTTAGGATAGGAACCACTGGTAGCATGGAGACAGAGAAGAACCACTTTCTCTCTTTTTCTTTTTTTTTTTTTTTTAAGATCTTATTTATTTGTCAGAGAGCGTAACCAGGGGAACAGCTTGCACAGCAGTGGAGCAGGCAGAGGGAGAAGTAAGCTCCACACTGAGCAGGGAGCCCAATGCAGACTCAACCCCAGGACCCTGGGATCATGACCTGAGCCAAAGGCAGGCACTTAATGACTGAGCCACCCAGGCACTCCAAGAGAATTTAACAGAGCCACGACAGTTCTATAATGTGTTTGTCTCCTGTGGGTGGAAATGAAATCTCACAAAACCTTGGCTAAGGTAGTGATTAGCTTTAATCCAGGAATTCCCCAATTTCAAATGTGCTAAATTTATTTGTTTCAATATGATTCAGTGTTTTGTATTTTATGTTTATATGTTACGTGTGTGTGTGTTATTTTTATGGATATGTATGTTAATTTTTCCAAGGATAATTAAGTTATATTGCTTTATTAATTGATCAATAGTAGGACTGGTCATTAATACAGATGATTTTTTAAAAACTCTGTTTCCAAGCATAAACACTGAGAACCATTTGCAACAATTAAATGCAAAGTGAATCCCATTACACACTTCAATGTTATTGAAGGGAGTTATTTTAAAAGCATTCTGTGCTTCCTATACAAACAAATTGTCCATTGCAGCTAAAGTTATATCATTTGTCACCACTTAACTTATTTAAAGATTTTATTTTAATTCAAGTTAGATAATATACAGCATAATATTAGTTTCAAGTATATAATATGGTGATTCAACACTTCCATACAACATTCGGTGTTCATCACAAGTGTACTCGTTAATCCCCATCCCCTACTTAACCCATGCCCCACCACCCTTCCCTCGCTGACCATCAGCTTGCTCTCTAGAGTTAAGGGTCTTTTTATTGGTTTGCCTCTCTCTCTTTTTACCCCTTTCCACCTTTCTTTTCTGAATTCACAGATGAGTGAAAACTTGTGGTATTTGTCTCTCTCTTACATCGCTTGGCATAATATGCTCTAGCTTCATTCATGTCATTGCACATGGTAAGAATTCATTCTGTTTTTATGGCTGAGTAATATATATCTATATATCTAATATAGATTATATATCTATCATATATGATATCTATATAGAGCTATCTACACATATGTATAGACATATATAATATATATTATATACAATATGTAATTATATACCCTATATATCTATATTTTATCTATATATAGATAGATATCTATACATATATATGTAAAGATTTATATAATGGTATCTATGCCATATCTTCTTTATCCATTCTTCTGTCAGTGGACATCTGGACTCTTTCAATATTTTGGGTTTTGTTGTCTTATTTAGTGCATTGCTTTCAAAGCCTTTAGACTTCAACTTACAACTTACATTTAATAAATTATCGGTAAACAGAAGGGGGAATGAACTGTGAGAGACTATGGACTCTAGGAAACAAACTGAGGGCTTCAGAGGGGATGGGGGTGGGGGATTGGGATAGGCTGGTGACGGGTATTAAGGAGGGCACATATTGCATGGTGTGCTGGGTGTTATACGCAAATAATGAATCATGGAACTTTACATCAAAAACTAGGGATGTATGGTGACTAACATAATATAATAAGAAAATTATTATAAAAAATAATAACAAAGAAAGAAATAAAAAAGAAAAATTACCACAAAAACAGAGTGATTGGGAATATATAATTTTTTTGTCAAATCTCTATTATTTATTTTTCTAGATTAATGTAATCCTTGTCTTCAAACCTGGAATGACATTGTTCTTAAGGAATGTACAAGGCGAAATTAAAGTATTTCTAAGCAGCAGGACTAGTGAGAACTTTGTTACATTTCTACAGAGCAGAACCTCTGAATCACTCTTCTCATTGCCCCAGTCACCTCCTTGTTTCTAAGGCTGTAGATGATGGGGTTGAGCATTGGGGTCAGGATGGTGTAGAAGACAGCCAGGACCTTGTCCTCTGTGGGAGATCTGAAGGATCTTGGGCGTAGATAAGTGTAAACAAAGGGTGCATAGTAGAAAGACACCACAGTGAGGTGGGTGCTGCAGGTCAAATAGGCTTTTTTCCTCCCTTCTGTTGACTGCATTCGGCAGATGGCAAGGAGAACCCGGCCATAGGAACACGCAATACAAATGAAAGGAAGTGCAAGGAAGAGGATGATGCTCAAAAACACCGTGTACTCATAGACCCAGGTGTCCATGCAGGCCAGAGTCACCATGGCAGGGACATCACAGAAGAAATGGTTGATGGCTCTGGATCGACAGTAAGGGATATGTAGGACATATGCAGTGTGGGCACAGGAGTTGATTGAGCCCATGATCCAAGATCCTGTTATCATCAGCACACACACTCTTTTGCTCATACGAATGGGATAATGGAGAGGAAAGCAAATAGCCACATAACGATCATAGGCCATAGAGGCCAATATTAGTCCTTCTGCACCAGCTAAAGTAATGAAGAAGAAACTTTGAACTCCACACCCGATGAAAGAAATAGACTTGTTTCCAGAGAGATAATCAGAAGTCATCTTGGGGACAATGTTGGAGATGAAGTTCAGGTCCATGAGGGAAAGTTGACTAAGTAGAAAATACATGGGTGTGTGGAGATGGGTGTCCAGGAGAATGAGGATGATCATGGACAGGTTTCCAAACAGAGCCATTAGGAAAATGAGAAAACTGAGAATGAAGAAAAACAGTCCAATTCTTGATGGTGGGAATAACCCCAATAAAAAGAAATCAGTAGATGTTTGGTTAATATTTTCCATGGGACATTAATTTAGTTTTTCCTAAAGAGAGACACATATTAAGTACACAAAAATAATCTCTTATTAATTCATTATTTTAGTTCTACTGTGATTTATTCAGGGCATATTGCAGGTCTTAAAAAAATTAACACATATTTTCTCATGGTTCTTCTCCTACCGATCTTCCTACTTCTTATGTTCCATAAATGAGTGAAAACATATGATAATTGCTTGACTTATTTCACTTAGTATTTTCTCTTCCAGTCCCATCCATGATGCAGCAAATGTTGAGAAATCGTTTTTTTTTTATTGCTGAATAATATTCCATTATATATATGGACCACATCTTATGGAACTTTACATAAAAACTAGGGATGTACTGTATGGTGACTAACATAATATAATAAAAATATTATGATAAAATTTTTTAAAAAGTGAATAGAATGACAGTTTTAACTTTTAATGATTAGCTGGTAAGTCCCAGTATAAGATAAATGATTTTTAAAACATTCCTTTAATAAAATTTTCTATAGTCACTTAAAAAAAATTAACACATATTTTGAAAAAAACAACTTTGATCTCATAGATAAAATCTTGATGATGCATACTAATGTCTCCAAAATATTTCATGGAAATGTGTAAATTTGTAAGGATAATATATTTCTGTGACTTTATTAAGATACATATATTTTATTTTTCTATGTAAATTTAGTTAACATCAGATCTTATACTTGTTAAATATGTATTGGAAGTTGATGTAAATGCATAAATTGGAGAGCCATACTTGAATATATTTTATGACCCTTAGGCAGTGATTTTTTTTGTTTTATAATTAAGCCCTAATGTTTCTGAAGCTATAGCAGTCTATCACGTCATGCTGTAGATATATATCCTTTTTGTTTGTTCATTCGTTTGTTTTCCTTAGCTTTGTAGAAGCCAATAATGATTACCTGCTTCATTTTCCCCCAGGAAACTACAATGATAGTTATTGCCAAATATAATTTATATGAAGCAGATTATTTTATTCCTCACTCAAAATTCAAATGCTTTAGTTTAAGGAAACTCTTTTCCTGATAACTTATTCTAAATCTTTAGTGTAGCTCCATGACTCTGCTCAAGCTCTCTGAACAAATCTGTATTGTGTTCATCTGCTTCTCAATAATTATATAACATTATGCATTGCTTTATGGCACCTTTCCTTATTCTGTTTTACCTCTTGCTTTTGTGTATTTAAAACTCTTTCCTTTTTGAGATACGTGTGAGAGTTGAGTCCCAAATATATCACCCCCCTGTCATAAGACTGAACTAACACAATAATAAAGAAGTAAATCTGCATCAATTTAAAGAAAATGGGAAAGAGAGTAGAGGGCAAAATCAGAGGTGAAAAGGTTAAGAACCTTTTGGGAGAAGAAATTTTAAGGAACAAACACATAAAAGGGGAAGGAGAAATGGCATTTTGAGAGCATTCTAAGTGGGAATGAGTGGAGAGAATCTTCTCCAGAAGGAATACCTTCAGTGAGTAAAGCCCAGCATTATACCTACGAAAGATTGTAGTGTTTCAGTCTCTCATACCTTTCTAGGGCCAAAGCCATCAGACTGTTAAGGAAGTAATTATAGGAAAGACAGAGAGACAGACACATATACACACTGAATTTAAAAATGATTGAGATAAATGCAAGAAACCTTTACAAAAAAATCTGATGTCTTCAGAGCAGTATGAGAAGCTGTTAAATTCAAAGTAAAAATGCCATGTGTTATATATAATGAAGTGCCAAATAACAAAAACTTCCAGACAATACATAAGAATTACTGTAATAAATTTAGTGAAAGTTTAGAAAGAAAAATTGATGAAAATAAACCAGAAAGCAACACTGAAACACAAAATTTGACATTTAGGACAGATAAGAGAATGAGAGGAATAATATAACAAGACCCAACATAGTCTTTTGGGCATTTCTGTAAATGCATATGACATTGATTTATTTTTGACAAAATATGTATTTTTAAGTGAATATTATTTTTATAATAATTTTTTATTATATTATGTTAGTCACCATAGAGTACATCCCTAGTTTTTGATGTAATGTTCCATGATTCATTACTTGTGTATAACTCCCAGTGCACCATGCAATACGTGCCCTCCTTAATAACCATCACTGGCCTATCCCATTCCCCCACCCCCCCCTCCCCTCTGAAGCCCTCAGTTTGTTTCTCAGAGTTCATAGTCTCTCATGGTTCATTCCCCCTTCTGTTTACCTCCTCTTCATTCTTCCCTTTCTTCTACCGATCTTCCTATTTCTTATGTTCCATAAATGAGTGAAACCATATGATAATTGTCTTTCTCTGCTTGACTTATTTCACTTAACATTATCTCCTCCAGTCCCATCCATGTTGTCATCTTCTTAATCCAGTCCTCTGTTGAAGGGCATCTCGGCTCCTTCCACAATTTAGCTCTTGTGGACAATGCTGCTATGAACATGGTACATCCACTCTGGAAAACAGTGCAGAGGTCCCTTAAGAAGTTAAAAATTGAGCTACCCTATGATCCAGCAATTGCACTACTGGGTATTTACCCCAAAGATACAGATGTAGTGAAGAGAAAGGCCATATGTACCCCAATGTTCATAGCAGCATTGTCCACAATAGTTATGTGAATATTATTAAACAAACCCTTTTTTTCCAAAGCAGTATATGAGCTACAATATTAAAAAATGATGCAAAGACCACAGAAAAATAAAATAAATAATCTATTAAATAGTATTTTCTTGAAAATACTAAATATTGTCTTGAAAACAATTTCTTGATAATCCTCTATATCAGGCAGACAGATATCCTATATTCTGCTTGAGAGAAATTATGGTAATATGAGAAGAAATTATGCAGTAATGTATATAAAATAATACCATGTTTCACAATACTGGTATATATTTTATATGCAAAGAATAAATTCTAGGAGATGGGAAAAAGCTATCAATGCATGTCCTCAAACATAACCTGGGATGTAACTATGTTGACAGAATGGGGAGGGGAGGGGAAAAGGTCCACTGTGGCCTAAGTTACAAATTGTGGCCTGGGTATTTGGGATTTAGGAATCAAGCATTAGAAGATGAGCATATTGTTTAAAGTATTGAGGAAGTGTTGGGAAAAATTATAAAAAATTTGATGTATTTGCCTCGGTGTCAAGAGGAATGGGTTATGGGACCATCATTTTACCCTGTGGTTTGTTGATGCCATGTCCATGCATTCTTGGAATAAAATATTAAAGTGATATAAAAGTTATTTCAGTTAGTAATGTACATGTACTCAAAGTATTGCAGATGCAAATCTCCAAATCAGTGAAATACCTACAACAGGGTTCTGGGTCTACATGAAGTGATTCATCTGCAGTTTGTGGGCTCACTGTCAACTTGCCGAGGAAAAACTGGGAGAGCTGGTTTTGTTTATAAAGAAGTATTGCATCTGGCGTGGAAGCCACAATAGATATTGAATATTTGTTTCAAGATCAAAGGTAAAGAACTATATTTTTATGTAAAATAATTAGGTTATTTCCGTTATTTTTATTTTACCCAATGACATAATGAGAACTCATCTATTTAGTTTGCAAAAGATTTGCACCTGCTTCAGTGTTTTAAACTGTGCTGTAACTTTTGTGTTTGGTGTCAGCATTCCTTACAATATACAGTGGAGAAAAAGGAAAAAGAGATGATTTCTTCGTGAGATTTTGGAACTAAGCCTTGAACCTGAACAAGGTCCATACATGGCAGAGAAGATAGAACTGTACACTTTCATTGACCATCTCCAGTGGGTGGAACCTAACGTGTGTCAGAATTTGTGCCAGTAATTAATTTTAATTAAACCTGACCAGTGGCTCTTGAGGTTGATACAACCATCAAAATGACTACAGATATTCGCCAATGATAAATCAAGTTTCAGAGATTTAAGGGAAGCTGTCTTAACATAGATGCTAGATAGATGCAGATTCTTATATATATATTAAATATTTTATTTATTTGACAGAGAGAGAGACAGCCATAGAGAGGGAACAGAAGCAGGGGGAGTGGGAGAGGAAGAAGCAGGCTCCCAGGAGAGCCCGGACCCCGATGTGGGGCTCGATCCCAGGACTCTGGGATCACGCCCTGAGCCAAAGGCAGATGCTTAATGACTGAGCCACCCAGGCGCCCCAGAGATACTTATATATTAAACTTGTATTCAAAAATAATCCTATCTTAACACTAAATATTTTAGGCAGCAATTATGAAATTAAAATGGTTTTTAACTGCTCAAATGTGAATAGAAATTGAAAGAAAAATATAAAAGCTATTAATTAAAAATTTTCTATAGATGAAACAGTCAAGAATGTATATAAGTTCCATTTTGCCTAAATAAATTAGTTTAGTGCTTATATTTTATCATTTCAAGATATTTCTTGTTTCCTCTTATTTGGAGTCTTAATCATATTACCATTGTTCCCTGCAATAATACAACTTTAATCAATGGTTTAGAGAATACACACATCACTCCCAGATCCTCTCAATGAACTCTAATCTGTGTCTTGCCCCAATTCCTTAGGTGATTTTGCTTGCAAAGAAACATCCTCCTTTGCATTATCTCCTCTGTAAATTGGTTTGTAAATGCATATATTCAGTTTATTCCTACATCGTAATGAGGAAGATTCTCTAAATAATGTCATTTATAAATAATTTGCATATTACCATTTTTAATATAGGTTAATAACATTTAATAAGCATCATAAATATTGCAGATATTCTGTTTCCTATGTTTCCCATGTTCCTATTCAATTGCCAATCAAACTTGAAAAATATCTCACTTTATTGATTCACATATTTACAGAATAAAGGGATTTTTCAAATATAGGATCATTATTATAAAGATGGAAAGCGGATTCCAAGTGATCAGAAATAAATTACTTAAAACTATATAGTGATCCTGTGGCAAATCGGGAGATGTGTCCTCTAGATAGAAGACAATGTAGAATTTCTTCTGAAGCAAATTAATCTCAAAGTTCTTTCAGATAGTTAAATGAGTCTGGTCACATTAGATTTTGTCAGATTATTACATAGTTGCAACAAGAATGTGCATTTACCAAGGATTTCCATTGTTTTGCTGAAAATTTTATAATGAACCAAAGACAACTTTTATAAGCATCTGAATGGGAAAAAAATCTCCAACAGTTTTCATATAAATTTGGGTTGTTTCCCCTCTTTTCAAGAACCCTGTCATACTTTTTGAGTGAATTTTACCAACCGAAAGTTCCTTTACTCACCTATAGGGGAAGAGTTCTATAAAAGACCTATGAGATCTTTTTTCCCCAGCACTGCCTTGAACCTATTGGCTGCACAAAGTCTACCTTAGTTCTTTGAAAAGTTTGTTCATAATTGTATCTGTATGTTCATAGATAATAATTATTTTGCATTGCTCTCAGTTATCTAGATTTTACAGCATTGTGAATTGGCTTCCTAGAATGAATCCCATTACTGAGAGGAGAATCCTCTGGAGTCTAGCCAAGCACAGTTCTCTACAGTGTCTCTGCAATGAGTCATACATACAATTTTTCATGCCTTCTAATGTTTCCATTATAGACTATATTAAAAAGGACAAACAGTATAGAGTTCAGAATGCTGTAGTGAGTTAGGAATTAATACTATTAAATATTTAACCAATGTGTATTTTTATTAGTTTAGATGGTTATAGGGCTTGTGATTTAGGGATTTTATTGTATACAGAGATCTAAAATGCCCAGGGTTGTACTGTATGGCGACTAACATAATATAATAAAAAATATTATTATAAAAAATGCGCACTATGTGTATGTGCATATATCTGTGTGCTTCTCTATACACCTTCATGAAATATCACAGTGGTGAGTCTGCACTGATAGATAAATAGGAAAGTAGGTACACAGATATTTTGAGAGATATCTGATTTATCACTATATACTTTGAGTTTGGATTCAGATTGAAGAGAAGTTCATTTTGCTTTCTTACAAAAACAAGTTGCAGATTTTTGGAACCAATGCTAGATCTAATTCTAGTTCTGTCACTTACTAGAAATGTAAACTTGGATTAGTGAATTCAACTCTCCAAGCCTGTACCTCATAAGTAGAGCCGATCAAAATCACAGGATATGATGTCACACTTTTTAGAATGGCTATTATCAAAAATTTAAAAAAAAATGAGTGTTCGAGAGATTGTGGAGAAACCACAACACTTGAGCTCTATTGATGGGAATATAAATTAGTACAGGCATTATGGAAAATAGTATAGAAATATTTCAAAAAGTTAAAAGTATCACTACCATATGATCCAACAATCCCACTTCTAGATATATACCCAAAGAAATGAAATGAAATCAAGTTTGAAGATATCCTTGTACTCTTATAATCATTATTGCAGAGTTATTTATATTATGAATATGGATAAAACATGGAAATTAATTTTATATATTCATTGGCAAATAAACGGTTTAATGAAATGTGTGTCTGTGTCTATATATACATACATAACAGCAACATGGAATCAACCTGGAGGACATTAAGCTAAGTGAAATAAGCCAGACCCAGAAAGACAAACAGTTTGTGATTACAATTGTATATGGAATCTAATAGTCAACCTTTAGAAGGCGGAGTAGAATGATGATTTTCAGGGACTAAAGGGTGGTAGAAATGGGAAGATGTGGGTCAAATGCTACAGTTTCCAGTATTCCTGTTGAATAATATTTATTTCACAAAGTTTATATACAGTAACAACATTGTATATTTGAAATTTTCTGGTAGTGTAGATCTCAGTAGTTGGTAGTATTCTAACAAGCACAAAAATAAAATTGAATTGGTGCATATGCACTTTTTACTGATTATTTTAAATTGTAAGTATCTTAAATGAAGTTGTGCACCTTAAATATATATGATTTTTGTCAATTATACCTAAATAAATCTGAAAAAATACTACAAGACTGAATGGGATAATTTATACTGGATAATTCAGATGTGAGTTGCATGAGTGACCAGCGAACAGTAGCTGTGACATTTTTTACTATCTTCACCATTGCCACTAAAATCAACATATTTACCATCATATCATTTTTATCCAAACATCTGTCATCCTTGGATTTCTCAGGGACTTGTTCCCAAAAGTTTCAAAACAGTCATTGATTTTCACAAAGCGTCCTAAATTCCTATCACAGATGTAACTATTACTGCACTAGAAAGTTAGTGACAGGCAAAGACAATTTTATTTTATTTTTAAATTTTATTTAGTTTTTTAGTTAACTTTTTTTTAAGATTGTATTTATTCGATAGAGAGCACAAGCAAGGGGGGCAGAAGAGGGAGAAGCAGTCACCCTGCCAGTCAGGGACCAGGTGCAGCGTTCAATATCAGGACCCTGGGATCATGACCTGAGCCTAAGGCAGACACTTAACCGACTGAACCACCAGGGTGCCCCCAAAGAAAAACTTTTAAAATTGCAATGGTTAAACACAGAAAGCATTACAATTGGGCAAAATTTGTGTTGAAAAGGAATCATAACACATCACTATTTCTGTGAATGTCTAAATTATTTCCAGAAGGTGACATTTACATGGAAATATTGCCTCCATACAGAGATATAATCATTACTGTTTGACTATTATTGTAAATTCCATCTTATACTTTTGAATAAAATCTAGGCAAGAAGTAATTTAATTAGAAATGACAGATGCATATAAGGAAAATCACTGCATAAGCAATAATATGTTTATACTGGGAAACATTTAACCACTTTGTGCTCATTGGCAAAATAGCTCCCACTTCAAATCCAGGAAAGAAATAGGAAATGGTTATTTTCTACAATCACTATTGATGATTTGGACTCCTACAAGCTAGCTTTAGTCACTGAATTTCATGTGAGCCCATCTAAAGCCTATCCTAATATGACTGAACCCTGTATCTTACAAAGATCCTCATTTCCTTCCCACCCAGAGAGCACATTTATGAACTAGCTCCTAAACCACTTTCTATTGTAAACAGTGCAGCTATGCTCAAACTCCAGTTAAAATCTTCTATTTCCAAACTTGACCAACTCTTACATAGATTACATCACTCATCTCTTAAACTGACAACCTTAAATTGGTAATGATTTCAATCCAGTCAATCTGTAATCGATAATGCCAAAAGAATTAACCCAATAGGATGAACAGCAATGTGATCACATCCTATGCATGCATGAAAATAGCTCTCCTTCTGTAAAATAAAATTTATGCTACCTAGGCCATCCTAAAGCATTCTTTATTTAGCTGCAATCTCCCCCATCTGCAGGGATCCCATTACAGGCTCTTGACTCAGTGTGTTTCCTTTCTCAATGGATAATATGTCTGTTTCAAATTTAATTATTTTTCTAAAAATCCCTTGGTTCAGATAAATTCTCACATTTTCAGTTCCATTTGCATTCATATATTTAGTATATATTTTGTCAGAAGTATTATTATTTTTAAAGTGACTGTATGAATATAGTGTCATTTAGTGTAGACCTTAGTTTTATTTACCATAAATCCAGAAAAGAAGTTCACTGATGCTTATAGATAATAGCAGCCATTGATTAAAATATCAGTTCCACCATATTTACTACCATTTCACAGTAGATTATAAGGCACAACACCAGTTCTTTCAAGAATTCTATAATGTTTTGTTTTGGGTTTAAAGAGAGCTTCATGTTCTTTTAAAGTACACAAGTATGTAAGCAATCTATTTACTTTTTAAACTTTTAACTATCTATATGAAAAGATGAAATATATAAAAATATAAAATATATATAATTTAAACCGACTTCAAATACAATTTTCCTTTGAATTTCCATAGTTAATTGAATGCTTGAATGTATCAATTGTCAATTCTAATAGTTTATTAAAATTGTTTTTATTAATTCTAATCAAAATTATCTTAAGCATTTGCAGAAGTATCTCAACCATAAAGGATAAATAACAATAAAAATACAATTAAGATATGTGCCATTTATTATCTTGCATGTATACAAACTTACTGGTTTGGATAGCTAACATTGGTCCTCCAGGCATCACATAAACAAAGTCATTTTTCTGAATAGACTTCTTTTAATATTTTTCAAACCAGTTTTTATACTTCTCTCTCACCTGTCCTTGACATTTTAGATAACTCCATAAAGACAGCAATCATGATTTCAGGACATCTTTGGAGATTAAGGATAACACGTGGTGTTTAGTGTGTGTATTCACTTGGGAATGTCCACTGAGACATGAATAATGTTAAGTTAAATCACCGATAGTTCAGCATGGCCTTAGCACAAAGTTTAGAAATGAGTTCTGATCATTTGTGTAGCTGTTTTAATAGCTGAGTTAAAGGTCAATTCATTGGGTAAACACATACACCTACTCAGACTTTTTGAATATTATGTCTCTCATGTATAAGTTCTTTATATATTTGGGACATTAACCCCTTATTGGATATATCATTTGCAAATATCTTCCTCCATCCAGAAGATTGCCTTTTTGTTTTGTTGATGGTTTCTTTCACTTTACATTAAAAACAAAAACAAAAACAAAAAAACTGCTGTATTCCCGAGTTTAATGTGGATTTTTGCTTCTCTTGACAGAGAAGTCATATCTAGAAATGTGTTTCCGGGGCCAATGTCAAGTCAGTAATTTCTTTTTTGAGAAATTTTTAAGAATGTCCATTTTGAGTTTATATTTGTTTATGGTGTAGAAAGTGATTCAGTTTAATTCTTTTGCATTAAGCTGTGCAGTTTTCACAGCACCATTTACTGAAAAGACTGTCCTTTCTCCCTTTGTACATTATTTTCCCCTTCTTTTGTAGATTAATTGACCACATATGTGTGGGTTTATTTCTGAGCTGTTTTGTTGTATTGACCTATGTGTCGGTTTCTGGGCCAGCACCATATGTTTTTAAAAATTATTATTATTATTTTAGCTTTGTAGTAGCTTGAGATCTGGGATTGTGAGACCTCCAGCTTTGTTCTTTTTTCTCAAGATGGCCTTGACTGTTGGGGTAAAATTACTATTGTTTTATATTTAATATTCAAAACAGGGACTCTGAGTCTTCCCATCTTCCCATGAAGCTTCCTCGATTCTGTTACTGTGGTGCATTATACATATTTACTTTTGCATGTTGTACAAACCTGGTATTCCAGGATTAAATCCAACTGGGTCTTAGTGTGTAATACTGTTCACGTACTGACGAATTCTGAGTGCCAGTATTTTATGAAAAGCTCACATAAAGACTGATACCCAGACCAATATCATGTCTGGCTTTGGTATCAGGACAATGTTGGCCTCATGGAATGAGTTAGTATGTATTCTCTTCTCTTCTGGCTTTTGCAAGAGTTTGAAACAAATTGGTGATATTTTGTTTTTGTATACTTGGAAAAAATAACCAGTGGAGTCACTTGACCCAAGGACTTTTTTGGTTGAATAGATTTAATTACGTATTCAATTTTCTTACCAGTTATAGGTCAACTCAAATTTTATATTTCTTCATGACTCAGTCTTGGTAATGTGCTTGTTTCTAGGAATTTGTCCATTTGTTCTTATTATCCAACTTGTTAATGTATGTTTATTCATAGTCGATTCATAATTGTTTTCTATCTATAAAATTTACAATAATGTACCCACTTTCATTGCTGATACTGATATTTTGAGCTTTCTTTTTTTAAATTTTCTTGGTTAATATAGGTAAAGTTTTGTCAATTTTCAAAGAACCCTGCTTTAGTTTTGATGTTTTTCTTTGCTGCTTTTTCTATACCACTATGAATTATCTCTGCTCTAGTCTTTATTATTTCTTCCCTTTCATTACCTTGGGATTTAAGTTTTTTTCCCATTATCTAGTTAATTTATAGAATTTAGTTGTTGATTTGAGAATTTTCCTGTTTTCTTAATATATGTGTTTACTGCAATTAATTCTTCCTTAGCACTGCCTTATTTGATCTTCATAGGTTTCGGTATCTTTGTTTCTGTTTTTATATGCCTCAAGTTGTTTTTATAATATCCATTGTGATTTCCTAAACCTCTTATTTCTCACAGTGTATTGTTTAATAGTCATATAATTATGAGTTCTAGTTTTTCTTCTGTTATTCATTGCTAAGCCTCATTACATTTTTATCAGAAAAGATACTTTATATGCTTTTGTGGTGCCTGGGTGGCTCAGTCATTAAGCGTCTGCCTTCAGCTCAGGGCCTGATCCCAGGGACCTGGAATCGAGCCCCACATCAGGCTCCCTGCTTCTTCCTCTCCCACTCCCCTTGCCTGTGTTCCCTCTCTCGCTGTCTTTCTCTGTCAAATAAATAAATAAAATATTAATAAATACATAAATACATAAATAAATAAAATATATTTTATATGTTTCAACACTTAAAGCTTATTTCAACTTGTTTCATGGCCTAACATATGGCCAATCCTGGAGACTGGTCCATATGAATTAAGAAACTTGCATATTCAGATGTTGTTTAGGGAAGTGTTTTATGTATATCTGTTAAGACTGATTAGTTTATAATGTTGTAAAAGAACCCCCCATTCATTTTTTTTCAATTTTTATTTATTTATTTAATAATTTTTATTTTGTTATATTAGTCACCATACAGTACATTACCAGTTTTTTTTTTAAGATTTTATTTATTTATTCGACAGAGATAGAGACAGCCAGCGAGAGAGGGAACATGAGCAGGGGAAGCGAGAGAGGAAGAAGCAGGCTCATAGCGGAAGAGCCTGATGTGGGGCTGGATCCCATAACGCAGGTATCACGCCCTGAGCCGAAGGCAGAAGCTTAACCACTCTGCCACCCAGGCGCTCCCCCCCCCCTTTTTTTTAATTTACCTTCTGTCTGGTTGTTAGATCCATTATTGAAAGAGGGATACTGAAGTTTCCAACTATTGTAGAACAATCTCCAACTAGTTTTCCATTCAATTTTTTCAATATCTGCTTTATATATCTTGGGAATCTGATATTTGGTGCATATATGCTTATAATTGCTATATCTTTTTAGTCAAATACAACTATAAATAGTATACAATGTCTTTATCTCTTACAAATAGTTTTTTACTTAAATTCCACTTTCTCTGATTTAGTATAACTCCATATTTTTCTGACTGTGCTTTGCATGAGTTACCTTTTTTTTTCACATCCTTTCATTTCCGTGCTGTTGAGATTTTGTAAATATAAAGTGAGACTTTTAAATATAAATACTATATATGTAGGATTGGAGTATTAATCCTCTTACATTTACAGTAATTTCTGCTGGATATGTAATATGTTTTGCCATTTTGCCATCTGTTTTCTCTATGTCTTATAACTTGTTTCTTAATTTCCCCAGTACTACTTTCTTTGTGTGTGTGTAGTTGATTTTATTTTGTAGTGGCATGGTTTGATTCCCTTTAAGTTCTTTTTTTATTTACTCTATTGAGATTTTCTTTATGGTTATCATGAGGATTACATATAACATATTAAAGATTGAAAATTTTAATTTGAATTGACACTTAAATTTTATGTTTGTTTCAAGTGTTTATTTAAATTCTTGCTAGTTAAAATATAGGGTAATATGGTTTCAGGAGTAGAATTTAGTGATTAATCTCTTACATATGACAGCCAGTGCCCATCACAACTGCACTCCTTAATGCCCATCACCCATTTAGTCCATCCCCCACCCACCTCTCTCCATCAACACTCAGTTTGCTAACTATAGCTAAGAGTCTTTTATGGTTTGCTTTCATCTCTTTTTTTTTTCTCTTCCCCTATATTCATCTGTTTTGCTTCTTAACTTTAATCACATGTATAAACTCTATTAGTATACATAATCCCTCCTCATTTTAGGTATTGATATCACAAATTAATTTTTTACATTTCATGTACAAACTAATATATTCTCATACATGTGTCCTCTAATTTCTTTAGGAAATTAAAATCAAGTTTACAAATCCATATTGCGACATTATTTAATTTCAACCTGAAGGTCTCCCTTTGACATTTCCTATAAGACAAGTTTAGTAATAATAAGCTTTCACTGTTTTTATGTATCAGAAAATGTCTTAGTCTCTTTCTTCCCTTTTGAAGGAAAAGTTTCCAGTTATAATATTTTCAGTTAACAGTTTTTATTCTATCATCACTTTGAAAATATTTTTCACTGTGTTTGGTTCTCAGTTTCTCCTGAGAACTCAGAAGATAATCTTACTGACACACTCTTGTACATGACAAGTTACTTATTTATTGCTACTTTCAATATTTTTTTTCATCTTTTGGTACTTTGATTATATCTTTTTGTGGGTCTTTTTGAGGTTATCCTACTTGGAGTTTGTTGAGTTTCTTGGATTTTTATATTCATGTCTTCATCAATTTTGAGATTTAGCCATTTGTTTTTATTCAAATTATCTCTCTGCCTCTTGACTTTAATCTTTTTTGACTCCTATAATTTATATATTGTTCCATTTAATGAAGTCCCACTTAATACCATTGGCTATCCTCACATTTCCCCATTCTTTTGTCTTTCTGTTCCTCAGAACCTACAAATATGGCCCTGCCTTAATTTTCATTTGTGCATTTTTTTCTGACTGTTCAAATGTTCCACTGCATCTCCCTAGCAAATTTTCCCTTGTAGTTTCATTTATTTGTATTTTCCGCTTCAGAATTTCTGATTACTTTTTTTTTTCTCCTTTTTTGGAATTCACATTTCTTTGGTGATATTCTCATTTTATGTACATGACATTTTAAACAAAATTCCTTTAGTTATTTGTGTTTTTATTTACATATTTGATCATATTAAAGTCAGTTTAAACTTTTTTGTCTAGCAATTCTTACCTCTGTGTTTCCTCAGGGACAGTTTCTTTCAACGTACTTTTCAACCTATGAACTAGGTTTTCCTACTTCTTTGTAAGCCTTGTGATTGTTTTTGTTCTTATTGTCAAAAAATAGGCATTGGAATAACAAAACAAACAAACAAAATAGCCATCTCTCCCTGTTTATGCAGAATGCTTATGTCCGTTATTATTGTACCATTCGAGTAGTTTTATTTCTCTGCCAATTTATTCCTCCCCAACCCATGATCCTGGCAGCTGCCGAACTTTTAATATCTTCATAGCTCTGCTCTTTCCAGAATATATTATGGTTGGAATTACACATTATATAGTGTTTTCAGATTGGCTTCCTTCAATTAAGAATATGCATATAAAGTTCCTACATTCCTTAACAATGATTGATAACCTATAGCTTTTCATCACTGAATAATAAACCATTGTTTGGATGCACCACAGTTTATCAGTTAACCAAAGAAGAACATCTTGTTAGCTTCCAAGTTTTTGCAAATATTAATATAGATGCTATAAACATCCATGTATACATTTTTGTGTGGATACTTTTCAAGTTTTGTGGACTGCTCAATTGTATGGTTAAAATAAGTTTAGTTTATTAAGAAACTGTCACGATTTCTCAACATTTGCTGCAACATGGACGTCACTGGAGGAGATAATGCTAAGTCAAATAAGTCAAGCAGAGAAAGACAATTATCATATGGTTTCTCTCATCTATGGAACATAAGAACTAAGAAGATCGGTAGGAGAAGAAAGGGGTAAAGAAAGGGCGGGTAATTAGAAGGGGGAATGAAGCATGAGAGACTATGGACTCTGAGAAACAAACCAAGGGCTTCAGAGGGGAGGGGGGGTGGGGGAATGGGATAGACTGGTGATGGGTAGTAAGGAGGGCACGTATTGCATGGTGCATGGGTGTTATACGCAACTAATGAATCATTGAACTTTACATTGGAAACCGGGGATGTACTGTATGGTGACTAAGATAATATAATAATGAAATATTATTATGAAAAAAAACTGTCAAACTAATTTCCAAAGTGACTGTATCATTTTACAACCCTTCAGGTAACAAATAATCACTTCTGTTGTGCCACATCATCAGCAGCATTTAGTCTTGTTGTTGCCTGGATATTGACCTTTCAAATAGGTATGTAGTAATATATTATTTATGTTTTAATTTGCATATAACTGATGACATACAATGTGAAACATTGTTTTATATGCTGATTTGCCATATATCTTCTCTAGTGATGGGTCTATTATGGGCATTAGTGTGTTTTCATAATTAAGTTATTTCTTCATTGTTAATTTCAAAAGTTCTTTGTATATTTAGAAAACAATTTTTTATCACTTGTATCTTTTAGAAAGATACCCTTTTATTCAAGGTTTTCTGAGTCTGGGGCTTGCTGTTCATTTTTGAGTTTTTTCTTTCATAAAATATAGGATTTAATTTTAATTAATTGCAGCTTATCAATTCTTTAAAAAAATAAGTTATGCCTCGGGACCTATGGCTGTCTCAGTGGTGAAGTTCATGACACATGACCTCAGGGTTATAAGTTTGAGCCCAATATTGGATGTGGAGGTCCCTTAAAAATTTTAAAATTGAGCTACCCTACGACCCAGCCATTGCACTATTGGGTATTTACCCCAAAGATACAGACTTAGTGAAGAGAAGGGCCATATGCACCCAATGTTCATAGCTGCTTTGTCCACAATAGCTAAATCGTGGAAAGAGCCGAGATGCCCTTCAACAAATGACTGGATTAAGAAGATGTGGTCCATATATACAATGGAATATTACTCAGCTATCAAAAAGAACTATTTCTCAACATTTGCTGCAACATGGACGGCACTGGAGGAGATAATGCTAAGTGAAATAAGTCAAGCAGAGAAAAACAATTATCATATGGTTTCTCTCATCTATGGAACATAAGAACTAGGAAGATTGGTAGGAGAAGAAAGGGATAAAAAAGGGGGGTAATCAGAAAGGGGAATGAAGCATGAGAGACTATGGACTCTGAGAAACAACGTGAGGGCTTCAGAGGGGAGGGGGGTGGGGGAATGGGATAGGCTGGTGATAGGTAGTAAGGAGGGCACGTATTGCATAGTGCACTGGGTGTTATATGCCACTAATGAATCATCGAACTTTACATCAAAAACCAAGGATGTACTGTATGATGACTAACATAATATAATAAAAAAATTTTTTTAATTTAAAAATCCTTAAAAAGTAAGCTATGTGTTGGCATTGTATCTAATGGTCATTTTCATACTCAACATCATCTAGGTTTCTCCTACATTATCGTCTACAAACTTTGTAGTTTTACATTTTACGTTAAGTCTACAATGCAGTTTGAATTAATTTTGATGAAGGATACAAAGTGTTTTTCTGGATTTATTTATTTATTTATTTATTTAAAGATTTTATTTATTTATTCGACAGAGAGAGAGACAACCAGCGAGAGAGGGAACACAAGCAGGGGGAGTCGGAGAGGAAGAAGCAGGCTCCCAGCGGAGGAGCCTGATGTGGGGCTCGATCCCAGAACGCCGGGATCACGCCCTGAGCCGAAGGCAGACGCTTAACCGCTGCGGCACCCAGGCGCCCCTGGATTTATTTATTTGCATCAGGATGTCCAGTTGTTCCAGCATCATTTTGAAAGACAACATTTGCTTTATTGTGTCATCTTTGTTTCTTTGACAAAATTCAGTTAACTGTATTTATGTGGGTCTTTTCCTGGCTGTCTTTTTTTTTTTTTTAATCAATGTCTTCATGTGTTCTCACACCACACCACCAGTCATGATTTCTGCAGCTTTGTAGAACATCTTAAATTTGCTTATCATCCATCTTTCAACTTTTTTTGCCTTTTCAGTATAGTGTTGCCTCTCTAGCTCTTTTTTTCTTCCACATAAGTTTTATAATCACTTTGTCAATGTCCACAGAATAACTTGATGGAGTTTTGTTTGGGATTTCATTAAATCTATAAATCAAAATAAGTAGAACCAACATCTTCACAACATTATGTCTTCCTATCCGTGAACATGGAACATCTAATCATTTATTCAGTTCTAATCACATTCATCAGAATTTTGTAGCATTTTCCATAGAGATATGGTACATATTTTATTACATTTATACCTAACATACATCCATTCATCCATCCTTTCTTTCTTTCCTTTTTTCTTTTCTTTCATTCTTTCCTCTTTTTTTCTCCTCAGTGCTAATGTAAATGATATTGTGTTTTCCATTTCATATTACACTTGTTCATTGATGGCATAGCGCATGGTTGCATTTTGTATACTAAAATTTTGTCTTGCAAATTTGCTAAATTACATATTTTTTCATGAGTGCTTTTGTCAACTCTTTTGGATTTTCTACCTAATTAATAGCTCATGTATAAACAAAACATTTTTAATTTCCTTCTCAATTAATATACATTCTGTTTCTTTTGCTTGTCTAATTGCATTTCCTAATACTTTCTGTGCTATGTTGAATAGGAGTAGTGAGAGGGAACATACTTGCCTTGCTCCTGATCTTAGTGTCAAAGCTTCTAGTTTCCCACCATTACTATAAATATGGCAGTAAATTTCTTGTAGGTATTTTTCTGTCAAGTTGAACTGTTACCTCTATTCCCAGCTTACTGAGAGTTTCAATATCGAGTGGGTATCAGATATTGTACAGTACTTTTCATGTGTTTATTAATATGGGCATGTGATTATTTTCTAATTTACTCCGTTGATGTAATGAATTGCATTAAATAATTTTGGAATGTTGAATCAATCTTGCATAATGGGAATAGATCCACTTCATTGTGATGTATAATTCTTTTTATACCTCATTGCATTCAATTTGTAATATTTTTTGAGAACGTTTGCATCTATGTTCATAAGAGACACTGATGTGTAGTTTTTTTATATCATTGTTGGAATTATAATAGGGTAATGGTGATATCATAGAAGGAATCAGAAGTATTTTAATTCCTTTTATTCTCTGAAAGGAATTGTAGATAATTAATATAAGCAGTTCATTCAAAGTTTAATAGAATTCACCAGTGAACCCACCTTGTTACTGTTTTGGAAGATTATTTATTATTAATTCAAATTATTGAAGGGATATAGACCTATTCATTTTGTCTATTTCTTCTTAATGAGTTTTGGCAAATTGTGTCTTTCAAAGAATTTGTCCATTTCCACTAAGTTATCAAACTTGTCAGGATAGAGTTATTCATAGCATGCCTTTACTATCCTTTTAATTTCAAGGGGATCAGTATTCATTTCCCCTCTTAATAAATTGTGCCTTCTCCCTCTCTTTTTACTTAATTAGCCTGATTAGAGTATTAATTTCATTAATAACTTTTGTAAGTGTTTAAATTCCACTTAATTAACATACAGTGTAATATTAGTTTCAGGTGTACAATATAGTGATTCAGCACTTCCATACCTTACCTAGTGCTCATCACAACGAGTGCACTCCTTAATCCCAATCACCTATTTTCAAGGAATATGTTTTTCTTTTCATTTTTAAAAATATTCTCTATTGATTTCACCAATTTCTTCTCTACGTTTTATTTTTTCTATCTTTTTTCTTCTTTTTTATTACATTGTATTTAATTTGATATAGTATTTATATTTCTTGAGATGCAAATGTAAATTTATTGATATTAGAATTTTCTTTTTAATACAGGCATTCAACACAACACATTCCATGTAAGCACTGTGTCTTTGCATCCCATGAAATTACCTAAGTTTTGTTTTATTTTTTTTACATATTTCAACATTTTAGGGGCAATTGATTGGCTCAGTCAGAAGAGTATGTGGCTCTCGACTTTGGGATCATGAGTTGAAACCTTATGATGGTTGTAGAGATTATAAATAAGTCCTCAAGCAGATTTCCTCCCTTAAGCCATATCCTTGGCTATATCACAACAGATTCAAGTGTCCACACCATCTACCATCCCAATGATGGTCCCTTTTCTACTTGCAAACCTGCAGCATTTGTTTTCTCAGATCTCTGATTCATTTCTTGGGTGTTTAGAATTATCTGATAACTATGTAGTTGTTTTCGAGGGAGGAGAGAAACTTAACTCCTTCCCCCAGAACTTTCTGATTGGAGGCTGGACATGAATACTGTGACCCTGCTGAGGGGATGGATTTAGTTTTCCCCCTTCTATGAGGCTGAATGTTGTTTTGGCAATAGGTAATGACATGTGACACAGCTTCATCCTTTCTATGTTTAGGTTTACTGTGGGAAGAAATACCAAACATAATTGCAACACTTTCTACACTTATATTTAAGCTTTAATGGATGAGTGGAGAGTAGTATTACTCTAGTGCCACCGTGTCGACTTACACTGAAGTGTGATGTTTCCTGAGGTCTAATGGCCCAAGTCTTCATTAATATTGGTGTTAATATTTTAGTGAATAGTGACGCTGACTGACACATTTATCTTTGTACTGGTTGAGTCTTTCAGCCTTCCCATGACCTTTACTAAAAATTCATCCCAAATATAAATTTCTCATCTTGAAGGAAAGTTAATCTGTTTTCCATTAAAAGATGGTTTCCAGGCGATAATGTCTGGAGGGTCACTGAGAAAGCCTTTGGTCATTGGCCAGCTGAGATACTTGGTGATTGGCCACCCGAATGAGGCCAACCTGTGGGTGCCCTGGTGATTGGCCAAGAGATAGTGGTGACATCACAAGAAGGCATTGTGATGCCCCAGGGCTGTTGTAAAAGCACGGCAACAGCTGAAGCTGCACTAAGGCAAGAGATGGCACTTCAGCCACAGGTCTTCCTGCTACTCCTCAAGTTTTCTGCCCTGTTGTCTGCCCTTGCCCCTGGCAAGCACCCTGCCCACTCCTCCTGCCCTGCACCTGGCAACTCCAGGATGGCCCAGGTGCTCAGGAATACATTCCCATTTGGCACAGGGGAGTGGGACACTGGAAATAAGAACACCATGGATTCTCAGCCACCTGGCTCCCACACCTCTGGGGTTACAACCAGGCTCAGTACAGGACAGCTGAGTCCATGTCCTGAGGGAGCACTGGGCCCACTGCTACGCTGGAGCCCTCCAACCCGGCTCCAACATGAATGCCCTGAACATTCATCCAACCCAGATATGCACAATGTGTACAATGTCTCCAGACACCTGGCAGAGAGGGAATTTTATGAAACAAGTAAGTACTGGGAGAAGGAATCACCACATCATTGGACACAGTGGGAGTCCTTGAAACACAGGCCCTCAGACCAAAGGTTGCCTGACCCAGCTCAGTAGTGGAAATACTAATCCCCCAGACACCTGGCTGACCAGGACCCCAGGGACCACAAACCCTCAAACACAGCAAAACAGAGAGAAATCCATTTCTGCCGACAGAGCCCCCACAGGGTCCCAAAGACTGGAAGCCTTCTGAACCCATTTGACACGGGGCAGATGAGACACATATACTGTATCTCATTCATAGCAGTTTTATTTTGGCCTGATTATATGTCATTTCTGCCTTAGAGATTTTTCTACTGTTATATGTGCATTTTTCAAGCCCACGGATTGACTTTATAATTGCTATTCTGAATTCCATCTCTGACATCTTTCTTACATCCATATTGATTAACTCTGTGGCAGAGAATATCACCTCTGGTTCTTTTGTTTTGTTGTGAATTCCTCCTTCTAGTCATTTTTTTCCCAGAGAAGAATGGGTCTGTGAGTGAGCAGATTCCCAAATATCAACCATGACCCAAGCAGGATACACCCTAGACAAATCTGAACAGCCCAGAAAGCACCACAAAAAAGCCAACACAACCAAATCAAAACAAAAAAAAAGGGGGGGGATAGGAGAGACTTTAATCTCATAGGATGGACAAAGCAGGGTGATCCACTTCTTCCTGACTGAGTATTGGTCTCTGTGTTAGAAGAAAATACATCCCAAAATTGCAAAGAAAACAAAACTATACATATACATACACCTATATTTGAATACAGTGAAAAGGCTCTAAAATGAAGCATATATCTACAAAATGTAGATATAAAAAATAAAAGTTAAAAAACAACTTAGAAACATAAGTTAGTACCATGAGAATCTAGTACAAACTGGAAAAAAGTAAAACAGAAGTGGAAAATTTTAGACTGAAGGATAAATGAATCATGAGAAATCACCTGGAGCTCAATATACTCTTTTCCCCTGGCCCTGGAGTTTTACAGTCTTGTGGGATGCATAAATCTGTCCACCTGTCCTTCCTGTCTGTCTTCTGGGTGGGGCAGGCTGCTGTGCTACTTCTCAGGTGTATTTGCCTAGGTGGAATTGCCCCACCCTTTGCCAGGGGGCTGGGTTCTGTGTAAGCTGGTTCTCTTGTGTGACTTTTGTTAATTGGAGGCTTTCTGTGCCTCCTTAGAGGATCATAGTAAAAATGGCCATACTGGATTATCTGACCAGAGCTGAATGATCGCAGTTCCCCCTCTTCAATAATCCCCCTAGGACAAACAGTTTTCACTTTTGTGGGTGGCAAACTCCACAGACTGTGGTGGTGCGTGCCCACTGTAATCCTCCATAGCCCTTTGTGTCCGTGGGATGGTGAGCAGTTGCAGGCTTGTGTGCATACTGTGCTATGCTCCTCCTGGGCCATGGCTGAGTTTTGCTCTGCTGTCCTTTCCCGGGCCACTCCTTCCCTGAGAGCTATTCCCTGTTGTGAGCACAGCCATCTTGCCCCTCCCAGGGGATGGTAAGTGGCCCACACATTCCAGTCCTTTGCAGGGTGTTCAGGCAAAGATCTGTCACCCAACCAGCCAAGGTTGCAGTCTATGGACCTCTGATCTGAGAGTCCCCTCCTGGGCTCACTGGCAGTAACGAGTTTCCCCACTCCCATGCTTGGGCACGCTACTGGTTCAGGAAACATATAAAACCAACATACACAACCCGTGTCAGATACTATAATCTGTTAGGAGCAGTGATGTGGGGCAAAGAGAAAAAGAAAGGGAAGCATGAGGCATCTGCACAGAGGAGACATTTAAGCACATAGAAGGAAGTGGTACACTTAGTTTTATCCCCTTTTCACATGCTTGTACTCAAGACTTTAGAGCCTTGTGGTGTGTTTCTGTGACAACAGCACACCTTAGGGGAGCCTTTGGCATACCTGCTCCCTGAAGGTATGATATTCAAGTGGGACCTAGTGGGTGGATGAGAAGACTCCTCTCAGGACTTCCCTGAGCACAGACATCATTTCTGGTGAAGGACAAGTGCTTCAGTCACTGCCCTGTAGCCCCAGTCCTGTGCAGTGGTGCTCATCATCTCAGTGATCTAAACTTCAATGTGTTTCCAGCACAGAAAGAGTAAAGGACATTTCTGGTTTGACCAGGACCCTTAAAAACAAATCACAATTAATAGAATTCTAAATCAAAGAAGGTTTATTGAGAGCCAGAGTGAATTTATATCACCTTTTTGTACTTTTTTGGTAGGAAAACAATTATTATCAAGAAATATTTATTGAATATGTTTGGCTTACATTTGTGAACACAGAAATACAGTTTTCCTAGGGTAGGTTTAGCAAGGGAAGTGTTTTACCAATAAAACAGGTGACCAGGCTGAGGGTCCTCACCCTGGTTTACTCAATGGAAATCTATGTGTGCCCAGTGGTGACAACAGCATATGATTATATGCAAAGAAACTGTCATCTCTTTTAAATAATATTGTTTTATGATTATATATGGGAATATAAGCATCTGTACACTTTTAATTTTTTTTTTATATTTTTAGAGGGGTGAGAGGAGGGACAGGGAATCTTTTTTTTTTTTATGTTATGTTAGTCACCATACAGTACACCATTAGTTTTTGATGTGGTGTTCCATAATTCATTATTTGCGTATAACACCCAGTGCTCCATGCAATATGTGCCCTCCTTAACACCCATCACTGGCCTATCCCAATCCCCTACCCTCTCACCTCTGAAGGCCTCAGTTTGTTTCCCAGAGTCCATAGTCTCTTGTGGTTCATTCCCCATTCTGTTTACCCCTTCATTCTTCCCTTCCTTCTCCTACTGATCTCCCTGCTATTTCTTCTGTTCTATAAATGAGTGAAACCATATAATTGTCTTTCTCTGCTTGACTTATTTCACTTAGCATTATCTCCTCCAGTGCCATCCATGTTGCAGCAAATGATGAGAAATCGTTCTTTTTGATGGCTGAGCATTATTCCATTGTATATATGGACCACGTCTTCTTAATCCAGTCATCTGTTGAAGGGCATCTCAGCTCCTTACACGATTTAGCTATTGTGGACAATGTTGCGATGAACATTGGGGTGCATATGGCCCTTCTGTTCACTACATCTGTATCTTGATACAGATATATATTTTTTAAGATTTTATTTATTTATTTGACAGAGACAGCCAGCGAGAGAGGGAACACAAGCAGGGGGAGTGGGAAACGAAGAAGCAGGCTCCTAGCGGAGAAACCTGATGTGGGGCTCGATCCCAGGACTCTGGGATCATGCCCTGAGCCAAAGGCAGATGCTTAACGACTGTGCCATCCAGGCGCCCCGATACAGATATTTTTTAAAAGTTCATAACTGTTTTCACGCATATAAACAGAGAAACATTTGCAACCCTTAAATGCAAAGTGAATTCCATTACACACTTTAATATCACTGAAGAGAAATATCTTAACAGCATTCTGTGTTTGCTGCACCAATTGCCCATTGCACCTAAAGTTAGATCATTTGTAACCACTTAATTTTTTAAAAGATTTTATTTTAATTCTAGTTAATTAATGTACAGTGTAATCATAGTTTCAGGTATATAATGCAGTGATTCCACACTTGCAGACGACACCTGGTGCTCATCAGAAGTGCACTCCTTAATCCAAATCCCCTATTTAACCCACCCCACACCCTGTCCTCTGGAGACCATCAACTTCTCTAGATTTAAAGATCAGTTTATTGGTTTACCTCTCTTGTTTTTTCTGCTTTGTTGTTATGTTTCTTAAATTCACATATGAGTGAAATCATATGGTATGTGTCTTTCTCTTACTGACTTATTTCACTTACCATAATAACTTGTAGCTTCATTCACATATATATATTCTCTCTCTCTCTCTATATATATGGCTTCATATATATACACACAAAATCAAAGATGCCACATTTTCTTTAATATAAATGTGAATCTATCTCTGTGTTTTCTATACTGTTCCATTGATCGATACATCTAACTTTATGACAGTACCATACAATGTTTATTACTACATATATTTGTAATATATCTTGAAGGCTGGGTTCATGGAACCTCCTCTTTTGTTTTTCTTTTTGAACATTGGTTTTGCTATTGGGGATCTTTTGTGGTACCATACCCATTGTAGGATTGCTTGCTCCAGCTCTGTAAAAACTGCTATTGGTATTTTGATAGGGATTGGATTAAATGTGTGGATTGCTTTGGGTAGTAAAGACATTTTCACAATATTTGTTCTTCCAACCCCTGAGCATGAAATGTCTTTCCATTTCTTCCTATCATCTTCAGTTTCTTTCATCCATGTTTTGGGGTTTCAGGGAACAAGTCTTTTACTTCTTTGGTTAGGTTTATTCTTAGGTGTCTTATTACTTTGGGTGCAACTGCAAATAGCATTGCTTTCTTATTTTTTCTTTCTGCCCCTTCATTAGTAGTGTATACAAATGCGACAGATTTCTTCACATTAATTTTGTATCTGCTGACTTTACTGAATTCATTGATCAGTTCTAATAGTTGTTTTTTGTGGTTTTTTTTTTGTGTGTGTGTGGGGGGGGAGCAGGGGGGTATTCAGGGTTTTCCGTGAAGGGTATCATGTCATCTGCAGATAGTGAAAATTTGGATGCCTTTTATTTCTTTTTGTTGTCTAATTGTGGGAGAGCCATAGGGCAGTCAAGTGCCCAGAACCCCAGACTTGCCAGGATCCCTCTAACCAAACCCCCTCCAACCAAGCTTGGCACTAGGAAAACATGTCATCTGGACAGTGGCGTGATTAGGAGGCTTAGGACCATGAGCCCTCCAACTCAGCTTTGTATCAGGCCAAGGAATTGCCAAGACCCTCGGCCAAGTGCAAGCTCTCCACTGCAACAGATAACAGAGCAACTGAATCCTCAGAAATACAGCCTGCCTGGGAGTCTTGAGAATATGAAATCTCTAACCAAGCTCTGCAATGCCAAGTGAGGACCCTTGACACCAGGATGAGGGAGAATCCTCTGAACAGGAGCCGTCCAATCCAGCAGAGCACAAGGTAGTCAAGTCCCCATAATGCCCTGCTTGTCAAGACCTCCAGTCCATGAGCCTTCAAACCCAGTTTGGCACTGAGAGAGGAGACCCCTGCACACTGGGCTGCATGGGAGTCCTCTACCTGGGAGCTCTCCCTCCCAGAATTGCACAGAACAATTGAGTCCTAACAAACCCAGACTAAGCAGGAGCCTTCTTCCAACATCAAGCTCTGCACTTGGCAAATGATTCACCTGGACACGTGCCTGACTGAGATCAGGAGCACTTTATCCCAAAAGAGCACAAGGCCATGGTGTCCCCTAGAACAAAAGGCCTACCAGGATTGCTAAAGCCACGAGTGTACAAAGGAGCTCAGCACCGGCCAAAGAATCCCCTGCACATGAGGATGACCAGGTGGCCTCAGATTATGAGGCTTCCAACTGAGCAGAACACTCACACAGAATCTCCTGGATACCATACTGACTAGGAGCCCTCAGACCACAACCTCTGCAATGCAGCATAGCACAGGACAATCAGGTCCCCAGAAAACCAGGAACCCTCAAGCTAGGAGCTCTGCAACACAGTTTGGTACTGGGCAAATGAATCACCTGGACTGTAGACTGAGCAGGAACCCTCAGAATATGAGTTATCCAACCCAGCAGAGCATAAGGCAATTAGGTTTCTATAACACCAGGATTTTTATGAGCCTTCTGACCTAAACCCCTCCTCCCAGACCTGGAAGTGGATGAATATATTATCTGGATATTTGGCCCAGCAGGAGCTTTAAGACCTCAAGACCTCCAACCCAACTCTGCACCAGGGAAAGGAGTCGCCTGGACACTGGGGGAAAAGGGGGTGGAGTCTTTTAATGCAGTCAAGAACACAGCATCAAAGTCTCAGGACACCAGGCCCACTGGATGTCCTGAGACCATGACACCACCAGCTTAGCTGCACACTGGGAAAAGGAGTCCCCTGGACACTGGGCTGAGTGGGAATCCTCTACCTGGGAGCTCTTCAGCCCAACAAAGCATAGGGAAATTGAGTTCTCACAACACTGGGCCAAACAGGAAACTTCAGACACTCCAACTCAGCTTGGCAGGGGGTAAGGGGCTCATTTAGACACCAGGATGACTGGACTCCCTCCAAATGGAGCCCACCAATGGAACAGACAACTTCCAATTGAGTCCCTAGACCACCAGACCCACTGGGAAATCTGGGACCCCAAGGCTTCTGTTTCAACTTGGCCCTGGGCCGAGTCTCTTGGACACCCGGCTGAGGAGTTGACCTCTGACCAAAAGCCCTTCAACCCAGTAGAGCACAAGGCGTTGGGTCCATAGAACACAGGTTGACTGGGAGCCCTCTGGTCATGATTCCTCCAACCCAGCTCTGCACTGGGCCAAAAACCTAGAACTCTAGGCTGACTGGAAGCCCTTTAACTAAGGCAATACCAGGGCAATTGAGTCTCCACTGGCTTGGAATGGATTTCAACCTAAGGTCCTTGTAGATTGTCACCTGAGTAGCTTTTCTATTTTTCGGAGTGCTCCTCAGGAGAAAAGGATACCATGCACAAAAAGGAGCCAAACTGGAAGTTTGAAGAATTTGAAATAGAACTTATATCAGAAGATGAGATGGGGGGCTGGAGGGAATTGTAGAAGAGAACCCAGGCCCTGAGTACAGAGAGTCTTTGGCTAAGTTCCTCCAGATGAAGGAGAGGTGCTCCAGCCTGGAAGGAGGGGTGGAGACCTTAGAAAAACAGGTCAAGTAGAGGCAGGCTCAAGTCTATGAGGTGGAGAGATACTTTGGGTACGTGAACGATTTGCTGGAAGCTTTTGCCTCTCAGACAATGTCTTCCAAGGGGTGATGTCCCTCCACCCACCCATCCAAGATGGCATAAAAGAGGAGATTGGAAAAGTGTGGTCACACGTAGGAATGGAGGTGAGGCTTGAGTTTAATATTTATCAGGGTACTAAATAAATATTTTTAAGTCATCATTTCAGAATGAGTAATTTACAGGAAACAACCCCTGGGGACTGTGATGTACTGCCTGGCTTACACTCACTATTAGGCCTTATAAGGCATCACATCCTCCTGTTGGCTGCAGGTTCTAATCCAGAGCGCAGAACAGGAACTTGGGATAAGGTGGGTGGGACAGCAGGTTAATTGTCTTCTCACCCTTTGTAATGAACAAATAGGTATTTTGACTACTCTAGTGCCTGTTTTACATAAGCTCAACTTCCCCTGCTTGTTCTCCATCTCTGATCCCTTTCTTCAAACGTATGATCATTTAGGAAACGTCTTGGATATTTTGTGAACTTTACATCAAAAACCAGGGATGTATTGTATGGTGACTAACATAATATAATAAAAAATATTATTATTAAAAAAATCAATAGGCCTATGGTCAGGTGGCTGTTACCAGGTGTGGGTGAAGCTTGCTGGGCAGGTTAGCCTGCTCTTATACTGGGGGCTCCACTGCTGCCTCTGAGCCCTGCTGAGCCCTGCTTCTGGAAGGAAGGGAGCTCATAAAACTGAGAACCAAAGACAGAGGCTCACAGCCCCACAGCCTGGTTGGCCCCTTGGCCCTCATCATCCCTTTACCTACACATCCCGTAACAGAGACAGCCAGGCCCTGTGAGAGATCCAGCACCATCAGCATCAGTATGAGGAGAATAAACTACTAAATGAAAATCCTGATCCCTTTCATTCAACATCCTGAAAAGCAAACACTTTACCTGGGGTTATCATGCAGGTGTGGTGGGCACAGGGTACAGGTGGCCTGTTGCTGAGACAGAATTAGCTGAATTTCTTGAGATTGCCGTTTTCTTTTTCAGTTGTCATTTTAATGGCAGGGGTTTTGTGCACACGGCTTCATTTACTTTTCCAGAACAGGCAATATTATTATTGTAGAAATTTTTGACAGCTGCAACACACCATAATGTGTTGAACTGTCATTTTATGCCCAAGACACAACCCTCTGAGACAGGGCCCAGGACCTCTGATTACCCCATTCCCTGGTTCCCACAATCTCTCCATGTTATCATCTTATGGAACATGATACACTGACATCACACTGAATGCGAGTTCTCCAGGATGCAGGGAGAGCTTCTGTGACATTGGTACAAATGGTGGCCTTTTCTGGCCACAGCTTGAGTTGTTCACACAAACAGACTATCAGTGACAAGGAAAGAATGCCCTGCCTGGACACACAGCAGACCAAGGTCATAAGGCCCCCAGGCAGGCCTGGGATGCTACATTCCCAGAATCTGTTCTGAAGACACACAGATGGTCTCCACTAAATATGCCTGATGTGTCAAGTAACTTAAAGTCCCTGTGTGTTTGAACAACAAATAGCATCGTCACCTGGTCAGAGATCCACTTCTCCTGATGTGAGATAGCAGGGAAGTAGGGAGGCTGTGGGTGGGGCCTGGTCTCACCAGGGAGGGACAGGCGAGGGGTGGGACATTAGTTTCAGCCGACCTCCAGGTCTGCAGGTGTCAGAGGGCTCACCTGGCACCTCATTTCCTCCTGCAGGGGCATCTCCACATCAGTCTCCAGGCTGCACCTGGAGGAACAGGGGCAGTTGGTGGACATACACAAGGCCACATGCAGGTAAGTGGAGGAGGCTGGTGTGAGTGGGCCTCACTTCCTGCTGTGGTCCGCCCAACTGTAAAGTAGGTGCCAGCATTTCTCAGCCCTGGGCTTGCATCAACAGTGCTTGCAAGCCCTTCCCCAGCCTCCAGAGTGTGTCATTCCCTGTGACTGGATGAATATGGGCATCACCATTTCCATCCAGCTGCTTCCTGGACCCTCCACTCTGATCCAGGGCCAACACACCCCCCAGCAGGGGCCATAACCCCGCTCCCCTCCAGCCCCAGTGTTTCCACTTCACTCTGCCGTCACACCAGAAATTATAGGTAAACTTTTAGTTTCCCCAAATCTATTGGGTAAGTGGAAATCTTTATTGCTGCTGTAGTTAAAGGATGAGCTCAAATTCACGGCATATTTAGATGGTTAAATAATTTATATTATTTATATATAATAAATAAATTACTGGACACAGGATTCCCTACTATTGGCTTTCTCATTACAGAGAAACTCAAAAGAAATTTGGGTCTCTTAGTGAACATGTTTTGTGCTTAATTGAAAGATCATACTCTGAAGAAGCACATGTTTCTGGGAGCTATGAAATGTATTCATAAATATTCCGATCTAAAGAGTGGTGATACAGCACAGTTCACAACTGTTTACTACTTAGTTTTGGCAAGAAGTTAAGGGGTGAGAATTCTTTCCTTTTTCCTCCAGAATTTAGAAACTTAGTGAGTATTTCTGTTTTTGTGGTAACATATTTTTATACGTGAGTTAAATAAGAGTATGTTCTCCTTGTGACAGAACACAAATGGAAATGTTTGTCATGTTACCAAGGCTTTGACTGGAATGGCATATTTAACAGAGGTGCATAGACTCAGATCTGACCACACAGCTCGAAGGAATAGGTTGACTTGATGAAGCCGTTCCAGCCCTTGGAAATAGCAGCTGACACCTTGTTTGCAAGGTTCCCAGCAGCCTTATCTGGTGAGGGAGGAAGCCCACCAGAAGGGCAAGTGCGAAACCTCAGGATATTTTGGAGACCTCGTGAAGAAGAATGTTAACACAAGTCAATGGGGCTTACAGGCAAAGTCTGATGGAGAGCATTTGGCTGGGATTCTGGCCTTGAGACGCTGTTCAAATTCGTCTGAGATTCCTTATGAAATGTTTCAGCATAGCTGGTTTAAAATGGCCTACATAATGAATTACTACCCTTGCTGCACTTATGTAAATAACCAGGCAAATCATGTTGAAACTAGGCTTATACTAAAGTGGAATTGGTTTCAATTTGGCTATGCTTGGAAGTTAGGTGATTAATTTAGGTTTCAGTATTTCTCATTTTAATTGTAATAATCAAGAAAATATTTGGAAATAGTCTTTTATGTGCACAAAGCTTTCCACATTTCTAAAAATAAAATTGTCAATTGATAAAGACTGGCAGAACTGGATAGAGCAGAGGTCCTCAGCCCTGACATGTAGTCTGGATATGACAGAGAATGGAATTGTGAGTACGGAGGGACATTTGGGACCTTTAAACTATATGTGTGGGTGATAAATTTGGAGAGAAATTTGTTTTACAACATAAGTTTGTGGGTATTATATTCTAACCCTGTTGATTGTAAACTATGCTAGCTCTTTTTTTTATTTCTGAGATAGTTTAGTGATTCATCGGTTGCATAGAACTCCCAGTGCTCATTACATCTCCTGCCTCCTTAATGCCCGTCATCCCGTTACCTCATCCCTGTACCCTCCCAACAACCCCTCAGTTGGTTTCCTAGAGTTACAAGCCTCTTATGGTTTCTCTCCCTGATTTCTTATTTTATTTTTCCCTCCCTTCCCCTATGTTCACTCCTTTTGTTTCTTAATTTCCACATATGAGTGAAATCATAGAGCTTTCTGTCTCTCATTGATTTATTTTGATTAACATAAAAACTCTAGTTGCATCCACGTATTTACACTTGACAAGATTTCATTATTGTTGATGGCTGAGTAATATTTCATTGCCTTACAGACCACATCTTCTTTATCCATTCTTCTGTCAATGGGTATGGGCTCTTTCCATAGCTTGGCTATTGTGGACGTTGTCACTATAAATGTTGGGGTGCATGTACCCCTTTGAATCATTATGTTTGTATCCTTTGGATAAATACCTAGTAGTGCAATTGCTGGGTCATAGAGTAGCTCTATTTTTTTTCAGTTTTTTTATGAACAGTTTTCCAGAGTGGCTGCACCAGTTTGCATTCCCACCAACAGTGTAAGAGGGTTCTCCTTTCTCTGTATCCTCACCAACATCTGTTGTTTCATAAGTTGTTAATTTTAGTAATTCTGACTGGTGTGAAGAGGAAACTCGTTGTGGTTTTGATGAGCATTTCCCTGATAATGTGTGATGTTGAGCATTTTTTCATGTGTCTGTTAGCCATCTGTATGTCTTCTTTAGAGAAATTTCTGCTCTTGTCTATTTAGATGTGCTCTTGTCTATTTAGATGTGACCCATTCTAGTTGTGATTTTAGCATAGCAGCTACCCAGGCAGTGAATGTCCTCACCATGGACTCTGATATGTCAGCATCATCAGGTGCTGTAAGACCTGAGAGTTTCTTTTTTTCCCCTCTTTTTGACACCATGCAAGATCCTGACTTAAGCTTTGATCGCAGATGTTTCCACCTCAAAGAGGGCAGTCTCCAGTAAACACTTTGCTGGCCAATCAAGGAGACCTCTAGTCCAGCTCTTCCCTCTGAGGCTCCTTTGTTTTAGAGAATCTGGGTGGATTTGGACCACTTTCCTTTTCTCTTCCTGTGATTGGAATTCTTGCACTTACATTTAAATTCACCAATGAAGAGTGAGCTCTGAAACTCTCGTTCCCCACCAACCACCCAATTAATAGCGGGAGCCCAGCCCTAGGTTCTGTGTCATTTCCAGGTCTTGCAAGTAATACCCATGGATTTTCCCAAAGGTCCCTGGTGGTTGTCGCTACAGGGCACCATAAATTCCTAGTAGGAAACACAAGGGTGGTTGCTGACAGGCAGCAAAGACACATTGGGATGCCATCTGGGAATCACACTCACATCCACAGATGGGACGCCCAGGCCCTCTGGTGCTCCGAACCTGTGGTGTGAAGACCCTTCCTCTCCTCTGAGTGCCCCCTCTCCTGTCCCAGCCCCAGTCGATCTGAAGCCCACCCCAGGGCCCTGGGCTCAAAACAAGCTCTCAGGTGAAGTAGCTGTGGGATCCAGGCTCCCTTGATCAGCGGGTAAAACCCTGGCAGAGCTTCAGGGCCCATGAGGGTTCTCAGATCCCAGGACCTGTGAGTGCCAAGTAACCTCACCCAGTTCCCATTTCTCACCTGGGGGAGGAAGGCTGGGCCATAGCAAAGAGTGAGCCAGGTTCTGTCCCAGAGGGGCCTCAGTAGAGCCTGGGCCAGGGTGACTGGGTCCAAGATGGTAGCTCTGGGAGGAAGGCAGAAGGCAAGAGGTGAAAGCTTCCTGGTGATTGGCCACATGAAAAAGATCACAGCTGAGAGCCACCTGATGATTGGCCAGTGAGAGTGGGACAGCAATAGGTCCTTGGTGATTGGCAAGGAAGTGCTGTGCAGAGAGAGTGGCCTGGTGAGTGGCACGGGAGATGGGGGTGGATACAGCTGCATGGTGATTGGCCAGGGCGAGAGGGGCTGGGACAGCCATCTGGTGATTGGCCAGGGACCCTGTGGTGCCTTAGGGGTCCTGGTGCAGGCAGTTACAAAGCAAGGTCCCCAGGGCTCCAATAGGGGAGAGAGGATTCCAACTCTCCTCCCATCTCCATGCCACTGGCACCTACCACACACGCAGGTAGACCAACCCTCAACCAACCTCAGATCACCATGTATGCCTGCCCACCTCTCTTCTCTAATGCCACGGTTTGCAAACCAGACTCCCTGCTCAGAAAGGGAATATGTAACCCACATGGAGAGCCATCGACACCTCTGTGCCCCTGCAGATGCTCCACACAGCAAAGGCCACCTGCCAACACCACTCCCCACACCCTGACACCCACCCACAGGCATCATGGGAGTCCATCCCCAGGCTTTCCCTTCCTGTTCAAGAGGCCTCCTCCACCTGTAGAACTCAGCATCTCTGCCTGGCCGGTGTGAGCTCGCTAGAAGCATTTTCCACCAGTCCCCATGCATCCCACCCCATGCTGCCTTCCAAGAATGTGAGCCCTGAAGACGCATACAGTACTCTGGTCTCAGAAACCTCTCAATACTCTTGGCAATCCACCATGACCACGTATTTGGCTCCCAGCTTGTGCTCCTATTGCGAGACAGGGAAGCACTGGCCCCCAGGCCCTGAGCACAGAGGAGTCCTAGGCTGAGCTCCTCTAGCCTGAGAAGAAGTCCTCCCTACTGGAGGGGGAAGGGGAGATGGAGGTGTCAGGGGCAGGCTGAGGTCCCAGAGCTTCAGAGCTTCTTTGTCCAAGGTCAGGGCTTCTTGGAAGGTTTTGCCTTCTAGAACACATTTTTCTAAGGGGAGAGTTTACCACACATGCCCACCCCAGGAGGACATAGAAGGGAAACTTAGCTGCTGTGTGGGTCACCTCCTGGAATGGGGGTGGCATGAGCTTCAGGATATCTGTCAGCTTTAAATAAATAGTTTGTTGAAATGCAAAAGAAGAGTTTCAGGGTGTTTGTAATGCACAGCTCAGCATCATGGTCACCACAGCACCACACTAGTCACTGCATTCTCCAGATGGTGGGGAGGGTTCTCCAAGCCTCTGAGAAAGTGGCGGTGAACCATAGGGATCTGACAGCACAACCTGCCCATCCTAGTAAACACTGTTCACACACACTGACTCCTTTACATCTCAAGGCCAACCGCTGAGGTGGGTGCCACTCTGATAGAAGAGAAAAGAGAAGCAGAGTATGTACGCACTGGTATTTCAGCATAAACCATTTTTGACCTGAGACCTCACAGACGGTGTGGCAAAACTTGGATCCAAACTTGGGCCATTTAAAGTCTTTTTTTTGCAACAAGCACATTCACATTCCATTGGCCAAACCAAGTCATACAGCCAAACCCATTCAAAAAGAAGAGTAAGTATGGTCAATTTGGAGGGCTATGGCCATGAAGGGAAGGTGAAAGAATAGGGACAAATAATACAATTTACTTTACTTTTCTAGCCTGTAATCCCCTAAACAGAAGGATCTTTTTATTCTGTATTTTCAGTGCCCAGCAGCATGCCTGGCATTAGTAAATGTAACCAAGAAGCTTGAAGGAATGAGTATGACCAGATTTTTCTAAACATGGTTATGGCTCTAATTCTTTTTATTTTGGATCCAGAAGGATTTAGGTTTGAATCCATGCACCCTGGTTTGTAGCTCGGGATTTTTGGCAATAACATCAATAACAGAAAGATTATGTAACATCAAGAACAGACAGTATTTCTTGAGTGTTTACTGTGTGTCAGAAACACTGGTACGAGTTTTAGGTTTGCAGTGACATTTCAATCTTCAACCACATTTATGGGGTAGGCATTGCTGTCTCCATGCTGCAGATGAGGTGACTGAGAATAAGAGAGGTTCAGGAATGTATTCAATGTCACACAGCTAGGAGGAGGTGGAGCTATGATGGGAACCCTGACCCACTAGGCACTATAGCCTCCTTCCATGCGCCATGTTATAGCACAGCTACATGCTAAGGAATGTCCAACCAATGTCACTTTCCTCATCTGCAAAATAGGGATGCACAAGAGCATGACCACTCTGTAGAATTGTTACTATGTTCAGAGATAAGTCCTATATCAATGGCCTGGCACAGGGAAACATCCACTCTGGGCACTCAGCAAATATTACTTCCTTCTATCTTTTCATTTCATGTCTGACTCTGGCTGCCAGATTGATGGAAAATTTCCTCGGGATGTGATCCTCCTAATCCACAGATGTTCCTTAGTTAAATCTACACTACTCAACCACTAAGACCCTCCTAGACCCTCCACTGGAATGCTCTCCAAAATCCAACCACTAGCAGTGGATTTCTAAAACCCTTGGGAGGCCTGGCCCAGTGGCTCAGCATTTCCCTTGGCTGCTAAGTATTCATGATCCTTGATGGATTCTGAATTTAGCCTCCCCCCAGGGAGGAGGATTTACAGAGGAAGGTAGACCCAGGTATGTTCACCCCTCAGTTGAGTAGGTGGAGAGAATGCAAGCAAGTGGCAAGGGTAAAGTTGCCAGAGTGACCTGTGAGGTGCCAAGCCCAAGAGCAGGGTGGGTCTTCCCAAAATGTGCTCAGAAATTTAGGACCTCAAGGGTGGGAGGAGCAAGCAGTTTGCCTGCGGAACCAAGGATATTTGTTTTGGAGAGCACAGTGTTGGATGAGAGGAGGGAGAAATATTTAATGAGCACCTACTGTGTGCCAGGCACATTAGCCAAGTAAGGCTATTGGATCCTGAAAGAAAAAGCGACTATTTTACAGTCAGGAAATGGAGACATTGACAAGTGGAATAATTTGAGTAAATTATAAAGATAAGAGTCCAAGATGGGGACCTAACTCACCTCACCTAAGGTGAGAACTGAGCTCACCTCATCCACGGACACATCAAGTCTACACCAATTTATAGAGCAGATCCTCCTGAAGAAGAACTGAGGGCCGACTGAACAGCTTCTGTACAACACATGACAGAGACACCCTCACCATCCTGCCAACTGCAGTGGGAGACATACTTCTGGCGGCTGGAAGCTGATCTGTCTGCCCTGGATCACAGAAAACAAGCTGCAGTTTAAAGGGCAACTAGGATATGAAGGACCCATCCTTCGAGACCCCCCAAATGAGGAGGGGGTGGTGCAGGATCTCTTTCTGTGCTGAGGTGCTGTCAAGAGCCATGGTTCTGATTCCCCTCCACCTTGATAACATGGACAGAAGCAGGGTCTGAGTGCCCCAGCCAGCTTATTACCTTGCTGAGCCCTGGGTCCCCAGCCCACTCAACCCAAGCTGTGCCAAGAAGGCAGCCCCAGCATGGCACACACTGGGACACCCTGGGTCAGCATTCATGACAGCTCCAGATATCACTCTGAGCAGACACAGGTGGTAAGCACCCCACAACACTCTACGCTTGTAGACCCCGGCTTGCTAGGGCACCCCTGCATGGCCACATGATCTTGACTGCTTCAGCTGCAGCTTCCCTGACAAGGAGCCCACTATGTGGAAAGCCCAGGACCTCCCTGCCTGCACTCTGTCAGGACACTCACAGGGCTGAAGACCCCAGGACACCCCAGCTTTCATCCACTTGAGTTTCAGACATCCTGCTAGGAGATCCTGTGTACAGAGAAGCTCCACCAATCCTGAATCCACTTGAGCTGCTGCTACCCTCCCAAAGTGCCTTATCTGCAAAGAGCCCTGGGACACTCCACCCCACACCCATATCAGCTACAGCTGTCCTGCTAGGGCACCCCCTGTGCAGAGCACCCCAGAAAACAGTAGCTCCTGATCCATCTCCACTCCAGCCACCCTGCCAGGGAGCCCTCTGCACAGAGAGCCCTGTGACACCAGCTTGTATCGATGTCAGCTTCAGCTAACCTGCCCAGGTGCCCTCAGTGTGAAGATGCATGCACCCCTACATTTATTGTACCATGAGTTACAGTAGCCAAGGCGTGGAAACAACCCAGGTATCCCCCAGAGAGGAATTGATAAGGGCTGTCCATCAGCTTAAACACCACCTTCCTACTTGCCTAGCCAGGAATCCCTGTCTATACCACCAGATCTCCCCAGTCTGCCACACCTCCCAAAGGATACCACCCATAACCCAGGGCCTATGCACCGCAGGGCCTCTCCAGAACCTTCATATTTGCACACCCCACCACACCCCCACAAACTATCGGCAACCCTAGGCCCCCACACTCTGCCCACACCCTGAAGAGTCCCAACCCACACCATGGTACCCCTGCAACCGTGGCCAGACAAACGCCCAGAAGTACCTGCAAATCCTGGTCCTCCTCCTCTTTGGTAGCAGTGGGCTGCAGGCCCTGGACCAGGAAGCCAGCATGTGAAAGAAATTCCAGTTGGAAGGGGAAGCACAAGACTTAGAACGTGGGTTTTCATCTACTGAGGTAACACAAGGATCACCACATCTTTCCAACTCTTCAAAGTGTGTTGTCATTGATACTACAAGTTAGAAAGCCTCTGTGCCTTAGCAGCCAACGGTGTTCCAGCAGTGACACTGCGGGAGAGGACAAAACAAATTTTGTAGGAATGGTAACAATTACAGAGTTCCTAAAACACCACAGACATGGCATAAGTCAACCCTGGTACAGATTTATGAATTAGAGGCACATAAGATTGAAACAGGGATGGAGTTTTCCTTCTGTTTTTATTTTTTGAAATAGCTTTAGCAGAATAGGTATTATTTCTTCTTTGAATGTTTGGTAGAATTCCCCAGGGAATCCATCAGGCCCTGGAGTTTTGTGTTTTGGAAGGTTTTCAATTACTGCTTCAATCTCTTCATAATTAATTGGTCTGTTTAAAAAATCAATTTTTTCTGGTTTCAGTCTCGGTAGCTTATTGGTTTCCAGGAATGAGGCCAATATTACCTTGATCCCCAAACCAGGCAAAGAACCCATCAAAAAGGAGAATTACAGCCTGATATCCCTGATGAACATGGATGCCAAAATTCTCAACAAGATCCTAGCTAATAGGATCCAACAGTACATTAAAAGGATTATCCATCATGACCAAGTGGGATTCATCCCTGGGATGCAAGGGTGGTTCAACATTCACAAATCTATCAGAGTCAAGAACCATATGATCCTCTCAATAGATGCAGAAAAAGCATTTGACAAAATACAGCATCCTTTCCTGATTAAAACCCTTCAGAGTGTAGGGATAGAGGGTACATTCCTCAATCTCATAAAAACCATCTATGAAAAGCCTACAGGAAATATCATTCTCAATGGGGAAAAGCTGGAAGCCTTTCCCTTAAGATCAGGAACACAACAAGGATACCCATTCTTGCCATTATTATTCAAAATAGTACTAGAAATCCTTACAATGGCAATCAGACAACAAAAAGGGATAAAAGGAATCCAAACTGGCAAAGAAGAAATCAAACTCTCTCTCTCTTCGCAGAAGACATGATACTCTATATGAAAACCCAAAAGAATCCATTGCCAAACTACTAGAAGTTATGGAGCAATTCAGTAATGTGGTGGGATACAAAATTAATGCTCAGAAATCAGTTGCATTTTTATACACTATCAATGAGACTGATGAAAGAGAAATTAGGGAATCCATTCCATTTATAATAGCACCAAATATCATAAGTTATCTAGGAAATAACCAGAGATGTAAAGGATCTATATTCTAGAAACTATAAATCATTCTTATCATTCTTGAAAAACATTGCAGAAGACACAAAAAGATGGAAGAATATACCATGCTCATGGATCAAAAGAATTAAAATAGTTAAATTGTCCATGCTACTCAGAGCAATCTACACTTTCAATGCTATCCCAATCAAAATACCAATGACATTTTTCAAAGAACTGGAACAAATAGTCCTTAAATTTGTATGGAACCAGAAAAGGCCCCGAATCACCAAGGAATTGTTGAAAAGGAAAAACAAAGCTGGGGGCATCACGTTGCTGGATTTCAAGTTGTACTATAAAACTGTGAGAACAAAGACAGCATGGTACTGGCACAAAAACAGACACATAGACCAATGGAACAGAATAGAGAACCCAGAAATGGACCCTCGGCTCTTTGGGCAAGTAATCTTTGACAAAGCAGGAAAAAGCATCCAGTGGAAAAAAGACAGTCTCTTCAATAAATGGTGCTGGGAAAATTGGACAGCTCCATGCAAAAGAATGAAACTTGACCACTCTCTCACACCATACACAAAGATAAACTCCAAATGGATGAAAGACCTCGATGTGAGACAGGAATCCATTAAAATCCTAGAGGAGAACATAGGCAGCAACCTCTATGACATCGGACACAGCCACTTCTTTCATGACACATCTCCAAAGGCAAGAGAAACGAAAGAAAAAATGAACTTGTTGGACTTCATCAAGATAAAAACTCTGCATAGCCAAAGAAACAGTCAAAAAAACTAAGAGGCAGCTCACGGAATTGGAGAAGATATTTGCAAATGACACTACAGATAAAAGACTGGTATACAAGATCTATAAACACCTTCTCAAACTCAATACACAGAAACAAATAAACAAATCATAAAATGGGCAGAAGATATGAACACTTTTCCAATGAGGACATACAAATGGCTAACAGACACATGAAAAAATGTTCAAAATCATTAGCCATCAGGGAAATTCAAATCAAAAGCACACTGAGATACCACCTTACGCCAGTTAGAATGGCAAAAATTGACAAAGCAGGAAACAACAAATGTTGGAGAGGATGTGGATAAAGGGGATCCCTCCTCCATTATTGGTGGGAATGGAAGTTGGTACAGCCACTCTGGAAAACAGTGTGGAGGTCCCTTAAAAAGTTGAAAATTGAGCCACCAAATGATCCAGCAATTGCACTACTGGGTATTTACCCCAAAGATACAGACATAGTGAAAAGAAGGGCCATATGCACCCCAATGTTCATAGCAGCATTGTCCACATAGCTAAATCATGGAAGGAGCCGAGATGCCCTTCAACAGATGACTGGATTAAGAAGATGTGGCCCATATATACAATGGAATATAACTCAGCTCTCAAAATGAACAATTTCTCAACATTTGCTGCAACATGGACGGCACTGGAGGAGATAATGCCAAGTGAAATAAGTCAAGCAGAGAAAGACAATTATCATGTGATTTCTCTCATCTATGGAACATAAGAACTAGGAAGATCGGTAGGAGAAAAAAGGAATAAAGAAAGGGGGGTAAACAGAAGGGGGGATGAAGCATAAGAGACTATGGACTCAGAAACAAACTGAGGGCTTCAGAGGGGAGGGGTGGGGGAATGGGATAGGCTGGTGATGGGTAGTAAGGAGGGCACATATTGCATGGTGCACTGGGTGTTATACGCAGTTAATGAATCATCGAACTTTACATCAAAAACCAGAGATGTACTGTATGATGACAAACATAATATAATTTAAAAAATTAGTATAAAAAAAGAAAAAATAGGAAGATCGGTAGGAGAAGGAAGGGAAGAATGAAGGGGGGGTAAACAGAAGGGAAATGAAGCATGAGAGACTGTGGACTCTGGGAAACAAACTGAGGGCTTCAGAGGGGAGGGTATTGGGGGATTGGGATAGGCCAGTATTGGGTATCAAGGAGGGCACATATTTCATGGTTCATTGGTTGTTATATGCAAATAATGAGTCATGGAACATTGCATCAATACTGGGGATGTACTCTATGGTGACTAATGTAACAAAATAAAAAATATTAAAACAAATAAAAATAAAAACAATAAAAAATACTTAAAAAATGAAACAGGGAGGGAGCCTCATCCCCAGGAAACACGTAAGCCTTCAGGGAATATAGCTCCAGATGCAAATGTTTTCCATGCTGTACACACTGATCAGAAGTAAAATCCACTCATTGCCAGTTATTGATCGATCAGTGGACTGCACTTTGTATACGTAACCACAAACGAATCTTCACGTCCTTCCAGCATTTTAGGTCTGGTCTGCCAAAGCCTGCCTTCATGAAGCAGAACCTGGATGTTCTTGCATTTGGGACCCACCACAACATCCCTTCATCCACCAGGAGACTCCCATCAGTACAACCTTAAATGCCTTTGTAGAAAGACAGTTGCTGGCCTTCCCTGTGGTGCACGAGTCAGGAGAAGTTGTGGATATTTATTCCAAGTCTGATATAATTAAGCTTGCTGCTGAGAAAACGTTCAGTAACCTAGAAATCACAGTGACCAGGCCCTCAGCACCGCTCACAGAGTCTTGAGGGCGTTGTGAAGTACGGTAACCTGGAAATCCTGGACAGATTAGCATGGGCTGACCTCTGGGCTGCAGGTCACAAGTGAAGCAGATAGCATCGTGGGTGTCATTTCCCTGTCAGACGTGTGGTAAGCCCTGATACTCATGCCTGCAGGTGTCAAACAGGAGATAGAAGCAGAATGGCCACTGTGCATGGAGAAGCCCTTGGAGAAAATGTGAACAAGGATTCTGGGTCAGGCTTTGCCTCCTGAACACTGACCATGATAGAAGACGGTGAAATGGCTACGAATGTGTATCAGGGTTTAGTGATGGGTATTTTTTCCAGTGATGGTGAGACCGAATATAATATGATTCAGGCTTGCATTAGAAGACTGTTTTCAGACCTTTGAATAATTTCAGATGCTATATGCTATCAAAGTGCACTGTGTGCTGAATTTTTTATCAATTTCATCTCAAAGAATTCACTGGTGTGTAACAGGTAAAACGGCATAAGGAGAGAGCATGGCCTATTCATACCTTGTGCCTTCTATTAACACACGGGGTATTTCATCACTGTGGTCCATGGCAACTGGAGCCAAATAGTGCTGGGGTGTGAACGTCTTTGAACCTTTCTCAAACCAGTTTGTTTTCCTTAAATTTGTGGAACAGCTGTAATTTGAATATAAATAATTCGATTGTGAAAGATAAGGACAATTTTATGTTTAGTGTCTCTTGTGATCTATAATGTAAACAAGACTACCACAGCTTTATTTATTTTTACTCACTGCAATATTTTACACATTGGGGGGTAAACTTCACCAACCTGTTAATAAACTTCTGGTTGTTATTGTAAATGGCAACTTCCTCATTTATGTTGGGATCTGGAAAGACAGGACTTCTAATACAGCCACTGTTAGAATTTAAAAGCTGTAATTTCCATAGCATGTGTGGAGACCTGCTCTGCTAGGCTGGAAACAGCCATTATTTAAAAAAGAAAGTGCTGGGAATATGTCAACTTTCTTCTCATGTATAGACATGTAAAATCATAATGTCCGTACAACTGCTGATGGATTGCTGTTGTCAAGTGTTATGGCATATGCAGTATTATCATGTGGTTGAAGAGAAACAATGTTACCTAATGTTATTCCTCTGAACATGTCCACACTCTACATATATACGAGCACAGTGTGATTTTTTCTTTTTATTTGTCAAATTCGAAAATTGAAATAAATCTTACTGTCTACAGCAAATAAATGAATGGATAAAGAACAGGTGGTATATATACACACTGGAAAATTACTCAGCCATAAAAAAGATGAGATGTTGACATTTGGAACAACATGGATGGACCCAGATGGTATAAACTTAAGTGAAATAGGTCAGACAGAGAAAGACAAATACCATAGGATTTCAGTCCTATGTGGAATCTGAAAAGCAAAACAAGTGAATAAACAAACTATCAAAAAGCAGAATCAGAGCTATAAATACAAAGAACAAAGTAATGGTTGCCAGACAGGAGGTGAGGGGGCCATGGGAGTGGGAGACACAGGCTTCCCATTATGGGATGAATAAGTCACGGGGCCAAAAGGCACAGCATAGGGAATATGGTCAATGTTATTGTAATAAGTGTCTCTGGTGACCTATGGTAACTAAACTTGGGGTGAGTGTAGCATAAAACCTTGTCCAATCACACTAAAATAATATTGGGTGTCAACGATGCTTCCATTAAAAAAAAAAGAGTCAGAAACTATATGTATATAACAGAATTGGGTTTGTCTGAGAGTGACAAAAACCCAAATGCAATCCAGCTGGAATTAGCCTCACTCAGCCTGACTAGGGGCAGCAGGTAACTCTGGACTCTTGGGGTCGCCCCAGTCTTTACTTCAGTGATAATTTTACTTCCGGTTCCCTTCTTTGCTGATTTCTGTTTCAGCTTCCTTTGCCAATTTTTTCCTCTGTGCCCCTTTGGTTGGGGTTCATTTCTAGGCCACATGCTCTTCTCTTCATTGTCCTCACAGGGAAACCCATCTATCTCCCTGCTTCAGAGAGCATCCCTCTGCTCCTTACTCTTCTCTCCCCTGAGCCCAGAGCCTGTGTATCTGTTTGGTGAGGAGACAGATCCATCTGACCTCACACTTTCAGCAAGTAATTAATGGGAGCTTACTGTGTGCCAGTGGGGAACAAATACAGAAGGTTCCTGAACACATCCCCCATTTTTTTAAATTAGTTTGAGGGGTACAATTTAGTGATACATTGTCACATATAACACCTAGTGCTCATTCCATCAAGTGCTCTCCTTAATGCACATCACCCAATCACCCCATGTCCAGTCACCTCCCCTCCAACAACTCTCAGTTTGTTCCCTACAGTGCAGAGTGTCTTATGGTTTTCCTCCCTCCCTGGTTTCATTTTATGTTATTTTTTCTTCCCTTCCCGTACGTTCATCGGTTTTGTTTCTTAAATTACACATGAGAGAAATCATACAGCATTTGTCTTTCTCTGACTGATTTATTTCACTTAGCATTATACCTTCTAGTTCCATGCACATCATTGCAAATTGCAAAATTCATTCCTTTTGGTGGCTGAATAATATTCCACTGAATGTCTATACCACATTTCTTTCTCTAGACTTCCAAAAGATCTGTATTTGTACCCCATTGCTTAGAATACATTGTGGTAGCCTCCTCAAGCAGATCCCTCCCCTCTGCTGTATCCTCAGCTGTATCGCACCTGCCTCAAGTCTCCACACTTCCTACCTTCCAAACGGTGGTCGCTTTTCTACACGTAGCCTTGCACCATTTATACTCTCAGATCTCTGATTTCGTGGATGTTCAGAATGATCCGATATGTATGCAGTTGTATTCCAGGCAGGAGACAAACTTAACTCCTCCCTCCTGTACTTTCTGATTGGATCTGGACATGAAGACTGTGAACTTGCTGACAGGCTGGATTCTGTTGTCCCCCTTCTGTGAGGCTGAATGAAGTTTTGGAAATAGGTTATGACTTGTGGCACAGCTTCATCCTTCCCAGGTTTAGGTTTATTGTGGGAAGATGTACCAAACATAATGCCTACAACTTTCTACACTTATATTTAAGCTCTGATGGATGATGTGAGAGTAGCATTTGCTCTAGTGACATGTTGTCTGACTTACCCCTCAAGAGTGACCTTTCATGGGGTCTAATGGCCCTTGTCTTGGTTAACATCAGTGTCAGTGTTTTAGGGAATGGTGACTCTGAATTACCCAATTAGTTTTGTACTAGTTGAGTCTTTCAGCCTCAGCATGACCTTCACTATAAATACATCCCAAATATGAATTTTTTGTCTTGAAACAAAGTTTACCTGTTTTCCATTAAAACATGGTTTCCAGGCAATGATGACGTGAGGGCTACTGAAAAACCATCTGTCACTGACCACCTGAACTGCCTGGTGATTGGCCACTCACACAAGGCCAATCTGAGCAATCCCTGATGATTGGCCAGGGCATGGTGGTGACATCACAAGAAGGCATTGTGATGTCCCAGGGTGTTATAAAAGCATGGCAACAGCCGAGGCTGCACTGAGGAGAGAGATGGTGCTTCAGCCACAGCTCTTCCTGCTATTCCTCACGTTCTCTGCCCTGTTCTCTGTTCCTGCCCATGGTAAGCCCCCTGCCCACTCCTCCTGCTCTGGACCTCTCACCAACACTCTACACACCACCTTCATGTTCGTACCTACCTTTGTGCCCCTCTGTGGTCCTGAGAGTCCTTGAACCTGCACACGGAAACTCCTGGAATCATTTCCCTCTATGAGGATGGCCCAGCTGCCAGGGACACATTCCCATTTGGCATGTGGGAGTGGGACACTGGAAGTCAGAATACTGTGGATTCTCAGCTGCTTGGGGCCCATACCTCTGGGGTCACAACCAGGCTCAGTACAGGAAAGCTGAGTCCACGTCCTGAGGGAGCCCTGGGCACACTACTACTCTGGAACTCTCCAACCTGGCTCAACACAGGGCACATGAATGCCCTGAACATCCAGCCAACCCACATGTGCACAATGTGTACAATGCCTCCAGACACTTAGCAGAGAGGGGATTTTACAAAACAAGTAAGTACTGGGACAAGGAATCACCACATTGCTGGACATAGTGTGAGTCATTGGAACACAGGTCCTCAGACCACAAACTATCTGAACCAGCTCAGCAGTGGACAAACTAATTTACCAGAAACCTGGCCAACCAGTTTCCCACAGACAAAAACCCTCAAGCACAGCATAAAACACACACATTCAGACCCCAGAACAGAGCCCCCACCAGGAACCCAAAGTCCGGAGCCTTCTGATCCCATTTGACACTGAGCAGATGAGTCACACAGACACTGGGTGGACAAGGAGCCCACATACCTCAAGAGGGTCAGCCCAGTGCAGGACAAGGCAAGAAAGACCAGAGAACACTGAGCTTGCCACGTGTGAAGAAACCATGAGTCTTGCATCCCAGCTCAGTACTGGAATAATGATTCACCTGAACAGAAGCATCACCATGTGCCCTTGGACCTGGAGACCAAAAACTCTGTTCTCTTCTAGGCCAAGCAGGAACCTGGACAGCAGTCTCACCATGTGTCCTTGGACCGGAAGACCAACAACACAGCTCTGCACTAGGCCAAGCAGGCACCTGGACAGCAAGTTCACTATGTTCCCTTGGACATGGAGCCTTCCTTCCCCCAGAGCACAGAGCCGTCAAACACTGGGCTTGCCAGTGGGTGTCAGATTATGAGACCTGCAAACCTGCTCAGCATTGCACTGATTTGTCCACTGGACTGATGGCCACCTTGGAGCCTTCAAACCATGAGCCCTCCATCCCAGCTTAGCAGTGGGCTAAAAGTCACTGGAACACCAGCCTGACCCAAAACCCGATGACTTTCAACTCTGAAGAGAAGTGAGTATTGGAGTCCCTTCTCACCTTTGATTTACTTCAGCCTGAGGTCCTTGTGGCCTGCTATCTGGGCATTATGCATTTTGGGGGGGGTGTTCTCAGAAGACAGGTGCTCTCAGAAAATTACACTGTGCCCTAGGAGATGAAGCAATCGAGTGGTTTGAAGACTGTATTAAAAATAAGGCCAAGAAATGAGGAAGGGGGATGGGAGGGCTTTGTAGAGGAGACCCAGGCCCTGAGTACTGTGGAGTCATTGTCTGAGATTCTTCTGTTAAAGGAGAGGTGCTCCATCCTCAAGGGAGATGTGGAGGCCTTAAAATAAGAAACAAAGCAGTGCAGTGAGAGACAAGCTCAGCTTCATGAGGTGGAGAGGTTCTTCGTTCGGATGCAGGTCTTCCTGGAAGTTCCTGCCTTACATGCAGTGCCCAAGGGGTGATGTCTATGCACCAAACCATAATGGCATAGAAGGAGAGTTGGGAAAAGTATGGTGTATCCAGGAGTGGGAGTGTGGTAGAAAATTTAACATTAGGTTAAGTAAATAATTTAAGTGATCATTTCTGAATGAGTAATTTATAAGAAACAACCCCTGGGTGATTGTGCCATTCGTCAAGCAGAACGATAATGCTCCCCAATTATGGGATTCACTAAGATATTCTCAGTCCTACTAACCTTTGGAAGCACAGTCACTCCCTTGTCAGCATAGGCACTCATATCATCATGCCTCTGTTGCAGAGTCTGAGGGCACACTCAGCAGCACTTGCCGTCTACTCCCAGACTCATTCTGGGCATTTCCCTAGACTGAAAGGACTGAGCTCCCAATGACAATTCCTGGCATGCAACAGGTGCTCAAAACTGAGTGACATGAAGACATACATGAATAAACCAGTGCATCTTCTGTAATGGGATACTGATGAGCCTCCAATTTGGATCTCTGTCCCATTTGTGAGGTTTCCTGAACACCAAACCAGCATATCAGCATCTGGTTCCTTGTCCTGTCCCTTACATCCCACAGCCTAGGACATTCTTGACCAAAGTAGACACGATTAAATTAGCACTTATGGAATGGGTGAGCCTACTTTTTCTTTGCTGACTTCATAATTCCCAATGTGTAAGCATTCCAAGGATTGATTATCAGTCCAGAATAAACTTTGCCAGAGAGCCCAGGCTCTCAGTCCCTTGCTCAGACTCACAGTCACTCTAGCAGTAGCTCTCAGGTCTCCTTCTTTCTCACAGTAAGAAACTCTTGTCTTTCCAGCTGCAAATCCTCCTTCACAATCAGAGGGATCTTCCTGCCTGGGTTTTCATCACCCCATGCCCCTGCTCAGCAGCTGCCTGTTCCCACAGGGACTCAGCCCTGCCAATGTCTGTTGAAGATGCTCTTAACCACTTGTCAAGGACCATGCCAGGTATCAGAGGGTTATTGTCATTGTTATTGTCACAGGGCAAAACTATTCTGAATGAAGAGGGAACCAAGCACTTGCTTCTGCACTTAAAGGACATATGTGTCTTAAAGACAGAAGCTAAGTTGAGAAAATGGATGAAACCTTTTTATGAGGACTGTAGTTAATGGGAGTATACTTAATTATATTTGATTGTATATTGTACATTGTACTGTATATTTGAACGTTTCTATGACAAAAATCTTAAATTTCTTATCACAAGGAAACGTGTAAATGTGGGGAGAGATGTCAACCAGAATTAAGTGGTGATTATTTCATGATATATACGTATATAACTCTGATGTACACCTGATGGGAACAGAATGTTACATGTCAGTTATATCTCCATTTTTTAAAAGTAAATGAATAAACTGGAATTGGCAAAACGTAAAGTCTGTGCCACCTGAAATAATTGCTTTTACACATGCACTTTTAGGTGACGCAGGAAAAGGGGAAGTCAAAGGAAAGTATTCTGGTTATGAATATCAGGGAATACTTCACGGAGGAGAAATTACACTGATTTAAGAACAGAAGGTTCCCAATTTGGGACAGTAGGGCCTGGTGGGAGAGCACATACACCTGCACATCTCAATCCGGACACTGTAAGTAATGTTCTTTTGCTCTAAACGATTTATAATCATTCCTTGAGAGACATGAAAGGGGTTTCTCCCTCCTAGGCTCTCCCATCTCTTCTTTTTCCCAGCTAATCTGTGCAGTGAAATCTCAAGTTTTAGTGGTTTGTATTGGAAGGCATGAACATACACAGTATATCATTTGTTATACAAATGACAATTTTCTTAACAAAGGTAAAGATTAATTACAACTGTAATTCAACTTATAATTCACACAAGTATTGCACTGAAATACATAGGTGGTAGGACTCACCTCAGATTCATCCCATGAACTTAAAAATGCACTCTTTTTTTTTCTCCTGAAGTAAACATTAAGGCAGTTCTTCAAATTTCCTTCATTGTGTCTTCACAGGACCACCTTCCCATAGTATCCTTCATTAGAAAACAGATTGATAGCTCATTGTCAAGGTAGAGCAATATTGTCCAGCAACATGCTTACATCTGCACCGTCAAGGGATACCTGAATTACAGACTTCCCAATGTACCTTAAATCTGAAAGAAAACTCAATAGCAGGTTTTTTTAGTTTTATTTATTTAAATTCAATTTAATTAATATATACTGTATTATAAGTTTCAGAGGCAGAATTCAGAGATTCAACTGTTGCATATAACTCCTAGTGTTCATTACATCAAATTCCCTCCTTAATGCCCATCACCCAGTTACCCCATCCCCCACTCACTTCCCCTCCAGCAACCCTCAGTATGTTCCATACAGTTAAGAGTCTCTTATGGTTTGCCTCCCTCTCAGATTTCCTCTTATTTTATTTTCTGTTCCCTTTCCCTATTTTCATCTGTTTTGTTTCTTAAATTCCACATATGAGTAAAATCACATTGTATTTGATTTTCCATGACTGACTTATTTCACCTAGCATGGCCCTCTAGTTTCATCCACATGGTTGCAATGCCAAGCTGTCATTCATTTTGATGGCAGAGTAATATTCCATTGTGTATAAACAAATGACCAACAGACACATGAGAAAAGGTTATAACATCACTCAGCATCAGGGAAGTACAAGTCAAAACCACAATGAGATACCAACTTGCACCAGTCAGATTGGCAAAAATTAACACGACAAGAAACAACAAATGTTGGAGAGGATGTGGGGAAAGGGGATCCCTCTTACACTTTTGGTGGGAATGTAAGCTGGTGCAGCCCCTCTGGGAAATGCTATGGAGGTTCCTCAAAAAATTAAAAATAGAACTACTTGGGGCTATTGGGAGGCACAGTCAGTTAAGTGTCTGCCATTCAGCTCATGTCATGATCCCAGGGTCCTGGGATTGAGCCCCACAATATGCTCCCTGCTCATTGGGCTGTCTGCTTCTTCCTCTTCCCCCACCCTGCTCATGGCGTCTCTCTCAAATAAATAAAATAAAACTTAAAAAAAAATAGAACTACTCTATGATCCAGCAACTGCACTACCAGGTATTTATCTAAAGGATACAAACATAGTGATTCAAAGGGGCACTTGTTTCCCCAGTGTTTATAGGAGAAATGTCCACAATGGCCTAAGTGTGTAAAGAGCCCAGGTGTCCATGGGCACATGAATGGAGAAAGAAGTTGTGATATCTATCATCTATCTATCTAATCTATTCAATGGCAGTTTTAAGCTCACCTTTCCTACTTCACACTTACACTCCACCTGAGTACAGCAGAGTCCAACCCACTTGGATGCTCCAGAGCTCTCTCACCTTTCAACCCTTCTCCTGATTCTAGCGTTCCAGGAGGAGCAAGCAGAGTTAGCATTTTTGGCATCTGGTGAAGGACGAAATGCATTCATAGTCCCTATTACCAAGACCGAAGAACAAACTCCAACCACTACCACCTGTTTGCCACTTTGCCATTTTTAAGTTAAAAGAGGGACTGGAAAACAGCAGCAGATGCCCCACTGGACTTAGCTAAGGACTGAAACTGGAGCCTCCCCCAGCACTTTCCACAACAGCTCCAACCAAAAGACAGTGGCAAACCTAGTAGACACCAAATAACCCCGAAGTGTGAGACTTGGGCATGGAAGTGACCCTGTCCCCTGCACTGAGCAGGCTGACTGCATCTGGCTAGGACAGGCAGTAGTCTCAGCAGTAACAATGACCAGACCTTCCTTCATTCAGGTTCCCCCTGAGGTCATAAACAGAGTAGAAATGTCTGCAAGTAGTTAAAGGCATAGATAAGGGAAAGCACATTCTATGAACTTTAAGCAATGACTAGGGGCTGTAAAAGGCAGAGGACGACCCCCACCAGAGTTTTCGCACCCCCAGAAAATGCTTTCATCAATCAGGCAGTTAACTGTGGTGCTGGCCCAGGTGTACCCAAGTCCTCTGGCCTCCTGCCCTGCCCATCTCCCCAGAGGACAGGAAGGGAGGCTTCAGCTAGTGCATCCCTGGTGCAGTTCCTGGTGTGGGGGATGAGCTGGTTAACCCCCCACAGATACTGGGGAGAACCCCCACCCCTTGAGCACTTCCTCTGCTCAGCTCTAGGCACTGGTCAGAACTTGAGGGGCTGGACCAGAAAGGAAGTGGGGGCTGGGTAATGAAGTGCTCCTGGTGGTCTCTGCAGGAGCCCTGAGCTGGCACACAGGACAGTTGTCCCATGGGGAGAAGTGGGCAGATGGGGGATACCTGCCCTGATATGAAACAAAAGCCAAATGCCCACCGCCAGCCAGTCTCGTGTCCTGAGGGTCATTTGGGAACCCCAGGAGTCCACCTCTGTTCCCCGCCCCGTGCCTGTGCTCACTGGGCTCCTCTCAGTGGGACACATTCTATCTGACATGTTGGACAGCACAGGCATGGGGAGCCTGGTGCTCCTACAGGAAAGAGAGAGAAGGGATGGTGATGACCCCATCTCCACCATCCCCTGGCCCCAGGGGCCTTTTAGGACTATGTGCCAGCCCCTTGTCCAGCAGGTCCTGGCAATCCATGGCACCAGCCTTGGGCTCTCACGCCAGTCTGCACTCACCTCCCCAGCCACATTGTCCTCCTCACACCAGCCAAGCCCCTCTAGGCCACAGGTCTAGCTGTGCGAAACCTAGGCAGGGAAGCTCAGAGGCCCAGTCTCAGAGGACCAGTGGCTACAGGCCCTGGTCCCTGTTGGAGGGGCTTAGGGTGTCCACGTAGTGGGTTCTCAGGAGCCTCCCTGACTCCCAGGGCTCATGCTCCTGAGGTGCCTGCTGCTCTCCTCCAGCCCCAGAGCTCATGCTCAGCTGGGGCCTGCTGTGCTGGTTGCCAGCAGGGCTGCTGGAACTCTGATGGTTACTAGGTGTTTTCTATTTATAATTCAACTGATTCTAACAAGCTGTGAGCAAGAAAGTTGATGTTGTGCAGACAAATAAGGATGGATATCGTTAGGATAGGAACCACTGGTGGCATGGAGAACTGAGAAGAACCCCTTTCTGAAGGTCATCATAACATAACAGAACCACCACAGTTCTATAACATGTCTGTCTACTGTGGGCGGAAATGAAATCTCACAAAACCTTAGTTAAGATAGTGATCAGCTTGAATCCAGGAATTCTCCACTTTCATATGTGCTAAATTTGTTTCTTTTGTTCATTGTTTTGCGTTTTATGTTTATATAAATGTGTGTATTATATTTATGGATATATATGTTAATTTTTGTAAGGAGAATTAAGTTATATTGCTTTATTAATTGATCAATAGCAAGATTGGTCATTTGTACAGGTTAAAAACAAAACAAATCAAAACACAAAACTCCTAAATGTTTCCAAGCATATACACTGAGAACATTTGCAAAAATCGAATGTAATGTGAATTACGTTACACACTTCCTTGTCATTGAAGGGTGGTATTTAACAGCATTCTATGCTTGCTACACAAACAAATTGTCCATCGCACCTAAAATTAGATCATTTGTCACCACTTAACTGTTTTTTTTTAAGATACTATTTTAATTCCAGTTAGAGAAACTACAGTGTAATATTAGTTTCAGGCATACAACGTGGTTATTCAGCACTTCCATACAACATCTGGTGCTCATCACAGGGGCACTACTTAATCCCATCCCCTACTTAACACATCCCCTATACCCTCCTGTCTGGTGTCTGGTGACCATCAGCTTGTTATCTAGAGTTAAAGGTCTATTAATTGGTTTGCCTCTCTCTTTTTTCCCCTTTGCTCCATTGTTTCTTGAATTCACATATGAGTGAAATCATATGGTATATGTCTTTCTCTGACTGACTTATTTTGCTTAGCACATAATACTCACTAGTTTCATTCATGTCACTGAAGTAGCAAGAATCCTCTCTGTTTTTATGGCTGGGTAATATATCCACATATGTCTAAATTGATTTATATTATGGTGTATATATACCAACATTGATTTATATTATGATATATACCTTTTCTTACCCATTCATCTCTTGATGGATATCTGGGCTCTTTCCATATTTTGACTATTGTGTTCCTATTTGTACTTGTAATATTGAGAATAACTGTGGCCTTTAGACTTCAACTTGCAGTTAATAAATTATTTGTAACAAAAAAAAAGAAAAAAGAAAAAGAAAAAAAATTACCACAAAAACAGAGTGACTGGGAATATATAATTATTTTGTCAAACTTTATTATTTTACTTTTCTAGATTATATAATCTCTGTATTCAATCACAGAATGGCATTGTTCTTAAGGAGTTTACAAGGTGAAATTAATATATTTCTAAGCAGCAGTGAGAACTTTGTTATATTTTTACAGAGCAGAATCTCTGAATCACTCGTCTTAGAGCCCCCATCACCTCCTTGTTTCTCAGGCTGTAGATGATGGGGTTGAGCATTGGGGTCAGAATGGTGTAGAAGACAGCCAGGATCTTATCCTCTGTGGGAGATCGGAAGGATCTTGGGCGTAGATAAGTGTAAACAAAGGGTGCATAGTAGAAAGACACCACAGCGATGTGGGTGCTGCAGGTCAAATAGGCCTTCTTCCTCCCTTCTGTTGACTGCATTCGGCAGATGGCAAGGAGAACCCGGCCATAGGAACATGAAATGCAAATGAAGGGAAACACAAGGAAGAGGGTGATGCTCAAAAACACCGTGTACTCATAGACCCAGGTGTCCATGCAGGCCAGAGTCAACATGGTTGCAAGATCACAGAAGAAATGGTTGATGGTCCTGGATCGACAGTAAGGGATATTGAGGACATATGCAGTGTGGGCACAGGAGTTGATTGAGCCCATGATCCAAGATCCTGTTATTAGCAGCACACATACTTTTTTGCTCATACGAGTGGGATAGTGGAGAGGAAAGCAAATAGCCACATAACGATCATAGGCCATGGAGGCCAGTATTAACCCTTCTGCACCAGCTAAAGCAACAAAGAAGAAGCTCTGAACACCACACCCGATGAAAGAAATAGTCTCATTTTCAAAGAGATAATCAGAAGCCATCTTGGGGACAATGTTGGAGATGAAGTTCAGGTCCACGAGGGAGAGTTGACTAAGTAGAAAATACATGGGAGTGTGGAGATGGGTGTCCAGAAAGATGAGAATGATCATGGACAGGTTTCCAAACAGAGCCATTAAGAAAATGAGAACAATGAGAATGAAGAAGAACAGGCCAATTCTTGATGGTGGGAACAACCCCAATAAGAAGAAATCTGTAGATGTTTCATTAATATTTTCCATGGGACATTAATTTAGTTTTCCCTAAAGAGAGACACATAACAAGGACAAAAAATAATCTTTATTAATTCATTATTTTACTTCCACTGTGATTTATTCAGGACACATTGCAGCTCTTTAAAAATTAACACATATTTTGGAAAAAGAAACAATTTTTGACTCATAGATAAAATCTTGATGATGCATACATATGTCTCCAAAATATTTCAATGGAAATGTGTAAATTTGTAAGGATAATATATTTCTGTGACTTTATTAAGATACACATATTTTATTTTTCTATGTAAATTTAGTCATTATCAACCTCAGAATTTATACTTTTTAAGTATGCATTATAAATCAATGTAAATGCATAAATTACAGAACCATTCTTGAATACATTTTATTACTCTTAGGCACTGATTTTTTCTTTTATAATTAAGCCCTAATATTTCTGAAACTAAAGTAGTCTATCCGGTCATGTTGTAGATATATATCTTTTTAGCTTGTACTTTTGTTTTGTTGTTGTTTTGTTGTTTTCTGTAAAAAGTTTGTCAGATCAAGCTTTTAGATGCCAAGCATTATTACCTGCATATTTTTCTCCAAAAATAAACAATGAATAGTTATTGCCAAACATAATTTATATGAAGCAAAATTTTTCCTCTTCATTCAATATTCAAATGCTTTAGTTTAAGGAAACTCTTTTCCTGATAACTTATTCTAAATTTTTAGTGTAGCTCCATGATTCTGCTCAAGCTCTCTGAAAAGATCTGTGTTGTATTCATCTGCTTCTCAATAATTATATAACATTATGAATTGCTTTATGGCACCTTTTCTTATTCTGTTTTTTTTTCATAATTTTGTGGGTTTTTTTAAAGATTTTATTTATTTATCTGACAGAGAAAGAGACAGCCAGTGAGAGAGGGAACACAAGCAGGGGGAGTGGGAGAGGAAGAAGCAGGCTCATAGCGGAGGAGCCTAATGTGGGGCTGGATCCCGTAACGCCGGGATCACGCCCTGAGCCAAAGGCAGACGCTTAACCGCTATGCCACCCAGGCGCCCCTCTTATTCTGTTTTACCTCTTATTTTTGTGTATTTAAAACTCATTCCATTTTTAGATAAGTGTGAGAGTTTAGTCCCTATTTGTATCACCCTCCTGTCTTAAGGCTCAACTAACATAATAAATAAGTAATCAATTTAAAGAAAGTGGGAAAGAGAGTAGTGAGGGGAATCAGAGATGAAACGTTAAGAACCTTTTGGGAGAAGAAATTTTAAGGAACAAACACATAAAAGGAGAAAGAGTAATGGCATTTTGAGAGAATTCTAAGTGGGAATGAGTGGAGGAAATCTTCTCCAGAGGGAATACCATCATTGAGTATATCCCAGCATGTTATGCCTTAAAAGGATTGTAGTGCTTCAGTGTCTCATACATTTCTAGGACCAAAGCCATCAGACTGTTGAGGAAGTCATTATAGGAAAGACAGACAGACAGACAAACTGAGTAAACTGATTGGCATAAATGCAAGAAAGCTTTACAAAAATCTGATGTCTTCAGAGCAGTATGAGAATTTGTTAAATCCAAAGTAATAATTCCATGTGTTATATAAAATGAAGTGCCAAATAACAAAGAAAAACTTTTAGAAATGTACAATATAATAATTTAATAAATTAATGAAAGTCTTACAACATAGGTTGATGAGTATTCACCAGAAAACAGCAACAAAACACAAATTTTGACATTTAAAACAGATAAGAAAATGATACGAATAATACAAGTGATCCAGCATATACTTATGGGCATTCCTGTAAATGCATATGACATTGATTTATTTATGACAAAATATTTATTTATTTATTTATTTAGATTTTATTTATTTATTTGACAGAGAGAGAGACAGCCAGCGAGAGAGGGAACACAAGCAGGGGGAGTGGGAGAGGGAGAAGCAAGCTCCCAGCAGAGGAGCCTGATGTGGGGCTCGATCCCAGGACTTCAGGATCACACCCTGAGCTGAAAGCAGACGCTTAATGACTGAGACACCCAGGCGCCCCAAATATTTATTTATTTTTAAGTGAATATTATTATATAAGACATGTTTATTCAGAACCACTATATATGAGCTACAATATTCAAAGATGATGCAAGAGAGCAGAAAAAATAAAATAAAGAATTAAATGGTATTTTCATGAAAGTATGAAATATTGTCTTGAAAACAATTTTTTGATAATTCTCAGTATCAGTATAGAGATATCCTAAATTATCCTTGGGAGAAATAATTGTAATATGAGAAGAAATATATGCAGTAATGATGTCATATATTTTATATGCAAACAATAAATTCTAGGAGATGGAAGAAAGCTTTCAATGCATGTCCTCAAACATAACATGGGATGTAACTATGTTGACAGAATGGGGAGGGAAGGGGAAAAGTTTGATGATTTAGGGAGGGAATGACAGTTCATCCACCATGGCCTGAGTTACAAATCGTGGCCTGATATGTGGGATTTAAGAATCAAACATCAGAAAATGAGCATATTGTTTAAAATATTGAGGAAGTACTGAGAAAAAATGTAAAATAATTTGAAGTATTTGCCTCAGGTGTCAAGAGGAATGGGTTATGGGACCATCATTTTATCCTGTGGTTTGTTGATACCATGTCCATACATTCTTGGAATAAAATATTAAAGTGGTATGAAAGTTATTTCAGTTAGTAATTTACATGTATTCAAATTATTGCAGATGTGAATCTCCAACTCTACAGTGAAATCCCTGCAGGACTCTGGGTCTACATGAAGCAATGTCTCTTGAGGTTGATACAACCATCAGTTTGGCTACAGATATTTGCAGACCATAAATCAAGTTTCAGAGATTTAAGGGAATTCTTCGGATTTCCTGTTCTTTTTTTTGTTTTGTTTTGTGTTTTTTTGAATAAGACATCATTTAATAAGGGAGTGAATGGGCATATTATTTGGTTTGTGGAATGTATCAGAAAGAAACACAGAATAATTAAGATATTAGCTATACTGTCATAGGAGAAAAAATCACTTTCTCTGGAATTAATGGGCACAGATTTCCTGTCTTAATTTAGGTGATAGATGCAGGTATTTATATATTAAATTTGTATTTAAAATAATCCTATATTAACACTAAATATTTTTAGGCAACAATTATGAAATAAAAATGGTTATTTTTAACTACTCAAAACTAAATAGAGAAGAAAAAATATAACATCTATTAATTAAAAATTTACTATAGATTAAACAGAGTCAAGAATGTATATAAGTTCCTTTATGCATAAATAAATTGCGTTAGTGCTTTTATCTTCTCATTTCAAGATATTTCTTGTTTCCTCCTATTTGGAGTCTTACTCATATTTTCTCTTGTTCCCGCAACAGTATAACTTTAATCAATGAGAATACACACACCACTCCTAGAGCCCCTCAATGAACTCTAATCCATATCTTGCCCCAAAGATTCCTTAAGTGATTTTGCTTACAAAGAATCATCCTCATCAATTTTATCTCCCTTGTAAATTGGTTTGTAATTGTATATATTCAGTTCATATATCATATATCATAATGAGGAAGATTCTCTAAATAATGCCTAGCTTATCAATTATTTGCATATTACCATTTTTAATTTAGGTTAATAACATTTAATAAGCATTATTAATACTGCAGATATTCTTTTTCCTATGTTTCCCATGTTCCTATTCAATTGCAAATAAAAGATGAAAAACATCTCACTCTAGTGATTCACATATTTACAGAATAAAGAGATTTTCCACATATTTACAGAATAAAGAGATTTTCAATATAGGGTCATTATTATAAAGAAGAAAAATGGATTCCAAGTGATGAGAAATAAATTATTTAAGAAATAATTTAATTTTTTTAATATTTAATTTTTATAATTTTTTATTATGTTATGTTAGTCACCATACAGTATATCCTTAGGTTTTGATGTAATGTTCCATGATTCATTACTTGCGTATAACACCCAGTACACCATGCAATACGTACCCTTCTTAATACCCTTCACCAGCCTATCCCATTCCCCCACTCCACTCCCCTCTGAAGCCCTCAGTTTGTTTCCCAGAGTCCATAGTCTCTCATGGTTCATTCCCCCTTCTGTTTAGCCCGCCTTTCTTCATCCCTTTCCCTACTGATCTCCCTGCTATTTACTTTGTTCCATAAATGAGTGAAACCATATGATAATTGCCTTTCTCTGCTTGACTTATTTCGCTTAGCATTATCTCCCGTCCATGTTGCTTCAAATGTTGTGTAACTGTTCTTTCTGGTGGCTGAGTAATATTCCATTGTATATATGGACCACATCTTCTTAATCCAGTCATCTGTTGAAGGGCATCTCAGCCCCTTCCATAGTTTGACTATCGTGGACAATGCTGCTATGAACATTGGGGTGCATATGGCCCTTCTCTTCACTACGTCTGTATCTTTAGGGTAAATACCCAGTAGTGCAATTGCTGGATCATAGGGTAGCTCAGTTTTTAAATTTTAAGGGACCTCTACACTGTTTTCCAAAGTGGCTGTACCAACTTGCATTCCCACCAACAGTGTAAGAGGGATCCCCTTTCTCCACATCGTCTCCAACATTTGTTGTTTCCTGCCTTGTCAATTTTTGCCATTCTAACTGGCATAAGGTGGTATCCCAATGTGGTTTTGATTTGCATTTCCCTGATGGCTAAAGATTTTGAACATTTTTTCATGTGTCTGTTAGCCGTTTGTATGTCTTCATTGGATGGAAAAATACTCCATGCTCATGGATCGGAAGAATAAACATAGTTAAAATGTGTATGCAACCCAGAGCAATCTACACTTTCAATGTCATCCCAATCAAAATACCAATGACATTTTTTGAAGAGCTGGAACAAACAGCCCTTAAATTTGTGTGGAACCTGAAAAGGCCCCAAATCAACAAGGAATTGTTGAAAAGGAAAAACAAAGCTTGGGGCATCACATTGCCGGATTTCAAGCTATACTACAAAACTGTGATGACCAAGACAGCATCTTGTACTGGCACAAAAACAGACATATAGACCAATGAAACAGAATAGAGAACCCAGAAATGGACCCTTGGCTCTTTAGGCAACTATCTTTTCCAAAGCAGGAGAAAACATCCAGTGGAAAAAAGACAGTCTCTTCAATAAATGGTGCTGGGAACATTGGACAGCTACATGCAAAAGAATGAAACTTGACCACTCTCTCACACCATACACAAAGATAAACTTCAAACGGATGAAAGACCTTGATGTGAGACAGGAATCCATCAAAATCCTAGAGGAGAACATAGACTGCAACCTCTTTGACATCGGCCACAGAAACTTTTTTCATGACACATCTCCAAAGGCAAGAGAAAAGAAAAAATGAACTTGTGGGACTTCATCAAGCTAAAAAGCTTCTGCACCGCCAAGGTAACAGTCAAAACAACTAAGAGGCAGCCCATAGAATGGGAGAAGATATTTGCCAATGACACTACAGATAAAAGACTAGTATCCAAGATCTGCAAAGAAATAATGTAATTTAATTTAAGTATTTACTAATTAATTAATTTAAAGAATAATTTAATACTTTAAGAAATAAATTATTTAATACTATATATTTATCCAGTGACAAATCTGTCAGTGACAAAGTCCTCTAGATACCAGACAATGTGGAATTTCCTTCTGAAGCAAATGAATCTCAAAGAAAGTTCTTTCAGATAACTAAATGAGTCTGGTCACGTTAGATTTTGTCTGATTATTGCGTAGTTGCAACAAGAATGTGCATTTACCAAAGCAGTTTTTCATTGTTTTGCTGAAAATTATATAAGGAATCTCAGACTAAACTTTTATAAGCATCTGAATGTAGAAAAAAAAATCTTCACCAGTTCTCATATAAATTTGGGTTGTTTCCCCCCTTTTCAAGAACCCTGTCATACTTTAAGTGAACTTTACCAGAAGGAACTTCCTTCACTCACCTGTAGGGAAAGAGTTCTATAACAGACCTATCAGATCTTCCCCCACCCCCCGGAACTACCTTGAAGCTATTGGCTGCACAATGTCTACCCTAGTTCTTTGAAAAATTTGTTCATAATTGTATTTGTATGTTCATAGATAATAATTATTTTGCATTGCTATCAGATATTTAGATTTTACAGCATTGTGAAATGGCTTTTCTAGAATGAATTGCATTACCGAGAGGAGAATCCTCTGGAGTCTAGCCAAGCACAGTTTTCTACAGTGTCTCTGCAATAAGTCATACATGTAATTTTTCATGCCCTACAATATTTCCAAAACACATAGTATTAAAAAGGACAAACTGTATAGAGTTCAGAATGATTTAGTGATTTAGGAATTAATACTCTTATTAAATATTTAAGCATTGTGTATTTTTCAATGTTTAGATGGTTATAGAGCTTGTGATCCTAAAGATTTTATTGTATACAGAGATCTAAAATGCACAGTATTTGTATGTACATATATCTGAGTGCTTCTATATACACCTTCATGAAATAGCACAGTGGTGAGTCTGCACTGATAGATAAATTGGAAAGTAGGTACACAGATATTTTGAGAGATATCTGATTTATCTGTACATACTTTGAGTTTGGATTCAGATTGAAGAGAAGTTTATTTTGCTTTCTTGCAAAAACAAGCTGCAGATTGGAGCCAATGCTAGATCTAATTCTAGTTCTGTCACTTACTAGAAATGTAAACTTGGATTAGTGAATTCAACTCTCTGAGACTGTACTTCATAAGTAGAGCTGATCAAAATCACAGGATATGATGTCACACTTTTTAGAATGGCTATTATCAAAAATAAAAAAATAATAATGAGTGTTGGAGAGAATGTGGCAAAACACAACACTTGAGCCCTTTTGATGGGAATATAAATTAGTATAGCCATTAGGGAAAATAGTATAGAAGTTCTTCAAAAAGTTAAAAGTATGTATGTACCGTGACTAACATAATATAATAAAAAATATAATAATAATAAAAAAAAGTTAAAAGTAACACTACCATATGATCCAACAATTCCACTTCTGGATATATACCCAAAGGAAATAAAATGAAAGGAAATCAAGTTTGAAGATATACTTGTACTCCTATAATCATTATTGCAGTGTTATTCATATGGAAATTGATTTTATATATTCACTGACAACTAACTGGAGACATAACAAAACAACAGCAACATGGGTCGACCTGGAGGACATTAAGCTAAGTGAAACACGCCAGACACAGAAAACAAATACTTATAATTACAATGGTATATGGGATCTAATAGTCAACCTTAGAAAGTATGGATTAGATGATGATTTTCAGTGACTAAAGGAGGGAGAAATGGGAAGATGTGGGTCAAATGCTACAGTTTCCAGTAAACATGTTGAATCAGAGCTATTGTACAGTAGTTTAAATATAGTTAACAACATTGTATATTTGAAATTTTCTGTTAGTGTAGATCTCAATGGTTGGTAGTATTCTCACATGCAAAAAATTTTTAAAAAGCTAAGTAAACTGGTGGATATGCTAATTAGTTTGATTGTAGTGATTATTTTAAAGTGTAAGTATATTAAATGAAGCTGTGCCCCTTAAATGTATATGAGTTTTGTCAATTATACCTACATAAATCTGAAAAAAAAAAACAAAATGAGAGTTATTACAAGAATGCATGGGATAATTTATACTGGATAATACAAATGTGAGTTGCATGAGTGACCAGCAACCAGTAGCTGTGACATTTTTTACCATCTTCACCATTGCCACTAAAATCAACATCTGTCATCCTTGGATTTCTCAGGGACTTGTTCCAAAAAGTTTCAAAACACTCATTGATTTTCACAAAGTTTCCTAAATTCCTATCACAGATGTAACTATTATTGCACTAGAAAGTTAGTGACAGGCAAACAAAATTTTATTTTTTAATTTTTATTTAGTTTTTTAGTTAACTTTACTTAAAGGTTGTATTTATTTATTTAACAGAGAGTGAGCACAACCAAGGGTAGCAGGATAGGGAGAAGCAGGCACCCTGCCAATCAAGGACTGGATGCAAGTCTCAATATTTGGACCTTGGATCATGACCTGAGCTTAAGCAGAGGTTTAACTGACTGAGCCACCAGGGGGTTAAACACAGAAAGCAGTAAATTTGGGCAAAATTTGTGTTAAAAAATAACCATAACACATGACTATTCCTATGATTGCCTGAATTATTTCCAGAAGGTGTCATTTACATCCAAAAAATATTGCCTCCATACAGAGATATAGTCATTACTATTTGACTATTATTGTAAATATCATCTTATAGTTTTGAATAAAATCTAGGCAAGAAGTCATTTAATTAGTAATGAGAGATGCATAAAAGGAAAAACCCTGCGGAAACAGTAATGTATTTATCCTGGGAAAGTTTTAACCCCTTTGTGCTCATTGGCAAAATAGCCTCCACCCCAAATACAGGAAAGAAATAGAAAATGCTTATTTTTCTACAATCACTATTGATGATTTAGACTCCTACATGCTAGCTTTATTCATTGAATTCCATGTGAGCCCATCTAAATTCTACCCAATATGACTCAACCCTGTCTCTTACAAAGACCCTCATTTCCTTCCCATCCAGAGAGCACATTTATGAACTAGCTCCTAAACCACTTTCTATTGTGGACAGTGCAGCTATGCTCACTCAAACTCCAGTTAAAATCTTCTATTTCCAAACTTGAGCAACTCTTACATAGATTACATCACTCATTTCCTAAACTGGCAACCTTAAATCTGGAATGATTTCAGTCCAGTCAATAATCTACAGTTCAAAAGAATTAACCCAATAGGATGAACAGCAAGGTGATCACATCATATGCATGCATGAAAATAACTCTACTACTGTAAAATAAAATTTATGCTACATATGCCATACTAAAACATTATTTAGCTGCAATCTCCCCCATCTGCAGGGCGTCCATTACAGGCTCTCGACTCAATGTATCTTTCCTTTAAAAATGGATAATATATATGCTTCAAATTTAATTATTTTTCTAAAAATCTCTTGGTTCAGACAAATTCTCGTATTTTCAGTTCCATTTGTATTCATATATTTAGTATATATTTTGTCACAATTATTATTTTTAAAGTGACCATACTTTCATGAATATAGTATCTTTTAGTGTAGACATTAGTTTTATTTATCATAAATCCAGAAAAAAGTTTATTATGCTTGTAGATAATATCAGCCATTGATTAAAATATCAGTTCCATCATATTTACTACCATTTCATAATAGATTATAAGGGACAACACCAATTCTTTCAAGAATTCTATGTTTTGTTTTGGATTAAAGAGAGCTTCATTTTTTTTAAAGTACACAAGTATGTGACCAATCTATTTACTTTCTAAGTTTTAATTATATATCTAATATGAAAATATGAAGTACAAAAAAAATAAAATATATATATATCATTTAAAACATCTTCAGTCAGATAAAATTTTCCATTGAATTTCCATAGTTAATAAATGCTTGAATGTATCAATTGTTAATTCTAATAGTTTATTAAAATAGTTTTTCATTAATTCTAATGAAAATTATCTTAGGCATTGCAGAAGTATCTCAACCTTAAATGATAAATTAAAATAAAAATACAAGTAAAACATGTACCCTTTATTACCTTGCATGTTTACAAACGTGAGTTTGGATAGCTGACATTGGTCCTCCAGGCATCATATGAAGGAAGCCATTTTTCTGAATAGACTTATGTGAGTATTTTTCAAACCAGTTTTTATACTTCTTTATTATCCCTGCACTTGACATTTTAGATAACTCCATAAAGACTAAATAGCAATCATGATTTCAGGACATATTTGGAGATTAAGGATAACACGTGGTGTTTAGTGTGTGTATTCACTTGGGAATGTCCACTGAGACATGAATAATGAAGGTTAAATCACCAATAGCTCAGCATGGCCTTAGCACAAAGTTTAGAAATGAGTTCTGATAAATGAGTTCTGACAATAGCTGTGTTAAAAGTCTATTCATTGGGTAAACACATATACTTACTCAGACTTTTTGAATATAATGTCTCTCATGTATAAGTTCATTATATATTTTGGATATTAACCCCTTATTGAATATAGCATTTGCAAATATCTTCTACCAATCAGAAGATTGCCTTTTGTTTTGTTTGTTTCTTTCACTTTACATTTAAAAAAAAATCGCTGTAGTCCTAAGTGTTTAATGTGGATTTTTGCTTCTCTTGCCAGAGAAGTCACATCTAGAAATTCGATTTTATGGCCAATGTCAAGGCAATAATTTCCTTTTTGAGGAATTTTTGAGAATATCCATTTTGAGTTTATATTTGTATATGGTGTATCAAGTGGTTCAGTTTAATTCTTTTGCATTAAGCTGTCCAGTTTTCACAGCACCTTTCTCCTGTTATATATTCTTATTCCCCTTTTTGTAGATTAGTTAACCATATGTGTGTTGGTTTATTTCTAAGCTATTTTGTTTTATTGATCTATGTGTCAGTTTCTGTGCCAGCACCATATATCTATTTCTTTCCTTCTTTCTTTCTTTCTTTCTTTCTTTCTTTCTTTCTTTCTTTCTTTCTTTCTTTGGCTTTGAAGTAGCTTGAAACATGGGATTGTGAGACCTCCAGCTTTGTTCTTTTTTCTCAAGATGTCCTTGGCTGTTGGGTTACCACTCTGTTTTGATTACTATTGCTTTATATTTAATTTTTGAAACAGGAACTCTGAGTCCTCCCATCTTATTCTATTTCAATGTTGTTTTGGTACATGAAGTTTCCTCTATTCTGTTACTGTGGTGCATTATATAAATTTACTTTCATATGATGAACAATCCTGGTATTCCAGGATTAAGTCCAATTAGGTCATGGTGTATAACACTTTTCATGTACTGATGAATTCTGAGTGCCAGTATTTTATGAGAAGTTTATACAAAGACTTATACCCAGACTAATATCATTTCTGGCTTTGGTATCAGGGCAATGTTGGCCTCATTGACTGAGTTAGTATGTATTCTCTTCTCTTCTGGTTTTTGCAAGAGTTTGAAAAAGAATTGGTATTAATATGTTTTTGTACATTTGGAAAAATTAACCAGTGGAGTCATTTGGCCCAAGGACTTTTTTAGCTGAATAGATTAAATTACCTATTCAGTTTCCTTACTAATTATAGATCTACTCAAATTTTGTATTTCTTCATGACTCAGTTTGGTGGTATGCTCGCTTCCAGGAATTTGTCCATTTATTCTTGGTTATCCAGCTTGTTTAATGTATGATTATTCAAATTCCATTCATAATTGTTTTATACCTATAAAATTTGCATTAATGTACTCACTCTCATTGCTGATATTGATATTTTGAGCCTTCTTTTTTTTCTTGGTTAATATAGCTAAAATTTTGTCCATTTTCAAAGAACCTTACTTTAGTTTTGATGTTTTTCTTTGCTGCTTTTTCTATACTGTTATTAATGATCTCTGCCCTAATCGTAAATATGTCTTACATTTCAAGCTTTGGGTTTAACATTTTTTTTCTTTTTTTAGTTGATTAAAGTATGACATTTAATTGTTGATTTGAGAACTTTCTTGTTTGTTAAATGTAAATGTTTACTGCAATTCTCCTTAACAATGACTTACCTGAACTCCATAGTTTCAATATCTTTGTCTGTGGTTACATATGCCTTAAGTTGTTTGTTTGTTTGTTTTTTAATATCCATTGTGACTTCTTAAACATCTTATTTTTTTAAATAGTGTATTGTTTAATATACATATAATTATGAGTTCTAGGGGAACCTGGATGGCTCAGTTGGTCAAGTGTCTGCCTTCCCCTCAGGTCATGATCTCAGGGTCCTGGGATCCAGCCTTGCATGGGCATCCCTGCTCAGTGGTGGGTCTGCTTCTCCATCTCCTTCCACCCCTCGCCCTACTTATGTGCTCTGTCTCTCTCAAATAAACAAATAATTCAAATCTTCAAAAATAATAATTATGATTACTACTTTTTCTTCTGTCATTCATTGCTAAGCCTCATTACATTTATCAGAAAAGATACTTCATATGTTTCAACATTTTAAAATTATTTCAACTTATTTCATGTCCTAACATATGGTCAATCCTGGAGAGTGGTCCATATGAATTATAAGTCAAACAGAGAAAGGCAATTATCATATGATCTCACTGATATGTGGAATTAAAGAAACAAGGCATAGGATCACAAGGGAAGGGAGAAAAAATGAAACAAGATGAAACTAGAGAGGGAGACAAATCATAAGAGACTCTTAATCTTAGGAAACAATTTGAGGGTTGCTGGAGGGGACAGGGGTTGAAAGAATTGGGGTAACTAGGTAATGAAATTGGGGAGGGTATGTGTTATAATGAGCATTGAGTATTATATAAGACTGATGAGGGAGGCAAGATGGCAGAAGAGTAGGAGCCCCTATTTCCAACTCCCCTGAATCTAGCTGGGTAGCTACCAAACCATTCTGAAAATCCACAAAATCAGCCTAAGATGTAAGAATATATATCTGAATCTCTACAAGCAGAAAATCTCTGGTGGTCATGAGGTATGAAGTGCAGAGCTGTAATTCTGCGGGCAGATATTGGAAGATAAAGAGAAGGGGGAGGTAGCACCTTAAGCTGGTGCTGGGAAGGTGATATAACACCAGAGTGCTAAAGTGTTTCATGCTGGGGGCTGGGCACAGATTCATAGACTGGTAGTGGTGGGGAAAGGACTTTAGTGCAACCCCCAGGCAGGATCAAGGAGATGCCAGGGTGCACGCTCACCAGCCGGGGCAGCTCTTGGTTTTAGAAGCACAAAGGAAAGAGACGTGCCCTGGCCCTAGGATCGACATCTGGGAGAGTTGCTGTGGGGTGTACAGCTTTGGCTGCTTTGGCTCAGAGGTTTGTGTGTGGTCAGTTCTGCTCTGACTCTCAAAAGAAAGCTGCAGAAAGCTGCTATAGAACAAAAGCTCTAAAATCTGGATTCTACTGAGCCCACCCCCCCAGGAGGCAGGGCAACACTGCCCAAGCAGAGTTGAGTACCAGCATGGTAGCCCCCTCCCCCAGAAGACAGGATGTAAGAACAAGAGGAAGACAACCCTAAGGTCCCTCTAACACAAGTGCCTCTTGCTTGGGTCGTGGTTAATACTTTGGACTCTGTACATTCCCTCAACCACCCCTCCACAGAATGACCAAGAAAAGAAAACCCCAAAGATACAGACGTAGTGAAGAGAAGGGCCATATGCACCCCAATGTTCATAGCAGCATTATCCATAATAGCTAAATCGTGGAAAGAACCAAGATGCCTTTCAACGGATGACTGGATTAAGAAGATGTGGTCCATATATACAATGGAATATAACTCAGCTATCAAAACGAAAGATTTCTCAACATTTGCTGCAACATGGACGGCACTGGAGGAGATAATGCTAAGCGAAATAAGTCAACCAGAGAAAGACAATTATCATATGGTTTCACTCATTTATGGAACATAAGAACTAGGAAGATTGGTAGGAGAAGAAAAAGATAAAGAAAGGGGGGTAATCAGAAGGCGGAATGAAGCATGAGAGACTATGGACTCTGAGAAACAAACTGAGGGCTTCAGAGGGGAGGGGGGTGGGGTATTGGGATAGGCCGGTGATGGGTAGTAAGGAGGGCATGTATTGCATGGTGCACTGGGTATTATACGCAAGAAATGAATCATGGAACTTTACATCAAAAACTAGGGATGTACTGTATGGCGACTAACATAATATAATAAAAAATATAAAAAAAGAATCAGAAGTTGTGGTCCATATATACAATGGAATATTACTCAGCTATCAGAAAGAACGAGTTCTCAACATTTGCTACAACATGGACGGCACTGGAGGAGATAATGCTAAGTGAAATAAGTCAAGCAGAGAAAGACAACTATCATATGATTTCTCTCATCTATGGAACATAAGAACTAGGAAGATCAGTAGGGGAAGAAACGGATAAAGAAAGGGGGGTAATCGGAAGGGGGAATGAAGCATGAGAGACTCTGGACTCTGAGAAACAAACTGAGGGCTTCAGAAGGGAGGGGCTGGGGGAATGGGATAGACTGGTGATGGGTAGTAAGGAGGGCACGTATTGCATGGTGCATTGCGTGTTATACGCAACTAATGAATCATCGAACTTTACATCAGAAACCAGGGATGAACTGTATGGTGACTAACATAATATAATAAAAAAACATTAAAATAAAAAGAAAAAAGAATCAGAGACTGACCTCTGCCAAAGACTAATGGATATGGATATAAGCATGATGTCATAGATAGATTTCAGAGTAGCAATTATGAAGTCAATATCTAGGCTTGAGAAAATATTAGCTACAATATAGAACATCTAAGGGCAGATATTAGATCTAATCTGGCTGAACTTAAAAATGCTATGGATAAGATACAGTCTAAACTGGATACCCTGACAGCCAGGATAAATGAGGCAGATGAAAAAATTAGTGAGCTACAAGATAAGATGATAGAAAAGAAAGAAGCTTGAGGAGGCCTGGGATAAACAGTTAAAAGCCTGAGATCAGACTGAGGGAGATTAATGATGCTATGAAACATCCCAATGTCAGAATTATTGGGATCCCTGCAGTGGGGGAGAGAGAGAGAGGTCTAGAAGATATATTTGAGCAAATCATGGCTGAAAACTTCCCTATTCTGGGGAAGGAAACAAGCATTCGTGTCCAAGAGGCAGAGAGGACCCCTTCTAAAAACAATGAGAACAGACCAACATCCCAACATATAATAGTAAAACTCACAAATCTTAGAACCAAGCGACTGATTTTGATTTAAATACTAGCTGGTTAATATACAGAGAAATATTGATTTCAGGAGTATAATTTAGTGATTCATCACTTACATATATCATTCAGCACTTACTCCTTTTAAAATTCTCTATTTATCACTATTTTTGCCATTTTAATGAATTATTAATTAAATTTTACTACTTTTTCCCATTTTAATACCATGTGTCTTGGTGTGGTCATTTTGGGATGATTTTGTTATTAGTGGTCTATTGTGTGTCCTCCTTGGGCTTGAATTGAGATATACCAGACATTTTACAGAGATGCAGTAGCACCAAACTGCAGGATACTTTCCCTGCATTGTCCCAAGATGGTTTCATTGGTGAGTGGGGCCTGTAGTCAAATCAACGCTATGCAACCATCCCACTGCTGAGACACCAGTCACCAGTCTACCTTGTTCATTATCATTCCCTCTCCCCAGGGCAGGAGTTACTTTGAATTTGTGATGGCACCTGTGCTGAATATTTGCACACTGCCAGGCTTGTGGTAACATTTTGAATGGGCTCCAGCCAAAAACGGACTGGAGGTGGCTGATGAGTGTGTGTCTAAATGTGTGTCTGGGAAAGATTTGTAGTGTTAGCAATGTTTGTGTGCAGGTCATCTCTGGAAGGGGCCCTGTAGCTGCAAGGACCAAGGCCAACAGAGTTGGAGAGAGATGGATGCGGAAAGTGCATGTAGAGACATGCAGCAGTGTTAGAAAGTTAGGTAGTGGGGTCAGAAAAGTCCTGGTTCCTGCATGAGGCCATTTATTTATGCTTTTGTTGCAGGAGGGAAACCGCACCTTCCAGCTGTGTGTGTTTGTGTGTGTGTGTGTGTGTGTGTGTGTCCTTGCAGAATTCTCCCAAGTGTCTCTTCCCCTCCAGAATGTGATCTGAGATCAATAAATTAAAATCCCTTTGATACACGTCAAGTGTTTTGCAAACTGCTTCTTCTATGCTGTATCTCTTTGGGCTGTCTGTTGTGCTGTCACTTCAAGGGCAGAGAATCAGCTCCCTGTCAACCTACTTGCTCTCCCAGAGATGATTCCACTGATTGTTAAAGTTCAGGTTTAAGTCCTGCTGGTTAAGAACTTGCAAATGTGGCCACTTTAGTTTTAAAGTCAAGTGTCATAAGGATTTGTATTACCCGTGTGGGCTGCCCATTGTGTAGGTCTGTTTCTCTCCCCTCTCAGTGCCTGCAGTGTCCCTCATTCCCACAATCCTGTAAGTCTTTTTAGTCCTTGACGGTATCTTTGCCTCCCCCTCCCCAAACTTTCTTCAATTTGGATTCTTGTCCATGTAGTTGTGTGATTTGTTTTGCCAGTGTTTGCTTCATTTTGTGGGTTACTTTCACTGATGTCGGTGTTATCTAGTTGTATCCATGGGATGAGGTGAGCTTAGGGTCCTCCTACTCTGCCAGTTTCCCTGAAATCCACAATTAATTATTTTGAAAATAAAGTTTCAAGTTCTGTTCCAATAGGGAGAGGCAGGAAGACTGAGCTAACCTCCACTTCTCCACACCAAATCTACACTTATATAGAGAGCAATACCTACTAAAGAACTGAGGGCTGAGTGAACAGCATCTATACTTCAAAAGACAGACAGACTACATACAGAATGGAAAGAGAGTTGGAGACTTGGTAACAAAAGGAACCCCCACTCATGCTGAGAAATGCAATGGACAGGGATACTTCTAAGGGACCTTGAACAGATTTTTCTGTCCTCAAGCACAGAGAAAACCCACAACTTAAAATACAGATAGAATGAATAATGATGTGAGGCCATCAAGCAAATGGTCAAGAAAGAATTCTTGAGATGTTTCCTGTGCAAAAAAGTGCTTATATTAAAGCACAGGGACATCCAGAAAGAGTTTCACTTGTGATTATGAGAAGTGACTGATTATATATTGTTATTTAGTTTGCTTAAGGATATCTAAGTCTCTAAGGAATTTGTGTGTTGAAAGTGAGCTTTACAAGGACCTTTGAGGTCTGTCTGGCTATTGTTAAGCTGAGGTTACCCTTTACTGTCTAGTGAACAATAGTCAGGAGACCCTTAGTCACCAGTCATTAGTGTGTGTGTGTGTGTGTGTGTGTGTGTGTGTGTGTGTGTGTGTTCTGTAATACCTTGCAGTGCAATGTTCCCAGTAGTATCATAATTAGTCATTATTCATGAGACATCTCACATGTTTTAAATGGGTATCAGTGGGTCACATGCTTCAAGATGACTCCTTTATGGTTATAATCTTCCTGCCTTTGTTTTCCTCATCATTAAAGAGTCAGGACTTAATTTTCCACAGATGGCAGGGGAGTTGCTGAAACTATTTCTGGCATGGAGAGGCTGGTGAACTCTAAGCTTTACATTCTCCTTTCAGCTTAATAGCATGGAATGGACAGTAGCAAAGTTCCCATTCCCTACCTGCCTGCCAATTAAATGAGCCATGGTTATTATAAAAAAGACAAAAGATAATAAGCTTTGGTCAGGACGTAGAGAAAAGAGGATACTTGTGCACAGCTGGTGGGAATGTGAATAGGTAGAGCCCCTATATGAAAGAGTATGGGAGTTCCTGAAATAATGAAAAATAGAAATAATATATGATACTGCAATGGTATATACAGATACATACCCAAAGGAAGTAAAGTCCATACCTTGGAGAATATGTGCACTCCCACAATTATTGCAGCATTAGTCACAATATCTAAGATGTGAACGGCCTATGAGTTAATCAACAAAGGAATGGATAAAGAAAATATGGAATATATAAGAGCCTTGAAA